>NW_028288544.1:4753489-5418819 GCF_059628265.1 Tinamus guttatus
AGAAATCTGTTCATGCACATACGATACATGTATGTTGTAGAGTTTCTGCTAGTGTTTGACAAATAAGACAGAGTATGAAACATGAGAAGAAAAAAAAAAACAACCAAACAAAAAACAACCCAACAAAAGAAAAACACCAGACAGAAATGGATATAAAGCCAACTCAGGCCAAAGAACAAATATCCCCAAAGGTTTTTCCCAGTGAAATGGCTCCTCTCTGACATATCGCGCAGGACCGAGCAAAGCTCATTTTCTGCATGCTCTTCCACACAGACAAGTCTCCTTACCTAAGGAGGCAATAGGGATAACGCACCAGTTAAAAACAGCCAAGCATTTTGCGGGGGTGGGGAGTGGAACTCGCCCCTTCCCCGCGGTTAAGGGGCGAAGGAAGAGCCCGCAGGGAGCACCCGGCACAGCCCCAACGCGCAGGCCACGGGCGCCCTCTCCGGAACGGCTCCGGCCGCCACGTCCCAGCCAACAGCAAAACCTGCAGTCGGAACACACCGCTGAAACGCGGGTTTTCCCGAGACGTCACATCCAACTGGCTAATTTCCCGGGATACCAACGCAGTTCGCTGTTAAATGCCAGGCCTCTTGCTTTGCAGTCGGCACAGCGCTTAGGGCTGGCGGAGCCCACGTGTTCGCCGCACTGCAGCACGGCAACAGGCCCCCTTGTCAGGTGCCCAACTTCACAGCAAGAGACAGGGCATGAAAGCATCTTAGCTGAGGCTCCCTGGGAATACGGGCTCATCCCAGGAACTGGCAGTAATTGTTCCCACTAACTTTTGCATTTTGCTGACAAGTATAGTTTCATCAAAATGTGACAGAGGAAAAACGCCGATATCGATCCTTTCCAGTTTTCTGATCAGGCAGGATTACAAACGTCAAGAAAAACGTCAACTCAGAACCAGTTGAAAAAAACTAAGTTTTCCACGGTAATAATATCTGAAGGGTAACCTTCATTTAATGTTATACAACTTTTGTTTTATAATGTTTAGGTATGCAATGTTTAGGAATTTATTTTCCTCTCTTTTCTGAAATACACATTGCTGTAAGATTTCTACATTTCTCACTGGCTTAAAATCCAATTTTTGGCAGCTTTCATATACACACTGCAAACAAGGCGGCACTTTTCTAAATAAAGAGAAATAGCAGTAAGACCTATTAGAAATTGTTCAAGTGCATTTTCTTTATCTATTCTCTCTGCCATATCCTGACACACGCTCAGAAGAAATCGCACAGATACCTCCCGACACACACACTGGAAAAAAATCCAGAGATTCACCCCACAATGCCTACAACACTGTACAGAGCAAATAAACAAACAGGCAACCTTCTGGAGCCCTGCTTCCTATTGCTTTAACTCCCACAACTTTAAAAGCACGCTCTCATTTCAAACATCATCTCTGAAGCAGCATCTGCTAAAAGACATTAAGGTAACAGCATCAAGGTGCAAGAAATGTGCATTTACAGGAGCACCTACAGATTCCTTATGCATGGTTCTTAACTCTGTCATTGGGAACTCTTGTCATGCTGCAACTATTTTTCCCTTACATAGGCCCAATCATGCACTTTACTTTGGAGCTAAGGAAAGCAAACAAAACCCAAAAACGCATTAAAGGTGATGCTTGGTGAATGGTTTTTCAGTTATCTATACGTAGAAAATTATTACTTCAAAAATTATTATTTAAAATTGGTATGGAAATGACACATGGAAGGCTGTCAAATTCAGCAAGCCAAGTGTATTAAAAACAAATTGAAAAAAAAAAAAAAACACCAAGCAGAAGCTAAATTTGGCCAAGTTCAGACTATAAAGGAAGCATACATTTTCTGAGAGTATATAACCTTTTTAAGAGCTTTTAAGGGCTGTAATACATTTTCTTTCACAGCCAATTTCAATTCAAATATCAAGTGGTTTCCTAAAAATAACCTCTAATCCAGGCTGTTGGCTATGAATGAAGGATAAACAGTCCATGAGGACATAATATGGTCGTGAAAGCGAAAATAGTTGAAAAATTCTAAGAGGGTCCTTTATCTTTATTACTTTTTTTTTTTTTTTTTTTTTTAAATCATCTACTTTTCCAAAACCCTCTCATGCTCACCTAGGATATATTCTTAGGTAATTTTCTTGAGGTTTTTTGTTCTTAGTTTTTCAGAAGCAATTGCAAGGCACACGCAGAAGCACACGCACAGCTTGCAGGCGCACACGGGCACGCAGCACAGATCACCACGAGGCTCTGCAAGGGAAACCGGAGAAGCACCCAGGCAGGACGGCCCCGTCTCCATCCCCGGGGCCCACGTGCCCCTCAGCTGCCCCCCACGGCCTCCCCAGCGCCCCGTGGGACACGGTGGCGGTGGCGCCTGGCCCGAGCGCGAGGCTGCCCAGCACTTGCCTCGAGTGTCCCCAGGGTTTCCTTCACCGCCCGCAAGCTCCGAGAAACAACAGGGCTACTGGAGCCCCTGGGAGGATTTAAAGGGTGATTAATGGGGACAAGGACAGGTTTTGGGAGAGGTCTGCGAGGAGTAGTAGTAGGTTGGCCAAATTAACCGGCTTCATTTAAGTTAAAACAATAACAATAAAAAAGTCACATCGACATTAAGAGCAAACTTGGATTTTGAGAACTGCTACATCTTCCAGTCTTTCCTTCCTCACAAAATGGAAGGGATACCAAATTAAAGAGACATGCCTAACACATCCTCAGGCTGGAGAAAATGGGTGTTCTACTCGTACAGCTACACTTTATTACATACAGCTTGGACAGCTCTGCTCAGGAAACATCCCAGCCCGACTTTAACCACCTTCCAGGAAAACGTGCGTGTCAGAACGCACTTCAGAGTTTTCAGCAGGCACATAAGGAACGCCAAAAGCCAGGTGTAACCGCGGCCTGGAGGAGCTGCCCCCTCGCAGAGCTGCCCGCGGCCACCCCCTGCGCGGCGCCACACGATGGCAGCAGCCGCCGCCGTCACCGCCTCACCTGCGCCGCCTGCTCGCCGCCGGGCCGGCACTCGTGGGGCTGCCACGCGGCCACCCCGTAGGGCTCCTCGGCGCCCCTGCACTCCAGGGCGTTCGCACGGAGCTGCTCCTTGAGCCACATCTGGGTCCTCACGGCGGGCTGTATGGGGGCGCCGCTCACCGCCGGCTGTCCCAGCGTCGCGTATCGCGGCCCAAAGGCTTCACAGCCGCCTGCCGTGGACGGGCTTTCGGGTAAGGCACCGTAGGTCAAGTCTAAGGCATGTCTCCTGCTCGAGGAATCCGGAACGAAGTCATCTTTGCTGCATGATTCAAATTTGTATTTGCAGTCCAGCAGGGAAGATCGCCGCTTCCCCACTTCCTTGTCCTCGATCTTTAGCAGCTCCATGCTATCGTGCAAGCAACCCGGCCCGTTCGCCCTCAGCTGCAGCGACGACGCTTTGTCTGCAGCGGCTCGCGAGTCCGCCGAGCGGCTGCTCTCATCCTGGCCGCAGGCGTTGGGCGAGCTCAGCTTGGACAAGGAGGACCATTTTCTCACCGGCCTCGCGTCCTTCATGTCAAGAGAAGTGTCCAGGATGCTCTGATTTCTGCCTCCTCCCGACCGCACGAAGCTCGTGCTCCATTTCGAGCCTTCCGACTTGAAAGCTTCCCTGTGCTTGGAAAGCGAAGAGCTGGCATTAGACGGCATCACATGGGCAGTGGGGATGGAAACCAGGGACCGGCTGGGCTTAAACGAGGATGTACCGCTTGAAGTTGAATGATCTGGGAAGAAAGATTTAGCACGTAAGTACAATACAGAACTTACACGAGCATCCCTTTGCAGGTGACAAAACACAGAGCTCGAGAGGAAATGCAAAAACAGAAGGAGAACAGGTTTCAAGACAAAACACAGTCTTCTACCACTTTCAAGACTGAGAACAAAATCCTATTAAAATGGGAATTTCAAACTATGCTTCCTCGGGAGATGGGTTAAAAAGCAGGATTCTGTATATGTCTATGTTCCTTTTTGGTTTTCAAACTGACTCTGATCAAATACCACACAGAAATTGCACGTAGCCTGAAACTTGTCCCAAGCTGAAATATCAAGAACAGAGAAATTAGGGAGATGGTGAATAAAGAACAAAGATGACACGGGTAAAGCAGAGGTTTCTGAGGACTCGCTGGCAGTTCTCATGAGCCGCTCAGCAGCGCAGGCTGCAGGCAACCAGGAATAGGCACCTAATCCTCTCACCAGGGCGCCAGCTCCCGCCGAGGCTAAGGAAGGGGCACTCGAGCCGCAGCCACCCCAGCCCGCCGGTAACGGGCTAACCCGCTGGGGGTTGCTCGGGCAGCACGTGCAGCTCCCCGCGGGAGGGCTGCAAGGCCGGCAGCTGCTCTGGAGCCACGACCGGCCGCCGCTGGAGGCGGGAAGTGGGCAAGGCTGCAACACCGTCTCATCCAGGCATCCCTTTCAAGAATGTATTTCACGTAGAGCAATACACACAAGATACTGTCCTACAGACAGGCGCAAGGAGAAAGCTCCCACTGGTGCAGCTTTTAGAAAGGGCAGTGTTTCTTTAGTTGCACCCCAAAACAAAGACGTCCCAACTGCCAGCACACGTGTTCCTGCTCCCTAGCCAGCGTTACATCCCAGAGGATAACAAACACTTTCCTGCACACTGACTAACGCCTGCTTACCAGACACTCGTGGCCGATCACACACTAACACTCCCACCTGCCATACCTGCCTGGTGCACATCAACGGTTCAAGGGTTGCTCATACGGTGCTGATGATGGACAGACTATCAACTGTGGGGACCTGCGTTATGGGCTGTGCAGATCTCTGCAACTGCCACATCTGCAAGCGAAAGGCAAGAGAAATCCCGCATGCACCTATGTGCAAGAAAATTAAAATAGTAGCGTAACGTTTTAGTCTGAAATGACAACGCAATGGCACCCACGCACTAGCTTAAACTGGAAAGCCAACAATAATTAGAAGCAAATGATCTCCCTCATTTATTTGCATCACAGTACCCACAGGTAGAACTGTTCATATATGCTGGGCTTTTTCTTTTCTCTCTCCTTCTTCTACTAAAACTTCTTCAGTTACTTCCAAATTCTTAACTGTCCTATGAAGTAGACTTGGACTATACCAACTTTATACACCAACTTGGAATATACCAACCATCCAACTTCAAATTATCTGATAATTTGCTCCAAAATGAAAACTTGGCAATTTTCATTTTAACTAGCCATAATTAACTTTCCATAGATGCTCACTGAAACATTTGAGAAAATTCACACTTCTCCTAACGGGACTGCCCCAGTCTGCCAGGGCTGCAGGCCAGAGCCAGGCCTGTCCCGCAGCTTCTCCTCACAGCGCAGAGCCTCAAACCCAAAAATCTCGCTGAAAATAAGAGAGAACCCAGAAACATTGCGAAGTTCTTAAAATGCATTATTTCTCTAGCCATGGGCATAAGTTCCATCTAGGCAAATCCTGCCAGAGAGGATTTTACCCAAAAAGCAGTTTTTCCTCCTCCAAAAGGTCAAGGGTAAGCAAATGGCTACTAGGGATTAAAAGCACTCTCATTTATACCCATTCATAAACATGGCCTGTGTGTCTCAAAAGTCTTTCAGTGCTTAAGGCTGTTCTTGTTAGTGTAAACTGCAGAGAGAAAAGGGGAGGGAAAAAAAAAAAAAAGGAAAAAAAAAAAGAGGAGTGAGGGAGGGAAGGTGATATCCTGTTTTTGCCCCCACCACTGCCAAAAAAAAAAAAAAAAAGCTTCCTAGAACACTTCTGCAATAGACATTCCCTTTTAATGGTTAATCCAATACTTCCTAAACCACATATATAAAAATTGGAGAAGTTACTTTAAAAACATGCTACAAGGTTTTACCGCATAGTGCCAGCGGGTGGAAAAAGACACAAAGAGCTTTTCATATGACTTCATTACAATCTTGTGGAGCAATGAAATAGTTCAGAAGTATAACACATCTGACACAGAAGTTAAAAGGCAGGCTCAATTTTGGCCTTACTGAAATGCTAATTGCAGAAATCTCATTTAAATGGGAGCTAACATTAACAGAAGCTCTATTCTGATGGGGGAAAAAAATAAGAAAGGAATTCTCCAACAGAGGGTTACTCTACTCTTCCTACTCATTTATATTTTCCCATTTGAAAAAACAAACTCAAATCAGTGGGGCCAACCATGCTTATCCTGTATCTCTAGGTGCCATCTCTGAAGCTGTTTTTCAGGCCGGACCCCCCACACCCTGGCTGGCTGCTCAAGCCCCTTCCCTGCTGCGCCGCGGCGGGCTCTGCGCGGGGCCCGCTCACAGCAGCCGGCACTGCTGCCATCAGGAGCAGCCAGACGCGTGGCGTGAGCAGCACCCTGCCCGGCCAGGAGCCACGTGCCTCGCGAGGCAGCAATTCCCTCCTCACCGCCAGGGCTTCCATTATCAAACAACAGCAGGGCAACCAGCTGATACAGTTGCCCAACTGCTCCCTCCAAATACGACCCCGAATGCACACGATATATGTGTTTATGGGAGGCATGCGCACTAGCGCCACTGGAAACAGAGAACCTTCCTTGCATGAAGGACTTTGAAGCCTGACATTTTATCCTGCCTATAATTAGAAAGCCCTGACCATGGAGGAAAACAGCAGCATTAAACACAGCTGACCTTCTCTTCCTGCACTGTCCCCCACATCAACATAAATTACCCCACTCTGGAAAAGTCACTCCAATTTATTCTTACCAACCGAACTGCAAACAACAGGGGAAGTCACAGCCTCACAGGAAGGCTGGGGTTGGAAGGGACCTTTGGAGATCATCTAGTCCAACCCCCCTGCTCCAGCAGGGACACCTAGAGCCACAGGGTGGCATCCAGGTTAGTTTGGAAGGTCTCCAGAGAAGGAGATTCCACAACCCCTCTGGGCGGCCTGTTCCAGGGCTCAGTCACCTGCACAGTGACGTTGTTCTTCCTCCCATGGAGATGGAACTTCCTGTGTTTTAATTTATACCTGTTACCCCTTGTCCTGTCATTGGACACCATCAATAAGAGTTTGGCCCCATCCTCTTCACATCTTCCTCTCAGGTACTTATTGATCAGATCTCAATCTTCTCATCTCTAGGCTAAACAGGCCCAGCTCGCTCAGTCCTTCCTCATATGATAGATCATCTCTTTGCAAGCGAGCCAGGGCAAACTGGACATGCTGACGGCCAACCCTAACAAGAAGCACTGAAGAGACTGACTTACCTTCTGGAAGCAAAGGTCTTTTTGGGATGCACTGGAATACCTTTTCACATCTACACATCTTCACCCCTCTCTCAACAAGTTCTCTTTATAATGCTTCAAATTTACCCCATCAAAATATAAGAGGTTAGTGAATGGCAGATATGTCTGCAAAAAAGGCTCTTCCAAAGAATAAATAAATATAAGCACACACCACAGAAGGCTGAAATGGAAGTACTACAAGCACAGGAGAAAACTCTTAGTTGTGTAACAAGTTATATATGAGAGCCTGAATTTCTGCTATAGTTACTGAACTTGATTTGTTCTCTACACAAGAAGCAGATGGCAAAATCAGTGTGAAACCTTCTACCTTATTTGAGACTGAATCCTGCAATACTTTCTGTAATCCACTGTGTCACACACCAAAAAAAAAAAAACAGGCTGTGACTAAAAGCTTATTTTCAAGAATGAGAGTCTTTCAGAAAGCTCCTTAGTTCACAAACAGCAGAAACCAGAACTACTGCAAATAAGACCCGAACAGGTTGCAGCTGAAACAGATTTTTCTTTTTACTTTTTTTTGCATCCTATGCAGTTTTGCTGCTTTTATTACTTCCCTTCACAGTCCTGGCCTGCCTGCAAAAAGCATCCTCACAGGGAAAGATGCATGATGCAGCACTGCAAAAGCCACTGCCCCGAGCAGTGTGTTACTGCCGGGAGGACGGGGAAAGGAATCAACAAACCTACAAAACAAACAAGCAAAAACACTCACACATGGGAGGCATTGAAAGCATTTTCAGTAAACAGAGTGGCAAACAGTGCTGGCAAAATTAAAGCTGTGCACAGAGGTGTAAGCGCAGCGGACGCTTGACCTAGGAAGGAAACACAGAGGGAACACCAGGTTCCAGCAAGTGGGAACAACTTCCTGACAGGCTCACAAACAAAGGGACTATCATGCACAGAAAACACTTTTAACAGAAACATGTCCCAACCCTGCCAAATAAGACCCTTCTAATTTATCAGGGACTGGTTGTTTGCTACCACATTCACCGTGTTCCTCCTCTACAGTTATTGACGCTTGCCACATCTCACTCATTTGCACCACTTCTGTACAACTGAAGGTACTAACTGCTTAGCTACCCCTTCCCATTAAGGGAAAGCAAATTAGCTGCATTTCCCTGTATTTCCTCCTCTGCAAGTCCTGCCTTAGCTTCCCCACAGAGGCTGCCCTGCTTCAGCAGGCTGGACCCATCCTCCCCAGCCCAGTGCAGGCAGGACACACGCTCCAGCAAAGCTGCTTCACCTCTGCTGCAGGAGCAGGACACGGAGCTCTGCTGGTGCTGAAACGCTCTTCCAGACATCTGCTCTTTGGCAAGTTTCATCGGGACAAAGCAGGCCCTCACCAGCCTGGATTTATCTAAAAAGTGCTGTCCCGATCCCTGTGCCCCGCTGGAGGCTTCCACCCTGCACACAGCGAGAGGGCAGTCTTGGCAAGCACTAAGAAAGATTCCAGCCACAAGGACAAGCCCATAAGGGATACAGGGGACCACACAGAGGGACAGCATATTCGTACTAGCTCGTTTTAGCACTAGGAATAAATTGCTGCATTTCCAGTGGCTCTTTCAGGAATCAAAATTCCCAACACGGTCATGGAAGCTAGATGAGAGGCGAGGCAACGTGAGCATCCTCCCACAGGATCACATATGGGAGCATCACGCCAGGATCAGTGCCAGAAGGAAGCACATGAGGGATACACTACATCTGCTCTGCTAAAGATTACACGTTCTCAGCTGAACAGCCACCAAGAGACACGTACAGTAGAAAGTGGTGATATCCTACAAGGCTGCATTGCAGTAAAGCTCAACTTGATCTCAAGCGAACTGAGAGGACCCTTGGTAGAACAACCTGTAATTCAAACCACTCCTCCCCCTATACACCCACCCTGAAATATCCAGCAGATTATTTGTGCAAGAAGATATCAGGCAAAGCATTTCACATTCTGCTTATGAATTTGTTCCTTTAAGGTAGCTGTTTAGCAAAGTTAGCATTAAGTCTCAACAACAACTTCACAGTGTCTGTTACCAAGTAGACCTATACAAAAATCCTAACGATATCTTATTCCTTGCAGCAGCTCCCTCCAGAAAACCAGTACCAAGAGGATGTGACAGAATGTTTCACAGGGGGAAAAACGAAATAAAAGCCACCCAAACAAAAAGACGATGCACACATGAACGGATCAACAGACTTTTGGGGATTCAGAGTGAGAAAACTGAGGTTTTAACTGACACTAAGCATATAAACTCGCGAAGGAAAAAAGAAAGAAGTAATGGATATTTTAAGTCTTGACAGAAAGTAGAACAGAAAGTAGAACTGCCTGCTAAGATTCTTGGCAAGCGACAATTTGCTCAGCAGATATTAGGCTAACAATACTGAGCTGGGAAGTCCATGAGCCCAAAAGAGAGGCATCTCCTAGCACATCTAGTAACTCCCTCCTGCCGGGCCAGCTCTCAGATTAGCGGGTTCACAGGACTCCCATCTAGAGAAGAGGGTTCCACAGAGCAACGGGATGAGCCCTGCAGACAGCAGGAAGGCTGCTGCCCAAAGGGAGACACGTGTCGGGACAAGGACAGCTTTAACTCAACACCACACAGTTCAAAAAGCAGCGGGTGAAACACGTCATTTGGGGAGAAGATTATTCAGCAGAAAGAAAGAATTATAGCAGTCAGCTGTTTTGAGGCTCTGTTTTGTTTTCCTCATTACCTTCAATTAGCTGAGTTGCTGTCACAGAGGAATGGGAAGACACAGATTCGTTCAGATGGATGATGAAAGCACTTAAATAAAATGGCCTTTTGTTCTACTGCTACTGAACAACAAAACTCATTAGCGAGTCTAAAGAAAATAGCAGGCAAGTCCAAGACCAAGTTTATAGCTCCCTAGTAGTCACTGGAAACGAGTTACAAGCAACCACCATGGATGCAGGCTAGCTATAGCCACCCAAAAGGAAGGCGGGATTACTTCATCAGACATACACACACGTAGGGAGGCAAAGCCTAACCTGGACTACACACAACCTCCTCAGATAAGAAGGGAAAACTGAACATGTTCTAGGCCTTAAGAGATGACATGGCCTCAGCAGAAAGCCCTCTGGACCTCCTAATCCCTGCGCTTCACCTCCTCAGCCTCAGGAGGATCCCACGTCCACAGCCAAGTGCGGTCGTGCCCTCCGGAACAAGGCACGGCTGCGCACCTTCTCCAGGACCCTTTCCCAAGCCAACCCTGACCCTCCCCAGCAGTAACCGGCACGCACGGGCACCGCGAGGCACCGCTGCTGCCGCGGGCCACGTCACAGGAAGGGCACGAGCACGCCACAGGCAGCTGCCTACCGGGGCAGGGGAAAGAAGGTGAGGCATCAAATGGAGATGCTCCGTGCTGCAGGGCTGAAGCGGAGCAACTGGCGTTATCTCTCTATCTCCTAACATCTAATCTTTCTTCTTCAGTAATCTGAAGTTATTTTTAAGTAACAGTTACATAACTAAGCAGGACGATTTTTAGATTAACGAGTTCCATTTCCCTCCCCCAGATAAGAAGATAAAGCAATATTTCAGAAGAGTAGTCATGTAATCAATAACTTCATTTGCCGAAATGAAACACCAAGTGAAAACTTATATTGTCACAAGGGGATGTTCTCCCCCCTCTCTTTATTATTTAAAGTTGCCCTTGCCTTCTTATGAAGGTTGTTCTCAGCTTCCAATTCCAGTTTCCTCAACAACAAGCACTTTGGAGCTGAGACATGCAGAAAGCAAATATCCCCCTAGGAACTTGCATTAAAAGCAGTGGCTAAAGGGAAGAAAAGAAGAGGCTCTGGATGTGACAACATCTGCATCCTCTTTACTTTCCAAATCTGCCAAACACCCACGCCACACATCCACTTCAACAGCTGCCAGATACTCAGCTCTCCTGGCATTTTCTTTAGTTCCAGTTGAAGCACTCTCCAAAAAACTCCCGTATTAGCTAAAGTGGTGCCTTTTGGCACCTGAGGGGTCTCCCGAGACACAGGAGGAAAGGGAGGCACAGGAGCAATGAAGGAGACACTCAAGGCGATGCTGGGGCCGCTCCACGCAGCTGCAGCCTCTGCTCCCAGCTCGGGCACACCAAGCCCCCACGTTTCATCCATAGCAGCAGCCAAAGCACAGCCAAAAGCAGCATTTACACTTGATGACAAGCAGCCTTGATCTCGCTTCCAGCTCGCAGCGGGCCTGGGGTTCCTGGCTGTGTTTTTGAGATGAAGCTCCGTTTCTGAAAGCCTAACCCCTGCTCTTACTAAGCTGAGGGCTCAGTTTAAGCAGTCACGTTCGGGTGGCCGGCACCCGCTCGCCTCACCACTAGGCAGTGCATCCCTTCCCTCGGCTCACGAGGCACCAGGACAAGCAGCAGCTCCCAGCATTTTGCCAGGCAATGCGAGCATGGAGGCGACAAAGACGTGTCTCCACTCTGCCCACCCGCCTCCCGCCCCAGGCCCATTCCCCAAACCCGCTCGCGAGCCTCCCGCGCGGCGGGCGCCCTCCCAGCTTCCCTCTGCCCATCCTCTGCTCGCGGCATTGCCCGGCCCCACGCACGGCCCGTGCTGCTGGTGAGCGCTTAGAGCAAGTGCTTTGTTCACCAAACGTGAACTCCTCCCAGGGCCGCACACCGTGCCCCTATATCCCCAAAACTGGGCTCCTGCCCCAAGAGAAATTCTGCTCCTGCAGATAGCCTCGCTCCTCGCAGCGCGGATCCCCAAAGGGTAATGGGATAACGTGTGAATAGTAACCTGCAGCCAGTTGGGACAGGTCTGCCGAGGACAGGGCAGTCATGGTGTAAGTAATTACTTAAAGAAAGGTATGTACATTAAAAAAATAAATCCATAAAATTAATACTTCAAAGAGCAGAAATAAATCTACTTCTGTCTTTCCTGACTTCTGAACTCCTAGCTTTGCAATTTTGCATTCACTTACCATACACGATTCTCTCCTATTCTTTGGAGACGGAAAAGCCTCAAGTCTCCAGCAGACACTGCACCTGCAGGTCACCCCTGGAATCCAGCTCACAGAGGATTAACCTTATATTGGATTTCAGCAGAGCTCTGCATCCTGAAAATTAGGTCGCTTTTTATATGCTAACAATTAGGCAACATTATTCTCATTTCCCAGATTAGGAACAGGAGGCAAAGTCTCAAAATAACCCCCCCAGCTATCACTCATAACAAGCCCTACCCGTTTCCCACCACCACTCTCTAAACTGGGCAATACTGAATACCCTGGTGTATCATACATGCTTTAAACTGCCAACTTAAGCACAACAAAAAAGGAATTAAATAGGAAAAACAAAATCAAAACAAAAACACACGCACGCACCCTGGAATTCTCAGGGTCACCCAGTAGCAGCCAAAAACATTAGACATTCCTACTAATAGAAATGTTTCTGAATACAAGAGTAGCAAAAAGAAGATAGGAGAAAAATACTGAAACCCACCTTACAAAACTGATCATATAATGTATATGTGCATATACAGAAAATAAAAACAGATTTTTTTTTAAATGAGTTTTCCTGCAGCTTTTCCTCTAAAGCATCTTGCTGGCACCATCACAGTATTCCAGAGCCTGCTTTAAAATTGAATAACAAGTTTTAGCCAAACAGATAAAGTTGCAAGAGTAGTTATAGCTATTTTTCAGTTTTTTCTTTTGATACTAACGCATTTAACGCCTCGAATTAAACAGAGCCGCGACACTGGGAGCACCAGGCACATGAGAGGGCTCCGCATCTCTGTGATTCTGGCGAGCAGCCCCTGCCCGCCCCTCATCTGCGCCCACCTGCTTGGAGGGCAGAACTGGGCTCTTCTCACCAGGACGGCTGCTTGTTGCAGCAAACATCAACAACAGCTGGAAAATTAACCACCTTAATTCACAGGCTATAGTTAGAGCTGGACACAGCATTCTTCCTGCGCTGTAGGAAACAAAACCAAAAGAGAAAACAAAACCAAGACAAAACCAGGAGGAGTCAGTTGAGAACACAGACATAACAGGAAGAACAGTCCTATCATCAAAGCATCCATGGAAGACATTTTTAGAAAAACCTCGTACATGCTATCATCCAAGTAACAGTCATGTACACTTTTCCAGGATCCAGGAGACATGCAGATCCCACGGGCAGCTTTGTACCTGCCGGTGCTTTGCCCATGCGTAGCTATGGCCGTGTAACAGCAGCTTCTTGCGATCGGTACCTGCACATCATCTTCTTGGAGCTATTCTGATAATCTATTTGCCTCCTTTGAAAGGACTAGCTGAGGAATCTCGTTTGAGTTCTAAATCATACCTAAAGCCAAGATATAGACAGATACATTTGATCTATCTCTCTATATATATATCTCAAACTAGAAGAGAGCAATACAATGCACAGCATGGTCTTTTATCCTGGCTCTCCCAGTTTTTCCAAGCCAAAATATTTAGTGCCACAGTTACTCCTCTGAAAGAGCAAAGTTTGTTTGTTGCTTCTCCATCACCTTCGGTGGTTATTATACACACACACACAACGATTTTGATGGCTTCCCCCAACCTCGTCTATGCCAGAGAGGAAATATGAGTCCAACATCCTAAATGTTGCCGTACATTTTAGAAATTTCTATAAATTACTACGCTAATTAAACAAAAATGAGACATCTACCAATTACAAGAGCAACAAAACATAAGTCATCATCACAATGGAAGCCTTACTTCAAGGGAATGTTTCTCATCCTGCAGGACCAAAAGCAGCTTGGCCAATTCACGCATCGGGCATCACTTCGCCTGCCAAACCCACCTTCCCCAACGTGGAGCCCAACAGCTGCCTAACACTCCATCACCCCCCAGCACCAAGTGACACAAACAGTCTCCAATTAAAAAAAGATTTGATCCACTTCAGGAGAGAACTGCAGCCACTCTCCAGCTCGCATACTCCAGACTACTTTTGTAGTCCATCAAGATAAAAATAATAATATATTTTTTAAAAAAGGTATTTTTAACAACAACAATAAAATCATCTTTTTATAAGCTTTAGATTTTGCCCATAATTATTCTAAAAATCAGTCTGGCATCTCACCTCCATAGAGTATGGGTTATCTTGCACCTAAATGGGACACTGGGTTGAGACCCACACTGTCCCTGGAGAACCTGCTGCATCCTGACACTACTGAGCAAAACTCAGATGTTACAGCCAGCATGAAGAATTGCAAAATTAAGAGAAGTGCTGCTGCCTGCAAAGGCACCCAGTCTCCTGGGCACAACTTGCTATAGGGAGGCAGGGTAGGGGGAGTCCCTGGTGACAAAGAGCAGCCACCTTGGGCCAGGAACGAAGAGGGCTGCATGCCCTTTACAGAGAGTCTGGTGAGCAATCGCCTCCCTCACTCTCCTCTTGAAAACTAGAAGCTGGAGGGTTTGCAGGTCTATTTTGTTTTCTGATGCGCACAGTTGGGCCTGTGGAGACAGAGGTGGGAGACTTGGGAATGTTTCAATTACTGCCTTTGATAATGGAAAGAATTTGGTGTTTATAATTTTATTTCCAGTTGCTGGCTCATCTATCTGGGTATTTATAGTACTCGTTACTATGGTATCCAAGCACGTTAGTAGTGCTCTGACCCACACAAAACGATAAAAAACTGCTTTTTTCCTGCTCCCTAATCTATTAGAGAACACCTCTGTGCTGGTATTACTAGCACGCTATGTTCCAAAAATTAAAAATAGAACTCTCTTAAAAAGCTAGATCCAATTTCACACCTTACTTTTTGATCAAAGCCAACAGGGAACAAAGCGCATCATAAAACGATGGCATGGGAGAAGGCAGAATGCTAACAGGACCAGGGAAATGAAGTGAGATGGCAGCTCTGTAACCACCAGCCCTGAGGCTCTAGACCAGCTACCCACGACAAATACCACGACCCCCGCCCCAGATAGTTTCATCTCTTTTAATGATATTAATAATTAAATCTTCTTTCACCCCAGAGACACGCAGAGAGCCATTCCGTGCAAGATGGCGCCTGGTGCGTTTTCCCAGTGTTATCCAGTAGCACCAATAACTCCCTGGCAGAGCAGATTGCAACGGCTCCCAGCCCCGTCCAAGCGAGCCAGGGGAAACGGGAGCCTGTGTCCAGGGGAGCAGCTTTGGAAGCCACGTCCTGATCTTCACAGCACTGCTCAAGGGAGAGGAGGTTATTAACGCACTTCAGCTTTAGAAGAGAAATTGACACAAGCATTTGCTCATGAATCAAAACTATGGTGCTCCACGTTCCCTAAAATGCTTCCAAAATTGACTGCTGCTAAATTCCCTTTCACAGCTCAGGCTGGCATCACAGACAGCTTAGGCACGAGTACAATCTTGAAATGATAGATCAATGAAAACACCCAAACCGTGCCAATAACTTAGTTGTAGACACTGAATGCAAGAGCAGTTCCTTAACAAAAAAAACCCAACCTTCATTATCCTGTGCTTCTGTGTTTGATTTTTAGCTTTTAATTGGTGTACTGGCTTTTGTAGACCAATGATCTTAGAGAAAAAATAAATAAATAACATAATATACCACATTATGCATATACATGCACACAAGTTCTTTCATGCAGCACATATTCATGGAGTCACCCAGAGAAGCACGTGAGAGAAGCAAAGCTACTTCACCAGTATCACATATCAGTAGGTCTCAGAAATCAAAAACAGGCTTCCCAAAATTCGATGATGATGAATTACGAAACACGGAGCCCCATCACGTTCTCCTCTCCAGCAAGTCCCACACGCCAACAGCTGAAACGCCACCTGCTCCAGTGAGTAACAGGTCAATTAACGTTTCTCAACTTCTGCAGTAAATTAAAGGTCCCCCGGGGCTCCCTGGGAGCAGTGGAAACAACAACTGCTCCTGAGCACAGATTCACTTGTTTTAACTCTAGACTACGTGGCCTGCCAGATCTGCAGATACATATATACACACATACCTGCCAGAACTGCAGATTTGTATATAAATGTATGTGTATATGACATACATGAATAAAATAGATACCTGTAAATAAATTTTTCCTATCTCTTTGCAAACTCTTAAACTCCAAAAACTTCAGAAGTAGCTATTTATACACCTTTGGATTTTTCATGTTCCCCAGTGCCTTCAAAAATACCCTCTCTCAAATTCCATCTAAAAAGCAATCAGAAATCCATGGGCAAACACAGAACCTGCAGCGCCTGCTATTTGCCCCGTAGACCAAATATACCCTGCATCTGCAGGGCGCTCATTGAGGTTAGTCTCAACATTAAGAAAAACATGGCAACTCTCCTGAGCAAACCTCATTTTACAACAGAAACAAGGTTGAAAAAGTGCTCCAGCACCGTAACGCTGTCACGAAGACAGCCTAAGAGCAGAAACGCTACCTCTCTAAAGCAAGGTCTGCTCTGTTTAAGCCCAAAGAGGACTGGCAAACGCAGAGATCAGCAGGGAGAACTGGGCCACCGCTGTCCCTCGAGGGTGCGCGAGGGCCCCCCAGCGCTGCGGCCTTTCGCCGCGCCGAGGAGCAGCCGGTTCAGCCGCGGCAGCCAGGAAGGGCAAGTGACGCCGTGGCGGTGTGGGGGGCCAGCGCCGGCTCGAGCCGCGGAGCCGCGCGCCGGGACCGGGACCGGGGCCGGGGCCGGCCGGAGAGCGGAGCGGAGGGGACAGGAGGAGACCGCGCGCCAGCCACGCGTCCCAGGGCACGCGGCCTCCGGACGGGCCACGACCGCCTCCCCGCCGGCTGGATTACACGACAGCATAAAGTGATAACAAACCAGGCAGCCTCAGCAAACACTGCTACTGCTTTACTCAGGAGGGTTTTTTTCTTTTTTTTTCCTTTACTATCCATGATGGCTTCTCCACCTTGTCTATGCTGGTCAAAAGGCGGCTTTTCTTGCTCGAACAGCCCCAACCAACAGAACAAACGTACGGTGCAAGTAAAATTTGAAATTCGAGTTCTCCTCCCTGCTGGGAAACAGCTATAACAGTTTAGACCACCGAGGCTTTGGCAGCAGCTTGCAGAGTTTACAGACCCCAATGTACAGTTCACTGCCTATCCAAGTTAACTCTCAGGGTAGGAAAGTCAAACCTGCACAAACCGGTGGCGTGCGTGCATTACACGTACGTTTGCCACAGTAGTAAGCAAATGAACATTTTAAGAGTAGTGCTTTCAGGCGCCAGTTAAATAAAAGTATCATCATGCTATACTCTTCAATCTTTTATCAGCATACTCGTTTTATTAAACAGCTCTAAAATAAACTTGCCCATTGTTAAGTTTATTGCTGCCAAAACTAAAACATTAAATACAATTCCTGTCTGGAATTGATACATGCTCCTGGAGTAAAACTCCTAAGAGGGGAGACTGAAACTCTAATGTCACTTTATATGAAAAAGGCCATCATTTAAGTTAGACTAAAAAGACTACTCTATTTTTGACAATACGAGCTATTTCCAGCCTTGGGCAGTGATGGGCTAAAGCCTAATGCAAAAGGGATGTGTCACTAACAGTTTCTCACAGTCTATAGGGTTTAAGAAACATGTACAGGATGTTCTGTCTTGTGATTCACAGATCCACATCTAGAATTAAATAAAGCCACGTTGTGCACATGCACCTAATCCATTAAGTGTAACAGGTCTGTTTTACTGTTATTGGCTTTTCTATTTCAAGACTTAAGTGGAGGAGCAGCAGGGAGAAGAGTGCACAGGAGAGGGTGCAATTCCTGAGCATCACTAGATTACTAGACATACACAAAACAAAAAGGAAATGTATCTAAAATTAGAAGATTATTCCTGTACCCTTTACAGGAAAACTCCAGTTCCTATTCATGAACTCTGAAACAGACTGAAACTGACTGAAACAGAATCAGACCCTTAGGAGAGTCTGTGGTCTCAGTCCTGCCAGCATAACAGTATCACACTTTTAAAAAAAAAAAATTTAAAAAAACACATAGTAATTCCTCACAAGATTCAAAGAAAAGCAAACAAACATACAAACAAACCTATGCTATCATATGATATGCTAACACATCACCTATATGGAAACAAGCATTATTTGGTTTCTCATTCTTACTAAAAGAAACCTACAAAACGCTGCACAGCTCTAATGCTGTCTAGAAACAAACTCTGTGCAGTAGAAGGCAAAACAACAGCAACACATTTTCTCCCAGTCTTTTTCTCCCCCTCTATAAAGTATGTAATTTTATTCTTACATAAACATCTAAATTCCTCCCTCCCCACCATCTTGTTTTTTTTTCCCGTTTTCCAAATGTCCATTAGTTGCCCGGGTCAGAAGCAGAAGCAACGCGCAGGCACACGCACTCGTCAGCCCTCAGCTCCGCACAGCTAATGTTTCTGGGCAGGGCTGCCTCCAAGTGCTTTCCTGCAGAAAAAGAAACCCTGGGCATTCACTAAAGAGCTATGCATTACGTAAGTTCTATTTGTTTTCATAGGCAAAATGATATGTAAGATTTTCAACCGATTACACAGAAAACTGCAGTGCAAAAGCATAACATTGGAGTGGAAAATCACCTTTAATAGAAGCCTTTTCCTCTCCAATAATGTTGAAGTGGTCAAGAGGCAAGTATGTACTTTAAGAGGCAGATTATCAATAGAGGGTGCTAAACTAAACTACGAATCTCACATGTGGCCACTTGATCACAGAGGACGTGGATAACAGTTTGGGAGGAGGTGGGGGGAACATCTAAGGATTTGAGAGCAGAACTGATTTTTGCTTGTGGGTTGTTTACAATAAATAAATAAATAAGAAACGAAGTTTTCTCTTGCAGGGGCCAGAGTCTCTTCTGCTGCCCAGAATGGACATGAACCCCCACGTTGCAAGCAGATTTCACAGTGGGCAAGGGCAAGCAGAGGAGCTCTACCCACACAGAGACACCTGACCTGAAGCCACATGTTAAGGAAAATAGAAGAAACTTCACTGGCAGAAAACTGAGAGGTTCAGAGGTCCCATGGAAGACTTACTACTGAAATAAGTATTCAGATTTGCTTTTTCAAAGATTAAACTTTTTTTTCCAGCAACACTGCTAAGCCATCAAGACACAAAGAAAAATAAAATAAAATACAGACTTACGCTTTCTTAGCACCTGGATCAAGCCTCAAGCATAGTGGGATGCTTGTGTCCGCAGCACCATTCCCTGGCTCTTTCGGAGGAAAGTTACAGAGCCAAGATGAGCTTCTCTGAAGCAAAACAGGGAGAAAGGGCCAAGGGCCCCAACCCTCATCCCAAATCCAAAGGTTAATCATTGCCAGACTTCCCTGGGCATCCCCCTGTCTGGAGGCAACACGGAACTTGCAGTTTTTTGCTGCTCCCCGCTCCCCACCACCCTTTAAGGGCTTTGAACACTACTGATACTGGCCAGGTCTTACCCACAGAGCAACAACAACAAAATCACAACTGAAACAAAAAATCCAACAGAGTTTTGAGCCCACGCACCAACTGCTGATGCTCAAAGCAGGTCACTTTGTGCTACCTGGCTTATCTTAATGAACCATACATAGTTAAGCAAAAAAGGTGGACCAGAAGGGTTCATCTCTACATTTTCTATATAGAAGATGAGTCCACAGACTACGTACTGACTTCTTCCTCCCCTCCACTACTGCTAGCTTTAACATAGCATTTCCATTATCTTTTGTACACAGCTTTAAAGCTAAATTTCAAATTCAGGAATATCCACTTGGGAGTATAGTCTCCGTTTTCCTGACGCATTCATAGATTCCTCTTTAAACACAAATAGATTTTGAATAACAAAAAAACAAAGTTACTGCTGGGGAAAAACAAACAAACAAATAAAAAAGGTAAAATCATGAACTATCAGACCAACATAGCACACAATGGTTAAGGTTGGAAGGGACCCCTAGAGATCATCTAGTCCAACCCCCCTGCTCCAGCAGGGACACCCAGAGCACGTGGCATAGGGTGGCATTCAGGTGGGTTTGGAAGATCTCCAGAGAAGGAGACTCCACAGCCTCTCTGGGCAGCCTGTTCCAGGGCTCTGTCACCCTCACAGGAAAGAAGTTCTTCCTCATATGGAGATTCCAAATTCAATCCACTTATACCAATGTACCAATGGAAAGTCAATTTTCTCCAACAGTTCAGTATCAAATACTTCCAATTTACAATGAATTAATGACACAGAACTGACAGTACTTTTACATTTCTGTATTCTAGCTGAAAATACAGAAGCACTTTAAACTGGGAAGCATCGCCTTCCTGTTGGCCGCACTGTCAGAGCTGAGGGGTGACCGCAATCGGTTCGTGACCGGAGCAGGACAGCACTCGCCCTCTCCAGACCCGAAGCGAAGCTGCACGGTCGTGCGCTCAGTCTGCACCGTGAGGCCTTGGAACGGGCTGACACCTTCCAGCTTCTACAAGGTGAGGCTACAAACAACACAGCGGTGTGGGAACGCAACCATCAGCTCCAGGGCCTTTGAAAATCCACAGCAGCATAAATACTCTGGAGCAGAGAAGCTGCTTAATATCACAGCATCCAGGGGACTGCAGTCGTATCTGCAACGTCCTTTTCACAGCGGGAAGATGACACTTTGTTTACTGCACGCTTTCTCAGTCTACAATACTCATGAAAACCATTATCTACATCGAAAGGAAAAAACAATAAAGAATATCTCACTACATCTCATATCTTGGACAGAAGTGACTCAAAACCAAGACTGTCCGTCTAGATTGACAATTCCTTACGGGCTATCAAACTGCTCTCTTCCTAGGATCATTGCAAACTCTGCTCATCCTAAATGACACATCCTAGTGATCTCGCCAGTCTGAACAAACCAGGAACAAACGTGTATGCAGCCTTTCAGCACAATGCCTGGAGAAATGAGGGGCTGGGAAGGCTATAATGAAAAGACTATTGATGGCTTGATATAATGTGAAAGTATATTAGCCAAGGCACATTTAGAAGAAACTTGGCAGAATGAAGAGTTGTTCCCTCTCTGTGGCAATGATAGAAATAAAAAAAAAAAAAAAACATTTTTTTTACCATCTTTGCACTGGGGACAAACACACAAAAAAAAACTTTTAAATTTGATTCTATAAAAACATATAACATGGTCAAAAGAAAGATACTGTGGTAATACCTGCTTTAAAAACAAAACAGATTCTTAGTCACAGTTCTCAAAGGAAGTCAACATATAAAAGCTAGGGATCTGCACCTATCCTGCCCCTAAGCTCACAGACCCGCTGTTACAACCATCATTTTGGAGACACTACTACAAAGTGAAAGGATGCAACTCTGATGAGAGTTTCAGTGTGGGGGACTCCTTCCTTCTCCCTCCTTCCAACCCATTCCACCTTCCACCCATTCCTCACTCCACCTAAAGCGCTGGGAGCTGCTCACCCTTGGCACGCACATTCCTCTCTTGCACACCCCTCTCCTGACCTGAAGGAAGCTGGTGAAGAAGGAAGGGAAATCAAGGCAGCAAACAGGCTTCACACAAGGATGCTCCATGCATGGCATTCCTGCTCACTCCCGTCCTCACTACTGCTGAAATCCATCTAGAAAGTCCCTCTGACTGAGCACAGAGAATCGGGAGGCTCTGAAAATTACTTTAGTGAGTTTTTTTACATTCTATTTCAGAGGTGTTTCCACAAATCATCATCACTGCATTGAAATCACAGCTAAAATAAATGCTGATGCTAAACACACTAACTTCATTTAAAAAATACAAAGAATAAGAGTATTATCTCTGCTTAATCACTGAACCCAGCAACAGAGCTTCTGAATAGGGCCCTGGCATGAATAAAAAGCCCCGCGGAAGGAGGTGGAGGTGCAAGGATCTACCCCTGCCCGGGCGCCCCGGGCACGCGGGCAGAAGGGAGGCGGCAGCGGGAGCTCCCGGCTCAGCAGGGCCCGGCCGCCCCCGGTGCCGCTGCCTCCCTCGCTAATCCCAGCGCCTCAGCCAGGCCGCGCGGATTAAGAGGGAGCCGGGGGATTTGTCTTTCTGCACAAAGCTGCAAACGCTGCTTGGCTTCATTTAAATATACACACTGGAGCCTGTGTAGCAGCAGAGTGTGCCTCCAGATTTCACACGCACACAGAGGTTGTTTAAGGCTCAAAGTCTTCCTCTCCTGCACTTCTCTGGAACTGATCTCTAATCTCATTCCTGCTTTGCTCCAGAAGTGCTGAACGAAGCACTCCTTGATGCACCAGCAACAGGGACACGTGCAAAACCCATCACGACATTTTTGGTCAGACCTACCATGCTCGCCAAGCGTGGGCCTCGTAATGCCTGAAACCTAAACACGGACAATCTTGGTGTGACCCCCCTTGGGTCAGCTCTAAAGCCACTTTACTGGACTTATTACAAGCAACTGCCCTAGACTCGTCCTTGGCCAGCATTACTTCTCTAAACCAGTATTTCAGGTGACTACCTACCCAGGAACTGTGTGCTGCTTTAAGACTGACCCCAATACAGCTTTTGAGAACCATCCTTAGTAGTCAAAGCTGCACTGAATATACGAATAAATCATTCTCTTCTTAACTGTAAAGAGAAAACTGTCTGAGAAAGACTGGGGAGGCAGGAAGGAAGGACATCCTTAGGAGAAAAAAATCCCACTTTATTTCCTTCCTCTGAAACAGGACTTCACTATCATGGGGCAGGGGAGCAGGGAGGGGACACCAGCTCCCCCCTCCGAAACGAGGACGCTTAATCCGCACGGATTCGGAGCCAGAGCCCTCTTGTCCGACAGCTGCACGGCTGCGGCTGGACTCATGGCTCTGCCAGCACTTTGATCATCACACGCCACATTTTCAGTTGTAATGCAATTATTTAAGACGATTTCAAGTGTCTGAAGGCCACATTAAAGTCAGCTTTTCCAAGGGCACAATCAATTTCCATCTCAACATGTGCTCTGTGCCCATATTTAGCGAATTAACTTTTCACACACCCTTGTATTTATTCACCAGCTGAACCACATTTGCTTTGCTCAAAGAGCTGCCCAAGTGTACATATGACAGACATAATTTTTTGCATATATAACACTAAATACTGCCATCTCCTGAGCAAGCACATTTTATTTTCATTGAGTTATTTCCAGTTAGGACAAACACAAGTGGTTATTTTAAAAAATCAGGCACTAATGTTAGCTGAGGGCAAAATCCGCCAAGTTTAATGGGCATAAATATTCTCACAGGGATTTTTCTGAAAGTTTAGCATGTTCCGAAGTTACCAACCCAGAGGACTGAGCAAGAACAGACGCTTGCCGGCTCCCAGGAGCCAAGATCCTCGTGCTCCTGCATCTTCCCAACTTGCACGGAAAGGGACGGCACAAGTCGGCAGCACCCGGCCCACACACGCGCCCGCTGCCCTTACTACACAGAGGAGCTGCTGCAGGAGCAAGGCTTGAAATAGCAAAGTGAAATAACCTCCTCGCTGGCTACACCATGTTCCCTGGTGTAGCAAGAAACACTGCAATTAAATGGAACTAATTAGATTTTAATAAGTTTGAAAGGTAGCAAATTTAGCTCAAAACCAGAGACAGGAGACTCCTGTGGGCCTCCTAACATTAAAATGATTTCCTCCTCTAACATTTAGATATTCCAGAGGAGTCACATCTATGCAGAACACAACAATATATCAAAAACACTGCATCAAGCCCATCACTAGTCAAATTCCTCTCCCAAAGGCAACCCCTATAAATAACATAAGGAACAATGTCTTGAACTGTTAACAGACCACGTTTATTCAGACTGCGAAGTGAAAAAGGGCAGGCCTACTCAACTGCCTTCAACCAGCATTTATGCAGGGCTTAATTTAAAAAGTTAAAGCCAAGTGGAGGAAAGCAGATCCCCCGCACAGAGTGACAGGTCTGCCTTCTGCATCGGGTCTTGCTCTTGTCCAGAACAGCCCGGCGCTCCGCAAGCTCCCGTGCCTGTTCCCTTGCAAGCAGAACCAGCAGGCCACGAACCACATTCACTAGAAGAGCAGAGGATACAGCTGATACGGATCTCTCCACAGCACACCACGTTTAGCTGCCAGAGCAAAGTGTCTCGGCCTGCCGGAGTCCCGGGCCCTCTGCCCGGCCACACCAGCACCCAGGTCATCCCCCTCACGTCCGTAAGGTCGGAACCAGACGCTGCTTTGGTGAAATTTGCAGCCCATTTTATTTCCAGTGAGCTCTGGATTCACAGATTAACTGCCTGAAAAACAAAAAGAGAGCCTGAAAAATGCTTCAAATCATAGACTTCAATCTTCTTAGGCCAATGGCACATCAGGAACAGCGGGGCAGGCGGCCATCACAGCTGCAAGCAGCAAGGAGCACAGGGAGCCCTGCTGTCTTCCATGAGCATGCGGTACACCCTCCATGTACCACACTTTTTTTTTGGACAAAATACATATTTAAAAGGTTAAAAGAAGCACTTTCATCTGGAAGGTACGCTAAGTGATCAGAAGAGTACAAGAGTCATAATTCACAAGTTTGTCATTTCCTATATCAAAAGAATGTAGGTATTTTCAGAAATCTGCTTCATTTGAAAACTTTCATTCAAAAGTTGAAAACTTTCAAATGTGAAAAACTTCCAAGTTGCATGAAGACAAGATGCAAGATCCTGTAACTGTCAATGTTTTCCAAACTCCACGTTTTCCACTAAGAAAGAGGGAACAAACCAAACACATTAAGAGCTTCACACAAAGGTAAAACATGAATCCTCACATTAAGGACACACTGGACTGGCAGTGCAAGGTCTATTCTACTCAAACCAACTCTCCACCTTTTAGGCTTTCCGAGTTTCCCTCCTGGGCGGCTCCTTCCTGCTCCAGCTCTCGCCACCATCACGCAGCTTCAGCGGCGCTTCCCCGCGTTCCTGCCCTGCCTTTGCACAAAGCAGTCAGGCAGCCACTGAAACACCTTTTAATGCAGGAGACTCCTCTTACTGGCTTTGTCCAAACCCATCTCCCCTCCCAATCACAGCAGTTTTAGCTCAGCACAGAAGCGACCTGGCACTACTGTAACTTCAGAGAGCAAACACTCAAGATGAAGTATGTGGTGGGAGAAGGATTTAAAGGAACTGGTGAAAACAGACTTAAAATGGATTTGAGCTCCACATCGCACATCAATGTACTTACTGGTAACTACCCACCAGCACAACTGAACTAAGCTGCAATTTATAATGTTACAAGAGGTTAATGCTAACCTTGAAACTCCACTTTCCATTTTCCGCGAGCTCAGACGACAGGAAGCAGCAAGGCTACGTTCCACCCTCGGAGCATTGCTAGAGCTTGCAATCATTTGCTGACTTGTGAAAAAAATTCCTCTCTGCAAAACCCCAGGGGCTCCTGCCGCAGGCTCTCACTGAGAGCCGGTGGCCAGCAGCAAGTCTGCAACTGCAGGTCCGACCTGTCAACCCCATGGAAATCCCAACAGGTTTTTTCCTTCAGGGAGGGCAAGGAGAGGAAAGGAGGAAGGCTTGAGAGATGCAGCCAACTAGGTGTCTTAGGCAGCAGCACTTTGTGCTAAAATTGTATGTGCACTGAGTTTCTAAATCTGCCATACACTCTGTTTTGCATTTATGCTTCCCTCCGTTCTGTTCTTTAATGTTTTCCTTTCTGGTGTTGTAAGTTGTTCAAACACAGCAGCGGGAAACTGATGAGATTAAGGGCACAGTAACATTGCTCATTATAGCCAAAGTACTCCCAGATGCACAAAATTAGCGTACAAGATGCTGCAATTTTTCCCTCTTTTTTATTATCTGGTGAGGAACTTCAAAAGCTGCTTGTAAGAACACTCTATCAAAAGCCTGCAAATAGAGAGCACTATTAGTTAACTGGCAACACCTGAGTAACAAGCACATTTCAGAGTTACTGCTGTTAACAGTTGTTCTGCTCTCCTTTTCAGTCATAGGGGCATCTAATGAAGAGGTGCTATTTCATTCCCTCTCCTTCCTCCCACTCCTCAAATGGGGAAGCCCTCAAGAAAAAAAAAGTTCTGTTTTCATTCAAATGCTGCATCCTAAAACATTATTCTACAATACTTTGGTGGGTCAGCTTATTAATATACGTGTTGTGTCCATGAGAGCGCTTTATTCTGTACTATATCCCTAAAAATAGTTATAAGACTTCCCCACTGAATAATAATATAACATTTCAATTTGACAAAGAATTTGAATAAAACCTTTATTTTGCCAGAGTTAGTGAAGGTTTAAAAATGAAAGCAAACCCAGGAAAGCTGGGAGGACTCTCCCCCAGAGGTACTTTCCAGTGCCAGAGGTGACAGGGTCAAAACGCTTCCCAAATGTGCAGAGCGGTCTAACAGACTTAACTCTCACAGATTCGCACTGATCCCAGGGAACGCTTGGGCTTTCTGTACATGCTTCCGTCTCTTACATGGATTCAGGGTCCCTTAATCTGCTTTTTACAAATCCGCGTTCTTCCTCACTGCAGCTACCCAGGGTTCTTTTTGCAAAAATCACCAAATACAGAAAAGCCCTGGAGCAAAGCCTACTGGAGTCCCACTTTCATAGCCTTAACTCTTGAAAAATATTATCAGGCAGTTAGGCTGGGAGAGGAAGACAATTTGGAGGCTTTTTACTGCCTTGTCTCCCTCTCATTAAGTATAAATACTGCTAGCTACAGGGAGGATGGCAATCTTATGGACACACTGCTACCACAAGGGCCATATCCTTCCCTGACAAGCACAACTTTAAGCAATCGTGACTTTAATCAGAGTTTTACCAAACCTCAGATACTGTTTACTTACATCATAGATCCTTGACTATCAGCCAAAATCCATGCAATGAAACATACACATATTTCTCAGCAGAAGTGGCTAAGGAATGAGAACACCCCCCACTTTCAGTGCGGGCCTGTGAGTAAGCAAGCTCTCGCTGCTGACACATGCAACAAACACCAGAAAGCCCTGTCCTTTCCTCAACTCCCTTCAAAGTTCTGCTACCTTTTCCCAATTGTTTACCAAGAGGTCTAGTAACAGCCCTTACTTCTCCACACAGTGATTGCCAATGGATACAACACCACCAGCACAGGGCAGAGATGAGGCAGAGATGCAAGTTAATGAACACAACCCATGCAGAGGAAAGTTAATTGTCCCCCACCAAAGCAACGGCTTGGGACCACTGGGGAAATATAACAACTGCACATTTCACTGCATGCCCCTAGCAGCTGCAGAAGGGCACGGGTATTTTTGGACACACACCTTCAGTCATTCTGGGGGGCCCGACAGACTTAGCGATGCCGCTCACCTTCCACGCTGTCCGAGCAGGAGGTGCCGATGCCGGTGTCGCCGCTGTCGGAGGCCACGCTGAGCCTCCTGCCGGGCTCCTTGCCGGGGCCGCTCGGCGGCTGCCACAGGGCGTCAGCGCCAGGTAACCATCCCACGGGACACGGATCCGAGCCTGCACAGAGGGAAGCCACAAGTCGGTCATGACTGATGCACTGCGGGAGGCAGCAACAAAATACTGATCACGGCAAAAACTCCGCTCTGGTTCCTCACTCAGCTCTGAGTCAGACTCTGCGCCTACGGTTTAGAGTTTCTAGGCAGAATCCACTTCTTAGGTGGAAGTTTAGCCACCATTTACATTTTATTATTTAAAAACACGAACCTTAAACTGTTCCTGTACTAATTTTACTAATTTCTTTATCACATATTTCCTATCTTAAGAGCAATTCTGCTTTGGAAGCACACAACTCCACACAGAGGAGTTTTGGGAACAGAAACCAGTTAAGACTTTGCTGTTAGAATAAAAACACACTCATTTCAAACTACACATAAACCACGCAGCCTACATGATAAAATAACAGTTAACAGAAAAATTTTGGAAATCAGGGAATGGCTTTGGACCCCAGTGTTATCAGAGAACAGACTAGCAGCTCAAGCAGCACATGCTGGCTGCAGGTGGGCTCTCCTTGTCAGATATCCATAAATCCAGTGGCTTGCTTTGGTTATTTTGATTTTGTTTTAATTACAGTTAAAAGATGTAGTTCTAAAGCACAACTCACGTCAGCAAATAGCTCTGCCATTCAAGCATTTCCTGAGAATATGTTGCCTATTTTATAGTCAAAGAGCAAACGAAAATATCCAGATAGCAACTCCAGAGGACCATCAAAAAATTTTATAGCAAATATATAAATCTGAGCATTGCTTACGGGAGAATACAGATTGCAGCATTTGCGCTTCAGCCCAGGGAGCCGCATTTAAAAAATACGCAGGCTGCATTTGATTGTATAAATAATCGCAGCGCACGCACGTCCCCTCGAGCAGCCAGCTTTGCGTAACACTTCCAGCAGGAAATGACTCATGCCGAGGGATCAGGTCACACAGAGTTCTCTTATGCTACACATGGATATTTTTAGGCCATTTAAAGATTTTTAAGCGGTGCCCAGCCCAAACCCCAGCACATGAGGGCTGGCAGGGCAGAGGCAGGCTCGGAGCCCCCAGCACGGCGCCGGCAGGAAGCGGAGCGTTCCCGACGTCGGGCTGTAATTAAGCAGCGCGTACAGTAGAGGAGCACACAGTACCCGCCCCAGCTCAAGAGAGGCTTGCGGAGGAGCTGGTCTCACTCTGGCTGGTAGATCTGCAGGCAGCCAGGTTGTTAAGTGACATCAGCTGCCGCTTCCCTCTGCAGACCCGGCCCCCTTCTCGCGGGTGCCCGGGAAGGCCGGGAGCTGCCGCGGAGGCCAGCGCCCCGTGAGCTGGGACCCTTCCCGCGTGGGCCCCGCGTCCGAAGTAACAGCACCGACGTCTGCAGAGGCATTTTAGGAACCAAATATAATGTCCATGAATGTAAAAACTTTCCTTTTCATATAACAGCTAAGATGATGCTAAGCTACCCAGATGCTGGACAAAAAGCACATGACTTCACTGGGTTTCACGGCAGACACATCCTTACTGAAGGACACTATTTCTTCTCTTCTGCACCATGATTCTGACACCGATTGTGACCAGAAGTGAATCACCAGAAAGGGACAGTGGGAACTGATACTGCAGAGGATTCTGAAGGCAAGATCTTGCTGCAGGATTATCCGACCTGTGCAAAGCACCTTCTGATCACCACGAAGGTGACTGGCCTGCTGCACAGGAATGGTCCGTGCCCTGAGGGCCCCACAGGCCGTCCAAAGCTCTTTTGAGGATGGAAAAATCACCACTTCAGCCCAAACACGCTGCCAAAAATCACCCAGTTGACCCGGTCCATCAGCAACTTGATTTCAATAAATGAAAGTTTCTTCCAATCATGTAAGGGCCGTGGACACCATGACGGTCCCAAAATACTCTAACCACTTCACGGCCCACCTTGAAGAAAAGATGCTAGATCATTTTCCATGCATAGTCTTACAAGACATATTTTTTAATCCAAAGATCATCCAAACGCATCAAAAAGGCTAAGACATGAAGTCATGCCAGAAGATGCCAATGCACTTTCACAGAGGAAGTGCAAGACACCTCCCTCTCAGATCCAAACCGACCTCTCATCCAGAAGAATCACTCTCTACAAGAACAAACCAAACATCTTGCAAATAGCAGCCTGTTACCAAACAAAATTCATAAAATAAAAAGGCAATTCCATTAATTCTGCATGTGACCACAACATATTTCTCTAAATAGAACTTGCACTGGGGAGAATTGAGGGGAATGAACAAGCAAAACAACAACAACAAAAAAAAAAAAAAAAAAAAACAGACCAAAAAAATCCTCACACTGGAAGATGTTCATAGGATGATGTTTAAAAATATCAGTCCCTCCATTTTCATCCCATTCCTCTGCTCCTACTCAAACAGCCCCCTTGCACTCTTAAAATTATGCAAAGCAAGTTTCCAAAATACAAAGAGAAAGGACCTCGACCAGACCCGAGGGAGTGCAAGTCTGACCACACAGGTCCATAACCAACACAGAAACTGCTCCACGGAAAAGGACTATCAAAATCCACAGACCCAGACACACTTTTTGCATCCCTCATTCAAAGCAAACACGTCCACCAGAAGTACAAAGACAAAGAAAAATAAATAACAACTGCCACAAACAAAGGCAAAACACCCAGTTCCCGGTCAAAAAGGCTTTTTTTTCCCCGCCCCCCCCACAAACCACTTGATATATACATATTGTAGTATACTCTGTGAGTAAGGGCAAAAAGCACAGAGACTGATCTTAACCAAAATTCATAGTTCTAGTGGGCTACGCATTGAGGAATCCAGTGTAAGTTAGGAATTTTATGCCCAGTTGTAATTTTATCCATTCTTAATGGGTCTTTGACATTTTGCAGGCAGTTAAATCTCTCTTCTGCACTCTCCCTGCCCCACAGGGCTAAGTAATCACATGTCATCTTGAAAAGAACAGGCTACCAGCACAAGGGGACTCTCACCCAACTGTTTGCTGTATAATAGGAATAGAAAGTGCAAACAGAAGTTGAAAACAATGAACTTGGTTCAGTTGGAGATGTTCACATCTACTTTTCATAGCTACGAGATCACCAGCACTGAAAGGCTGGAGAAAACCTCACCACAGTGCCTCGTCCCTGACAATTCTCTGCCAACAAGTGTTTGGTCTTCTTCCATTGCTGGCAAGAACACACAAGACAGAAAAGAAAAAGGGAGAAAAAAGGAGGCAGGAGAATTTAAGAGGGCTTGGACAGGGGGAGAATTCTCCAACAGGTATACAGAAAAACAGATGCCTTATCTTAATATATTTAAGTGAGGAAACACAAAAGGGGGAGGAAAAAAGTTGGTAGTCTTTATAATGATGCAGCCACAGCCTCCTTCGAAGAGGAGGCCAGGGAAGAGCTGGAGCCACGACCCAACACATCGAACTGCGCGCAGAAACATTCTCTGCAGACACGGGCAATGCCAAGAGCTATAGGAACACAGAAATCTTCCTGTAATTTTTTTTTTTGTTAAGTTGGCCCCTCAACACTGACACTCAGACAAACACTTGCTAGGAGCAGAACATCCCTGTGCCCTTCAGCCAAACAAACCAGCCCCTACCAGCAGTCAGAGCGAGGCGCAGGTGCCGGCACCTCCGCAAGCCGCGGCGAAGGTGGCCGGGCGCAGCCAGAGAGGGCCGGGGCGCTCGGGGCACGGGGCCAGGTCACTGCGGGAAGGGCCCCCTTCACCTGCCGGCCGCCAACAGCGGCGCCGGGAGCCACGCGCTGCTCCCACGCGGAGCCACGCGCTGCTCCCACGCGGAGCCACGTCCTGCTCCCACGCGGAGCACGCGGGAAGAGCAGAGCGCCCCAGCTAAGCGCGAAAACGAGCAGGACTCAGGGAGATGAAAGGAGGGCCCTAACTGCAGAATTTAGGTATTGCAGTTTATCAAAAGCGCTTGACAAGGTCATGTTGATGAGTTATGATTCATCCTGAGGACTCTTGCCCTTATTAGTGTGCTTTCTTTAGCAAGCTTGAAAGGTAAGATATTTAACGAGGTTCTTCTAGCTTTTCAGCTGGAAACTGATTAAAGCTATCGCACACAGAGAGAGATGAAAAACACAGACATACTGAGGGAAATGCTTAAGGAGAAGAATACTGAAGACGGGTCTTCTTTTACCTGCTTCTTCACTTGTACAGCCTGAAAATATACTACCAGCTAGAGGGCCATACTTGTATTTTGTCCTCTCCAGTTGTAAAAAGAATTCATCTGTTGGTGTCATTTTCCTTTAGCTGTGTTTCCATAGCTCTGTTCAGCTATGAAAGACCAGCCCAAATATACACATAGAGAGATAAAAATAAATAAATAAATAAAATATAGGGGAGGGAAAAACGAAAGTAGAAGCGAAACCCAGAGAAGAAAATCCTCCAAGTAAACATACTCCTGAGTGGCAAAATCAATTAAGATAACTTGATTAGGGTGGTATTTTAAGGAGCATAAACTCATGCCCTAATTTCTCATAAGAGCTAAACTTTAATTGGATTGTGTCACCAAATCTCCAATTTATTTTGCCTCTAGAATTCCTTAATGAAGTTAAACAGTTTTTCCCTCCCATAGAAATGGCCAACTGTACAATCCCTCTTCACAGCTAATTATAGCTCTAAAAGGCTTTGTTGTGGTAGGTACCTAATAGTATCTCCCTGTGAGCTCTCACAGGTTGCAAATAGAGAGTTTTGGCTTTGTTTTCAATGCAGCAGTAGCTCAGGCAGAGACTTCTGTGACTTTATACATGCACATGGCACTGCACACTACATCATCAGCGAGTTACAGGGCCTCTGATGGAGGCAAGTATCCAATCCAGACAGAGGGGCAGAACTAGGAAGAATAAATTGAGCAACTGGACAGACGAGCTTTGGAGGGTCTTGCCACAGTCCTTAGAGATGTGATTGTGAAACTCGCCCTCTGCCAAACCCGCAGGCGAGAGCCCCCCGGGAGCGAGAGGCACCGTCCCCGCGCGCCACGAGAGCGCAGCCCATCAGGCGGTGCCGCCAGCGCGGGCGAAGGCGCCGCCGGGCGCCCGGCCCGGGGCCCCTTCGGGCCCTTCCCGGCGCAGCAGGCTGGCCGGGGCCGCTCTCAGGGCCGCGGGGCGCAGGGGGCTGTGGGCAGCGCTCCCCCGGGAGGGCGCCCGCCGCACAAGGCGCAGGCTCCAAGCAGATGGAGCCTCCCCTCGCCCGCCCCTCCGACACGCTCCGAACGGCTCCGGCTCCGCACAGGCAGACGAGAGCCCCCTCCTCGATTGCGGAGCGGCGCCCGCCCTCCTTCTGGCTAAGCGGCTACTTCCACCTCCTCTGTACTCGGGACAAGTGAAGCAATCGCAGCTGCTGCAACAAGGACAACTGTTTCCACTGGTTTCATGCAATTCCCACTTACCTAAAGGAATCAAGGAAAGGACTCTAGCATCCTGATTTTTTTTTTAATTCCCAAAACAGCATTAGCATCTCCCTTCTCCTTGCAACAGATCTAAAGATATCCTTGGCACAATAAAAGTGAAGACAGACAATAAGCAGAAAAAAAAAATCATATCACTAAAATATTTTGCCCAAATATAACAGCGACAGAGTTTTTCCCTCATTTTTCAGAGAGGTCTAATGTGCATTAGATGTGCACCACAGGATCTGCTTTAATGTGGGTGAAGCAGAGACAGACAGAGCCTCCAGGCTATATTAAAATCGCTCTTGTACAACACATAAGGGAGCTTCCCCATTGTTATATTTGGGTTAAAAGGATGAAATCCTGGCTCCACTTAAGTCATTAGGAGATTTTCCTTACAATGCTTCTGCCACAGGGCACAACTTCTCTCTAAGCTCTGCTCCCCTCTATTCAGAGGTTCTTTCTCCCACCACCACCTAGTCAATATAAACAACAAAGGACACTGTGGAATTAAGAAGGGAAAAGGAAAAGCAATATTAAATACATACATATACATATTCCTCACTTTGCCCCACCCACTCTACCTAGGATACTTCCAGCCAAAAAGAGTAATTTAAGTGTTTCCATCTACACAACTGCAATTAGATTTGATGTAAAACCTATCCTATAACCATTCTATTGCCCTTGTTTCATCAATACAGTATTTAGGATGATGATGAACAGAAATGGATTAAGATCCCAGCTGCTAGCTTCATTTTCCATAAAAGCCCTAGCAAAACTGACAAAGTATCAAATAATGGTATTTTCAAAGCCTTCTCGTGTTTCTAGGTCACTATACCCCTGGTTGGTTTTCTCATCGCCCACAGAACCATCCAACCTTTCTTGCGGGTTAGTCACAGCATTTTTGTATGAAGCCTCACGCGTTAACCCTCTGTTGTAAGGGAATCAAAAAAGGTTCAGAGTTGCCCACATACATAAATAGCTTTGTTGCAGAGCAGGCATTCAGGAGGAGATACCATCTTTTAAAGAAAGGAGGATTTCTTAAAGAAGATAACATCTTATTTATCCTTTTGCTTTTTTAAGTTGCAACTTCCCACACCATCTGGAAACTATGCTGCAAAAGGAATAAAGCAGAAACATAAGGATACCTTATAAGGAATCTCAGACCTGACTCCAGAAGGATTCAAGAATGTTTCAAGAATGCTTCTTGTCCCAGTACTGCACGGTGGGTCTCTAACTTATCGGGAAGCTGAAAATCAGAATAACCTCATCTGCTGAAAGCCTTTTCCAGGTATTTTAACCCAAACTGGCTCTGTGTGCCTCTTCCTTCAGTGGCGAGCTGGCTGCATCGTAGTTAAGCCCTTGTCCTTTCCCAGCAAAGGGGATTTGAGATCATCTTGTCCTGCCTCTCCTGCCACCCACTGCGATCCCGGGCTGTGCGCTGGTCCACGCGCAGGCGGAGGCTGCGCTGCCCGGCGCGATTAGCGTCACTTCTTCCCGATCCTCTCTCAATCCTCCTGGCCTCGGCTAAGCCTGCAGATTGGATCCGGACGTGCCGAGGTTGCCAGCAGGGCCGAGGCGGGAGCGCGCTCGTGGCTCCCAGAGCGCGCAGGGAGCGCGCGCGGCGCTGGCCCGGCTTGCTACGGTGCTCGGCACCCACCTGGCGCTGCGATGCCTCACGCTGCGGTCACACAGCTGTAAACTCCCCCTTTATTTATTCTCTATTTAGCATTAGTATTTGCAAGCATTAGCATCCTGCTGGCCCAGCTCCCCCATCAGCTCGCCATGAGGCTGAACAAGCGCGGCAATGACGTGAGCGCAGAGGTGTCTTCGCGTTTCCACGTCCTTTTGTGGTGGCTGTTGAGTTTTCCAACAGCAGCAACATGGCTGGCTCAGGGAATAACCGGCCCAGCCACACGGATGTCCAAGCCCGGAGAGGCCAAGGCAGATGTTTTGGCCTGGGGGATGTTCGTGGTCTCACAGGCAACCATGGAGTCAGCAGCTTCAGGAGGAGCGAGGGAAGAGTCAGCAGAAACACAGACCTAGTGCTCTGCACTGCCTGCTGTCTGCCCTTTGAATGGCCTCAGCTCTCTACGGATACCAGGAAACTTCAACAACAGGATACAAAGATGGAAACGAGGATCTTGGCATACTTCAATATACCCTCTCATGCTTTCGTTAACATTAGCAGAAGTATTTCCCAGCTACTTATAGCATTATTGCAGGTCTACCAAAAGAAATATGCAAAACAGAAAGGCCTTCTTCCCTGGAAAGTCCCAGAAGTCAATAAAAAAGCCTCTTTCTGAATCACATAGCAAAGACGCTGAACTGATTTTGAAGATATTTGCAGTCACAGTGCATCTGTCTCATTATCAGTGCAAAATTTCCAGACACACTCGTGCACCAGACAACCAAACTGTCAATCCCTACCCTGTTCACTTCGGCTAGCAGAGAGCCAGGGGACTCAGTTCTAGCTTTAACTATCCCACTACTAAATGTCAGGCAATTTATACAATAAAAAGAAGACACAAAGAACATGGAAGGCAGAGCAGCTGATACCGAACACGCGAGTGCTCCTCCTTTCCCTTAAGGGACCTGTTGCTTTGCCAGTGACCATCTCCTGCTACAACGTCAACCTGCTCAACATGGGTCTTCCTGCCAAGGTGCCTTGTCACCGTGTTTGCCAACTCATGTTTGTCAACACTCTGAAAGGCACAAGGACTTTAGAAGTTATTAAATGCCTGTTCCTGAAGTTTTAGCAACAATCAGTAGCTGGTGGACAGAAATCCTAACTGTTACTCCAAGAAACTACAGTTTCTCTCGCCCCAAACGGCACTTCTTCACCACGATCTTCTAAGGTGGCTCAGGGCCACCTTTTACTGCATAGCTTCTTCCACACAACTCATTACTACTCTCCAATAAAAAAAAAATAAAACATACAGTTGCAAAAAGCAGAGGCCTAATCAGTAAACCTTTGTCGTAGTTACTACACAAGGGACCAGAACTGCTGCTATCCCCTACAAACAGGGAAATGCCCTCCTGCAGCTTTACAGCTACAAACAAGTAGTAGCTGAAACTAAATAGTCAAGACATCCACACTTTGTATACACTACATGAGCAGACACTGTACCAATAAAAATTACTTGCCCAGAGGGAGCAAAGAGAGAAAATAAGGCATTGTTTTGAAGGGATGCAACCCCTTCCCCACCAACTCCCACTCAAACTCAGGCTGCCACTTCTTTTCAGCATGGTCTGGGACGGACGGCAAAGAACACTCCAGTATCCAGTCTTGTAACCGAAATGTTAGATTTCTAAGCTCCGGCAATCGCACACCCGTTCAAAAAGCTTGCAAAAAGCTTTACGAATCACTACGTACACACACACACGCTCCCGGCCTGGTTACTGTTAACGAACGTACGTGAGGAGCCCCCGCGGCGCCGCTGGCTCATCACTCACCGCCCGGCCTCTCAGCGGATGGGGCTACCACATCCTCGCCACGGGTCGCCAGGACGGGGCGCTCCGGGGATCCAACTGCTGCCCCCCGCCCGGCAGCGACCCGGCCCGACAGGACCCGAAGGCGCCTCCGGGCGCCGCCGCGGAGCCCCCTGTGACGCTCGCCTGGGTCACACTCGCCCTGGAAGCTCCGCGCCGGCGCCGAGCAAAGGGACAACGGGGCCGGCGCTCACACGGCACAGACCGAACCTCAGGGTTAAACGTCACCTTTATCCACTCGCTTCCTCATCACCCCCGGCTCCTGCTCGCCTTCCTCGCCTCAAGCTGAATGTTAAACACGGAAGTTTTGCTGCTTTATGGTGCTTCTTCAATCTAACTCCATAAATGTGTTTTACACTTACTAATTCTGAGTACCGAAAGGGAAGAAGGGATGGGGAAATTGAAAAACAACAAACAAAAAAACATCTCAAAACTTACAGCTGATTTGGAGAAATAAATCCCAGCAAAGAAGTCAGAGAGAGGCATCCAGGAATAGGCTGAATTAGAAAAGCTGACAGATTCCACACCATATCAGCCAGAACACTTGAATCCACCCTGAAGAAAACAAAGGCAGCCAAGAACAGCCCAATCCAAAGTTTTTGAAGGAAAAGCAAAAACCAGCATCAATCTCCACAGCAGACTGAAGACAGCGAACGCGACGGCCACCAACCACACATCTGCACATTCGTGTACATATTATATATTTTAACATTTCTGCTTCAAACAAAAGTAATCAGGAATCAGACATCCCAAACGCCTGCCCTTTACATTATATTCATTAAAACCTGTGCACCAAAATATGCAACATCTTTCCGAGTTGCAGCAGGGAGCTAACGCTTCCTTTAAAACTCTGAGGAGTTACATTAAAAGACAAAAACACACACAAAAAAGCCTCCTTCAGCCATGCAAACTTTACACATGCTACATAAAGAAACTGATAACTTAATAATAGTAAAGAAAAGAGGGACAATGGCTCCTTTCAGGTCACAGAGAAGGGACATTAGCCTGTTTGTGGAGATGCAGGCAGCTGCTGAGAGCGTCTCAGCAGCTCTTGTATCTGCAGGACAGACCCTGCCAGCCTAGAGCTAAACAACCCTTCCCTTTAAATACCAGCTCCCTGCAAACGCGTCATGCAGCCCTTACTCTGCAATTCCAAAAACTGAAACGCTAATCCCAGGTTCTGGGAGGGCGCGCGGGATCTATTCCAGCCGCGCCGCTCTGGACTCGCGTCGGCGATCGATCGCTCTGGTAAGTCCAGGTCGCAACATATCCGCGGGCAGCTCCAGGGTGAAGCCGAGGAAACCTAACTCCGGGCTCAGCTAACTCCGGGCTGGCCCGCAGGGCGCAGCCAGCGCCGCGTCTCGCCCCGCCACCCGGGGCCCCGAGGGGTCACACACGCACGGCCCAGCCCGCCGCGAGCCGCAGCCTAACGGTGCGAAAATTAATAATAACAAAAATAAAGATCGGAGGCGGGCAGGCTCTCAGACTACCGACATCTTTCGCGGTCTAGGACTAAAGCGAGGCGCGAAGGGCACCCGCCCCCGGCCGGGACCCGCCGCTCGCGGCTGCGCTGTCGAAGCGCCCCTGGGTCCCCGCGACGAAATAACCGACCCCGAGCCCGGGGGGCCGCGGCGCGAGCGGCTCCCGCGCAGGTAACGCGCGGAGGAGCCGCGGGGGCCCCGGGGGGAGGTCGGCCTGGCTGCGGCGGCGCCCGCGGCCTGGAGCCGCCTCGGGGCGAGCGCGGCCCCGCGGGAGGGGGGGGGGGGGGGTCGCCGCCCGTTAGGCGGAGCGGGGGTGGGGGGAAAGAAGAAAAGGAAGGAAATTAAACGGGATTATCCGGGATCGCTGCGGTGCCGCCCGCCACGTCCCCTGCGGAGCCTCCGCGGGGAGCGCGGCCGGGGCTCCGCGCCGGGGAGGGGGCTCCTTACCCGTCTCGCGGCCGCCGCCGGGCGCGGGATGCAGCCCGCCCCACATGGCGCCCTCGCCGCTCCGCGCTGCCTCGGCCCGGCTCGGCTCGGCCCGGCTCAGCGCGGCGCTCGCGGCCGCCGGCGCGGCGCGGCCATGGTGGCGGCGGCAGCGGCGCCCGCAGCGGGGCCTCGCAGCCACGAAACTTGCGCCGCCTCCCTCCTTCCCTCGTCTCCTTCCCTCCTTCCCGGGCGGGGACGGGGGCGGGAGCGCGGGGCGAGGCGCCGGCATAACCCGGCCCACGGGGCGGGCGCCCCGAGGCCCGGCCCCGGCCGCGGCGCGGGGGGCGCCTCGGGTGCCCCCGAGGCACCAATAAAACCCGCAGTTCGGGCGGGGGCTCCTGCCGCACGGGCGGCCTTACAAGTACGGGAATGAACATGCAGAAATCCGCATATTTCATCTTCTTTCCCATCCACTTAAAGCCACCGGAGTGCTGGTAGGACACACATTGCTCACCCATTCACTTTAACCATAGAGCATAACCACTACCAGGTGTGTTTTCAGAGTGATTTCTACAAGCATAGGCTTCAGAAACTTAGTAACTACTGGTTAAAAAACCCAAGTGCTAAAGCTGATGTATGTCTGCTCCTGGAGATGCCAGCAAAACTTTCAGGTTTTTGGCAGCAGTCCTCTGAATGATACAAATATTTAAAGCATTTTCAAAGAGTCTCAAATTCTGTGGTACAGGCAGGCCAATGAAAAAAAATATATCTTCACAGTAAAAATGATCACCCTTCCTACCCCGGCTCCAACTTCCACATTGAAGAATGATAGAGCATGGTGAGTAAGCAGCAATACAAGGAGGAAGGGAAAAAAAGCTGACGTATCTTGCAAAACCCCTGAGAACAAGAAACACATGAAGACTTTTCTTTAAGACCTCTTTGAAGGACTTGCCTGCATGCGTTAGAAGAACATTAGAAGAAGGTTAATTCTTGCTGTGTCCCATTTTGGTGAGTTTGCTCAGCTTTGGGTAAGCCCGCGTCACCAGCACATTCACGAGAGGACACAGCACACCTCCAGGAAGCTGCACACGTGGGAAAGCACGGAGAGAGCTAGAAAGTTATCTCACCACGGCGGGGCTCTGGGGTTTGCGCCGCTCACGTGCGAGCAGCTGCGAGGCGCATCCCGAGGCGCATCCCGAGGCACGCGCGACGCCAGAGCAGCATGCCCAGAAGGAGCGGCGATGCCTCTTCTATGGCAGAGCGTATCCCCCGCAAGGCCGCTCGGCATGGCGGCATTCCTGCTCATGGAGTTCACGCCTGCCTGCGTATCTCTTGTCTACCCGCAGAGCACAGAGGAAAGCACAGATCCGAAGGACAAGGTCAAGCTGATGTAAAACAATCGGATGGTCTGGCCGGAGCCGGAGCGCTCGCGCCGCAGAGCTGACTCAGCAGCTCCGTGTCTTTCACGGTGCTGAAGTGGGCACATCTGCACTTTTGGAATGGAGCTGCTCCGGGCAGAAGGGAAAATACTCCCTGTGTGCTTACAGTGAAGCGGTTGTGCAACGGAACCTGAGACGTGTCCATCCTTTATCTTGGGCTTCAAGCTATTTTCATAGTAACCGAATGTCGTAAATCATGCTTTCCCCCTACACATTAACTGTGTCTCTCTCAGACTGAAGTCTTTAGACATTGATTTAGCTTGTTCGCTCTCCAACCATGTTTTGCATCTGCTTCTATGCACAGTTCAAAGCAGGGACCAGTATTTATTTCGCCTTCCCCCAAAACTCTAATCTAATGCTAGAGGCAGGCGCTTTCTCCCCTGTGGATCTCAGGGTGTAAATGCAACAGGCCCAAGGGCCTCCTGAGCCTCCCCATCTCCTGATGGGTCTGTGTCCTCCTGCCTGCAAGGGACTGATTCAATCTCCAGTGTGGAGCAGGGGACGGCGATCTGTGTCCCAGCATTGCCCCACTCGAGACAGATCTAAAGTCCACGATGCAGGACACGGTAGGGTGGGACGAGAGGAGGATGAAGGAACCAGCCACACAAGGAAAGCGCCTGATCCCAGCGCAGATCCTGTGAAACACGATGAGAAGTTCCAGGCATGGAGCAGGCTCTCATTCCCACTGTCTGAGCAGCCCTTTCCTCTCCTCCTTCCTCAGGATTTGGTGACACAAACTCCACCCCCTGGCAGAAACAAGAAAGAAAACCAGCCGAAAGTAATAGCCAAGCACTGGGACTAAGCAGATGCTGTTTCGGGACCGTCGACTGCAGCACGACTTGGCCATCCTTGTTTTTTTTTTTTGTTTTGTTTTTTTTCCTCTTTCATGAGTAACACTACAATACTCTAAATGGAATTAAGTTGAAGCATAACCTGCAAAAACAGCTTTTTTTTTCTTTGATTAAAGCACATCATTGCTTTGAAAAGCAAGTCATGTAAAGCAGTCTGTATTCCATAGGCTTGCTTTCACATTTAATAGAATTAAAAGATTATTTTAAAATAGCTAAATACCATTCAAAGAGAATGTGGACTGTTTCTGCCATCCTACCTAAGACGTACTTGAATGCATTCTATCAAAAAGTAGCAGAGTCAGTGCTGCATCTATACTGCAAATGGCTTTGAAATTAAGTCACACGTTTGGGACTGTTGAGGTATTTCCCTCAGTAGAGAATTCCTTCTCCTTCACCCACAACTTTTTCAGTTGAACACCATGCCCTGGAGAAGTCCAAGGAACCTTTCAGAAGCCTTAGAGCAAGCTCTCCCGCTTTGCGAGAGACATTATGTATGTTACAAAGTGGGATATTAAACTCTGTTGGGCGAGACTATAACTAAAACCAAATCATAATAAACTGTATCCCTGCTGGTAGGAAGAGACTAACGCGCAAAAGACTGAAGTGCTCTACTAAAAGTAGATTGCATGTGTCGTGTAGCATTAACAGCAAGCTGTGCCAGCTCTTATCTGCAAAGCAGGCGTCAGGAAAGAACCTGGTCTATGCAGTGATTTCATTTTTGACTTTTCTACCAGCCAGGTAGAGTGGATGTCCTACACAAATGAACACAAATGCCATGCACTTTCAGTAACAAAAAGGCCATATACAAAAAGGCAGGAATATTGCTAACAGATCTATGATTTATTAAATCCTCTCAGAATTTCAGATTCTTCTTAACATTTCAGGTATCAGAATCAGCTTTTCACCTAAAAATCACAGGCTGAAAATGGTTTATGTAGTTGTTTGAAAATCCTTGAGAGACAAGGATTTTATATGGTACCTTACTAATCGGCAGGGAAAAGGAAAATGACCTTTTTTTTTTTTTTTTTTTTCTGGTTATACGATTTTAGAATAAGTCTAAGACATTTAAAATTACAATTCCTAACTCTGCTTCCTGGACACTGATACCTTAGGAAAAAGAACACATTGAGGATGTGGAATTAAAGACATCTAACTACTAACTTGTAAATATAACTAGGAATTCACTGCAGTCTTTTTCTCAGGGGGAAAGTTTTAGTTCTGTAATTCCACCTCCCCTCATTTCCACCACATCCTCTCCAAAAGCTCGTGCTGGAGAAAGGGAAATGTAAGTGACTGGGGCGGGGTATAGATCTCCACATATTTCACATATGCTCCCAGGCCTTCGGTTTTCTTCAGTGTCTGTATTTCAGTGCCAGGCTGCTTGGAGCAGAGCAGCTACCCCTTCCCTACCTAAGGGGGGATCACTAACACATCCCATTTCCTCTCAGGACAGAACATTTAGACAAAATATGTACTTTAACATTGTTTCTCCTACACATTTTGAACTACTTTTAAAAAATATCATCAGTTCTCTTGCTCTTGAGCCCTCTGTAGTCACCTCTGCTTTTTTTTCCAGCTAACACACCATCCAATTTTATGAGCAGCTGTCCCTTTTTCCAGTGTGCCTAATAAAAATTAAAAAAAAATAGCAAGCTCTAAATTCTCTAGGTCATTAGGAGGCAGGCAGGCAGGCAGGCAGCCCCTGGGCTAAATTTAACTGAATCTTCACAGCATTTTCTGACAGCTTACTGAACTGTTTGGTCGTGAGAGCTCTTGGTGGTATTCTGAACGTAGCTACAATGCTGAAACATCTGATGTTACATTTGAAACCTGCTGTGGTCAAGAGGCTTCTTTCACTGTAATTAATAAAAAATGCTATTTTGGCATCTAGCTTTGGTATTCTTCAGAGAAAAAGACTGGCAAAAGGAAGGCATGAAAGCATGAGATAACTGTGCTATCAATTACCAGACCAGGCAGGTACAGCTCTGTTTCAAAACCACCTTGCCAAAATTCTTTCGGTTTGGGATTTGCAAAATATTATTTATTTCAACTTTATATTCTAAAACATTTGCTAACGTGCAAGATGCTGTAGCAGTGCTAGAGTTCAGGCTTTCAATCTAAACTGCTATTGCGAATATCTGCATTTTTACCATTGATATTTTACTTCAAGGAAGGGTGGTTTCATTGCGTTGTACACGGAAAAATGAATGCAGAAGAGATAAATAAATTGACGAAATCACTATACAATAATGTGCAGACTTTTAAACTGTCCTATGTAGATTAAATTCCATCATAAATATGAAGCAACTTCTATACTGGAAGCAGAAAACAATATTTAGCTCGATCTGTTTAAAACCGACCTGCTTTAAAGCTTCATGGACCTCCCCCTCACGTTGTATTCAGTCCCTGAAAGACAGGGCCAGACCACGCACTGCTCCATCTCCTTCACTCCGCACCCAGGAACAGATCCCGCTTTCCTGTCGCACCACAAACACACACATGAGGAACACTACTGCGTTGGAGAAGGTTGGAAAAAACAGCATTTCAAACTCCAAACGATGCTTTACAGGAAGGCCAGACACTCTAGAGCACAACTGGCCGGCAACGCAGCGGCGCACTTATACTTGCAAATGGAAACCTCTTCCAAATTGCTTATAGCCTGAAATATGGAGTTTGTTTACTCCCAAAATAATTCCTGCAGATATTACCAGTCAGAAAATTATCCGGCCACTGGTGCTTGAGCCAGACCCAGTATTACAGCAAAGGGATGAAATTTCAGTGGAGTCGATGGATTGATGCCAGGGCTCAGTTTAGTGAGGTCACCCAGTGCTGTCTTATGCCTGTAATTAAAAGTCTGATGGAAGAATTTATTCCATGCCTTAACTATGAATAAGAGTAACTTCATGAAGGATCCCCCGTCGTTCTTTTCTCCACTGACTTTGATTCTCCAACAGTTGCTGGCACTGACTCTCCAGTACTTTGGCACTACAAAAATGTGTCTGCACTATAATAATTTTCTCTCTGCAGTGAGTAGTTCATGCCTGAAATGACTAGGTATTTTGTGCTGATGGAGGAAAAGCCCCTTTAAAAGGGCATTTCTAAAGCTTATAAGTGAGCATGCTACTTTAAATATACATATGTAAAACCATCATAAAAGTTTAAGTATTGCTGTTTAAATCTGGGGACCGTCCCATTAAATTGGGATATTCATGGTTTAAGAATTGCACATCTATGCAGCACACTTTTTTTCCATGGTATGAGCTCAAGGATCTCTTGATAAATCAATTAACATTGAGTTGATCAACCATAATCCTAATTTTCTAGTTAATGCAGGACAATACTGTACAAAATGCTCTATACTTTGACCATGTAGTTTTCCATGTTGCTACCGTATGAGCTATTTATCAAACTGGGGAAAGCAGCTGAACATCCAGGACACAGGAACATCCCAGCTTCTGAAGGACAACTGGTTGCCACTTATTCACAAGGTGAGAAGCTTGAACAGCTCTAAGGAAATGCATGACCTGAAAGTGATAAATAACTCCATGTACTACGTAAGAGCTCAGAACGGGCTGCATTCTTACAAAACAATATTGTGAATACACTCCCAAAGTGAAAACTGCAAGGAGGGCAGCAGAAACAGGGCAGACAATCAATACAGGAAACTAAAATAAATAGTAACAAACACACGTCAAAAAAAAAAAAAAAACAGCCATGCACAAGATTCCCACTGGGACTATTCCAGCTCAAGCTCCATGGAGGCACCAGTCCTTGCTGGAAGGCACTGCTGGGCCCAGGCTCCTCGAGCCTTTCCCATCTCCTGGAAAACATTCCCAGGAGCCACCCTGAGCAGAGCTTTACTCAGCACAGGCTCTACCATAAAAACCAGAGCAGAAAAACAAGAAAGAAATGGAAAGGAGGCAGGCAACCATAATGAAGTATCTTTAAATTCATGCCAGTGTTACTTGTCTTTCACTTCCAGGCTGAAAGACAATTGCTGCAAGGGTAAACTAACAAATTTCACTTGAAAGCCAAAGAAAACCAGGTATTTCTCACTGCGTTATGGATCAAGAGCTAATTTAAAAATGACAAATTGAATCATATACTAAAATGATGTTTATGCCAATCTTCAAAAAATTGATACATTCATACATGTTTTTATTGCTTTCAGATATTACCAAATATGCAGGAAAAAGATGTATGAAAATATAACTGTATGACCTCTGAAAGTTAAATTTAATAGATCTCTAAGATCTGGAATTCTAAAAGGATTTAACAATCTCTAAAAGTGGAACACAATCAAAAAACATATCCTTGGGCTTATATATTACAGTTTAAGTAGAACAGATAGTCCCCTTACACAGAGATAAGAAAACTGAGCTGCGTAAAACAAAAACTACCAATCGTTTTCCTTAAGTCTATATTTAGCTGCATTGTGCCTTGATTACTGAAACTGCCTCTACAGCAGCATTAAAATATCACTAGAACAAATGGTTTGCACTCATCGTGTCCATTCTGCCAGGGGAGGCACACAGGAAGTTCAGCACAAAGCTCCACCTCAAGAAATTCCCATTAGCGAAGCACAAAAACGTTCAAACCCACAGATGAAATATCAAGATGCTGCTCCCCTCAGTTCAGCCTCCTGAAGTTCGGCATCAGGAACCAAAGATGACCTATTACAAATTCAAATTTGGATGCACAGAAATGTTTTTAGTGCTGTTTCTTAAATTAGTAAATGGAACAGCATCCATAGGGCTAGCATTTAAATATATCAGCTAAACAGATGGAACTATCTAGTTTGAGAGGCTATGAATTGCATCTCCCTAGTATCTAATAAAGGGCCTGATTATTAGATGATATCTAATAAACAGCCCACCCTCACTGGGGTGTTTCGTGTAATCTTCCAAAAGCCATTTTACAGGAAGATTCACCCAGAAAGCGCAAGGGGCAGGAGTGAGAGGTGCAGAGGGGGCCAAGCGCGGCGCTGGCAGCCCTGGGCATCAGGAGGGACCTGCTGCTGAGGCCCAGCCGGGACCACGTGCGGGAGCAGCCGCAGGGCAGGAGCACCGCACGGATCATCCTGTGAGCCCGGCAGCTCCATCCCGCCGTTCCTTCGGCATCCCCGGGGTGCGCGGACTCCGCGGAGCGTGGGGCCGGCTTCTCCAGAGAGCCCAGCTCCCCACCTGGCGCTTGCTGCAGGGACACAGAGGGGGCTGCTTGGCAGAGGGAAAGACGGATTTCTCCGTGTGCTCCTCCCCCATCCACCCTCACCAGAGCTATTTTTAAGTGCCCAGCTATCTCCATATAATTTCCTGGGATTTGACACTCGCTCACGCTGCAGTGGAGTTACCAAGAGGGTGACAGACACGCTCACTTTCCTAGCAGGGCGCTCACAAGAGCAGCTCTGTGTGGCATGGCAGCTCCACGCTCGGCTGTCCTAAAGCTTCCCCCTGGACTAATGCCCTGGAGAATCGTCTACTCGCAGCTTACTAAGCCGAGGTTTTACTAAAAGTTGATTATGCCGTAACAGTGATGTGATTATTACTGATCACCTCGAAATCTACCACTGAAATACCTTCCAAATACGCAGAGAGAGCCAAGCCAGGGCCATCACTTCCGTGTGCACATGGCTATGAAAAAAAGCGACGGGACACAAAACTTCAAACTGAAGTACTTTTCAAGAGAACCGCTGCTTTCATAATACTTTTGAATATTGTTTCCTAAACGCTTCAATGCTACCCCCATACAGCTGGCTAATGCTGAAACAAACCCCAGACACATGAGGAAAGAGGCTTTTACTAGAGGTGCCTTTAATTATTCAAGCACCGCACGGTTCCTCCGGGCTGGCAGGGTATCGGCTTTCCTGGTGGAAAGCGCGTTTTCCCTTGGGAAGAGGAGAAGGGCACAAGATGTACCCAGGGAAGGACAATTCCTCTTGGCCGACCTACGCGGGAGCGTTGGCGTCGGCAGCCGCGCGGAGCTCCGTGTTCCTGCCGGCTGAGCCGGGCCATAGCGGGACAGACGGGCTGCTTTTTTGATGGGTGTTTTTTACCCCCCAAAGAAAATGAGGAAAAGGAAGTTGGAATTAGTAGTGAGCTCGTAGCAGATTTTGAACTCTAGGCAAATGGTTAAAAAAAAAACAGAGTCATGGGCAATATAGTAAAGAGGGAGATTTTCCACATGCACAGAATAGGAATGTTGGGAATTAAGACGACAATTCTGAAATAACATTTAACTTCCAAACCACAATTAAAGCATAGTTAGCTATTCAGAAATAAGAAACAGGCTCCTAGTAGGAGGCCTCAATTTTCATTTGCCTCTTACACAGCAGGAAGTTCACTGCTGGTTCCTACTAAACAGCAACCATCAGATAGCATTTTTCTGGATGCTTCCAGGAGACATATCTATTATATCAAGTAACGCCCTTTTAGCCATTTGCTGCGATTAGCTTCTGGAGCTCTTCTGTTCTGTTCAAAAACTCCTCAGTTCAGGAACTATTCCAGCTTTCTTTGGTGTAAAAGTTTTAGGCAGACAAACAAGAAGCAAACAGATTGATGTCCCTTTCTCTTCATTCTTATTTTCATACAGCCAGTGCTTAATCCCACTTTGGGGGCTCAACCTCCAAATTAAGCTGATGACAAAATAGTTAAACTCGTAAAGGACCAAAAGGACCATTGGCAAAATATGCATTTAGACCATGAGCTCTCCTCGCACACTAGGTTTCAGAAAACAGTAAACAAAACACAAGGGTTATTCTCCCATCCATAAGAACATAGTGACTTTAGAAAGAAAAGAGGGAGGGAAGGAGGGAAGGAAGCTCTTTGATAGAGAATTTCTTCATTTTGGAGGGGGCGTTAAGTTTGCAGAGTAGCATGAGATTGATTCCTCTTTGGAATAATTTCTAAAGCTGTATATGTAGATAAATCGCACCTTAAAGCTAAAATCAGCCCAGAGACCACAAAATTCAGCAGACTGCAGAGACTCCGGAGGGCTCAGCTGCCCTTGTCTTTCAAAACACATCCCAGCTCGGGGCTTTTGCAGTTTGCTCAACAGCTCAAGGCTCTTCCGTCACGGGGAGTAGACGAGGAGAAATGCAAACCAAGCAGCCCACTGGAATCACTGCCTATACGCAAGGATTTCTAAGAAAAATGGAAAACAGTCCCTGCTAGCCTGGAAGCAAAAGGGCACTGCTTCAAGCCAGTTACTCCTCCAACGCACACAGTCTTTGCCCTCCTCTATAGTTAATTTATCACTGAATGACAGAAAGACGTAATAGAAAGCCAGGGAAAAATGTAATGGACATATTTCCTTCGGGCATTAAAATAATCATTCAATAGTTACTTGTTCATTATCTGCCATTGCTTCCATTAGGAAGCCACTTCCAGATTTGCTCTTCCAGATAGAGTCCCTAGTGAAACAGTGCACACACACACAAAATGTGTAAAATACATTTTTAAGTGTCTAGAGAGTGCCTCTGGTTAACAACTTCCTTCTGAAGACCTAGATTCCACAAGTGAGAATCACGTCTCGGCTCTCTGTGTAATTCCACCTAGACTCTTCCATATAAGATTAATAAAGTGCTCACAGGAATAATCTCGGCTAAGATGAATCTGGGTAGAAGAGGAGGAACAAGCAGCGAAGGCGCTGCTGTACAGCACTGGGCGTTTCCTTGAGCGATGCCCAAGCACTACCTGTGTGGAGCTGCAAAGTTTCTGAGGCTGGAAACCAATGTTTCATCTTTCTCACAACCACCCAAAACAGTTTGGATTTAGAGTGCCTTTATACTTTGAACAAAGAGGACAAAACTATCTTGAAGGGAAAGAATCACCGCCATTTGCCATGCCCTCAGCTCTGTTTTTTCCCACTGAATGTCATTTCTGTCGTAAATGATGTTTTTTTTTTTTTTCCTTCCTCTTCTGCATGCCACATGCTGAAGTACCCTCATCTCTCTGATACATTTACCAGTAGAAAGAGAACACATTTCTGTTTTCCAACCAGAGGCCCATCTGGAACAAAGTTTCCTACAGTAATCCAGTCAAGATGACATGTCTTGGTTTCTTAATGCAACTGAAAGCATTGAACAGCAGTAAAACAAACACTTAACAGCATTTAGGGTTTCAACATATTTAAACCAAAGATCCCCAAGTGCTTTACAGTATAAACTGAACTTCATAACTGCCTCACTAGCATTTCACGTAGTGTCCACCACAAAGATTTTCCAGCCATAGATTACTTTTGTTTCAAGTTTCAGCTAGGCAGACTGAAGCCCATATGGAGGCCGAGAATGCATCCACACAGCAGAACCCATTACTTTTCATTCTGCTTTGTATTTTCATGATGGAGGCAGCGACGCTTGCATGGGTCTGCGGGGCTGGTTTATTCTCCCGCAGATGAACGGCCCTGTGCGGGAGATGGGAATAAACCCAGGGCCCACGAGCAAGCGGGGAAGGAATGCAGCAGCCCTTCTCCCGTAAACACCACTCGGCTATTTAAGCCGACTCTGCACTAGAAATAGACTTAGCTCTCACAAACTCTGACGCCAAATGTCACGGCGTATCATTTATTCATTGCACGCTATATTATTTTTCAAATCAAATTATATGTGTCCCTTACTATGTAGAGCTCGGTAAATATTCTCATGCACACAAAACACTTCTGCACTCATGAATTTATACAGTTTTTAAACCAATTTACAGGCTGTACTAGAAGGCACAAGATTCGAGCTTCGACTTGTTTCCCCTGCTCCTCCAATGACTAACCTCACGCACACGGCCTAGCATTTCTTTTTAACTTTGTCTTGCCTTTAGCCTTTGCTGGCTTCTGCTTTCTTAGTTCGACACCATCTGCCCCTGCCGCCCCATGTGCAAACAGTGAGGAGAGGAGAGGCCCCGGGTGACGCCGCCGTAACGCGCTGCCTGGACCTGCTGTGAGCTCGGCTGGCCGGGACGCGCCGCCCCGCAGCCGCCCGCCCGCGGGAGCGCCACGCGCCACCGCCTTTGTCAGCCCAAAGCCTTCCCTCAAACCCTGCCTTCTGCTGGGCCAGGAAGGACCGTGATCATTTCTAGTGCCTAGACATGTAAAATGCCTCAGGCCAAAAAATAAACCCTCCAACATCTGCTTTAGGCAGACAATTTAAGTTTTAGGATATAACCTTACCTAATCGGCCTGTTTTGAACTGCCTGTGAGGCATATTTTGGACTCCACGGGTTGGCACACGGAGGATGTGATCTGATCCTTCCTGCCTCCTCCTCTAATTAAGCTGGGTTCTCACACCGACAGCAGCGCTATTGTGTGCGTGACATTTGCTGCTGAAAATGGATGCCGCGTCTTGGCAAAGAACGGAAAATCCGAGCGCAAGCGCTGAAAAGACATCTTCAACGAGATCCACGGGCTGCTGCTAGCTGTTCAACGAGGGGGAATTCGGGACAGAGGAAACGTGCTGGGTGAACGTCAGTGCTCTCAGCTCCGTCTGGAAAAAAAAGAGCCCACTAAAGCGAAGAGTGAGCCCTGAGCACACCAGGCCCCAGTGCCGGCCACTTAACACCGTGGTGGCAGCCGACGAAGGCCCAACAAGCTTCCCTGGGCTTTATTTGGGAAACAGACAGTTTTCTGCACAGGAGAGCAAGCTGGGATGCCCGCTTGCAGGTTGACTGCAGAAATCTGACTAAACAATTACATATAACTATTTGGCTTGAGAAAAAATACCTGACATGTCTAAAAGCTGCTCTGTGCATGTTCCTAAATACTTTCTCCTATTCTTTGATGTCTTATTACGTTTTTTGCAGGTCTTACAAAAGACTGAATTAACAGATCAAGGATTTGACTTCCATAAATTATTACTATATTTTCAGAAAAAAAGAAAAACTTTGCTCTTTATGTCATTGTTGTTGGTTAAGGTTACATATAAGATTTTTGTCTTAATAAAATATATCTAGTAAATCATGATGAAACGCATCTTTGGTTCTTAAATGAATTCCAGTTGTTTTCCATTATGTTTGTACTAAATGTATTCTAGCAGTCACCGGACAATGTATTTACTACATAATGCAATTTTAAGGCATGTATAAAAACACTACTGAACACAAACATTTACATGGGAGAGTTAAAGATTCAGTAATTTGGTGTCACAACACCAGGGTTTGAGGCACCTGGAAAGTTTTTCTTCTGGACAGGCATGAAAATGTAGTTACTTGGCAGAAATAAGGTTGGGGTTGATAAAGTAAAATATTTAAACAACCCCAAATCTAACCAAGCTGCTTGCTTTATGAAGCACATCAGGGCTAGTACACTAAAAATAATAATAATAAAAAAAAACCCACCAGGCATCTACGTGAGCACAGAATTGGATGAGTGCATTTACTATCCAGCTTCCAGGTCACTGAACAGAGGCTGTTGCCACTGACACAGGGTCCATAAGGCGCCATGTGTGACCCTGGTCTGCATTGCAGCAGGCAGACAAGGGGGTTTTGAAACACCCTTTGCACCACAAGGCCTCACCGCCCCGACTGACGCGTCAGTCCAGGCAGGAGCAGCTCACAGAGAAGCGATGCCTCTTACTGCCCCCGCGGCCCGCGCGCCGCTCTGCCCCACGCCGCGCGCCGGGACGGGCGCCCGCCCTGCAGCTCCCCGGGGCGCTGTGGGGAGGGAGAGGCCTCCCCACAGACAGGATCGCAGCTGGGGCAGTGGGGCCGCCCACCTTCCCTCAGCCCCTTCGGTGGGAAGCAGCCGCTCGGGCCGGGCTCTTCCCAACACATGTGACCACGGCGGCAGAAAGGGTGGACAAGGGGCAAGTGTCTGATGGCTTCAGGCTTTTTTGGTTTTTAAGCAAATTTCACATTCACCTGATTATGCATCTTACAATGAAAGTTCCCAACTACTGCCAGCGAAGCCCTTCCCCTCTGGAGTCCGATTTGCACAAATTACATCAGCACTTCAAGCCCAGCGTTATGTCTAGGAGAAAAAAGAGATTTTCAGAAATACCTCTGCCCATTTCACAGGCTGAATACAGACGCACTGTGCTGAATACATTTCTAATACATCTAGTAAGTGGGTTATCAAGGTGAGCTTTACTCACAGCACGAGGCTGAGTCTCAGGAAGAGAGACAGTGATGCGGAGCTCGCATTCGTAGACTGGCACTACCCCTGTTAGTGCCTAGGGCCTGTGGCTAAAGGGGATACCAGGATTTTTTCAAGGAAGGACTAAGTCCCATGAATAGCTTGGATGTAGGCTTGCTCCCTGGCCGGACAGGCAGATCCCGGCTCCCCAGAGAGCCGACTTGTCCCCTGAGGTGCCCAGCACCTGGCAAAGCGCCCCGCGCCGAGGCCCCCGCGCTGCTCCTCGCTGCGCTCCTGGGGACGCCCGTGAACGCGCTCCTGCCTTCCCGCCGCGGCGCAGCCCCGCGCTGCCTTCCCAGCGCGACGCAGTCGGCCCCCAAAGGACGTCCTGAAGCAGTAAACAGTAAATATCTGCAGATGGAGGGCATTTCTACTGCTGCTTGCTTCGAGCATTAGAGAGGAAAAGCAAGCCTGGGTATCCGCATGTTGGCCAAAATCAAGACTAGAGAGCAAACAGGAAATATTCAAACATAAATCTGCAGCAAGCTCACAACACATCCACACAAAGGCTATTTGGCACAAGCACATTTATGATATTTTTTCTAGAGCACTTACAAAAGCTGTTGTATTTGGCAATGAATGTAATGGTCACTTGTGCTGTTCAACTTTCTACCTTTAAATTAATTAGCTGCCAGGTTTTATCTGCCTTTCCATGAGGCTTCTGCAGGAAAAATGATCACGGGGTATGCAAACCTCCCATATTTGCACATTGTAAAAATTATCATTAGAAAAGAAACAGGAAAACCCATCCCATTTAACTTCACACAGCCTAACACATCCCCCAGAAGAGCAGCACTGAGCCACACACCTCTGTCATTTTATCTTCTAGGGCTAGCGCTGACCCACTTCTTGTGCACAAGTTAAGGGAAGGAGTCTCAGCTGCACGAAGTGCCCTGGATCTGCGAGAGGAGCTGTGTGGGTTCCCCTGAGCCTGACATTGCACTTGATCGCTCTCAGCTGCTTCAGAAAAAAGAGCAGACCACCCCTGGTAAAAGCCTTCTCTATCCGGCTGCCTTTTACTCCCCTGAGACCATTTAATGCTTATTTCCCTCCTGAAGCAAAGGGCCCTACCAGTTGCCCTGCGGGATCCAACATTGCGAACGTGCTCCCCATTCCCTCAGTGCCAAAAGGCAAACAAAACAAACTCAGGGATCCAAACTAACCGAGAGGAGCTCAGCAAAGCAGGCACCTCCTGGTGCTTCTGCTTCCCCAGGAGATTTATGGCCTTGCCTACAGATCCCCCAGAGAAACACCAAATCAAACACCACAGAGAGACCAAGGCTGCATTTGTAAATCCCGTGCTGAAACAAACTGGTCACTGTACACACAAAACAAGTCACTGTAATCCCTCCATAAAGTATTTGCTGGTTTTACTGGCTGTTTTAAGAAGGAGCCAAACCAAATACTTTGTATATTAAGCAATGTTTGATTTTTCACTTTTTTTTCCCCATAGCCATTATTTTGTGTTTTTCAAACTGAGTCCTTTTTTTTAAACGCAATTACAAGCATGGAGTTATGTTTTAAACCTGCTTTCCAGACAGTTAATCCTAAGGAACTCTGCTGACCTCAATGGATATAAACTGTATTTGCAATCAAACACAGTATTTGTCCTCTGGTTCCACTGATTAAGCCTGAGAACCATTTATTTATGACCTTTTCTGAGTACAAAGGCATTTTAGGCACTGTGTTACATAAGCTTCTTGGTAGCTACAGAATATATTGCTCCATTTAGAAACGAGTGATGGCAACAATCAGAGTTCCACCCTCTTTGGTGTTATTTAATATTGGTGGAAACAGAAGGTGGATTTTGCTTTTGAAAAGCTGTAAACTATTATCTCTGTTTCTGATCCCTGTTCTCTATTTCAAAGAAACATAAAGGCAATCTTGAAGAAATACTGTATGTGCCATTTTGCATCTCCCTGCAAAATATCTTATACATATATGTTTTTCTTTACTATTATTTTCTCCAGCACCCTCTCAGAAGCCCTAATCAATAGAGTTTCTACCACTTCTCGGGAAACTAATCTACATTCTCGCCATGATCCCAGGACAAATGAGTACGCTGTTCTTGGGAGTGCAAAGTAACGCCTTAATCCAGAGTAACAGCTCATCTGCACAGGAAAAAGAAATAGGAATGGAAGAAAAAAAAAAGTACCTAAGTCAAGACCAGGCTCTTGACATGGACCTGGGATGATACTACCAAGTACCTCGAGAATTTGAGCATTTGGGGCTTTCCCAAATACGTTCCCTTTGGAAAGCCCCCTCCGTGGCCCGTGTGCTGGGATCCACGCGGCTCACAGCGCCGCTCAGGGACCCCAGCCCCTGCAGCAGTCCCCGTGCACCGAACGGCTCCTCAAACCCGGCTGCTCCTGACACTCCACCTGCAAGAACCGCTCGCAGCAGGAGGCAGCTGCAGCTCGGAGGTTTACGATGCCAACAGGACTGCACTGGGGTGTTACACTCAGAAAGAAATTGCAAATAATGCAAACTCTGTAACAAGGGTAGAATGAATAAAGGCAAAGAAAATAATGAAATCATGTATTTAAATTCTGATTCTCATGTTCACTTTCTGGCCTGTTACTACTAGCAAGGTTTTTAAGTTTTTGTTCATTTTGTTCATTAAGCTGACTCACCAGAGTAACAGTAGCAGAGCTCCTCCATCAGAAGGCAGTCCCTCTAAAAAACAAATAATAGCATTAATTTTATTTAACCAAAGTAAAAAGTTAGACATTTTTGCAGGAAAGCTCCACTTCCCTACATTAAAGAAAGACCTCATGTCTTATGGCACTTATTCTTAGTGATGGTTTTATAGAATCATATGCCCTTCTTGCCCTTCTTAGTCTGCTGTACCTATGTGGTTGTTTATTTCTCTTTATTTTATTTTCATATTTTGAAAACATGAAATTTGAGAACGTGCACATGCTTTGACTGGATATGAATGACAACAGAATGGGCAGTCTGACCTACCTACAGAATCATCTACACAGCTAGGTTTCTGATCAGGCACTGTTTTGGCTTCCTCCCCATAAGTTAGCAAGGACTTTGTGAGACTGTCTTCATATCTTATCATTACTCACATAGAGTGTTTACAGGCTCACTGAACAAGAAACTATGTCCTCACCACAAAGGTGATGCTGGCATTAGCAAAAATTCAGCCAAGACTCTTCCTCACAAAACAGCCTGTCTAAAGTCTGTGAGGTTCAATGTTAATCGAGAGAAAGCAGGAACTGACCTAAAAAGTTTATGTCTCAGCACTTGTTCCCCTTTTGAGTGACAGTGAGGCTGGGCTTGCTGGCCCTGAGCTGTCACGTAGCTCTGGACTGAGGAAGGGAATGAGTGAGTGGCAGTTCACCCATTTTTGCCTAGCAAGGGACAGGTAGACTGTGTGTAACACGTATTACACTCCTGTCACCCCTGTTGGGAATGGGGTCCAAACAACTCCCAGTCTCCTCCCAAGGCTTGCAGGGAATAAAGGACACTGCTGGTGTTTGCCCAGGTCTCCCCTCTGCACAGAGCCCGCAGGCTCTCCCTGGTCCCATACTTTAGGCATCAGCTTTAGGTAGCTCTTTCATGCAGAGCAACCGAGTCCTTCCCCAAAGCATCCTTTTTTTCTCACCCCAAAAGCCCATGTCAAGCAGAGCCACAGGTAAATAACAAGTCATCCTTGTAAGCCTTCTGCTGCAAAGAATAATACTGGGCAAGCTGTCACTGTTCCCGGCTCCTGCTCGTCTGTCCCAGGGCTGGGTGAAAGGCAGCCCCATGGTCATGGGGAGCAGCTCTGCTGAGCCCCTCGCACACATGGGGGGTCACCGCTGGGATAGGGACACACTGCAGGATGCAGGGGAAGAGCATTCTGGGGTAGCGCAGGGCTTATTACAGGGCTTTTAGGGGAGGAACCAGAGGCAGATGAAGGGAGGGATTTAGGTGATTTGGGGAAAATCAAACATGAGAATCTAGAGAGAAATGGGGAATAAATAACCACATGTAAATGTGGCTGGTCAGTTCCCATGCCTGGCCATGCCCTGCACCTGGTCAGCAGAGCTTGTCCTATCTTATCATTAAACTCCTTTTCTCAAGCAGAGAAAAAACTTCCTGTGAAGAGGAGTAGGTCAAATAGAGAAATATTTGTGTCAACAGTGACAGAAATTAGAACTAGAAGTCGATACAGCAGCATATGCATCAGGAGGAGATCCAGCAGATACCCTGCTAGCGCTGGTGGTAGCAGGAAGTTCTGTGCAGTTGTTGCCACTGCAGATACACAGAGGTACAAGGAGAGAATAGGTTAGGTAGGACAAGGCTCACAGAGTGCCACACTATCTTTATTTTTCTACAAAACTTTCTACTTTAACCAAAAAGAAGAGCATCGTTCAGAATGCAGATGGTTCTGCAGTGGTACTGAAAGCAAAGGAGACGCAGCTTCACCCGCAGCCACTATACAAAAAGCCACATCTTCATTGATGGTAAGGTCCTGCAGAAGGACAGAGGAGACTGTATAAATGCAGACTGAGCTTCCCCTAAGAGCTCAATCATGTATTACTTAAGAAATTATTTGATTAGTTGCTCCAAACATAAACATGTTGTCTTTGCCTGGATATATATTCTTCCATAAATATCTGATCATTTATGTGTCTGCAAAGCACCATTATCCTAATGCTGCCTTGCAATGATACCAAACAGAGTGTCTGCCTGCCTCTCAGGCTGCCACACAGCTATCTTACTTGCAAATTCTTGCAAGCTATTTTAAGACTAGCTCATTCTTAAATAAATAATTAAAAAAAAACAATTGTGAGGCTCTAGAGAAGTCAATAACCTTTTTCAAAGGTACTCAAAGTGTGGCACTTGAGTAAGGATAAGGTGCTCAGCTGCCACCAGCAGTGATTCCTCTCTGATAACACTATTCAACTCTCTCAGCCTTTTTTTTTCCATGTATTTCATACTGTGTGCTTGTACTCCTTCACCTCAGCATTTGCTTTTATCAATCTAGTTAATTTGGTCTTGGCATTTACACATCATAGGAATCAATTAATCCATGGAATATCCTTTTTTTCATAGATATCTGGTCTGGAATAATTACAAGTTAACCCTTTTTGTTAATCTCTCTCTTTTTTTTTTATCCTCTTGCTTGTCCAATACAAGGAACTGTTTGGTGTGTTGTTCATTCCATTGAAAGTGTTTCTCCTGAATAAGCCTCCCAGTTACAGCTCTCATAGCCTTTTTTGGGGAAAGAAGGTCTTCACAGCATTATCCTGACTTCTCATCTCCTGGATCTGCAAATAGCTCTACAAATCCTGCAAATACAGGAATTTGGGCTAAAGAGAGAACAGACTGAAGATATATGTGTCTCATCCCCTGGCTTCACAGCTCCTCCGCAAAGCCCCAGCCAAAGCTGTGTGGAAGCTCCGGCACATCAGGGGCAGGCAGTGAGGGCAGATTCCTCCCACCAAAACGCAAAACACTCCTTGAGTGCCATGGAAGAACTGCACCTCACACACGACAACCTGAGGTAAAAGCAATGCTCAGAACCACTCTCCCATGCATGGGTTTGGCCATTAAAGACTTAAAGACTGTTTTTTTTTACGCGCTTTTGTGCACTTCCTTTTAACAGCTGGCAAATTGAGGGAATTCTTCATCTCATCTGACAGCGTGCCTACAATGACAGGAACAATTTATTCCATTTCAATTAGCTGTGATTATTCTGTTTCTGGTATAAAACTGCTTAGAGGCTCCAGCTGCAATTGGTGCCTGACTGTGCAGGAGCAAAAGGAACAAGCAAACAGCCTCATCGGCACTGAGAATTGATACTGCTTCACGCCAGGATCTGCCTACGCTTGGTAAGTGAGTGTGCAGTAGCTACAGGGTGATTTTACAGCCCACAGGCTTGTCTGTGTGGGGCTGTTGCATGGTCGCTTTGAAAGTGAGGTAAGTTACTACAACATTTACTGTATGCTAAGAACACCTGCAGAGAATATAGCACAAAGCAGTAAATGAGCTGCATATTTGCACCCTATATGCCCTAGTTCTCATGCAACAGGGCACAAGTGAAGTTTGAAAGCATCTGTGTTGCTGCAACCCATGGCTCCTTTTGTGCTTCAGCAGAATTCAAAATAAGAATGCTAAAAAGCCCAGGTTGGAACAGGAGCAAGGAAGTGTACCCCAGAAATTGGCATGAGGATCAGAGTCCAGCTCTTCCCCGGTCTAGTGTCTCCACCCAGCTCTGCACAAAATCCCCATGTGCTGCTCTGCGGCCTGGTGCTGAGCCCGCTCCCCAGCCTGGGCTCCTCTTTTGGGTTTCCTCAGGGCTTCCCATAGTCCAGCCCCAGATCCAGTCCCAGCGCAGCAGTCTGGTTTCCATGTGTCTCCTGATTTTCCCTTGGTCTGCCCCATGGTTAGACAAACAGCGGAATTTCCAGTTTAGCAAACTTAATTAGCATTGATTTAAGTCCTGTCAAATGCTTTTTCCTCCTGATGCAATTACTGGGAAATTCCAGGAAATCATCAGTTAACACCGAGGAAAGTCAGAGTGGACCTTTGGCTTGGCTGGAGATCCAGGCAGTGACGAGGCAGGATAGTCCTGGAAAACATTCCCAGCTGCTGCTAGAAGTTTTCAGAACTTTTTTAATTCAGGCTATGCAATTTTCCCTCCTTTTCCTTAGCAAATCATGGCCATGGGATTGGGCCATGGTGCTGTGGGAAGAAAACCAGGTTGGTACTCCAGGCCCAGAGACCTTCCTCTGACCAGGGATTATCCATTGCTTGACATGACACTGAGGATACGCGCCCAGGTCCCTGGCCTCACACCAGGGCTAGGTTGGGGCCCAGGATGCTGAGTGTGGCCCTCACTGCACCAGCTCTGCTCCATATTTTTCCAAGCAAGCATCTTGTCACACTGATACAGACAATAAAAGCAAAAAGACAGGGGTAAGAGCTACAGTTAACTTGCAGCCTGTGCTGTGTTTATTTACCCTGCAACTTTCTCACAGCAGCATCTCTCTGGTATTCTGTGCTTGTAGAACCTACAACCTCTTGATGAGGGCAGCCTGAGTAGCAGGATACTGGTTCAGCAGAACCCCAGGATAGGATTTCTCACGCTCAGCATCTCCAGCAACACCCGCCACCAGAAAAGCGTTTGTTTTATATATGCAAGGAAATGCATATATAAAAAAACCCTATATGCATAGGTTTCCACGGAAAATTATTTAAATTATATATTGCTTTGCTTCATTAATGATGTACCTATAAATGAAAAGATATGACGTATCTATAAGTGAAAGTTTAGTTTTAAGTAGCAAAAAATATACTTAATTCACCCTGTTAGGCTTTCAGCAGTATCTGTTAGGAACTACAGGAGATAACTAGTGGGAGTACACCCGTACATACCAGCAGTAGTGCCATCTGGGCACGCAGTGCATGTTTTCTGGAGACTAACCCCCTCTGCTCACACTCCTCCAGCTCCGTTTCTCTGGCAGGCCTCACAGCCATTCCCCGCACTCCTTCTTTCCTCCGAAAAGCCACCGTCCTCTTCCCGCCGCTCCCTCACGCCCTCGCACGATGCATCTATGCCCCGCGGGGGATCGTTCCTCCATGTTCCGTCCATGGCCACGTCGCCTTGGCGTCACCGGGACGGAACCGGCACCGCTCGCACTCCTGGCGCCCAGCGAGTCACCCGCGAGGCCGCCCTTGCCGAGGCCGCCCATGAGGCCTCCCGCGAGGCCGCCCATGAGGCCTCCTGCAAGGCCGCCCTTGCTGAGCCGTTGCCTTGGGACTGCCCCAGGGCCGCGTCCACGAGGGCGCGGGGCAGCAGCAAGGAGGAGCGCGCACGGCGGGTTTGCAGTAGGTGCGAGACAGCTGGTGTGAAACGGGGAGGTACACGCTGGAAAGATTTCCAGCCACCTCTCAGCCTGAGAGTAAGGCTCTTCCGAGACATTTTGGTGCCTAACTGCTTATCATGCTTTGTTCTGTAGGTGAAAATAAAACCAGACTCCTTGACGCGACACTGCAGTTCCTCACACGAGCCCAGAACCAGCCATGTGAGGAAGCTCCGGTGGCAGCAGCTGGAGGGTCCGCGCAGGACCAGCCACGTCGGCGGCTGCAGCACTGCCAGGGCCGCCTCACGTCTACTCGAGCGGCTGCCCCAGTGAGGACGAGGAAAAGAAAATGTTGTGGAAGGAAAGCGTACTCAAATAACGTAGTTGCTCACACCCATATCAAAAAAAAAGGAAAAATATTTATAAACAGTTTTTTTTATTTGTATTGTTTCCATGGTTGTATTCTGTCAGACTCCATCTGGATTTTCCCTAAGATATTCTGTCTCATGCTGCATTTATTCTCCAGCTATAATTGTAATTATAATGTAATTTTATTCAGAGACTGAAAAAGAGTGGAAGCTTGAAGAAATGTCACTCATCAACAATCACACATTTGCCTAATTTATTGCAGCATCAGATATTAGAATGGATAAAAAATGCAGGAAAAAAAAAAGGCAACAGTGCCACAAAGGAAGCTATGTCACTGCCACAATGTCCTGAGATGCTCTTGTATCTGCCCACATCTCCTACTGGAACTCCACTGGGGCAACGGGGCTACCATGCAGAAGACCAGAAAAATTTAACCCACTTCACCCAAATTCCCACAGAAGTACCGCATTGCCTTCTGCAAGAATAATCTGGTTCTATGCAGGAGAGGTTTTAGCTTCATGACCCTCTTCTTGTACACGACGTGTTTTAGGTATAGGATAGTGTACCTCTGCCCACTCTTGAATCATCACTTGTACTGATTCGCATTCCTGCTACGTGGGAATAGTGACTGCAGAGGAGGCGGCTTTCGGGGGGTTAGTAGCTGGACAGCAGCAAAGGTTGTCCATAAGGAAAGTAAGAATATGAAGCTAGAATAGTCAACAAATCCTTTGGAAATGCCCTAAATTCTCTTGGCTATTGCTATTAAAAATGAAAAAAAAGCATTTTTTTTTTCTGTGTGACATAGCCATGAATGGTATGTGTGATATATATTTTAGCAAGACTTTTGGCTCTCTCTGCACTGTAATCATCATAATTTGTTATTCTGAGGAAAATATGTACGTGGTAGGAGGAATTGGTGAAGGAAACCATTCTTTCTTGGAAAGCTACAGTCAGAAATTGAGGTCCAGTTTCTGATTTTCTAAAACCTCTTCACTTCCCTCATTTTTTTAGCATCATTTTTTTTTAATTCATAATGTTGTTTAAAGCTCTGAACTACAATTGTCTGTGCCATTTACTTCATGTCTTCCCTCAGGTAGCTCCTGTTTTATTTTTTCTCAGAGGATTCGGCAGGACAGGACTCTCTGATGCCTTTATGATACCCATGTGTGTGCAGAGGAGGAAATGAGAAAGGAAATGCGTAATCAGCATTTGAAAAAACGATAGCACAACCCTAAAACCCAGGAAGCAGCCTTGAGTGTGTGTGGTAATGGGCTGAGCGGGCAGCACTTAAATCTTCGCTGGAGGAGGGAGTTAAAAAGGGGAAACGCTTAAAAGAAAGGTATTTATGTCTGCTTACTGCATGGAGCTTTTCCTGAGATCTTTGCCACACAGACTTTTCTCCCTGTTGCATTTCACTGCAGTATATGCTTCTCCTATCAGTCTCCTTTACGGACACTTTCCTGACATGCTTTTAGGAACTTCTCAGAAAGCATTTTAGCTTATGGGCAGGTAAATAATGTTTCAGCGCCCTGTGTCCTTGTTCTTCACAAGACATCATCATACTAACTATTCCAGGGAATACTGACAGAGGGAAGCTCAGTCTGGTATCCTTTCTGAAAGATTTAATGATTCCTGGAGCAGTGCCCAGAAGTCTAGGGACAGCAGTTGGAACTATGAAAACACTAAGAGATACAAGTTAATTAAACTAGGCCAAGGATTTTTTTCAACAATTGCAATTCTGCCACACGGCCCACCAATATTTTCAAGATAATGCTGTCATATTTCCACAAAGAGTCAGCAGTGCCTGTGTTATTTATTCTTTGGGCGAGACGCCCTGTCTCCTGGCAGACTGCAGAGGAGGATACGGAGACGTGACCAATGCCTGAAGCAACTGAGAGGATGATGAAGGCAGCGTGTAGCCCAACCCCGATTTAGGTACTGATGATGCGCTCTGAAAAATATCTTCTTTTAAAACTGCTTTGGCAGCAACATTTTAGAGTAATGGCAAGTGATAGCTCTGTATTACTTGAGCAACTTTAGTTACAGATCCAGCGGAAGCTGAAAGCTTTAATAGACCCAGTCCTGTCATTTACGAATGGGCCTAAACTGTAACATTATCCACTCTTTTTTCCTTTTCTCTAATGTCCTTCTCTGCTCACTCAATATTATTTACAAATGAGAAGTCCACTGATGGTGAGGCTTGTGTTTCTGCAATGTCTTGCATGGACTGAGTAGTCTACAAACTCCTGGGATGTGTAAACCACAGACTGAGAACTATTGATTCCTTGCCTCTCTACAAGAACCTTTCACGACCAGTTCCTTCTGGTTCCCTTTAAAGAAGGGCTGCAATCCTGTGTGACACAACACCCTCGGTACTACGTGAGCAGTTCTCTTCCTCTCTGCTGCACAAGGACTGCCACTGTCACGGCCAGGCCTGGCACAGACTGGCAAACACTTCAAAGATTTCACTAGTCTGAGGAAGTTGTTGGTTTCCCCCTTCAAAACTATATTCTTTGTGTTTATGAGATAAAGGAATCTTCTTGCTGTGACCCTTTCTGTCACTATAACTCCACTAAGCAGTCTCTCCAGGAGGGCTAAGAAAACGCTGGGAAATAACAGATAGTTTCTCCATAGCCAGTTATCACCTTGAGCCCATGCTGTTCACTAAAATGACTGATCTCATGGCATCTTAGATGCTTTTTGAGGGCAACCTTGTCCATGTCCTGTGGCTCCAGGACAGCACTTTGTGAAACAGCAGGTAAAGCGCAAGCAGATGGTGACTTGCAAGTTTTGTCACCTCCTGACACTAGTGGCCTGTTCCTTAAACACACTTCTCTGCACTGTGAGTCTTTTGAGCAGGACATAATTTCACTGATCCTCCTCCATCTTGTGGGGGCTTATGCACCTTACGAGCTCACCTTTCATAGGCAGAAACCAGAACTGACTTTCCTCATTCTTTAAGAGGTTTTTCTTTTTTTTGCGTTTGCTTTCCTTCCACATATTATATAGTTCATGTGACTTCTGCACAGACCATCTCCTCCTCCCGTGGCTTATCTCTGATCGGAGCCATCCACTTTTCGAACAGTGGGTTCTGGTGACTTCTGGTCAGCACTCTCTAACTTTCTCCAGTCGAACACCACTCTCCTCATCATCCTGCTTTCACAAGTCTACATTCTGAGTATTATATTGTTTTTAGAATGCCTTTACCTGAGATCATCCGAGTCTCAGCCTTGACAATCTCGAGTCTGCCTGGTAGGTCTTCCTTCCCAGTACTTGTTCTTTTGAATACTTCTCCCACATTGGAATTCTGAAGATAATTCCATAATTCCAGAGAACTTGAAAGATTGGTTTGTTTCCACCTTAGCTGCTCACTTGAGTTTTCTGTAGAGTTTTTGATAATCTTCCCATTCACAGTGCATCGGTCCAATCACAGTCCCCAGTGCCTCTGGCTTTCCACAGGCCAGGATAGCTTCTGATACTGAAAACATCTTAGCTTCTTTCCTAGCATTTCTAAAGCAGATTTTTTTTTCAGGATTAATTTCATTACCTGTAGGTACTCCTCAGCACTTTGTTCTGGACTGAGTCCCAAAAACTTGTGGCTCACCATCTTTTCACAGTCCAGTTCTATCACAGGTCTTCGTGGTGTCATGTGCCAGCATCTTGTTTTGCCTTCCCTGCTGCTGGAAAGCAACAGATTTGCTGCAGGGACACTTTGCTACTGAGATAAGCAATAGGCAAGTGAGCCTTTAGGGAAGAATCAGTCTTGATCCTGCCAATACCAGATGGAATATCTGGTAGCCAATTTTCTACTTAGCTCAAGCATTATAATGGACATGTAGGTGCTGCAGAGGCTCGTGAAGAGAAGCAATCACTGATTTGTTGCATTCTGGCTCCGTATCTGCACTTACTCCTCACAAGCCCTCCCACAGTCCTATCATCAGTCTTGATCTTCCAGTCATCAGTCAATACACAAACATTTCTGTCAAAGTGCTCTCTAGACCCTTGCCCTCATAATAGAATCATCTGATTTTCTGAAGCATAAAGAAAACATAAATGTCTATTATGAAATACACAATAGACAGAATAAGTAGCCTCTGGGCTCCTCTAATATCTTCTGAAAGTCTTTAAAACAACATCTATAAGTCACAAAGTCACCAGCCTTTAGGAGGACACTCTGCATACTAGCTCCAAGCCCCATTGACTTGCAGTAATAATATAGTAATAAAATATAACAACAACATAACAGTGTAATTATAACACATTATTAATAAGTTTTAACTCTAATAAAAAGTACAACTAGAACTGCACAGGACAAAAATGCACAGTGACAAATTGCTCTGTATCATACTGGTCCATGTAATTACTTTGCAGAAGCATTTAGCTCAGAACAGTCATGAGTTTTCTGAAAGGTACAACAAAAAGCCAACCCTCACTTACATCTATCAGAAAAAAAAAGGAAAAAAAAAATTGTAAATTAGATGAACACTGTGCAGAGACACAGGCACAGAATCATATGGCCAACCAAATGCATTATTTATTATTTGGTGTCGCTTCCGTAATACAATTCAGTACATTGATTTATTTATGAAGTGCAGTAAGAAAGAAATTGAATTGGTCTATAAAAATATAAGGTTATATATTCAGCTAAAATGCTAACTAAAATTGCAACTGAAAATATGAGTTAAAGAGATACCCTAATGTTCTTATCCATACCTTGTGAAATATTAACTATAATACATTAAAGAAAATGAAGGCAGGCCCACACAGTATCTATGAAAGCTGACACCCAGCTTCCTGTTTGTCAGGGCACCAAAGAGAGCGCACTAAAAGCAGTGGCAATGAGAGCTGCCCTCTGCATGACGGTCACCATCACCCGCAGCGTTCATGGCAAACTGCTCACGGCCCTGCTGAGCCTGGCACCACCACATGTTTGGCTGGACACCACCAGCACCAAGCCCCAGTAATCCTCAAAGTGAAATCTGTCACCAGACCTGCGTGGAAGGGGAATGAGAACCGCAAGATCCTGGGTTCCACATTACTGTGGTCATTAGACCCTGCTGGCACTGCCAGCAGTGATGTCCCTCAGCACCAAAGCCTATGGCACCTTCTCTGGCACAAAACCTTTGGCAGGCCCATGGGAGGCAACAGAGACAAGCCAAATAACAGTACTGAAAAACATCCTGTCCTTTCCTTAGATAAGGGACAGTGTCGGCACAGTATCAGTGACTCTCCTGGAGAGCAGCTCTCCCGCTTCCTGCTGTCTGGAGTTGAATTTCTAATTCCGTAACTCAAGTGCATGAGATTGCCTTGCACTTTACTGAACCCCTGTGTAAAGCCCAAGGGCTTTACTTCTCTCTCTACTTCACCTCAGAAATGGAAATCAGGTCCAATTAGTGAGGCCACTGTCATAAGACTTTGGATACTGTGGTTCTTCACACAAACTGCAGAAATCTTTTGGGCTTTCACATGTCACTTCATGATGTTTTAAGTTAGCATAGCTGTACATGAGAGTATTCTAGTTTGCTTATCCCTAAGCGGAGTTAACCGAATGAACCTAAAAGTACAGATACAGATAAAAAAAAAAAAAGTAACACTGATGGGCTTAGAGGTAAATAATTTCTACATTATTCATTTCACACACTAAACTATAATAATTTTTGGTCACAGCTTTTACATTTGACACTTTTCAAGTTCACAGCTTTCTTTCATTTTCTAAATGGTTTCCCTAATGCTCAGACGCTCAGGAAAACTCAGAGTGCAAAGAAACTGCTAAGGCTTTTTGCTGTTTTGTGGCCTGAAAAGAACAGCCTTTATGACTTGCTCTGCTTTGGCTAAGTTCCCGTATTACCAGCAAAACAACTGCCTAGCAACCCAGATTTTCCCACAACATTTCCTCACACACATAGTATGCCCGGAAAAAAAAAAAGGAAAAGAAAAAAAAAGTATAGCACCTCATATTCTCTCTGGATAATCCGCTTATTTGAGAGCTATCGCTAGCGCTCAGGGCTGCTGCCGTGCCCGGCATGCGGGCTAAGCGGAGGCAGCCCCATGCACCCCGACGGGTTATCCGGGCTCAGCCGCATCCCGGCCGCTTTCCTCCACCATGTTGCCCCGACAAAGGCAGGAAGCCCGAGCCGCCAGCACAAAGTCACACGTATCCTCTGTATTGTGGAAGCTGCCTCAGGAACAGCAAGAGACTCCACAACTCCAGGAAAAGTCCGTCCGAAGGCATAAATAATTCAGGAATTTTTAGAAATGCGTTGGTCTGAGCACGCTGCTTTTTCAGCGGCTGCCTTTAACGAACACTCATAGCAATACAACAGATTTACTACTGGCTCCATATTCTTATCTGACATCCCAGCTGCAGCAGCACCTTGCAGTTGAGGATATTTACACTACCTTCCCCTCAGCCTCAGCATCAGCAAATGAAAAAGTCTCCTCCGATCTTCTGCAGCTGTTTTGCAGCAACATGCTGTGAGGATACAGAGTTTCTGACCTTGCCCACGTGTGGGATAGGGCAGCACAAGCCTCCTCGTCCCTCCAAAAGATACCGCACTTTGAGAAACCCTGCAAATAAGCTTTAACGGGCACAATTAAGACAGGACTCTTAATCAAACACACAGAAATTAAGGCAGCAACTTACTCGCCCTCTTCATCGCTTCCTCAGCAACAGTGTCTTTTCAAACGAGAGCAACAGGAAACTGTGGTAATTAGGGGTAAGCTATGCGCCGGCAGCTCTAACCACTCACTGCAAAGTGCAAGCGCCGGCAGCGGTGGTTAGGCTAGAGCTGAGAGCCCCTTCCCTGCTTCTGCTTTACGTGTACATCTGGCACCGGCGCCATGAAGAGAGAAGTTGCTTCTACTGAGACGCACGTGAAACACGTCTGCAAAAGGGCTTTATTACTCAAGGCAGATCCATGCTGAGAAAAACAATATTCATGAAAACTTTTGAGACCCACAGATGAAAACCATCCTAAATGTCCTATCATCTGGAGATGTGTTCCCTGTCTTTATGAAAGGCAAGACTGGCCTTTTACAGCCTGCTGGTTCTATAAGAATAAAGCTAGGCCCTTTTTGCCTGGTGTTTTGCTGCAGTCTGCTACAGAGGGTACAGAGGAGAGGTGTCTGCCCCAGGATTATGACGGGCAGAAAGAGCTGCCAAGGGGGTCCAAAGCCTTCCACAGGCCTTTGAACTCGCAGCACAAGGAAACACAGGCAGCGCAGGAGAGAGGGGGCAGGCTGAGGCAAAAGGTCCTCCCAGTGAATGAGGTGCTGCCCCTGCTTCTTGCAACGAGGTTTCAGAGTGGGGCAGACTGTTGGTTGAAACACCACCAGCCTCCCACAGCCCTAGAGACAGGAACTACAACCTCTTTTTCTGCCTCTTGGGCAGAAGCTGCCACTAGTATCTAGTGCAGAAAGTATCGGTGTGCGACTGTGAGCCCATGGAGAAGCCCTGATAGTGTCAGATACTGCAGGCAGTGTGGCAGGTCTGTAACGAGGGGATTGCCTCCCCAAGGCAGGAACAATGCTTTTTTGTCAAACTGAGGTAGCAGACATCGGGTGGTTCGATGGGGCAGAGACCAGCAGCAGAGCACTCAAACATTCACACAGGTGAAATGCTGCTAACTCAGTTCTAGCTCTGTGATCAAGTTCCTTCTCTTGCGATGCTTGACAACTCTTGAGGGGGTGGTGTGGCTGCACAAAGCAGGAGACCTAGAAAAAGGAGCATTTGTGTAGATTTACTGAAGGGCAACTCTTGGCTAAAGAAACTGTTTCTGGGCACGAGTCAAGAAAATTGCAGAACTCCTTGAGGGGCGCACGCTGACTCTGCAGGGCTAGGGATTAGGAAGACGTTTTTCTCTTTGTAAGCTGAGTCAATGCCGTGGCACAGCCCCCGGAGGCCCTGCTTATGCAGCTACGTATCAGACAAAAAAATCACTGGAGATGTGCATGTAAAAGGAAAAATCCGTGCCAGCAGCTAAAGCGAGTTAGCAAAGCCCTGTTGCATAACACAAGTAAAGGACATGGAGTCCCAGAAGGAAAAGTTTTACCCAGCTTCAATGAAGCAGCATCTGGCTTCTTCATGCTTCTCCCCATTAAACAGTCCCTCACTGCACCTGCAGATATTCTGAGCTGCAGTGAGTAACTGGAAAAAAAAAGGTTTGAACTTCCCTAGGACACTCGGCTCCTCCAAATGCACCTGCCACACAGGTGACCTCGCACCCGAGGTATGTTGCCACTTTTTGAGGACCTGATGAATCCAGGCACAGTGACACGTCCCCTCGGTGCAACAGCAGGGTGGGCAGGACCAGAGCACGTTCCCAGCTGACCGGAGCAGAAACCCGGCCCCCAGGGAAGTCAGGACTATTTCTGCAACTGATGTAGAGCAACAGGCCCTTCTGCCCTTGATTTTCACCGTCTATCTCCTCGCTGAGTTCCGCTTATTCCCCTAAACATTTTTACTGTTTCCTGATCAGGTGGTTCTTCACTTTCGGCTGGCTTTTTAACTCCTCTGTTACTAGAAAGATTTTCTGATTAACAATGAAATGAATGAAAACAAAGCCAAAACACCTTTAATGCCCCCCCTTTTTTTTTTTTTCCTTTCTCCTCCTCTCCTTTCAGTGCAGTCTATGCCAGCCTTTGGGATTGTGTGCTCTAACTTTTATTTTTTGCTCACAGCTTTTTTAGGTATAACCACCAGCTCTCTGCCTTTAATTTAGCATCACTACCTCCTCCGTGGAAGCTCATCCAACCTTCCTGTCCTCTCTCTTCTGGTCCATCTCTCTGGCAAAAACCATAAATTATTTTCAGCAACATTGCGCACATGTAACTGAACAACAGTATGAGAAGCAGCCCCATCACTTGCATGCTCAGAAGCAGCTCCACAAAAGCCTGTGAGTGCTGCAGCCCTGCCTTTTAAGTGACCTGCTTTCCATTTGACTTCAGAGCCCTAATCTTTGCGTGAGCACAAGCTAAGGCTGGGAGGCACCTGAAATTAGCAGTAGTAAATACTTTAGCGGTGAGCTCTAAGGGACTCAAATGCAGGTTCTGGTGGTTATTTGGTTCCCTAGCTGCCTCTGAGAAGCCAGGTGTTACTCACCTAACTCTTCGCCACAGGCAAGCACTTCCACCCACCCTGTCCTCACAGGCATTAAATCCTCCTGCCACTAGGCATCTGTGCCAGTCCTTACTTGAAATGGCACAGTTACTATCACCAGAAGACTCCCAGTTCTTGATAAGCTACTGCTTGGAGCTCCTGCTGGTATATGGAAGGTCCAAACTCATTTGTTACCTCCTTACAAAACGTCGCAAACCTGTATTTTCCTATCTAGATGCAATAACTGTCAGATCATTGGACAAAGGCAGCCAATATTGCTGGTCTTAAATGAATATCAATATTTCAATTTGACTGACAGCCACAAGCCACATAACAGAAACTTCTCTGCAATCAGTTTACAGTTACAGCTCCAGAAGAGCTGGCAGTTTTGGCAGTGCCTTACCCGATGCCTCGCTCTGTTCAGCAGGAGATCACCCAGCACCTCCAAAGTCCTCTCTGCAGACACAGGTCACGCCTGTGGGAGGTGACATGGAAGAGGCACCCTCTGATGGCCAGGATGAGGACAGGCCACTTTTACAACAAAATCTGATGAGATGGTGGATTCATTTTGATTCCTCCTGTTGAAACTATTTCACTTTGCAGTGAATATTTAGACATTCACAGCATCTCCCTATAATCTTGAGGTCTAAGTAGTCATCTAGATTTGGTCCTACCATCCTACCATCAGTTTATTGGTAGGATACTGTAGGGTACGGCGCTCGGAAGATCTCGCGATGTACGGGAAGAATAGGGAACTAAGGCATATGCCATATTAGGTAAAGAGCAACGCTTATTGGCTATATAGGCATGCTTCCGCCTTTGCTACCTTTATAAGATCCAGCCTGCATATATTAAACGCCATTTGCAGCATCCTCATATTGGTGTCTGTGCTCTCTGGCCCAGGCACGGGTGGGACGTGCCTGGCCGCCTCGGCAGACGGAGTCGATTGCCAATGTCAGGCAACAGATACTTAATATAATGTTAAGTTTTCACAAGAGTGGAAGGAAGAAACCAAGTCTTCTTTCCCTCCTCCAGTCTAGATAAATGATCTGGCCAGGAAGTTATTGTCTTTCTCTGATTTTATATAAAGTTCTTCCATTTTGCAATGGAAAAGATTAAAGCTGCCTTATCTTCCAACATCCTATACCTAATTTAAGTATTCATATGAGAGATGAATTCAAAAACTCACAGACAGAGAGTGGACTTGGGCAAGTGTTTGAACTGGCATTTAATGGGAAAAATACCTCACCATTTGAAGGAGATTCAAATTGAGTCTTACACAAGAGCTCCATGGATATTTGCTTAAAAAAACGCCTCAGTGTAGCTTAGCTACATAATAGGTAGCAACGGACTATGCACAAAACATGCATTTTACTCCAGAGGGAACTTCACGGCTGGCAACTTGGCTTACAGAAACTCCCACTTGGGTTGTGCAGAGCTACTGCACGGGGCTTGGGGAATACGAGTTTTTAACTTAGATAGACAGATCTTTTTGTTTTTCAGGCATAATACTCTTGAGACTAAATGAAGCACTGAAGACTCTTCCTTGCTAGCAGGTGTATCTCCTCATGGGATTAGTGCATTTTACCCACTGCCATTTTCTCTTGGGATATAGACAAGTGTTCAGACAAATACTGGTGAGGCAGATTCTTGCCACCACTGGTTGCTTCTGGATAATGCTTGGCCATTAGATAGCTGCCTACAGAAGATTAATCCCTTCATTGCATTCATCCAACATGTTTAACCGTCCTGTCCTCACCCAAGTGAGGACAACCATGGTCATTTTCTCTTCAGAACAAATTCTGAGAGTTCCCAGACCATCAGATCTGCTAAACCAGAGTCCTGCTTTCTGTATGCCAGTCCTCCGGGACTATAAATGTTCACTAGGCTGATGACAAATACCTATCACTAGGCTGATGACAAATACCTATAAGCTAAATAATTATTCTCAACACTCTGATCTATGATGCCTGAAAAATATAAAATTTATAACAGTGATAAATATTAAAATCTTGGTTCTGTAGAGCTGATAGTATTATATGTAGTAAATTTAACTTGAACAAGCTTCTTTGAAGGAATGAACAATTATTTGCAAGTTCAGCCTTTTTGCTACGAAAGCTGTCTTCATATTGGCTGTTCTAAAAATGGACACATTTTCGAGGGACATTTCTCAAATATAGCTACTGCTTCTTAATTTGTTTCTTCAGTTCCAATGCTATGGCTTCACTAAGTGTGAACAGGCAAGGACATGTTCAGAACCAAGACTGGCATCAAATCCTCCCCCCCTTAAAGAATCCTTAAAATGAGGGAAACATTTTAATGTCGAAAGCCCTTTTAAGGAAAAAAAAGCAACAAAGCCTGACAAATGTCTGAACCATGGCAATGTTCCATGGTTCTTCCTCCTCCACTCACGGTAAAGCTTTGTTCTCTATAATACATTTGTTATGTCTTTGCAAACTGTATCTGAAATCCATAAGACATTTCCTTTTCAAATTCAAAATGGTGATTGATCGAGTTAAAAGGCAACAACCAAACAACTGCTCATCATCTTTTTGGAAAATTATTTATCACAGCTGGAAATAATCACTCACTGAGCAGGAATCATGTGGTGCATTTTGAAGACGAAAGAGAATATTCCTGACCCACAGGATTGACTGAAATCACTGTAAAGAAGCAGTTAGCAATGTATCAATGCAAACATTGTGCACCAAAAATGTACACAACACATATTTTATCCAAACAGACCCAGTTCCTTGATTTACTTCAATAATAACACAAAATATGGAATCCCTGTCAAATGGCCATAACCCCAGCATTTCCAGCTGCGGCTTCACATGGCTGGAATGTCTCTTGACATTCGGGATTTAACTGCAGAACATATTTCTTTGATTTCACTTTTCCATCTCTGTATCATTTTATCTTGACTTAACACAGCCTATACCCAAGTTTAAAATCCATTAATTTAATATGTGCCTTGACTCAGAAAAGCTTGGGTTTTTTTTCTTTTTACCCCTAGAATTTCCGGTTCAGTGGAAAGAACTTCCTTCTAGTGGGAGACAAATGTAGAATCTATGTAGAGACACAATCAGAGGAGAAATGCATTCTCAGCTACATATTTTCATTCATATAAGTGATTTTTTTAAAAGATAGGATCTTTAAAGACTTAAAAAAGGTACTGCAGTGATACAACAAAATGCAACATCAGTTATTATTTCACTAGGTACCTCATGTATATTCCCTTTGGTTTATGACAAAATGCTACCTGTAAGACATATGGACGTGCTGGAATCTCCGAACAGTGCAAGGTACCACATGAAAACGTACAGACTCTACTATTGCATATAGGAGTAATTCTCTCTAGCAAATGCGGAATTTCGTTTACTTTCTAAATTGTGAAAATATTCATGAAAGGTTTGGAATATTAAAGTTTATGAAATGTTCATTCATAAACTTTAGAGCAGCTTCTTTAGAAAATGACTGTTCTCGGGGTACAGGCAACATCCCCAAGTTCCTGTGCTCCTTTGTTCAATGACAACAGGTCGGTCAACAACTGCATCAGGTAACATTTTGTCACGTGCATAAGATACTTCCAAGCTGTTATGGCATTTCTCTCATTAACTTTAATCTCAGTTTCTCAGCCACAGTCTTGTAATCACTAGTTCTTGCGATTCTACTTAGACAATACTGCTTCACAGCTGGGCATTTTGAGTGATCCCACCATGAATTTAAAGCACAGAAAATTAGAATTTTGGCATTAACAGGCTGCTTCCCTCATCCACTAATATGCAATGTAATATCTGATTTTTAAAGGTATACTTTGTATTTCAAGCACAGAAAAATATGCTTCCAATGTAGCACAAATTATTAATTAAAATGACAAAAGGTTTTAGTAACACTAACCAACACAGAAATGACTTCATAAATTGCTATGTGTACGCACAGTTCTGCAATGATCATGATGAAGCAATTAACTTAAAAATAATCTTGCTGCAGACTGAAAAAGCCTCTCTCTGCCAGTACCTCAGTCCATGGTATGCCAGTATTGTTCACTGTGTCACTGTTTGCATAAATGAGAAAGTGAATGTTGCAATAAAGACTCCCCTGGTATAAATATAACCAAACACAGAATTACCTATGCTGGCCAACTAATTTTGGACCCAACAGCTGATGTTGCTAGGTAGGAATCACTCATTCTGAAACAAACACAAGGTCCTCCAACATCTACCAATAACTCCTATGGCTGGCACTTAGCTCTAGGGTCCTTTTTTAGGGTATTTTGTTGTTGTTGTCTCAGAGTCCTTTTTTTAACCAATTGTAAACTATTGATCATCTGGGAATGCCAATAAACAGAGAATTATAAAAATTGACTATTTAAGTTTATTTCCCAACTTCTATTTATGGGGAATTCTCTACTGGAAATAAAATGAATTGTTAAGCAACACGACATGAAAGGAGAATAGAAAGTACAGGATATGAACACAATAAGAAATATGTATGTGCAACTGCTAAATAGGGAACAATCTGCCTGAAATTGGACAATTAAAATCCTAAGAGACTAATTATAGCTAGAAGAGAGGGAAACTAACTACTTTCAGCATACCTAGCATTAAATGGGCATTTTCTCTTGTTTTCTGAAGTCGGATTTCTACAATATATTCATTTTTAGCATTTCCAAACAGACCAATTTATATGCTATGTATTAGGCCGAGGTAGACTACCAAACTAAAATGTAAGGAAGTCCCAAAATGACAGTTACTCCCTAAAGAGCTCATTTTCTCTTTCACCCTCTGGGTTAATAGCCAGAGGATAAAAAGCCCATACCTATCAGCTGTAACAGCCATTCTTACTGCTTAATGAATCAGCTGAGTTTGAGGACCTTCACTGTAAGAAGTTTCACTAGCAATATTATAAGCAAAATAGTGGCATGAGGAAACACTTGTTCTACACTGACAAAGACTTGGTGGGTCAAGGTCTATGAACCAACTTACCAGAGATCACATAGCAGGGCAGTGATAAAAACATCTCCGACACGGATCAAGTCTGTCGGTTCCTGTCCTTGTCTCCTAGAACACATGAACAGAAAGATTTATTACCAAAGATATTTGCTTATGTGTCAATATTAGCACTTCGGGAACTGGTGAATGAGTATTATTATTACCCATTTAATGATAAGTTTATACTAATACACTCTTTATCCCCTTTTAGAGTTCTACAAAACAATTGATAACTTAAATTTTGAAAAATTACCAGAATACCCATCAGTTACATATATTGTAATTAGGCGCTGCTTTTATTTTATATATATACACATATATATATATGAAGCTTCCAAATGTTCTGAAAAGAAGCAATGACATACTTCAGTACTTACATAACACTCAACAAGTATACACATTATTATTGTAAGAAGCAGTGCTTGACTCTTTTAGAAAATGTATCATCTCTTCGAAATCTATTAACTCTGTATTGCATAAAATGAGAAATCTGCACAAACAAACTAACAGAAGAGCGTGAACTCCAGAGGCTGTGGTAACAACTGCTCAGTTCTGCCCTTGGGGGCTATGTTGTTGCTTCATACTCTGAAACGGCTCTGCAGGGCAGTGTTTCCTGTCCCTGGGGCTCCAGGGTAGGAGGACACAGCTGTCCTTCCCACACAGCTCCTCTCAGTTTCTCAGGAGAAGCACATCAAGCCTGCTGTAATCAAAGGCATATTTTAAGCCAGATTTAGCTTTTTAGACAAATTGGAGGAATGTGCAGGGCTTAAACTAAGCACTGTAACCTGAAATCACAGGTGATCACAGTTAAAATCACAGGTAGCCTGAAAAAAAAAAGTGAGAGGAAGAAAGAGAAAGGGAGTTGAAGGAAGGAGACCATCTTCAGGGAAAGCTGGACATCATCACCCACATCTTTGAAAGCAGAAAACCATGGAGCCAGACAAGGAAGCAGCCAAAATGTAAGCTAGAAGCCCAGTGCTCTCTGCAGGTAAAAAGAGGGGAGATGCCCCTTTGCAGCTTGGTGTGTGTGGCTCTCATGGAGGCCTCCAGCCTGGTGCCTGCCGCCCCGGCACGGAGCGTGCGGCTGCGCTGCCGGCCGGACTGCCTGCCTCCTGCTGCTGCACTGACGCCCTCCAGCAGCCCGAGCCCTGTGCTCGGCCTCCAGCAACGAGCAGGGGATTTCACTGAAACTATTCCAACTCCCGAAAGGCATGAGGAGAGCTGGATTTACCCTGAACAGCCTGGGAAGCCCAAAACAACATTTGCTGTGTTTCTTTTAAAATGCTGTTGGTTTTTCTAGTTCCAAGAAAATTAAAGCAGCGGCAAGAAATGTGATTGTACAGATTGCCTGAATTGGTGCTAATTACTTTTTAATCACTGAAAATTAAATTAGGCTTCAAAATACATTATTTATGTCTTGTCTGTGTTTTCCAAAGATGGTGTAGCACTCTAACAGATATTGAATTATAATTACAAGAAGATATAATTATACCATTATTAGAGGTTATAAGAAGGATATGCTGCTTGATAAATCCAATTTACAGCACAATTTATTTAACCAAAATAGAAAAACAGAAAATGGTGTTAAATACTATCTTTCAGCCTAATTTATTTTGCTTTTTTCTTTATTACTTTTAAATACCTTGGAGAAGCTGTTAACATGTTTTCAGGCACTGCTAGAATCTCTTCTTGGGCCTGTTTTACAGTTCGATGGAAGGTCTGTGGTCATGACCATCAGCAAAGGACTGTCACGGCTGTCATGACTGTCCTCAGCTCTCTAGGAATTGCTGAACGAGGCCTAGGAAGCTGCAGGTTAGGCAGCTGCGAGGTTCTATTCTGCTTCTGTAGCACTCTCCCATATCCATAGTTCCTTCTGGAGCATATAGGTGCCTGTTGTTTAGAAAAAAAAAAAAACCCATTTTAATTAACATAATACCTTTCCTATAATGGCATTTAATTTATTACAATTTCTGGGAGAGCATCTGGGCCTGCAACAATCTGGGCCTGTTTCCACCAAAGTCAGTGTCAGTACTATTAATAACTACAGGCCAAGAAATGGCCAGACCAAGGCAGTTATTAAAAGTTTCATTATAGTACAGTCAAATAAAACTCAGAACAAAAGACAAATTTAGAAGATTCAGATCTTAATGTTACATGATATTCCTCAAACAGCCAGAGACTGGGAAAATGGAAAAGAACAAAAGTGCTGTGACTGTTCCCGAGAACGGTGCCCTCTGACACCGCTTGCATCCAGGCTAAACACAAAGGCAAGTTCATTCTCTTCTGTAGCACACAGCCATTTTGTACCACATGCTTTTCCTGTAGCTGCCCTGCCTTTTACTAACCTAAATGGCAGTAGAAACATCCATCATCTACTGAAGTGTTAAACCTGAGAAGTTTAGGAAGGCGATTCCTTCCTGCGGTGATTCCCTGCGCGTGCTCTTCCTTTACACCCTGGGCTGACAGAGCTGAACGCAGGGAGGGACAGCAAGGACACAGCAACGGCCTGGACTACCAGGGCCAGGGGAAAGGACAACCCCTGCCTCTGCCGCATGGACTGCTGCACCTCATGGCTGCCTAGCCAGGGCCTGTGGTTGCTGCAGGGTCAGTGGTGACACAAGGACAGCCCACTAAGTGGGCACACAAGGATGGAGGTGGTGGTGGAAGGGGGCATGGGAGCACATGGGAAGCTGCTGCAGGATGGGAAGAGTTTACACTGAGGTGAGTGTTACCACAGGAGATGGTTACAGGTCAGCATGGGGGCTGGAGCCTTTTGTGGTTGTTCACTGATTTGAGTGAGGCAGCTGTGGGCGACATGGAAGAAGAATAGTGATGGAGATAGAAAAGATCACTTAAGAGAATTTGAAAGCTGATCGTCCAGGTGAGCCTGGCATCAGCTGGCAGACAGCAAGTAGGGCAGTGCTAAAGATCCCACTCCAAGCCTGAATCCCAGGTTAAAGTGACAATAAATACTTGGTGATACTCAAGGTCAAGCTTAGGACACAGTCTTCCTGAAAGCTGCTGTCGTGATATGCCTGCTGTTTCCCTCCTGGACTCCTGGACAGTCCCTCCAGCCAGTTCCTTCTCTGTAAAGGAGGATTACAGAGCATAAACAGGAGTCAAACAGATTTCTGTAGTTACTCCCTACCCTCCAAATATCAGTGATTTCACACTGGCCAAGATTCAAAGTGCTTTGGCAGCAGCTAGTCAACGTAGGTGGATACTTTGCAAGGACTTCTGCAGTCTCCAGACAACATGTATAAGCAGACCAGGAGGTGTGGGGGCCCTCCCTCCCCCCCACCACCACTCAAATATCATTGACAATCATCTTTAATTCCCGAAGAATAACCCACAATAAACAGGGCATTTCATGGAACAGGACTTGATCTGTAACTGGAGGAAGAAAAAATGCCCATCCTCCTCTGGAGTGCCAAAATGCCAGAGGCATCATATATGATGGACTAAAGCACTAATCCACTCAGACAAATCCCTCTGCAATTGCTGCAACGCGGAGCAGAAGCTCAATGTCAGTCTTGGAATTCTGCATATATTCTTGTCATTATTGGCCTAATGAATAACAATTTAACAATTTATTTCATGGTTTTAAAATCCAAAGGCTTCTGAATGTTTCACTGAAGGGTTCAAGTGGATTCTCAGAAATCATGAAGAAGCAACACTGCTGTATAAGGAACATTATATTGAAATAAATCCAACACTAAAGCCCATTGGAAAAAGCAATAAATTCTCACAAACAGACATTAACTGGAAAAGAAACACTGTTTTTTTTTATTATTTTTAGAAAGCCTCTAACAGCTGACCTTGAGCCATATCCCCAAGGGGGAGAGGAGCTCTTGAAGATGAATGAAAGAAATGAGAAGAACCTCTTTTAAATAAATATAAAAGTGATTTGCAGTCCATTTGTTGACAGCAATGTAACACTGTCTGGCAAGCAGCTACCAATCTGGGTAAGAAATCTGTTCAATTAGAGTGGAAAGAGCAGTACAGATGGAAGCGGTTGGAGAGGAGGGAGCCGAGCCAGAGAGTGACAGGGTTGCTTTCCTCAGGAGCTCCAAGATCTGAAACAAAATGATGGGGCCAAAATTTTATTTTGCATCAAAGCATGACAGGATTTTCTGCCATCTGCGCCCCACTATTCTCTTGAGAGACCCCAACCCTCGACACACGAGCTTTTCCTGAAAGGAGTGGCTAATTTGATTTCTACTCCATTAATATTAATCTTTTCACTGAAGTGACAGTAAGTGTGAGCTGTCATCTTTGCTTCCCCAGCAGCTTTGTGCATCCGTGTAAAACTGCCGTGCGGAACTGGTTGCTGCTGCTCAGGCATCACTGGCGTCTTCTCCACAGCTCTGCACAACCTGACTCGTGAGATGACACATCCAGAAACTTCAGGCCAAATTCGGGTAGGATTTATTTGGAGGTAAACCCCTCCCCTGATACTTTGGAAGGAGCCAAACATATTTACATGGGAGCCAAATTTGGTTTACAGTTTTAAAAAAATCCTTATGAGCACTGTCTACTGCAATCTACAGAAACCATAAGTGTTTTTTTTTCCTGCATGAGGGATGAGCAGATATTACAAGCGAGGCTGTGTTAATAAATCCTGTTCCCTGGATAAAAAAGATGTAAGTGATGCATACTGTACTTTAACATTTATCCTTTAATGACTCAACTACATGTTGGTAATGGCGTTACCAACTTTCACTATTAGCTTTTTTTTTTTTTTTTCTCCTGTTCAATTTAGTGGGACAACCCCCAAATTGTTACATGCACTGGATACTGTTAGATGCTGGAGGCATCTATCAGCCCAGACTATTCAAGGGAAGTGCTGTAAGAAATCTGAACTGACAAAAATGTCTTCTTCTCTGCTCTTTCACTTTCTTCTCCAACTCATCATTCAAGGACAGTGCAGTGTCACCTACTGTTACACACAAAATAAAAAGCGTTGGAGAGGACAAAAAATGCTATAAGGGTGCAAAAACTATAGGCAAAATGCAGGGAACTGAGTTAAGTATTCTAGTAACCTTATGTATTTCTGCTAGAGAATTCCTAGATGTGTCTCACTGAAAAATGCCTGTTGCAGCAGGCATTTGGTGTGAATTACTTTGGTGTACCAATGTACAAATGGATTTTTACGATATCATTGTTAGTAACATTTGGGCACACTTGTAGTCTGAAGATTCCTCAGTGCAGATGATGCCTGATGCAAACAGAAGAATACGAAAATAGGAAGGGAATATATGAGCAAAAGAGAGAGGAAGGTAATGATCAAGCCCCTGGAGGACCTTATGCCACTGATGTAGATCAGTGCTGCGGCTCCAGTACCCTGGAGGGAATTAGCGCAGGCTAATCATCCTGGGAAAAGCAAAATGAGCCTGAATAGCAAATGTCAACAGCTGCCTGCGTTCTGTCTCTGCTGCAGTTCCCACTGTGGCTGTGCCAGAACTGCAACAGGTGACTGTAACAGCAAGGAAACATCTGCCGTGGACGAGGATTTCAGTTTTCAGACAAGCCTGAAGTGAGATGGGGGTGGCAGCCAGGCCCACTGAAATCAATGAGACTACAGAGAAAAGGTTAGTTTCCTGTCCCTGAATAAAAACGGGAACTTCCACAGCATCAGTCTACAATCTAGTCTAAGCAAAATTTATTTAATAAGCAAAATAAAGCCCTCAAGCTAAAGCCCCTGGAATAGTTTAAGAATGAGAAGAGGTTCCCTGGTAGAAAGACAGACAGTAGGTCTCCATGTCACATGCCAAGCATTATCCACACATTATCCATGAACAAGTATTTTATGATCTTTGCAAACAAAGTATGCTCCAAGGCTAGACTTGTGGGAGGAGCACAGAAACTGGAATTAGAAGCTTTCAGGAGTGTTGTAGGGTCTGAGCACTTCACTGGCTCAATTCCCTGAACATTCCCATAAAGAAGTTGCTCCTACCTTCACGGAGCGCTATGACAGCACAAGCTCTCTGAGCTGGGCTGCACTATTGCAAGCTGGAGCTTGGAACAGAAAGAGAGAAAGGAAGCAACACGTCAGCATTGTGCCTGGCAGGGCACGAAGGGGCTGTGACGCCCGCGGCAGGGCGAGCCATGCAGCGGTGGTAAGCAGGAATCCCGCAGTTCAGCTGGTGCGGAGCTCAGGACAGAGACAGAAACACATCTGGTGCAGCAGGACGGGAGCCCAGGGCCTTACACATGTGCATGGCAGCCCTGTTACGGCCCACGCTGAGCTGGGCTGCAGTGGCGACCCAAGAGGCTCACTAAGGTACCAAGCTGTTGTTTAGAGATGCCCTTGGTATGCTCTCATTAATTGAAACAACCTATTTTGACACAGTTCTCCTTATTTACCTTTGACAGCGCCCTCCTTATTTTCACAGAAAACAAGAGTGCTGTTTTCTTTTGCACAGCAGGAAGCAGTGTAATATTAGACACATTCATCAGACAGCACTGGGCAACACAGCCCGATATATAGCCAAACTCTGCTGTGTCCGCTTGCTGGGAGCAGTATTTCTTGCTGTCAGGGTATTCGGTTACTAAAAAGAGCCTGATTGCTCCTTAGGTTTGTCCCTTCTGCCCACCAGTGTCAGCTAGGATGGAACTATTTCCCAGCTGAGCAATGCTCTCAATGACTTTGAGAGGCGGCTAAATGGAAGATAATTTTCAATTACTAGGTTAAAAGTTCAAGGTAAGCTATGGCAGGGCATATCTTTTTTTAGTTTGAATTACTCAAATGACTGCCTGTATCTGTCCAGCATACCCACTAGCCATCCCCCACCAAAAAGCAACCTCCCCTGCTGTGCCAAGATGTTAATACAGAACTGAGCTGAGAGAAAAACCATGGAAATGTGCCCTGGCGTAATGCGTCACTGTCATTCCTAAGCCAGTCGGCAAGTTCTGCTGTGGTCCCCCAGCTCTAAATGCATGAGGGGGTAGCAAGGTGAGTGTGAGTTATTAGAGACTATGGATACAGTTCCTGCAGTCATCGCTGAAAGATTGATTAGACGTGATGAACTGTATAACCAAGGTCAGTTAAGTTCTATTCCATTTGTCACTTGATACGCAACGAAGAGGTCAGCATGTAAAACAGAAAAAAGCATTCAGAAGTACTAAAATAGTTTGAGACACTAAGCAACTAAACAATATTTAGTTGGTAGAGCTAATAAGAAATTTTTAATATTTGTGTTGCTTGTAACCTCTCATTTCTAGTCGAGGAAATAAAAGCCTGACCTGAAAAGCTTGATCTTACTTCAACAGTCTTTTCGTTCATCATCAGGTAAGACTGCCATAAACACTTCCGAAGAGATGCCCAGAATGAATCCAGGGACATACCCAAAATTCCACTTGCGCTGGACAATAGTCTATGATGCACTGCAGGAAGTAATGCTACAAACAGCTCCACAGGGAAAAGCCTTTAATTTTCACGACGGAAGAGAACTCCTAGTGGAGGAATTATTTCTCTTCCCTTTACTTTTGTTGGATGAGAGTCATAACAAATGTAACACTATCCTTGTATGAAGGGTTCTGCGTCGTGGCTCAAGCAGCGATCAGAAAAGTAACAGGAGGGCTAAAAAAAGCATATTCTTAGAAAACACGTCATCTGAACAGATGCAGCTCTATCTTAAAGTTCACTGGATAAACCAGGTTTTATTTTCTGCAGCATCTCTTTAAATACAGTAAGGAGAAGTCAGCAGGTTCGCGGGTACGTACCCAGTGGAATGTTTTGCTGAACATTAATAACTGCACAGCACTAGGTTCCAGCTACGCCAGCCAAAACAAACATAAAACAGTCTTTAGTTTCAATCCTGCACATAGCCTCTGGGAATTACATCGAGGTTTCCTGTTTTCTCTGCTAACTACAGTGCATTTCACAGGCTACAAATGCGTGCTGGTGAAGAGCTGTAAGAGATCCACACTTGGAGAGCAACCAAGGAACAGGAAGCTTCAGAGCAAGGCAAAGGGGCTTGGGAGACCTGCCTGTGAAACACTGGTGGTGACAGGGTGCTGTGAAAAAGAAACCGTCCATTCCAGATGCCCTTCCAAAGCCACCACCCAGCCCAGCGAGGTGCTCCCAAGGAGAGCCCAGTGCGGCACGCTGAGCTGCTCCACCGCGCTCCGTAGGGAGCGCACGCACCGGCCTGCTCCGCCATTCCGAACACGGCGCATGCAAGTGCCTGCCTGCTTCCCCAGTACCTAGTGCCTCTCCGAATAAAAACATGCACCTTCAAGGGGCTTCACACGCTCTTACTTTGCACCTCCTTTGCTTGTGCATGTTCTCCATTACTCTGCCTCTGCACCAGCACAGAAAGACAGGCTGAAATGCCAGATTTCCACGTTATAAAAAACAGCAGTAATGTTGAACAAAACCATTGGTGGGCTACTAGTTCAAATCAATCCAGAGTCAGTAGTGAGAAACAGCGAAGTCCTGAAGAATTTACTACTTCTCCATGTGTAAAACTTCAGTTTGATTGGGCTGTGGAGACTGCTGCTTTCCATGCAGGCTTTTCCATGCATGGAGGCTGGGCCACTTTCCCTTTATTTCCTTACTTCAAACAGGGGGACACACATATTTTTTTTTAGCAGTTTATTAACACTGAGAACATCCCGCTCGCTAATAGGCACTTTAAGAAATATGAAAAACACTAATCACCTTCTTTCCCTGCAGTATATAAGCCTCAGGAGTACCTTTAAATTTGCTCCACTTTCTGGGGCTCTAATTTAGAAAAAAAAAGGAGGACATTAATTTGTGACCTATTTCCTATTATTAGGAATAAATCAGTTTGACATAGTAACAGGTAATAAAGCTTGATGCTGGGATAAGAAAAAAAGATAACATAGTGACATTTATTTCACTAAAAACAAAAGGATAGGAATCTTTTATCTAGGTTTGGGGAAACAGATTGTCTTTATGCCATTACAAGTAAATGCCAAAAAAATATTTAGGTAGAAATATTTCCACACATCATTTCGTTTATTTAATTCTGGCTCAAAAATTTCCTTTCCTCACTAGGGAAATTATATTTCTTGCAGAGATTACTAATGTAATGGGCTTCCACAGGTCTGCAATTAACAAGGCCAGTAGAGTCCATATAACAAAATACTTTCAAAAGATACTGCTGACAGATCTATGTTTTTATGGCAAATATTACCTAATTATTAATTCTAACCAATATTACACGTGCAAGGTGCACTCAGTCTTCAACTTCTTTCCTTTTTTCTTTTTTTCTTTCTCCATTTTTGCTGAGGGACTCCAGCAAAGCCAAGGCAGCCGTGAATGCACAGGTATTGCAAGAGGCTGAAAGCAGAATACAGTGGGGAAACCCTTCTCTGCCAGTTAACACTGTTAGGGGGGTACCCCATCAGCTGACAGCATCTATGAGACTGAGGCTCTGCTTGTATACTTTTTAAAACCATTCTTGTTTCTACTAAGGCATAAAGTAAGACTACATTCAAAATAGTACTGAGCCAACAATTTCTAAAGCTATAAGGCCCTGAAGAAACTAAAAAAGCTGAAGGCTTTTTTAGCTAAAAGGAACCCAAAATTCACAAACCAGAAATCTCAATATTATAAACTAGGGAGCCTACATACGGATAACCTTGTCTCTGGTATACCGCAGGTAGGAAAGGTGTTTTACCTCTGCTATTAGTAAAAAGGCAAGTGAGTAATTAATGGTGTTTTACTAGAATAAACTATTTAACAGATATCCCATTTTTTGGTAAGACTTCAGGGAGCAACAAGAACAAGCTAACTAATTTCTAGCAGTCCTTCTTGCAACGAAAGATGAAGTCTACATTACTGACTGTATTAATAGTTGCTATTCTACCTGGGGAATCTCTTTGCCAGATTGACTGAATTAAAACACATTGCTTCCAAAGGATTTACAGTTCCAATGAAGGTGATTTACCTTTGTTTAAAAAAAAAAAAGACCAAAACAAGCAGAAGAGACTAAGTGCACACTATGCACACTGCTGCCATCACTACTGCTATTCCTGTGACTGTATCTTTTCTTGCTTAGATTAAAAGTCTAGAAACAGCATCCTAGTCAGGCAGACTGCCACACTGATTAAAAACAGTGGCAGAAGTAGGGTAAAACTGTAAGACTACACTGTGCTAGTAAATAAAACAGGCTAGACATTTTTCTGTGGCCTGCAGCCACATGGCATGGCCTGACTCATGTTCACAAAAGCTAACCTCCAGATGTGTGTAATATCTAGACCATCCATTAAGAAAGGTCTGGGGAACAATACCCCTTTTGTTTTCTGGGATATTGCTAGTTGCTGTGGTCCAAATTGTGCCATGGAGCATGGTAACAATTAAATGTGATGACTGTGGGCCAGTATGTTTTATTTTCTAATATGGACACATGGGTACTGCCCTTCTAAAGCCTTTTAAAAGACTCTTTGGAGTCACTCTAGATTCTTTGGGCCCTAAGTGAGAATAATAGCGGTGTCTTGCACCTCACTCATAAGTAGGTAGGTAAAGAGTTTCTTTTGCTTGAAAACATAGAGACATGAACATTTTAAGTGTCACAAATAAGCCATGTAAGAAAAAAAAACTAAACAAAACAAAACAAAACAACAACAAAACACACATACAATCAATGAACAACCAGCATAAAAACAAACAAATCTAATAAGCTTGGGTGCCAAATTTGTGAGAAGATCTGGAAGGAATGGGATGGCAGAGCTCACTTCCTCCTGTTCTCCAGTGTTTGTTAGTTTACCTGTTATATCAAAGACTTACCGCAATTGCAAGATCCAACAGAGACCTCCCATTCATCTCTTTTTTGAGGATATTGCAGGAGCCTCCCTGACCGATTCAGTTAAACCCGACTCTGGTTAGGTTTAACATAGGCCATTGCCATCTCTCTGTGATATTAGGTTATGCAGTTTGTGATCTGAGGAGCACAATGTCGCAGCATAATCCTGTAAGTCATAAAGGTTGTGTACAATCCAAATTAAAAATTGAAATATTTCTTCAATTGAGCTTTCTGTATTTCTCTAGACAAGCCGTAAGTATGGATAAAATACAGTTCTCTCCTTCTCCTTACTTTATTGCAAACACATGCATTTCAGACTGGATCCAAAATTTACTAACATTGAAAATTAGCTTCAACACAAAAAAAAAGGCCTCAGAGTCTTAACTATTGAAATGATCATTTTAAAAATGTCAACTGATATGAAGACTTGGGCCTCTTTGACTTAGTGCTTAAAAATAGAAGGAGCAACAATACAAAAAAACCCACATATATCAAATTGCTTTTACTAGGGGTCAGCTGAGTTTTGAGCCTGCTTTTTGATTTCCGCTGCAAGAAAAAAGCCATACAATTCAATTAGGAGGTAGATGATACCGACGCCAGGGCCACAGGCGCAACCTGTATCCCCTGCGGAAGCGCAATCACTTTCCTGTAGAAAAGCCTGACGCACATTAACTCAGTGGTTTGCAGATTGCAGAAAGCCTTTAAACCACATTGTTTCCGAGTAAAGGGGTATTCAAGAAGAAAGGGAAATAAAAAAATAATCAGAAAAGCTTCCCACTGAAGCATATAGAATTTGATTTCAGTGTAGCTGACAACATTAAATCTGGATTGTTTTTTGTGTTGCCCACCAAGGCGGTACTCGAGACATGGTGACATCCTACAGACAGCAATGCCTGCCCCAGGTCTCCGTCCTTCGCCTCAGCTCAAGCCTCGGCCGCCCCGCAGGCCTTCCCTGCTTCTCCCCTGCTTTCACTGGGAATCCTTTCATCAGCTCGCACAGCACATCTCACGCTGGTGTCCCACTCACAAGCACAACAGCAGGGCGAGAGCAGCCAGGCTGGCCAGGAGGCGCCGTGCCGCCACAGGCCGCTCATCATGACCGGGCGGCCATTTTGGGGGTGTCAGCTCCACAGGCGGAGGCGGGAGGCGGTAGCCATTTGGAAGAGCAAGATGGAGGCTAAACAGCCGCACACCTTTGGGTTGACCTCAGGGTGGATGGAAGTGCCCTGGAGCTACAGCATGCTGGGAGAGGGAAGAGAGGCACAAGTACATGAAATGATTTGTATAAAAACACATAAGTATGGTGCAACAAACTGATGCTACATTCAAAATTTTATTAGCTCCTGCTCCCCACCTCAGTCACTTGGACAACCCAAGGCACAGGCGGCAGCAGCCCCTTCCCCGGGCACAGTGGCCGCCTGTGGGACCTGGCAAGGCTGGAGACTGCCAGTGTCAGGGGCTGGAGAGCATCTGGGGCTGCGGGGCGGCCATTCTGCGTGTCCGCGTGTGCTGGGGCTGAGCCTGTGCCTGTCCCACAGAGAGGTCAGGCCGTGGGAATGCGAGAGAAGGGAGAAGCCAGATCAAAAGCAGGATTTCTTCTGTTTATTTCTCATCCTCCTAGGGCAAGCGAGCTGTATGTAGCTTGAATAAACTGTATGTTCTGGATAGAGCATGATGCAGGATACTGGAGGATCCGGAAAGTTGCGCTAGTGCATCTCAAGTTAGAGGGGGAATTAGGTGCAAAGCAGTTAACTGCTGAAAAAGAAGAATGAGAGAAGAAAAAAAACATAGCTAGTACAGTTAACGTATCTTGCCTTTTAGCACTGATCTTTTTAACTGACTTTAGACTCTGCATGGTGGAAACAGGAGGAAGGGAAAGCTTAGAGGAAAAAAAATCTTAAGAATACCTCTATTTTTAAGAAAGAGAATATTCCTTTGGGCAGGCAGAGCATAAGAAAGAATGAACTTGAGGAACCGATTGCTGAAATTAGCCTTGCAGAAAAGTACTTGAAGAGGAAATTCAGCTGTGGTTTGAGAGCGTGAGGAGTTCCAGGAATTAATCTGATCTCCTGGCTCTGCTTGGCACCATGTCAGAGGGAGAGGAGCTGGGAGGCCACCAGGCTGAAAGTATTGAATGGAAGCGCGGCTCCTCCATCCCCAGGTGGGAGAGCTGGCTTGGGAAAGCAGCGTGCTTACAGGCGATAGTTTGTGACACAACATTAATGTTACTCAAAATGTGCAAACAAACATGCACCTAAATATTTATTAACTGTTCCTGCAGTAGGGCGAGTGGTGCTTCAATGTTTATATGTCCAAGCGTCAGCAGACTTCTGAGAAAAACAAGCCCAAAGCACTGCTTCTGCTCCTAGCTTTTCAGAAATTCAAGGTGCCTAGCCACCCTGATTGGCTCCAGAGGAAACTCTTGGAAGCAAATCCAAAAGAGGAGGGAAAGGAGGAACAAAGCAGGTCGTGGAGCCAGATTCATCTTGCCAATTATTTGCACCCCATGCAGCTACTGCCTTCCCAGAAGGTGGTGGCAGGAAGCTTAGAGCTGCCTCGATGGTTGCGAGCTCTGCTCGGGCTGCCTGCAGCAAGCGAGGGCCGACAGCGAGCCGAGACGATGAGGTTCGTGTGTGCGGAGCCCCCATGCGCTGCCCTGTGCCGCTGCGGCACCGTCCGGGGCGCGCAGGAGGCCGTCACGGCGCTGCTGCTGCTGCGGAACGGAGCGCTGCATCCGGAGCCTGGTGCTTCCCTGGACACACCGCCGCTCCCGCAGCAGAGCCGTGGCGCAGCTCTGTCCCGCTGCACCTCAAGCTTGCGCCTGTTGTGTTCTTTTCGCCTCTAAACCTGGGAAAAAACCCCAGGGGACTGGATATTTTAGTGGCGTGACATGGGTGGGAGCCAAATGCCATGTGTTTTCTGTCTTTGTTGTAAGGATAAAAGTTGAGGGTAGCAGATACAGTTTGTTACAAGTTACTCTGAGCCTCAGGAAATTTAAAAATGTTGTAAACGGAGCCAAAATAGAGATCTGGGCATGGTTTTGCTCTCCACAATTCACTTGCTCAGCACTTCAGCCACTCAGCCAGGGAAGCCTGAGAGCTGGTTTCCCACCGAGACAGAAATTTCAGTACTGTGAGTAAGCGGTAAGAGGCAGGCAGTAATTTTTTCTTTTTGCTTGTTTGTTTTTTTGTTGTTGTTCTGTTTTCTTGTCTTATGTTAACGTAAATATATACTTACTAGATGCTCAGTTAATTTGCAAGGGCGACAGCGTATACAGATCACCCTTCACATCCTGCCGCAGATTAGATGAATATCCGTGGGGTTAGTGGCACAACATTGGAAGCAACAGAGCAGCCTCAGGACTCGCAGCCATTCTTTGATGAAGCTGAGCAGTAAGGAAAAAGTAAGTGGTGATGGAGGGAAAGGGGTGTACTTGGTACTCACCAGCATCATTTGCCATCTATCACCTGCTTCTGCTCGGGCAGAAAATGAATCAGAGAGACAATTAAATATATATTTATATACAATGGAAATATCTTTGCTCATTTGCTAGCTGAAATAAAATATTTTTGTACATTGTGGATGTACAAAACTGATTTAGTGTGAATAAATTCTATGCTAGGGTTGCTTATAGTAAAGCTAAACAAAAGCATTTTAAGTCCATGTTATGCAAAAAAAAAAAATTGCTGCTCACCAGATTAAAATTTAATTTGACGATACTGTAAACTTATAAAGATTGTTTTAAAATTTTAAGACAGCCTCAAAAAAGATCCCCATTTGTGGAAAAATTATGATACCACTTTACTGTTGTGGACTGTGAGAGATGAAAACCAGGAATTTCTAACAGAAGGGAATGAAAATCATCAAAGGATTAATATGTTAACAGCATTCTACCAGAGATGATCTATTTCAAAGCAAAGTGCCATCTGTCGCCTGAATAAAAACCAGATTTTGGAGCTCCCTCTGCTGGACTGAAGTTACTTTTGTTTTCCCAGTTCTTATCTACTAAAATGAACTTAAAATGTCAATAAGCACATTTCACATGCATATGTTACAGCAGAGAAGGTGACAGCTTTTTATTTCTTTCCCCAATATAAATGAAGAGCATGTAAAACAGTGGTGCTTGAGCTAAACTGTGAAAAAAAATCATCAGTGGGGATTACAGATTTCCTCTGGTGCCTGTTAGGTTTCTGGGGTTTTTTTTTGGGGGGGGCGGTATTTGCCTGTTTTTTTCTTTGAGTTTGGAACTCAGATTTACTTTTTTTTTTCTTACCAAAACAAATGGGAAAAATAGGTTGCTATTTCAAAATCAGAATAGAAATCTTAGTAATGCTGCTGTCAGAGCATGGCTTAAGACCAGAGCCAAATATTGCATTACCTATGACATAGGCAGCACACACACCCCCATATGTATGTAGAGTATGCATGTATATATTCACTGTATTCATATATAATAGATGTAACCTTGTGCTAGAAGAGATGCAAGTGAAGCAGCCTCCTTTGAGAGGAAAGGGAAACGCTTTGAAAAGACTGAGACAAACCTCCTCTCCTCACCCCCAGCATCATTACAACGGGCGGGAACATTACAAGTCACTTTTTTTTTTTTCTTTTTTTTTTACAGGCAAAAGAGCCGGATACTTTTTAGCTTCTTGTTGCTTTTCATCTTCTAATCCTGTGGGTACAAGCCCTCCTATTTTAACATTACTTTTTATATACTTTGCTGAAAATCTTAAACTCTGTATGATAAATTTTAATCATTAAAACTATTAAAACTACTGTGTTGTAAATATTGGCTAGGATTTAATGACATCAGCAGGGCTATCCCAGTGTCAGGGGTGGTAGTGCTGCAAATAGAGTGGCTTAACTCAGCGGGTTGCTAAATAGCCCACCTCCCTCTTCAGCAACTGCATTAGGCTGCTGAATTCAGAGTGTTATTTTAGTGACGTCAGTTCTTTGAACACGAGACCATGCCTGGTAATTCCATTTAACTTATTTAGTTTCCTGTGCTCCAGATGAGTAGTAATAGGGATGTAGCCTCCAGGAGAGCTGGTAGGAGACTAATATTTATTTCCTGCGCGCAGGGACTTGACAGAGGGCAGATTTACAGGAGGTAACACTACTCTTGAAGGCTAGAGGTCACCACCCACTATTCTAGGGGTTAATCTTGCATCCTTTGTTTTGAATGTCAAGTGCAAATGACATATTCAGCTGTTACTCACAGACTGCTGAGGATTAGTCGCAGGAGCAGCGGGAGATGGAGCAGGGGGAACAGGGCGGAGAAGCCGAGCGCCGCAGCAGTGAGGAGCGCGGACGCTCCCGCTCCGCTGCCCCTTCTCTCCGGGAGGCGGCTGGCGCGGGGCAGCAGCGGCTCAGTCGTGTCCCCAGGGGTGGTTTTCCCCGCCATGTCCTGATCCTGGAGGCTGCAGCTGGTCCCCGCACTGCACTCGGGGCTCATCCAGGGGAGCAGGAGGGCCCTGTTCTGTTGTCACGCAGGCAGGTTTTTATTGACCCCCTCGTGTTTCTGATACACAATTCTGGGGCAGGGAGTGTGGCTGGCTAAGCCTGTTCCTTGGCTCACCAAGCCTATTCCTTGCTCTTGCTGCTACTTCACTGGTTCCATGCAGCTCTGCAGGTAACTTGTCCAGCTCCATTCAGCCTGTGGGTGGGCAAGCACAGGAAACGGGCACAGAGCTTCAATGGCCCTTTAACCCCACACGGTAGCCTGCCTGCGAGGCTTTCTTGCCAGATTTTGCCTTCCTTATGTTTTTGAAGGAATTCTTGTCAGCTGCTTCTACATTCTCATTAGTGAGTCTGTGATGGGGGAAGGAGGCCTCGCGCCCACATTTGGCAGGTGCTGCAAGATGGGCAGATAAATCGAGGCCACTTTGTTAGTCCCTGTCACGCCTCAAGAGGCCAATAGAGAAAGCAGGATCCAACAGCAAATGTTGTTTTCATGTCACAAAAGTAGAGGCCTGGTGCTCTGGTAATAAACAACAGGAAACCTGGTGAAAAACAATAATAATTAATGTTGAGTTCCTTCTGCCATCAACTTGCTTTGTTTTATAGACACCTGTCAGAGAAGGGTGCCACTTTGCACACTCATTATTACTAATAGACAAAAGGACTGTACAGAAAGAGTATGACTATATACAGCTCCTTTAGGGTGCTGATGTTTCAGCAGCTCCTGTATAATCCCACGTCTTGAGTGACTACACACCTTGGGAGACACTGTGGAATTAAACATAACACAGCCCACCTTGGACAGGTTGTTAGCTCACAGGGAACAGGTTGTTAGCTCACAGCACTGGTATTTCTTCTCCTCTCCTTTGGCAGGGCTTACTTTCATAGAAATATTTTAAGGAAAAAAAAAAGAATTCCAAGAAGCAGGAAGAATGTAGAGAAAATTATCTGGTTTTGCCCCAACTATATTTTTACCCCAGCTCCCCAGGGCTTATTGTCTGAGTGTGAGCTACACGGTGCCATGTAAAAACACGCGCAGTGTTTAGTAGCAGAAGGCAAACCCGTTCAGGAGCAGGGGCCTCAGCAGTACCTCGCAGCGCAGCTGCTGTCGCTCTGGCCAGATCTGCCACGCTGTTGAAGCCAAGCTCGCCTGGCTTCCAGGTGCTTCTACCCCATCGCCTGGCTGGATGCTCCACGAGCTCTTGGCTGCTCCCTCTCCTTGGAGGATCCTGCTGAACATGTCACCCGGCCGTGCTGCATCCTGCGCCTGCAGTGCAAGCAAAAGCTGCTCGGATCCCGGCCTATTAAGGGCAGCAGTGAAGGAATCAGGGTGTCCCCAGCCTCCCTTTACAATTTCCTGAGCCAGAGGGCTCCTGGTAGAGTCACTGCCTCCTCAATGCGCTCACTGGATCTGAGCCTTACTCAACCTTATCTCCTCAGAAAAGTAGTAAGTGACCACGACAATGGTTGTATGAGAATAAGAATAATCCTAAGGGAAAGGAGTGTTATGAGGGAATACTCTAATCCTTTCTTCCTTCTTCTCTTTGTCTTTAAGGAAAAAAAGTGAGTGGCTGCCATACACACACACTGGAAACCTAAAAACTGGAACGTGCGAGAGCGCTCCAGCCTGCAAATCCCAATTGCCAAGTGGATGTATCCGGGCTCCACGCCAAGGATGTTCTGCAGCATTCCCTGCTCTCCCACTTCTGCAGTTGCGCTCCCGCCAGGAGCTTGCAGTGCCGCCTTCTGGGATGTGCACCGAGACCTTCCCACTGGAATGGACTTTTCCACTTTCCACTTTTGCCTGTGGTCTAGGGAGAAGGGCAAGACATGTCAAAGTCCAACGGGGACAGAGTTGAGGCGCCAGGGATGGGAGCACCTGCACCCAGGGCTTCCTAAGTGCTCCCACTTCCCGCAGCTGAGCTCTTGTTGCAGGTACTTAACTCAGCTCTGCAAAGGCAGGAGTGTTGCCCGCGGCGCCAGAAGCTGCTTCCTGCGGCTGTCCTGTGGTTTATCCAGGCCCCTGCCTCCGACTCCAGCCAGGCCACCTCAGTCCTCGCAGAGCATCTGCTCCCAGTGCTCTCTCCTTCTTCAGCCTGCTCTTGCCTTTGTAATTTAGAAAACGCAGCAAGTAGGTGAGACTGACTGCTGCTTCGTGTTTCAGTGTATTGGTTCTGATTATTTTAGGGCCAGTGTCTGCTTCTGCTCCAAAATATAGATGTTCCAGAAGCAGAAACAGTTAAATTTAGTAAACATTCAGTGCGCATCTTGCCTACAATTTAAACTGACACACTGACCTAATTAGCTTTTTGGCACCTCAGACACACTGTTCTGTAGCAGGAATAGGGACCAGACATTTCTTGTAGCGTTTGCCTGTTTAGACATCTGAAATGCGCCAGCCAAGAGGCTCTGGTAGCTCAGAGGGAGGTGCAGAATGAAACCGGGCTCAGAGCTTTTCAGCAGTATCAGTGCGGGAAGCCTGACATCACGAAGCAAATGCTTTAACTTGTTTTTTTTTCTTCCTAAATCAAACATTTTTTTTTATTATGACTTATAACATTAACCGGTTAAAACGGTTAACTGATATAAGGCTTGCATAAGAATAAATATTGCATGTAGAAATATTATTTAAAAAGCAGCTGTGCAAAACTTAGATGAAAACCCTGAAATTCCTTAGTAAATTAGAAAAGATGTTTTGTGGAATTCATCTGTTAAGATTAACTAGAGGTGTGAACTCAATATTTTCATGTCTTGCCACTCGCTGGGCATCCAAACTCTGCAGTCTGCGGGTGCTCCGGGAACTCTTGGCTTCTGTTAAAAGCAGCTGAGAGGCTGAGCAGAGGCACGCACTGGAGTTTTACTCTACTGTATCTGGGTGTGAGGAGAGCCTGTCCCAGAATGTCTCAGGTGAGATGCCCATCATGCCCATGGGCTGACTTGTGCTCCCTATTAGATGGGCTTGATGGGCGAGTGAGGAGCAAACCAGCTGATTCCGGCAAAATTTGGCTCCCTCACCCAGCAGGCCTTCCAAAGGCAGGGAAGCACGGGGCTTGATTAACAGTCTCCTTAGCAAAAATATGCAAGGGCCAATGGACAAAGCAATGGACTTGTAGGCATTTCACGAGAACACAGGTGTAAAGGAATGTAAATGGGACGGATCAGAGAAAGCCCATCACTGCTGTCAGCATTTGGGAGGAGAGGATTCGGTAATGGATGAGATAAAGGGAACCTGGCGATACCACCCTAAGGAGCAGGGGAGAGTGGAGAGAGAGGCATCCCCGAACGTGCCTGTGGCAGGTGGTGGCCATCCCCGACGCTGCCGCACGGGTCTGTAACTCGGCAGGGTTTGCGCAGGGCGCAAGGAGGGCAGAGGAGAGGAGATGCTGCCCTCACGCAGAGGGAGGGAGGCTCTCGCACCAGCACTCCGGTGAGTTTTCAAGAGCAGTCAGATCCACCCCCGTCCGCTATCAATTAGGCTAATGCTCACTAGCTTAATGCTCATGCTAATCCACGAGCAAGTTGCTGAGGAAAGGACGAGAGGCGCCAGAGCCAGCCCAGCCTCAGACACTGCTCACAGAAAACTTTCAGTAGTGCAGCAAGTCTAAGGTCCCTGAGGAATTAAGCAGATGCTTAAATGCTTCCCAAACTGACATCACGTCTAGAATTTCTCCTCGTGTCAGTGTACTTTCGTATTAAAAATCTCTGGCTCCTACTCCACTGATTTTGCCACAGTCCCCTCCCCTTTTGGCTTACTTCTGTTCTCACCAGTAAAGCTTTCTGCTTGGGAGGGGTGCATCTCAAGAGGCTCTGGCGATACTCTCTCCCCTCTGGAAGTCTGTCCCCAAGATAAGCCTCACACTGACGGTATCTCAAAAGTTTCCACCTTAGAAGCAATGCAGGGGCTTGTCTTTGAGCCTTAATTCCCTCTCCGCATTACTAACTTCTGTCTCAGCCTGCACAGCTTCAGTCAGTGACTGTATGTTCTGTGCACGAGCTCTGGGCAGACATATATTCACCTCTCGATGACAGTACATTTCCCTGAGGGAATATTCAGTGTCTCTCCGATTCCTTTTGCTAAAGCAAGTAATTAAAAGCAGAAGCAGCCCCTCAGCATTAGCAAAGACATCTGGAAAGAGGCTGACAGACCACCCCACGATTGCACTGGGATTCAACCATTTGGACAGTGAAATGTTTTCCAGTAACAGTCCTTGTCCCGAGCACTTCCTTGCCCTGCACTGAGGAGGTGGTTCATGTAGTGCCAGCAAGGTCCAGGTGAAGTCCGTGCCCAGGGGAGGCTGCAGGGACACTCTGGGTTTGCTCAGCGCTGGCCTGCTCAAGAATAAAAACGTTTCAGATCCGACCCTCAGCTCCAAGTCCTTTCAGTGGTCACCATACTACAGCTAATTCTAGTACTGATAAAGCTATAATCAGTAAAAGGTCTCTTTTGTGAACCAAAAGGGGGCACTTGAGTTATCAGATATCTGGGCTGGCAAAGACAATTTCGTGCTGGAGTCTGGCGCGTAATCATCGCTTCATAGGCAAGGCTTCCTGCCAGGTAATGAGCGAACGTATGTGCTCTATTCAAAAGTCTGGCATATTATTTCATCAGTGGAATATCTTCCTATTATATTAGCATCATTTCTTCCAAATACAGACAATGGCATTACAGAGCTCTCTTAGATCAAGGCGGGTAGCCATAGGGTTCAGTGGCCAAGAAATGGTATTTTTCAGAGCATTCGTTCTGAAAAGGGTATTGCTGTCTGTGAAGAGAATTCAGATTTTGCAGCTCCCTCTGCTGGTTTAACACCAACTTTCACTCTCAACTACTTCCCCTTCTGAACGACTGATGAACGTATAAACACTAAAATAGAAAAGTTAATCCATGTTTGTCAGAGAAAATGTCTGTGCTGTTACACTGAAGAAAAAGCTGACTTTCCTCTAAAAAAGGATAAGATTTATGTTAAGTCTATTTTTTTCTGGACTTACATGTGTGTAGTATATGCCTGCAGATGTTTAACACGCTGCTCAGCATAGAAGCATATATCCCTATTCTGCTGTTCTTCCCTGAATTCCTAATATGACTAATATATGTCATGCTAAGCATAAAAAAGTGAAACATGAAGGAACATGTGAAGATGCTGTCCAAAAGAAGCATATGTGCAGATACCAAGAAACAATGTGTATTTTTTTGTCGTCATCCTTTGTGTGGTTTATTTATATGGTCTAGAATTGTGCTTATTTTTAAGAAGTTATTTGCTTTTTGTCATGGATATAGGTGGCAACAGATGCAGATGTAGTAATCTACAGGCTCAACTTTCCACATAAGGGCAAGCGTGTGGGTATTGCAGGTGCTGTTTGTTTTTTTAAAAAAGGCAACCAAACAAATGAGAGAGAATAGAGTGAAACCTACCAAACAGCCTAACCCCAAAGTACTGCTCAAGTTTCATTCTCTTCATTATCCTCACGGAGATAACTGTTTTTATGGTATAAATTGGTTCCATCTGTCTTTGACTTCAGGGGTAATAATCCAAATTCTCTGGGATTAAAGGGAGCCTTTGAATGGCCTGCAGCTCGGGGCCGGTGCCTTGCAATCACTGAGTCTTCACAGGCAGTTTTACAGAGCAGCCTCCACAGCAGCAAACATCAAATCGGAGACTAAAGCATTTCTGGGAGATGCTTTTGCTCTACGGGCAACATTCCTTGACACACAAAAAATGTATTCAACTGCAATTTTATTACAATTCATATCAAATAGCTTTAGCTTAAAAGTGTGAAATTTCATACCATTTAAGTATTTTCTGAATAGATTATAGTTGTCAGAAAATAGATTATGAAACTTTTCTACCCTATTTTCTTGCATCAAGCCCACTGTTTTCTAGCTCAGGTGCAAACTGTAGCCTGTAGGAATTGTGGTAGTGGAGGTAGACACCCCTCAATGGGGCTGATAAAATAGTAATGAGAGTGCCATGCTGTAATTAGAGGAGAGGCTGATGAAATCAAGATATCACTTAACAGAACAAGAACACTTCAAATCTAATGATTACATTAAATTAGATTATATCATCAGTTAAGTAACAACACTTAGAGGTGATTAGAGATGGAACCTTGACTTGCAATTTTTGAACAATTTAATTTACATTTTTAATCACTAAAACCAAAAAAAATCCCCTGTATTTTCTCTGTGTTCACTGAGAGAGCAGTATGTTTTCAGTTCCAGTTTGCTCAAGTAAAATGTTAGGAGATTCTATTATTCTAGTATTCTGAATATCAGTAACTGGGTAATGGACCCATAAATATATGCCATTGAGATGAATTAAAACAGCTGAATTAGAATATCCCAGTGAAGTCAGTGGAAACCCTCCTCCTGATTCTTACAGGAGCTGCCCTGAACCAGCAGTGACTTCAAAGTTTTCAGTCTTCTCAGGATTTGCTGGTGTGTAGCCCTCAGCCAGGAGCTCTGTCTCCTAGCAGTCAACCTTCTCTTTCTGAGGTCTGGGATCTGAAAGAATCTCTTACAAACGTTGCTGTAGTCTGTGGGCTGCAGTTCTGCCTCAGGACTTGCAGACAGATGGGCATTTCTACAGCCCCACACGGCCACGCGCGAGAGGGCCGGGGCGCAGGCGGCCGCGCTCCCCTCGGGAGCCCAAGGGCTGCTGCAGCCCCGTCACGGCTGCTCTCCGCTGCCGCCTCACGCACCTGTGTTCACCACAGGCATTGGCACTTACAGTGCAGGGTCTGCTGAGCTCCACCGTCACGGTCCATCCTTGGTGTTTGACCGTGACACACCTGGAAACTGTGGCTGATGGGATGCTTCACTTTACATTTTTACTATCACAAGACCTCCCACAACTGCTTCTGGGGCAGTTGTGGAATATGCATTTGGCTCCTGAGAGCAAGATAAGGGCTTTCTCCATGAGGCTTTTCAGAAGCTCGCTCTCCCTTTCCAGGACTGTGTTTGCTCCATCCATCCTGCACAGCATTCATGAGAGCAAACAGGAGATGACAGAGCACTGAGAACAAAAAGTTTGGTCAGAACCATGGTCATCACTGGCGATTGCTGGAGTACATTCACCTGTCTGCAACAAAGAGGAGAAATTATGAGCGATCCTCTGGGTTTTGTGCAAAAAAAAAACCCCAGTGCTCGTCACATTTACTGCCTGGAAAGCCTCATGTGACCTAAGACTCCGTTGTTGGTGGTATATCAATTGTCCTTGACTGATTTAGCCTATAACCTTTATTTTCCTGAGAATTACAGCTAGCAAATACAGTCAGTGAAGCCTACGGGACCCCCAGAGATGACACCACATTCAGATCGATGGAGATGCTCTCTGGGCTCCCTTGACTGTATTGATCTGGTCTCCACTGGCCACAGCAGGAACTTAGATACCTGCTGCACCTACTGAGACTCAGGTTTAGTTGACAGCAGCTGGTGTTGAATCCCAGAAACCCAGGGCACAGCTATACGATTAAAAGGAGCGAGTTCCCATAACATAGTTATGGGGCAACAGAAGTGGCCCCCCAGCTGGGCTAGTACCCTCCAAAGGCAGCGCAATCCTACTTCCTGACTTCCAGTTGGTACCAAAGGTACCTCGATTGCTTCCTATCATGCATGTTTCAAATAGCCCAATGGTTTCTCCTCTGTGACTTGCTCTGTTGCTCTAACACCCTCCAGCACTTGCCCTTTGGGTTGGCCATCATGGGGGCCTGCGAGACATCCGCTCTCCATAAGGGCTGGTCATAAAATGCGATGGCTCCAATCAGTGCTCCGTCCTGCTGAAGCCCAACGTGAAGTAGAGTGAACACAAGGTAAAGCAGACAGAATAAATGGGATCTGCTCAAATAAGACTGAACTTTTGTGTGAGGTACAGCACCTACAGGGTCAGCACTGCCTTCAGGTGAATCTTTAAGATGGCACGTAATACTTCTTAGTTATTTCAAAAAGAAATGGTCGAGTATCAATGTCAAGCAAGCTGCAAAAACATCAGAATGTGCAGAGGAATGACAGTAGTCTTTAAAAAAATAAACGGTCATTTAAAGTTTTGAATCCCTTTGCTTTGCTTGCTTACTTACATGATCTTATTGCTGCTACCTCATGGTATTGAATGGAAGTTAGGAAAAATCAGTGACCGAAATGTCGTTGCTCCATGGGATCTATTTTCCTAAGTCACATTGCAGTAATCCATTGTACTTGTACAATAGTATTTATGTTATTATACAAAATAAATATACAATATATTATTAGAGATATGCATTTACACAATTGAACATAGAGTTGTTATATTTACAACTGTAATTATACATACAACATCTGTTCAGCAAGTAAAACTTGACAATAAACGTATTTTCCTTGTCTTTTCTAAAGCAGCTGCGCTCTCCGCACAGTAAAGAACAGTGGTATTCCTTGGAACGGCTGACAGGAAGGAAAGTATTGATAAGCCAGGGAATATCAGATACCTAGAGGAGATGACATAATTAGTATTTATTATTAATGAAGCTGTTGTCTCATTCTCATGAAATACCGAGCACTTAATACCCTGTATACCTCATCTGCCATCAATAAAAAAGTTTCCTCTCTAATGTGATGTTATTTGGCCTTGCTTGGAAAACTGGTTCACGTCAAATCCATTAATTAAAGATTCCAGGTCTGCCTTGACTGTCTTACTTTTTGGCTTTATGTATTTTTCTAATGCTGGTACACATCATATTACAAAACTTAACACATTTATATATATATATACATATGTTAAGAATAATGAAATTCACACTTCATGTTTTAAGAATGACATAAGCAACAAGCAAACACAGCCACATAGTGTTGTTGTCTTTTAATAGTTACTTAGAACCTGCAGCTGCAGAGGAAGGAGGCATCGAGGGCCCATGAGGGGTCCAGGAGGCAGCTACGCAGAGGGCAGGTGACCGCGGGAGGGGAAAGGACAAGTGGCAGCAGTCACAGACCAAAACCCGTCGCAGTGCTGCCGGGCAGAGCGTGGCCAGCTTTCTCGGGAGGGCTATGAGCTTTGTACCTAAGTGTTGAAAGCTACTAAATACCTGTATATTCTCCTGTTTACAGAAGCAATTTCAGATGATCCTGAAGGATCAGAAATGATTCTTAGCTGTGAGTTAATGGCGTCAAAATCATTAGGAAAGAAATGAATAGAAAAACAGCTGCTTTCTCCCATGCTGCTTTCACATATGGAGAAGTTTTACAGAAGAGTCTAAGAATTGCAATGCTGTTTGCCTTGAATGTCACATTTTTCAGTGAGGCCTGCAAGAACGGGTGGCAAATACTACGCTGCTGATAGGTGACATGCTGAGAGTCCCCTGCAAGCAGTGGAATCAATAAATGAGTAGAAATGCGATTAAAGATATCGCTGCAAGGATAAGAAAAGAATTGAAGACATCAGAAACCTTTGATGAAGTCCCCAACAGAGTTCTGCAAATACCTTGTGGCCGTGTGGCCACATCTGGCAACAGGAGCTTTCAGCAGGGAAGAACTGAGCAGACCACCACAGAGGTCTGTAAATCTACCACATACATACATGAGAACGGGAAGGATCCCTCACAGTTCTCCCTTCACGAGTACTGACAAACAGGGATGACTCAGGTGCCTGAAGATGGCTGCCTAGAGCCATTTTAGGCCATGCAGAAGATCTCCTCTGGTTTCCTGAGGGACTTCATGCAGTAAACTGCTTTCAGTTAAGGCAATGGAGTCTGGCCACTGAACACCTAACACCAGCATTTCGTGGCTGTTCATCAGTAAGGATCTGACCAACGTGCTGCTGGAATTCTAAGGCTTGGTTCAGCTGCACTTTGTGACAGAAACATACATTCACTTTTATGAATCAGATTCATAAAGATAAAGCCCATTTTAGATAAAATACCAGTGTATTCAACCCTAGTAATTGCTTTGGTCTATGTTGGTATAGAATAGGCCTAAGAAGATCCATGAAGCACCGTTTCAGAAGCCTGTGCAGACCGTGTGGGGAGCCATGAAGGCGCCGATGGCGCAGGAGCTCGTGGCTGTGGGGCGCCGGCGAGGCCGCCTCATGGGAGCGACTCAGCCGCCCCTTAACTGGAGCGCTCCGAGGGGGAGCTCCTCTTGGAGCTGCTGTAGCTGGTTAAAGCTTCTCATCTCTAGGCCGCTGTGGCACTCAAAAACATTAAAACGTACAATTGTCTGTGGGGGAAGTTGTTTTAGAAACAGAAAGGAAGGGAGTTAGCGGTGTTCCCTGCCAAGGCACTAAAAAACATGTTCTGTAGCAATGGCAACAGTGAGGGAGAAAGCAAATCAACAGCAGGTATCATTTTCTTGTTACTAGGTGCTTCTGATTTATCTTAAATGCTCTGAATTCCTGCTTGGAATCAGAAGTCATTCTGTAATAACATTTCAGCTGGTTTGTTAGGGCAGATCTCAGCAGCTCTATCAGCTCTTTCAAATCTAGTCTGTGGTTACTTACCCAATACACTTCAGTCACTAGCTCCTCTATAGAGAAGGTTTTAATGGGCAATACGTCTGCTGCTAAAAAGAAAAAAGAAAAAATGGACTCTCTTGGCGGCTGAGCAGACTGATCCTGTAGCTCCTCTTCTTTCTTTCAAACTGGGCGACAGAGCTGCAAGGCTCCTTCCAGGCTGAGCAGCCAGCGTTTGCAGTGTCTTTCCTGATTCCTGTGTGGTTTCTTTCCCAGATTCTGGGATTATTACAAGCAAGGGAGAAGCAGATCTCTCGGGAACCAAAACCTCTCTATAGGACTGGAGACACACAAAGGAAGCTCCATTTCACCAAGTAACTCACTGACTACTTCAGGGCAATCTTTACCAATGTCCTATCGACAACATTATCCATCTAAAATGATTGACCATTAAAGGACTACAAAACATGGTAAGATTCACTCTGCCTTAATTCTATAGAATGTGTTTACTTTGGATATAAAAAAAACAGACCTCAATGCTGGATAGCAACACAGTTGTGCGCTTTGCAGGACTGCCTAACTCCATAGACAATAACAATGTCTTCATTTATCTGAGAAACTGTCCTTGGTATTCTCAAATTTGTCCTGATGTGCTCAAAGGTGTTGTTTTGAGAGCCACAAACTCTACTGCAATCCAGTAAAGACATTGACTTGGCAGCCTTTGGTTCCCCGATGTCCTCATCACCTTTCTGATTTCTTTACCCCCCAGGACACGAGACACCTTAAGTGAGAGCACTCACTGGCTTCTGCAGGTGCCATTTCACAACTCTTGAGTAGGAGAGATCTGAAGACAGAGGAGAAGAAGATCATGACACTGGGACCCCACACAGATTTCCAGTTCGTCCTGCTTATTCTCCATGCTTCGCACGTTGGTGTACGGGCATTTCAGGGAAGTAACCGAGCCCACAGGTTTCCCAGGAGGGGTGAAAGAGGACCCTCTGTGATCATTTCCTATCCTCACTTCCCCACTACCATACTCCCGCTGGAAGCCATCTGACCTAGGCTGCATGGTACTGTTCGCCGTGTCTGTGTGACACTCCCCTTCCCCCTTCTTGTCTAGTTTAAAGCCCTCCTAACCAGGTTGGCCAGCCTTTTGGCCAAGAGACATATGCCCCTCTTGCTGAGATAGATCCCATCATTCCCTGCTAGCTCATGGTCATAGAAGCCAAAACCATGTTGCCAAAGCCAGCGGCGCAGCCAGTTGTTAATCTGCCATATCCGCCTTCTCCTCCTTGAATCCATTCCCCTCGTTGACAGGATAGAGGAGAACACTACTTGGGCTCCCATACCTTTGACGGCCATCCCTAGGGCTCTGAAGTCATTCTTGATATCCCTCAGTTTCCCCGTGGCATCCTTTGTGCCCATGTGAAACAGTACAAGTGGGCAATAGTCAGACTCCTGGACAAGCCTTGGGAGCCTTTCTGTAACATCCTTTATTCAGGCCCCTGGCAAGCAGCAGACCTCTCTGGATGAGGGGTCCGGTCTACATATCAGTGCCTCCATGCCCTGCAGCAGGGAGTCACCCACGATGATCACCCGCCGCTTCTTCCGGGTGCTCCTTTTCTCCTTAGGGGGAGCAGCCTCGCAGCATGGACCTGACTGCCTCTCTGTAGCTAGCCCCCTAGATGGGCCTTGGTTCATGACCTCCTCTATCTGATCCCCAAGTTCCAGGGCCTCATACCTGTTGGATGTGGTCACGGGTGGAGGTGAGGTGGGCCATGGAAGAGTTCTTCTGCCACCTCGAGTAGGGACCTGTTTCCATTGTTGATCATCCCTTGATACTGTTAATTCTTCTCCCTCTGCCCTATGGCAAGAGGGTACTAGATTTGCAGACTGAATCAGGGGGTTCTCTGAGTGGCTTTCCTGGGAAGACTGCAGAACACAGCTCCACCAGTCTATTTCTTTTTCACATTCCCTGATGGCTCTCAGCCTTTCTACCTCCTCCTTTAGCTCCACCACCAGGCTGAGCAGATCATCCACCTGCTTACACCTAAGGCAGGCAATGTATTTGCTACTCTCTGGTAACATGAGGAGGCTCAGACATTCCCTACAGCCAGAAACCTGGACTGCTGCATGTTTCTGTGGAGGTTCAGCCTGCGTCACCACAGTCTTCCTGGTGGAAGCTCTCTGCCGAGCGGAGACCATGGCTTCACCTGATCTCCCGCTGCCGGAAGAGTCTGTGGAGAGAATTTTTCCACACGTGGGAGGAGGCCCCCTGCCCGCGCTAACTGCCGCACCGCGCCGCGCTCCTGGTCTCTCGCGCTCCCTGGGGGCAGCTTTTGAATTCCCGCCGGCCCCGCCGGCTCCGCCCTCGCTGAGTCAGAGCCGCCTCTGGCCGGAGCTCAGCGCTGCCCGCGCGGGGGTCGGCGCTGGGGCTGCCTCTCGCTGTCGGCGCTTTCGCGCGCGGCGGCTTTGGCCGCAGTTGTTGGCCTCTAGACAAGGAGCTCCGGCACGAGCGTCCGCCCCAGAGCCCTTCCCTTCGAGATCATTGTCCTTGGAAAAGCCAGCTAAGGCGACCGTTCCAAATGGCTCTGGAATGGCAGATCCTTGCCTTGATCCCTGCCCAGCTCAGTGTGGAGACCGCATCCTATGGGAAATGTCCGGCCTCAGGGCCGCAGGAGCTCGAGCTGCCCGCGCCCTGCTCAGGGCTCCGCGCGGGACGGACGGGAAGGGAGGCGGAAAAGCTCCCCCTGGCTGAAGTCACCGTCCCGGGGGCAGCCGTCCCCGCCACGAGCGCACAGGCCGTGGAGACGGTAACTTCCACTGACATTTTCCCCAAGCTCTTCTGATAAGCCATCTAAGCACAGCTGTTTCTCATGATTTCATTATCTCACACTGAAGCTATGTGAATCAGGTCATTCCATCACTCGCCCAAATTCTACCCTATTTCACCTCACCTGCTTTCAAGGGTGAGGCTTCTAAATTTAAACAAGTCAGGAGAGACTCAGCCCTTCTCTGTGCTCCAAGCCTCTCAAAGGGTTTACTGTGCCCGAAGCCACTGCTTCATTCTCAGTTTACCTGGCAGGCAGTAACCAGCTATGCTCCACCACAAGGAGCGTACCTGCCAGGTTACTGGTGGAAATTTAAGGCTTACCATTATATGCAAACATGTAATGCATTAGTGGATTAACTTCCTGTTGGAAAAATGATGCAGCATGCCCCCCCCCCAAAAAAAAAGAAAAAACAAAACAAAAACAAAAAAAACTGAAAGACTAATCATAATTAAAATATTTAAGTAGATATTGTCTGAGTCAGAAACAGGCTACACTATGGGAGCTTTTCACTGTGCTGTTAGGTTTTCAGGGTAACTTTAATGTCAGGGATTAATGCCTGCATTTAAGTTACCTTGGCTACTGAGGATTCCTGTTCAATCACCTGCAATTTGTTCTCTCTTTCTGCAGTGAAGAACTGTGTATTTATTATAGAGTTGGGTTTTGAAAGTGGTCAAAATACAGGCACAGATACCTGAACCAGTGTATTTAAAATCATAAACAGAAGCAAAAAACAGAAGCAAAAAGCCCTAGATCCATGTCTTCAACATCAACAGTGCAATGAGGAATTCTCATGATATTGATAATAGGGAATATTTACCAGAACATGATGAAAAATCACAGGTTTGCTTACTGCACTAGCAGAAAAGGCATGTACAGAGAAACAAAACAGAATGACAGAGCTTTAGCTACACTGTTTTTCTGGAGTGACACGATCCCTCAGAAGGCCACTCGGATCAGGTACAGTTCTAACTGCTATAGGAAATCAAGGGTAGCAGTCAGTTACACTCTGCTCCTCTGCAAGCTTCACCGTACGTGGGATATGCAGCATAAACGGATGAGCCTTCGGGTTACATCAGGTCAATCCAAACAGTCAACTGCCATAAGCAGTTTGAGGAGTAATTCAGAAAACTAAAAGTCATATTAGGCTTGCAGTGTACACAGTCCTTAGTTGATGTAAAGTATATGTTCGTTTATATAAACAGAGGTCCCAGATAAATTATTTTTTTAAATCCTCCGTATACTTTTGATACTGCTGATACAATTGACAGAAGGATAAAGAAAAACAACGTGTTATGTAATTCAGATAAAATACATGTTATGATCTTGGGTTTTTCCTAATCTCTTCATCCCAATCAAAATCTAATGTGGCATCATCTAGCTCTGCTATTGAGAAGAGAGATTTTCGTGTGACCATGCTGGTGTCGCTGGCATTTCCCAAGGCAAAACTCCTCCTTTTGCTGGGATTGCTCACGGGCACCTTCCGCAATGGGCTATGGCTTCCCGTGTTGTTCCTGTCAGTCTCCCCTGCAGGAGGGTTCTCAGATTTTGATTCAGGGCGTGATGCAAAGGAGAACCTGGACAGTTTTGCTAATGTGCTGGAACACACTTTCTCTGTGCTCGAGCCACCAGCTTGCTCCTCTCCCTCCCTCTTCTTTTCAGCAGGTGGAAGTGATGCAGCATCAAAACTGACATCTGAGTGCATTACTGCACTTCCTCTCATCTCTTTTCTTAGGGCCTTACACTGCTGCTCCCCTTTCCCAGTATTATCAGTAGGTTCCTTTTCCAAATTATTTTTTCCTAAGCAAGTTGACTTTGGTTTGCATTTCTCAGAGGAGCAATGTTCTTCCCCCAGATGCTCTCCCTGGAGCTGCTCTCCAGGCTTAATAGCTTCACTCTGTAAAAGCCTGCACTCCTTCTCAGAGGAATGACCAAGTCTTGTCCTTGGTCTGAAAGAAAATTTAGCTAGTTTAGCTGCTGGAGGTCCTTCTCTGTCCATGATTTCTAGCTCACAGGAACTTACTACCTTTGCTTCCTTCACTGCTTCATCTTTATTTCGTTTTCTCAGGGAAATTATTGCCTTTTTTGCTGTTGCAGATTTGCTGTTCTCTTCCTCCTCTAACACAGGATCCACATCACCTGACAGATCTAGCAGGCCAGATGCAGACAGCACTGAAGGAAGCACCGGGGCCTTGGGGTCCTGTGTGCTTGTAAAGAACCCACGTGATCTCTCTGTGTGCAGCCTCTGCCACCTCTTAGAAACATGCTGTGTAATAACCGAGTCCTGCACACTCACCCTGGGAGATGCTGGGTCTTCAATACTTGCTTCTGAAGAAAAACATTCACGTTCTTCAGTCCTTTTCCTGCTTATCTTGGGAACTTTGTCCTGTTCCAAATGAGCATGAAGACTCACAGTTGTTGGTGATTCTCTCATTCCACCCCCATTGCTTGGCATTGAGGCATTTCTTTCTCCTGAGTAGGATTTTTCACTCAGGGGTTTGGAAGCCAAGTCACCTGGAGCTGTCTTGAGCAATGGAGACCTTTTCTGCAAAGTTCCTTCAGCGTCATTGCTGTTCTCTTCCAAGCTGTCAAACCAGGCCAGGCTGCCATCACCACCTTCCTTACTAGGCTTCATCAGGTGTTTTGTGTTTCTGCCATTACCAGATGCCGGGTTGCATAAGGGTTCTAGATGTGTTTCCCCTCCACATTTGCCTTTGTCCAAGGAAGACTGTAGCTTCTCTTGCTGATCTGAAGGTTCTGACTCACATACTTGCTTTGGCTCCCCACATGCCTCCTTGTTCAAGGGTCTTGGAGTAGTATGGAAACTCGTCTCGTCAGGCTGTCGCTGGCATGAGTCTTTCTGTAATCTACAGAATGAAAAAAAAACAACTAATAGTATTTCATTTTTCTTTTTTTTTTCCTTATTCTGTTGTCATAGCAATACTTAATGTGCATGAATGGAGAAAAGCTACAAATTATTTAGGATACATAATTGAATTATTAAGTCTCACATGAGACTTTCTATGAAAGCTGGTGTAGCAAATGCTGACCTCATTTCGATCTTTCAGCACCTTCTATATCAAGAGGCAGAATTCACTGTCCCCAGTAGGAGACAGGCGTATGGACAAAGACAGCAATTACATAAACTTCATTTCTGTGAGAAACCAAGCTAAAAACAGCATTGTATGAGTGACATCCACTGCTAGAGTCCCATAGTTACTATATATTCTGTCAGCGTATCTTCTGGAATAGAGAACCTCCCAGGTTTACCATGAGCAGGGCCAAGTCTCAGACAACCTGCCACGATGGAAAGCCAGGTATTACCTGGAAGAGTGATTGCTGGTGGTCTTCTTTCAGAATCACTATAGTGCCAGCATATCAATCCCCCATGTAACAGAGAGAAAGCATCCCAGGTCACCCACAAAACCTAGTCACCACTGTCTCTTCCCATCAATATTCTGGGGGCTCTCCAAAACAATAAACATGTTACAACAAAAGGTTCCCTCCAATCTGGGTATGGATTATATTCTGCTCACTGTCCCTAAAGATACCCATTTCCAAGGGATGTTGCATTCTTCTAGTTTGCTGAGGAGTGATTCTGACCATGAGTGAGAAGCAGCCACGTGGCACTGAGGAGCAAGCGCGCTTGGGCGCGCGTGCAGCGATTCTGCCTTGTTATGTGAGAGGGAACACCCTGTATGCACACGCAGCTCTTGGAATCATTAGCAGCATTTATTTCTGAGTTTGTTCAAATAGAAAACATTTAAAATTATGATGGATAGGAATGATCGGACTCACTAGGAAGGACTGAAAGATCCATGCTGGTTTTATGAAAACACTGAAAACTAAGGTTTAAGAGGAAGGCATGTGACAAGCCCAACATAGAATAGGTTGCTTTAAAGAGGACATTGAGTATTCTCCAAGCTGCTTTGGAAGGCAGAAGAAGAAATGAGCTTCATTTGCAGCACAGGGGCATATGGGGAAAACCTTTTGGAGCGTTAGGACGGAGCAGTAATGGAAGGGCTATCCAGTGGCCATGGGAAACCTCCTTCATTAGAGGGCCTCAGGAGCAGATAAGCAGGTCCCTGCCAGGCAGGTCAAAGACAGACTTGATCTTGTCTTTTTATTTGATCTTCCTCCCCACCCTACGTGTCTATGATCCTTTAGGAACACACCTCTGCTTTAAAACTAGCTTTGGTCTGTCTGTTGGAGATATCTGACTTTCACATGCCTTTTTTGCCTCTCTGCTTATTTAAGATGTCCTTACTATGAATTACAAAACAGATCTAAAAGTATTTCAAGGAAAAAAAAATGTATTTTCCCAGTGGTTCTCATTCCTTTAGCTTTAATAGAATCAATCTTTTATCCTCCTTTAACAATAAGAAAGTATGAGTTTCTTTAGAGATTAATCTCATTTCAGGAAACAGTGTTATTTTTGTATCTTATTTCCTTCCAATCCTACTGTTCTTCTTGCAGCCTCAGCAAGTTAAAAGAACTTTTCTATTAACAGAAATAGACTTTCCAAAGATTATGGGAGTGACCTGAAACTACAAAAGAGTCAGTGAAAATTCCAGCATGCTAAAATGAAAAATCACCCAGAAGAAAAGAACTTTGATTCAAGCTTATATTTTCCACTAACGGAAAGGCAAGGATAGTGATAAGCCCAGTGCAAAGGAAAGCTTAAAAATATAAAGCAGATCTGCTCTGTTTTACCATGCAAGTAAAGAAAGGTGATATAAAATGATGTTCTCGGCTACTCAATCTGCCATTTTGGCCCTAATAAGCTCAGGTGAAACTTATCGGGCCACAGAAATGAGACCTGAGTTGGGAACTCAATAAAATGTTCTTCAGTTGTTTGTAAACCCAGCGTGAAAAACGATCTTGTTATGATCTCAGAGTACTACTTCATATCAATCTCCCTGCTTATTCATGTCCTCTAAAGGATAAGCCCTTTCCCGATATCAGATTCTATTTTTAGACTCTCTCCAGGTATTATTGTCAAATAATTCTCTTTCTCCATTAAATTGTTTTGCTCCTGTGCGTTTTATAACCTGTCGAGTCTTTGCAGCTCTTCGTGCAGAAGATTCTGCAGCTCCAGTTGCTCCAGGATGAGTTGGCACTGGGTCCGGTACTGAGCCGTGGGGTTGTCAGGAAAGGAGGTGTGCAGGGCATTGATGCCTCCCAGCAGGGCTCCCCCCTGTGCCACCGGAACGGAGAGGGAACAGGAAACTTGGTCAGTCAGAATCAGATTAAACAGCAGAGAAAAAATACACAAAGTTTATCCAAAGACATTTTAAAACTAAAGGTTTAAAATATTTCATGAGTAACTAACTGTACTACCTAGATAAGCCCATTGGGTCTGCTCACATGGGCAAAACTGGCCATAAGTGTAAAGCAACTGAATGATCAAACCTGCAGTTTATTGTTACTTTTTGTAGGCTTGTACAAAAAATAGGATGTCCACCTAAGGCCTGAGCACATCATTTAGAAACTGGGTATTAGGAGTAAAATTTCTGCCATCTGCGTAACTTCTATAACAAAAGCAGGTTTGACTGCTATAGTTTTTCATTAGCTTCTTCTAATTATTTAAATGGACCAATCTGAGTATTGGGGCTGTCAACACCAGAGAAATTGGCTTGCAAAAACATTTCTGAAAAGCTCTTTAGGAATAACCCTAGCTATCCAGGAATACTTCCAGAGTGCAAGTGATTTTAATCTGGAACAGTTTTTCTGCCTCCTGTGAGAAATTTTGGAACAGATTTTTTTTTTATTTGGAACCGAGCACCTGCGCATGATTTGTTCTACAACAAATATTCTAGAAAAGCTCTGTAGCTAATTGTTCTCTTGAGAAAACAAAAACCTTATTCTGTCACAGATTTTATATCAATTACCATTCCCGTCTAATCTATAAAGCTCACTACAAATAATGAACAAGATGCGTATCAAGGACCATGAGGAAAACAAGGGTGCAGTGAATCGCTAGGTCTGTGATGCCGTATGGAAATTTATTTAGCTGTTTTTCAGGTTTAAAATTTCGTATTAAAAAAATCTCACATTGAAAGAATATCATTCAGGTGGCTAAGCTTAGCCCTCTAAAACTACTGAGTGCTAATCTGAAGGCTGCCTGTGTAGTCCTTTATGCAGCCCATTTAAATTATCACTTGGGTTTTTCTCCACGTGATCATGTCATTCAAGGATACGACAGAACTGTTCCACATTCTAGCTGCATTAATCTGTAGTAGTGGAGGGGGTTGTTGTAGGACCCCTCTGCCTTATTTATTCCAGGAAAAAGGGTGCGCACAGTTAGTGAGTTAGACTGTAGAAAACGTGGTCTCCTGGTTAGGAGAGTTGCACGCTGCCAAGGAGAGTGACATTTTATCTGTGACTCCATGTTGTGGTGCGTGTGCTCCAGAGCAAGCCAGCTGAGCAAAGCTTGTCCCAGGTGACACACCTGTAGGTGTCTGGGTGCTGCAGGGGTCCAAGTGTCTCTGCTCTGAGACCGAGGTCCCACCGCGTCTCGTGAGGCACCATGACAGAGGTACCGCTGCCCGCCTCCAGGGACAATTTCTTCCCGATTTAATATCAGCCATCGCTTCATCCAGACTATGTGCAGATGACTGAATTAACACTTCTGAGACACCCACATCCAAAGGAGACTCCACAGAAAGCCACAGCAAAGCCTGACAATTTTGTCCTTGGAGCAGCATCTGACCGACACGTAGCAAGTGACACATTCGGCAAAACACTGACGCGAAGAGCTGCTTCTGGACTGAACACTGTGAGCCTGGGAGGCCTCACAAGGAGCCAGGGCAAAAAACAAGGATCATGTGCTGACCTTGAGGCGTCTTGAGAATCCTAAAGGAAATCCACTATGTGGATGGATTGATGTTTTCTCTCTCCTTGATGTTTTGGCGCTTTACCTTACCATCACAATTAGTTTCATTTATATATTAAAGTTGGCAGAAAGGAAGTGGGTAAAAGTACGTAAGAGAGTAAGCATGGAGTGGAAAAAAAAAGAATAAAAGGAGAAAGAATAGAAGGGAAATAAAACAAGGATGAAAATACGACCAGGAAAAGAAAGAAGACAACAATTAACAAAGAGGGTATGGGACAAAGAAGAGATCAAGTGAGGGGGATTAGGTGATGCTCAATAAATAGGAAAGAGAATACAAGGTGGATTAGAGGGCAAAACCAAACAAAAATCAGTTAACTAAGTCAGTGACCAGAACAGGACAGGTTGCCAACTTCCAAAGAGGACTCGCAAGGATTGATCGAGGAATCTCCATCAGAGAACCACAAGCTGTGATTTTGCATTGGCCAGAGGATGCTGTTTTGTAGAGGTTAAAAAGTCTGGGATTAGGACAGAGCTTGCTCCATGAAGGGAGGCAAGCAGCCCTTCCAGAGTGTCACTGGTGCTTCCTCGTTTCCACCCTCACTCTTAAAGGCAACAGAGAAACTGAACCATACATGGAAAAAAAGAAAGGAAATTCTAGTCAAAAGGAGGCTTAAGAAAAAAAAAATTCGGAGGCAGAGTATAAAGTATGAGGGTGGTGGATATTTCAGCTTCTAGTGCAATAGGCAATGTTAATTCTAGGACACTGTAACCAGGAGCTGGTTTAAAAACAACCAAACCATATCAGGTCCAGGATGAAAAATGGATCTATCTAGGGCTCGTGCTCTCGGTACATACCTGCACGCATACATAAATACATACATACAGATAGATAGATAGATAGACAGACACACACAGGAGATTAATCTAGATATAAAAGGATTTTTTTCTAGAGAAGGATTCATTTGCTGAAAATTAATTTTTCTTTGTTACTTCTATTTTATAATAAAACAAATTACTTCCTTCAAAAAGAAACTCTTTCCAGGATTAATTTATGCTTTACAGCTGTTAAATATGTCTCAAGTTAATCAAAGTTCAAATTTGCATGTTCTTAGCAAAGGTGAAACACATTTGCCTCCTTGCTCATAAAAAGTGGACAGTGGAGTAAACACGGCACTTCTGCAGTCATAATTCATGCAGATTTCCCACTGATTTTTATGAGAGAGATACTCATCATACAAATTACTGTTTTGGGTGGTAGTTCTGTACAAGTATGAAAAAATGGCCTACAGTTAAAACAACTGTTTTACATTTATTAATGTTTATGAGGCAGGGACACAGAGAATATACATTCATTAGCCTCCACTGATCTGTTATGAAAAAAAAAATCACGTATTTCACATATATCCAAAACCATACTGCCTTGAAACCAGTGTCCCATCAAATTCCAATCCACGCTTAATTATAGTTAATTAACATTTCTGTAATGCGTTCTGCTGTTTCAGGGGGATATATTATGGGTTGTAGCTTCTCATTTCAACTCAGATGCGGTACTGTCATTGAAAAGCTTAGCTCTTTCAAACAGCGCAAGATGAACTGAAGCAGACAGTGAAATAATCTGTAATATTTCTGAGACAAATTCCTTTTGCAACCCTGTGAAGCAGATTATCAGTGGCACATTTTGCAATTAGTCTCAACCTTTATTGAAAGAAAAAGGCAGATCCTGTGGCCTGTGTGTGAGCTGCAGCTTTGCATGTCTATCCTGAGGAGCTTTGTCTCAGAGGAGAGAGCAGCCTCTGCTCCTACAAAGTCCTTGAGGTCCTTCAAGTAACAGGCACTAAATGAAATTGCTTTAATATGAATGCATTCATATCAATCTCCACAGAAACACAGGAAATAACATTTTGGATCATTCAGTGGAGTACACAGTCTCTGACAGAGCCACAGCCAAATACTTCAGAAGTGCTAAAAACCCCCTGCAGAAAACTTTGGATAATCTGCTTATGATGATTTATTTTCTACTCTGAAGCACGAAGATTTCCCTTAAAAGTATTCTACCTGAAGTACAGTCTCTGTATGATGTTCAACATTTCTATTAAAAAAAACAAACTACCAAATTCATTTCTATGCACTCATTCTAAGCGTGTTGCTCTTTTGTTATTATCAGCATCCAAATGACTTTATAGAAAACTAACCTGGCCTCCTCCATTGTTTCAATGTCTTTTTGCGTGGAAACATTCCACAAATTTGTGACACAACTGCTATGCATGACTTTCAGTATATGGCAACCAGTGTTTTGAACTTCTAATGTTCAAAAGTAAAATTTGCCTTCTAAAAGTTTGGCAAAATAAAGTGTAGCACTTCGCACGGAAACTGCACTATTCTGAAACTTCCTCAAAAACCACGATTATTTGGTTCTCTCATACTTGATCAATAAGGGGCAAGATAACATCATGGGAGAAAAATCTATTAGAGGCTACTAGACCCAATAGCCACATAGACACAATTTTGGGTCAAAAGGTCTTTAAAATGCAGCAAAAAGCTGACAATACGCCAAAACTTCAGCTAGAATAAAAAGGTCTGTAAAAATAGAGGTGCCCATCCTTTATCTACCACCTATCTAGATTTCTCAGTATAATCTGTATTTAAGGATTTTAATAATCAGGACGGACTAAAAACAGCTTCTTGAGGTCTATGATAGGTTAATTTTGTGCAAGTTCCTTCCAAGAGGTGAAGGGAGCTGGCACGGAGCTGCATGATGACCTGAATGCCTTAGCTTGGCTCTGCAGCAGTTGCTGCAAGAAGTCCTACCTGCATGGAAGATTCCATCACTGACACCACGGTCACAGCATCCTCCAAAGTCACCGTATCTCTGAACATCAGCCGGGCATGAGCTGGCAGAATTAAAAAATAAATGGGCATTGAAGACATGCATTACCACAGTCAAAAAATCTCTCTTTTTTTTTTTCTTTTTGTATTAGAAAGGAGAGAATGTTTCTTCAGATTTCTTCAGCTTGTCGGACACTTTTGCATGGGACTAATTTAAACACTAATATAATTCCCTTGATTTTAGTGTCAATTTTCCACAGGAACTAGAAGGCCTAGTTTTACTAATAAAGTATGTAATGTGAGTTGGATTATAGTTACAATGACAGCTTGACGGGGCTTGAATAAAGATACTCAAAATGCAAGAGTTGAAAGTGTGAAGTGTTGGATAGGGCACTACAGAGCACTACATAAAAAACACCTACCTATATAGGTAGATGTAATCACAGTAAGTCAAAAAATAAGTCTATTTTTCATCATTGGTCAGAAAAGATTTGATTTCCATTAATTGCTTTGTATCGCAAATTCAGTACTATTTAAACACATTTTTTTTCTAGATATTTTTTGTCTTTCTAAATTTGATCTCCTAAGTCACAGAATCACAGAATGGTTAAGGTTGGAAGGGACCTCCAGAGATCATCTAGTCCAACACCCTGCTCCAGCAGGGACACCCAGAGTGCGGGGCACAGGACTGCGTCCAGGCGGGTTTGGAAGATCTCCAGAGAAGGAGACTCCACAACCTCTCTGGGCAGCCTCTTCCAGGGCTCTGTCACCCTCACAGGAAAATTCTTCCTCATATGGAGGTGGAACTTCCTATGTTAATTTTAGGATGGAATCAAGTACTTAACACCTTTACTCAGGCAGAGTAGGATGGCAACCCTGGAATCAGATGAAGTAAAACAAAACGCGAGTTTATTTTAATAAAGACTTGTAACTTAAGAGGCTTTTTCCTCCTAATCTAATTTCTTCCAGTGGCTTTAGTTTGTATCATGGGTCTAAGAACTTCAACACTAAAACTGATGTTGACCACGCAAAGATCGCCTCCCTTCCCCCATTCAGCATCTCCCACCCGGCGCCTCTTGAGAAAGACAAGACAATCCAAGCGTCACCTGCCCCATCTCTCCAGAAAAGCCCCCGTTACGCCCCGGCCCCCTTCCCTTTGCAGGGCTGCGGCCAGGCCGAGGGCAGCGCGGCGGCCCACCTTCGGCGAGGCGGATGAGGCTCTCCAGCAGGCGGATGGTGGTGCGCGCGGCGCTGCGGGCGCCGCTCTGCCGCTGCCGCTGGTAGTAGCGCACAAGCACAGCGTGGCTCTCCTCCGACAGCCTCGGCTGCAGGCTCTTTATGAGGCAGAAGTAGGTCTTCATCTTCTCCATGCTCCACAGCTTTTCTGATTTGCTTGGAAAACCTGCAGAGGCACTTGCCTAGTCAGTAATTTTATTACCATCACAGACATGAAGCTTTTCGCTGATATTTCCTGTTAAACAGACAGGTAAATATAAAAAGATGCTTTACTCTATTTTGGGGCTGTACTGGGTGGCTTGCACCTCCGTCCTCAGGGACTTGGGTCAAATCCCAGCGTGAAATCTTAGCTGCCATCCAAAGCCCCGTAGCAAAGCCTGGGGTAAAGCCCCCAGTAACTGCAGTATTGCTGCTGTCAGATTCACTGCAGTGAAGTGCTCCACTATTCTTTGAGATGTAAAATACCACATCATATATATAGACCTCCTCTAACTGTTTTATCTACACTGTAGGAGCCAACAGCTACCTGCCATATTCTGAGCTTTATCTTTTTTTCCTTTTGCGGGAAAACATTTTGGAAAGGGAGGAGGCTAGCTGAAGTTTTCCCTAACTGCTTTTTCTGTAATGGGGAACAGAGCACCATTGTTAAAAGGCTCAGAGAAGGGGCTGGCTAAAATAAAACTGAGCTGCTTTCCCTGTTTCCAGAGCATAGACCTCCACACGTGGAACACTGATCCAACACATACTTCTCAAGCCCTGCATCGTAAGAGGCTCGTACGTTTTGATCTGTCTAAACTACCTAAGCTCCATTACTGGTGTGTGAAGCCGTGTTGTGCAGGATCTCTGGCTGAGACCCCCGGCACGTGATCAGAGAATACAGGGGTTTACTCTGCATGCTCACAACTCACCTCTACGAATTTATTAGCAATCTCTATCTCATTCCTACTGGGAGGACAAGCCTATCATGAGTCTCATGTAAACAGGCACACAATAAACAGGTAAATACTGATTAATGTGAAAGACTGCAATGAACTAAACTCTAAGTGGACAAAATTTAAAATTATATATATATACAATTTAAAAGGATCACTCTTACCTTTATTTTCCAAGATGAAAGATGAAATGATGCGGTCCCATTCTTCATTCTTTGTATCTAACAGTACTAAGACCAGGTCAAATCTGCTCAGCAGAGGGCTGCCAAGAGCTATGTTGACTGAGACAGATTCATTAGGGTCATAGTGGCCTTTTGGATTTGTTGCAGCCAATATAGTTGTCCTTGTATTAAGCTTGCACACCAAGCTAGAGAAAAGCATTACAAACATTACAGCTGAATTAGACTGGGTAGAGGTAACTCTCTTGAAGCATAACGACAATAACCACTTTTTTGTGCTTTAGAGAGCACATCTGATCTTGAAAGACAATATAGAGCTGAACGACACATGCAATTATTATATATATACACACATGTGAAATATTTCTCAGTTGGGGAATAGCAACGAGATAGAAAGACTATCATCAGGACACCAAAATTAACAAAATAGGTAATTTATCCATGAGTAGTCTGTCTCTCTGTATACAGCTAGGTCCTCAGCTGGTGCAAAACCAATGTAGCATTTCAGAAATAAATATTATTTGGCTGATTTATATCATATAAAATACACATTTTTATGATGGAAGGTAACGGTTTAACTTAATTTGCATTTCAAGAAAACAAAATAAAATGTAGTATATATGTATGTTTTACTCCTATGTCTAAGCATGTTAGGGACATGAGCAGAACTAAACAATGACGGCAGACATATCACCTGTTTTTAAGGGAAACAGTTATTTTCCTCTCTAAATTATGCTATCTTGAGCTGTGTTGTTAGATGTAGGGAGTTTTTTGGGTTTTTTTTTTAAGATGCAGAAAGATACTTTTGTTTTAGGAGTCCAAATGGTTGCCTTCTGGTTATGGCAGCGGGCAGAGTGGATGCGAACTTTGGATGGACACTGAGCTATTTCTGGTCACCTCCACGGTAACTGTTGCCTCATGTCCAGAGCTCTTCTGTAACGGCGAAGAAGGACCACAGCTTTTCTGCTAGCATATACTCGATGGGAAAGGAACCCAGCTCCCATAGAGTAAAATAAGGGCTCAAGTTAACAAAGCAATTAATCCTTCTGTGCTAAGTTACGACTTAACTTACTATACATAGTCCTTAAAAGTGAGCCCAAACTGGAAGGAAGTCCAAAAAGACTTGCACAAAGTCAACTGCAGGCCTGTCCCAAAGGAGACAACTGGAGAAATTCCATGATGCCTGGACGGAATTGCTTACACAGAGCATGGAAATATATTATGTGGTATATATGTAGAAATATTTTATGTAATAAAACTGTCAGTTACTTGTATTTTACTCTTTTACTCTTCTTCTGTTATTTTCCCCTTTCATTTCACGTTCTTGAGGCTACAGATTTTTGCATTGACAGCACACAGTCACTTTTCAGAAGTTGCCAGAATAGAAGAAAAATCTTAAGAGGCTGCACAGAGGGTATGTGATGTTTAGGTGAGCTCAGACAAAATTCAAGACCATTTTTAACATACAGCAGAATGTGGCTAAAATTCTTGTTAGAGCTTAGGGAAAGGAAGATGCAGCAGATCTGTTTTACAGGTACCAGCAGAATGTTCAATAACTCATGAATGTTCTCCAAGAGAAAGAGGCAGGTAAGAAGGAAGGAGGAATAGAGCCAAAAAAACAAAATAACCCCCCAAATGGCATACAAGCTCAGAGGATGAAGACAGAGATTCAATGGAGGTTGTCAAAATAGAGAAACAACATGATCAGGAAGAAGAGCCAAAACTCATGATTTGGGTAAGAGCACGAAGGAAGGCAAGAAGGCAGATCATGAAAAAGGTGATACTTTGGAGCAGCTGGTATCCACTAATACTAGCCACCAAATGATTTGGTGTATTTGAACAGAAAAAAAAACATGAGAAAGTTAGAGCTAAAAAATCAAACTGGCAGAAAGGAAAAAACAAAACCAATCAAACAAACAAAAAGAAACAGAAATAAACAAAAAAACTCGCAGATCTGAATACACACATTGGTTTGAAAAGGAAAGCGAGAAGCTGAAAATTGGAGTTTATATCCATGACACACCCAGCAGATAAAACTGCGCAGCCTGGAAGTCTCTTGGTCTTCCTTCACTACCATTCAGCATTTCTCAGTTCTGGGTAAACAGAAGCCCTTCCGTCTGAGTTCCCATACAAATTTCACTTATGGCTATTATGACAACTCCCACTAAAAGACAAGCAAAAAAACCACAAAGTCTTTGTAGGAAGATGCCTTTCCCTGCTGTGGTAGATCGAAAATAAAATAGCGCAGAGGGCACGTATTTATTCTGGTCATGAGCAGTCACTGCCCCATTGCAGAGCTCTTTGAAACGCTGGCTCACCTAGTTTAAGATCAAGCACCTTCAAAAACAAAACCATATAGTACAGCACACAAAGCTTTTGCATTAAATCTGTGTGGCGAATATGTCTCCGACAGGAGAAACCTCCTATGCTATTTTGCCACATCATAGAGTAAAGTGCCTCTTACCCTGCCTTAGCTACACTGATGGTTTGTTGCTCCATCGCTTCATGGATACTGGTCCTGTCGTGCTCTTTGATGCTATTGAACTCATCGATGCAGCACAGGCCTCCGTCCGCAAGCACCAGCGCTCCCGCCTCCAAGTTCCACTCCCCGAAGTCCTTCACAGCGGTCACGGTGAGGCCTGAGGGAGCAAACACTGCAGTGAGAGATCGGTACCCGCACCGGTGAGGCACCCCGCTTCCTCCTCAGCAGGGCAGCCTGGAGCGGCTCTGCTCAACACGCTCTGCTGGTGGAGCTTCCCGTGTTTGGCAGTCACTCGTTTTAGGACATTGATAAAAATACAAAAGTGATTATGGTTAAAAGACTAAATCTCCTAGGTCAAACTGAAATGCGAAGGTAGCAAAATTACAAAATGGATGCACATAGCGCCTCCTCCCCATCACCTGTTAAAGCAGACAAAGATTCCAGAGTTGTACAATGAAGCCTGGGAAAATAAACTATTTCAGGAACCTCTCACTCTTAACTAAGACAATAAGGTCTCCTTTTGAGATTTGGTTCCTCTGAGCATTAAGCTAAAACAAAAAGCCAAACATGCTCAAAGATGAAATGAAAGGGGAAAAAAATGCTTCCAGCAGGTACCCGTAAACCTCTGTGTTGTGACAGAGCACAGGCCAGGTTGCAGATCTACACATTCTACACTTCCCTAGTAAAAACGGTAATAAAGTAATAAACAATAGTAAAGAAGTAGCCTAGCAATAAAGCGATATTTCTGTGATGCAATACTGACACAATTCTGAACGCAGGTTAAGAGCCAGGCCAATTCTCTTACTAGGCACTTAAAATTGGGGTTGTAACTAGACCTGTGGGAATGGCCGCTCATTATGACACACGTGCAGCTCCTTTCAAAGTCTGAATTCCCTATTTCCCAGTCTTTTCTCTATCTTTAGCCCTTCTTTGTCACTCCGCAGCGTTCAGCTCAAAATATCCTTGTCTCTGACAAGCTGCAACCAGCCTGAAGTCTCCTGGGCTGCGAGGACAAAGCCAACCACAGGATCCTCCCATGGGAACTTCAGGGGATCTGGAGAGGGGAGGCTGCTGCCTTCTCACCACTGTGTTGAAGGCCACAGTGGCTGTTCACTCCCAAATGGATAGTGAAAAGTTATTGGAAATATATCACATATATTTAAGGTATTACATATTTTAGCTGGTTAAGAAGAACCTCTTTTATTGTGCCCCACTTTTCCTGCTTTCCCGGAGTTCGTAGCCGGGGATTAACCAATGACACCGCCACTTGGACAGTCGATTCCACAGCAGAATGACGGAAACCGAACAGATCCCTAGTTTTCTGGCAGACGCACGGAGAAAAATCAAAAAAGCAAAAAACATATGGCGAGCAATGGGTGGGGCAAGCACGCCGACGACGCCATTTCTTTGTCAGTACCAAAAAATAAAATAAATAAAATGATTAACAGCAGCGAGGGGCGGGGAAGGACGGGAGGCGGCAGCACATGCCGCTGCCGGGGCGGGGCCTGCGCGGCACCGCCCCCGCGCCCCGCCCCGCGCCGCGCCGCGGCCGTTGGGCGCCGTTGGGCGCCGCTGGGGCCCGTTTCCGCGCGGCGCCGGGCGGGGGCGCCGCGGCGGGCGGGCGGGCGGGCGGCGGCGGCGGGGCCCATCTCGCCTGCTCGGCGGGGCCCGTCTCGCCTCCTCGGCGGGCGGGAGGGAGGGCCCCGGGGCCGCGCGCGGCCAATCGGGGCGGGCGCTGGCGGCGAGCGGCGCACGATGGGCCGTAGTTCGGCGAAATCGGAAAGCGGCGAGCGGCGCCGAGCGCTCCTGGTGTAAATAAAAGGCGGGGGGAGGGAAGCGGGGAAAGGGGAAAGAGAAGAGAGAAAAAGTTTCTTCAAGTCGGCGCTCCGCGGGCTCCGGCACGGGGGGTGGTGCCCTGCAGGAGCCCCAGCACCCTGGACCCGGCTGCGCGGCGCCGAGGCGCTCTTGCCATTGTTTGTGTTTTCTCCGAAATATGGCCAAGGTTCAGGTGAACAATGTAGTGGTGCTGGACAACCCTTCTCCTTTCTACAACCCCTTCCAGTTCGAGATCACGTTCGAGTGCATAGAGGACCTGTCGGAGGGTGAGTAGTTCCGCGCGCCGCGCTGCAGCGCGGGGCCGGCGGCGGCGCAAACTTGGCGGCCTGCTCGCCGCCCCGGCGGCTCCTCCGCGCCCCTTCCCGGCCCCGCGGGGACGCGGCGCCGCCCTCGCCTCGCGGGTGGCCCCGGCCCGCTCGCGGGAGCCGCCGGGCGGAGCCGCCGCTCCGGTGGCGGCGGCGGGAGGGCCGCGCGCTCGGCGAGGCCGGCTGCAAGTTGCGAGGAACTTGTGCGAGCGGCGGTAGCCATGTTGCCAGCTTTGTGTGCGCGGCGGCGGCTGCGGGCAGGCTGAGCGGGGCCCCGCTCGCGGGCGGCCCCGGCCGGGCGCGGGGGGAAGCGAACTGTTGCGGAGCGGGCGTTACCGTTACCGGGCGCGGGCAAAAATAACCGCCGCAAAGCAAAACAACAACAAAAAATTAATTTCAGTGGTATCGTTTCCTGGGGCTCGTGCTCAATGTTCAACACTAAAAATAGTAAGAAGATATAAGAAACGAAGGGCAGGCGGCCTGGGGAGGCCGGGCCGGGCTGGCGCCCGCCGGTGCCGCTTCGTTAACGGCCCGGTGGGGGAGGGGGCCGGCGGGCGGCCACTATTTTTGGAAGTCGCTCGAAAGTTGCCGGATGCCGCCGGCCGCGACGCGGCCTCGGCGCCGTCACCACCGGCCCGCGGGGGCCCCGCGGCCTCGCCGAGATCCCCGGCCGGTCGGCGCGCGCCGCGGAGGGAGGCCGGGAGGGGGGCGGGCGGGCGAGCTCCCGCCTTCGCCTCCGCCGGGCGGGCCCGCGCCGCCGCCGCAGCGCCGCCCGGCGGGGGCGCCCCGGAGCGCGCGGCGGGTCCCTCTCTCCGGGCTTCACGGCCCCCGATGCTCGGCCCCAGCCCCGCGCGCGGGCAGGCGGCCTGTGCGCGGGCCCTCCCGCAGGCCTCGCCGCCTCCCCGGGCGCGGGCACCGGCGCCGGCCTCCCCAGCGGCGCGCGTCACCTGCCGCGACCCCCGCGCCTTCCCGCCGTTTAAATGAGGCTGCAGCGCACATCCGGGAGCAGCGCTGCTGCCTGCCACTGGCACAACCAAAACTGCGCGAAACCCTCCCGTAGTTGGTGGGAAAATTGCTGGTATTATCTTAGCTTTCACATCCAAATATCTATCTGTCTATCTACTGTCTCTTCCCCTAGTCCTGCACAGTAATGGTACAAAAGTAAATTAATAGAGTTCCGACCCCTACTCCTCCTTCTGCCTGCCTTTAAAAGTTACCTTCCTGTACTAGGAATCCCCAAAGTTCTTGGATCAACCTGTTAAATAAGCATCTAACTTAAAATCTGCTAAATTTCTTAAGTCTGTCTCTTTCAGTATTAAATATTACTTGTCCATAAGGAGCTTGATACTGTCCTCCTGGAGTAATAGCACATGATGGCATGATAATCTTACCTAACTTGGCCTAAAAGCACATGTATATGGTAATGTGCACTGACCTTGACAAAACAGATCACTAATTTACCTGGATTAGTAGCCTGCTTGCAACATTAGCAGCAACAGCTAATAGTAGATGCTTACAAGGTAAATAATAAAATAACTTCCTTTGTTGGTATTTTGTACATGCAGCTGATCCAGGGTTTTTAAGTTCCTAATTTTTGATAAGTATGTCATTTAAATGCATTAATGTGTATTAATCTTAAGTGTGATAAATGAAAGGACTGCATTAATGAAGAAAAATAATTGACTGCAAACCTAAAGAGGTCAAATTCTGCTGAAGTGCTAGTTCTAGTCTTGCATCTAGAAATCATAACGTAGACCTTTGGATTTTGTGGAGAATGCAAATAAAGTAAATGGAATGGGACACAGGCTAGTGCTTTTGCATACATAATGAAAGCATTACTCATGTGGTTTAAAAAAATAGTATATACCACATCCACTTTTAGGTACTGTTTTGAAGGAACAATTTCATTACAAACGTACTGACTTTTCAGTTGCTTTCCTCAATAAAGGTGAACTTCTTATGTAGAAAAAGATAAACTCTTTTAGGATTAGTTTTAAAAACATATCTATCTATGTGTTCTTACTTAAAAAAAGTAAAAGCCAATTTCTGACTTGGAAAAAGCTAATGAGCTATTTGCTATTTCAAATAGCAATTGCTATGGTGGAGAGGTAAGTTAGAAAAACCTGTGAATCGTAAGAAATGCTCAGTTTTGTTGCATCATGTTAAGAAGCAAAACACTACACTTAATGTTTCTGCCTGTAATTCTATTTCAGGATGTGGACAAAATCTTAGCAGCAGTATCTTCAATGAAAACATGATCTAATCAGTTTTGCACACCAGCTCATAAGTTTGTGGCAAAAAATGGGGACGTACAGTTTGCTAATTGTACTGGTGCTTGCACAGTGGAGACTCATATTTAATTAACTACCTAACTGGATGCATATGGCATAATCTATGCTATATAGGCACACTATGCTAAGTATGTGTGTGTATGTGGAAAGTGCCAGCAAATAAGTAGGCTCCATCCTCTCTAAAATTTGAGAATTAAGCTGGCTCTGGAAATAGAGGGGTTCCTCCAGTACTCTCTAAATGGAGAAGGATGATGGGCTGAGCTGGCTCATGGGGACATAGATAAACTTTCCCATGAAGACAGGTCATTGTTTTTTTAGGCCAGTTGCTTTACAATAAATTTTAGGTGAAGCAGAACAGCAGAGGTGCGAGAGTAGAAGACTCTTAGCTATAATAATTAATTCTCTCTTTTTTCCTTTTTAACTGTAGATTTGGAATGGAAAATAATTTACGTGGGTTCAGCAGAAAGTGAAGAGTATGATCAAGTGCTTGACTCTGTTTTAGTAGGACCTGTTCCTGCAGGCAGACACATGTTTGTATTTCAGGTAAGCTTGTTGTTTCTAAAATAGTTGTGTTTATCTAATGTTTAAAGATGACTGTATAAAAAGTGGCACCTGAAAAATAATGGTTAGGTAGAAAATTTTAGATTTTTAGACTTTTTAGATTTAGATTTTACTGCCAGTTTACAAGACAAAATACTATCAGCTGGAAAATCAGACATAAAGAGAAGTTTACTGTATAAGAACCATGCTAGCTTCCTATGTACTAGAATTTCATGCAGCTGTTGCAAATACACATTTGTCTCACCAGGCTCAAAGATATTTTTAAAACAGTTTTAATGACTGGGGGTCCCATTAAATATTGGGACTCCAAGGTGTAAGGCATCTTTATTAAACATGTAAGGCCCAATTACCTGAAATTTTCAGGGCACATGTGAAACGTAAAAATGGAAGTTCCTTAGAGGGTAGGCTAAAGGAACTGCTGGATGAGGCTGGAAGTTATACTTATCACCTACATAGTGCAAAGGAAAATTCCTGTTTGGTTTTGGAGCCGAGCCTAATCTTTCCTTACAATAAACAAAACAAATGCTAATAAAGGATGAGTTGGTTAAACAATTCCTCTATTTTCAGGCTGCCTTCGTTTATGGTGTTAGTTGATCAGAAGCAGATGATGCTCTATTAGTCTTGAGAGGGACTCCCTTGTAGCACTTTATCCAGAGAAATTACTTGGCATTTACGGTTCTAATTTAAAAGATGCACTAATCCCATTAAGTTCCAAAGATTCAGTGGTGATGGGAAGGTGTTTGTAAAGGCATATTTTAGTTGCATCACAGTAAACCTTGAAAGTGAAATATATGTGGTTTGCAGTTTCTGTAGGATGGTCTCATCAACCATGGCTATAAATGACACTCCTACTTGGAGTAGGTGTATAAACATCTTGCTTAGATGGGAAGAGGTACTCTTAAGAGATTTGGTACACCTCATGTTAGGATAAATTATCCCTTTTATTTCTTATGGAAGTAACTGTGATCCAAATACATGAGCCTTCAAGAGCACTAGAGCGTAGGTGAGGCTAGGACTCTAATGTGTACATGGGAGGCTACCAAAAAAAAAAAATTGCCATAAAAAGCGTTTGTTGATGACAGAAGCTCCTTTATTCACCAAACTGAAGCTGCTTGGGAGATGAAAAAACTAGTGAGAGAATGCTGGGAAGTGCATGATCTAAAGAGAGATAGCACAGAGAAAGGAACCTCTGCAGAGACCTAACAATTTGCAGGTATCTTCTGTTGTAGTTTCTTAGAAAAATTGCAGAAGCAGCTAATAAAATGGAATACCATCCAGCAAAAATACCGTGAGTGATAAAACTGCCTTTGTGAAATGAAAGCTGTTGGTGTCACTTGCAAGTCAGTCTCCTATGCAGAAGATAGTGCACCGTGTTTCTCAGACCTACACAATCAGCTCTTCTTAGCAAGTAGGGAAACCTGATTCCTCCTCTCTAATCAAACACACTTGGCAATTATAATAAATTCTTGGGGATTTTAGGGTCCTCTTTAAGGAGGACTGTGACTTTGCTCTAGCTTAGCCATTACTGCAGAGGAGCTAACTTAATGCTATGTGTATACATGTGGCCTTCAACTATCTTGCTGTTCCACATGTACTGCAAGTGATTACATAAATTCCTTAAATAATTTCTAACATAAGAATGGCATATTCAGTCAATGATTTTTCATTTAGAAGCTATGAAGGCCCATGAGGAGCTTTGATACCAAAGGCATGAAGTTCAAAATCTGTGAAAACTATTTTGTAAACAGTGCTCAATTTGTGACGTGCAGCAAAACAAAGTTTGGGAGCTGAGCAGGATTGGGAAAGAACATTGCTGTGGGCTCACAGCCCTATCCTAGGATATTACAGGATATATGATGACAATGGGAGCCTGGTAGAGCTAAAAATCCCAGGGTGTGAGTCAAGTTTCATGGGGGTTTAATGAGGCAGTATCTGTTTTCAATATATTGTTCTGCAGTTGCCCACTGTGGAGTTCTAAGTCATCATGTGGTTCTGGGCGCTGATAGCACAAGACTACTGAATTAATAGTGGTAATGTGGTAGTTACTATGAATAGTGGTAATAGCAGATTGATTAATTACTATTAATAGTGGATAGTGGTTTCATCTGTACTGGCTGTCCTTGTGTTTTCTTAGAGCCTCTCCAATTTGCCTACTCCTTGGTCATCTTTTTCATTCACTTACACAAGTTACGAAGCCATTTGGCACTTCCTGTTCCCTTCAGGACTGGAGGAAGGTGTTTTCCACTTGGTTCCTTTGCTGCTTCTTCCACCCCTGGTTCATCTAATTTTTCTGCAAAATACCTGCAGCTTCTATTTAAAATCTAGACTGGCTTGAAAGCTCAGAACTGAAGTAACAAAGAGCAGAAGTCAAAGATGCACAGCCAAATTTCCCGAGTGCAAGCGAAAAATGGCAGTAAGGGAGAGAACAAGAATTAATCCCATTCATCCTCTGTCTTCAGGCAGGCTTCATTACACTTGAGCCATTCCAGCATGGGTGGTTAATATTAACTTATGCAACACAGGTGTTGTTCATTGCTGGCTTCAGATTTCCTGCAATATTGTAAATATGAGGTGCTTTCATTAGTGCTTAGACTGCTGTTACCTTTAAATTGAACGAACCATCATGTTTTATTGATGTTTTGCTAGAAAGCATCTTAAAAGATGGATCTAAGCCATGTTTTGTGAGGCCATTTTTAGTAATTATCAATGAACTGCAGTGCCACAGTCAGTCAAGACAAGGAGGAAGATGAGTTGCCTTGGAATCAGAATTGCCTACGGGTTGGAAATATCAGATATCTCAGGGCGAAGACGCATTTAACTGCATATGTTTTAACGAACCTGGTGTGTGGAAGGAGGTGCGGAGTCGTGGCACACAAGATTACTGCTTTCTAAGTAATTCCTTCTCTAAGGGATAGTGCCCTAAATTCAGGGTGGTGGTTGTTCAGAAAGCAGGTACATTTCCTTAATACAAAGAAGACCCTAAAGCTTGCATATTGTCTTAGTGCTAAGATAGTCTGTTCAAGAACTCCCTGCTAGACAGACATATTGTATCAAATTTTTATTGTAATCAACCTTTCCCTTTCCCATTTAGGCTGATGCACCAAACCCAGGGCTTATTCCAGATGCAGATGCAGTAGGTGTAACAGTTGTGTTAATTACATGCACCTATCGAGGTCAAGAATTTATCAGAGTTGGCTACTATGTAAACAATGAATATACTGAAACAGAACTGAGGGAGAATCCACCTGTAAAACCAGACTTTTCTAAGGTAAGACATACTGATAAATTCCATAAACATACTTACGTCCAGAAGTTGTGTAATAGGGTTTCTTACCAACTTTATTTCTACTAAGGCGGGGGATTCTTGGACTCATCTGTTCATTTTCTCATAGAAATTATACCCTTATTTTGGTTTGAATGCTGGAACATTGGCTTCTTATAATTGAACTTGAAAACAACTCATTTTTTCCTACAACTGATTGTCCAGTTCTCTTTTGTTCTTATGAACAGTTAGCTAGCTTCTATGAAAAAGAACAGCAAAACTGTCATGCATTTGTGTAGAAGATTCTTAATTTCTATTTGAGATGGAACTTAACTGTATCTCTGCTTGAATATTTATTAAACCCCTTTCTTTGTAATGGATGGGAAATAGCTCGACTGGATTGGGAAAAAAAAATACATGTGATACCACCTCAAAGGAGAGAATGATGGTTATCCATTTTGAGCTGGGCACAAGTATAATCCCTGTATTTTCTTCCCTCTCAGCTTCAAAGGAATATTTTGGCGTCTAATCCCAGAGTCACAAGATTCCATATTAACTGGGAGGACAACACCGAGAAACTGGAAGATGCAGAGAGCAGTAATCCCAACCTACAGTCACTGCTTTCCACAGATGCATTACCGTCAGCATCAAAGGGGTGGTCAACATCAGAAAACTCACTAAATGTTATGTTAGAATCTCATATGGACTGCATGTGACTAACCACCATCATTTTGGTACTGTACATGTGTTAAACTGCAAAAACTACCAGAACTATTTTCCCTCAAATTCCATAAGTACATAGTTGACAAGCAATGTGAAGAACTTGTTTTAAAAACATCTTGTAGAAAGTTTATAAAAAACAGTATTTGAGCAAATTGTGGAATATAAATACAATTATTTTTAAGTAATTGCTTTTTTTCTCTAATGTGTTACTCTATTTGGTCTAAACCAAACCTGATTAAAGTATACATAGTCTTTTTTCCCTCTCTCCCCTTTACCTTGTAAGCACTATTAAAAGCTAAAGACTAAGTTCAAACATTCAGGCAGAATTAAGCAATAATGGCTTGTCCTCATCTCTGATACTTGGAATGGCAAATATAAAGTGCCCTTTAATAGCAGCTTAAGAACAAAGCTGTTATTAGATGAAGCTCAAAGAAAAAAGTGCTCAAGAATACATGTGTGTATATATGTATCTCTGAAAATGTCCTATTAGTATGAAAGCAGACTGCATTGTATAATTTTAGGTGCAAGCTTCTTTTCTTCTCAAGGCACATACTTGTTACTTAAAGCATGCACTTTGAGATTTGCCATCTGCTACCTCAGATTTTTGGACTTTTCATTTTTTAAAAAAATCTCTTGCTGCTTGCTGTTCCACAATCAATTTGTGGTTTATGGACAATGTTTCATTTAGGTTTGCTGAGGTACCCACTAAAGAACCCTCTTTCAGCCCCTGTAATAGTACTCCTAGTTGGTTGGAAGGCTTCAAGCAATTACTAGAAAGTTAAACATCAATAGAAATGGTGTAAATACCTAATGTTCTTCTGCAAGATGATTATGTACAATTGCTGCTTGGTAATTTTCTTAAAGTATGCTTTATTCTTACAGTCTTTTTAAGTAGCAATAAGGAGTGTAAATGCCTTGCTCTTTTTCAGTTTTCTAAACACCTGCAATTTAAGACATGTCAGTTCTGTGTACTCCCTATGGCACTGGTACAAATCAAGCTGCAGACAGTGTTGTGGCAGGCACTGCAGCCTCAAGAATCCAATGCCTGCCCTGAAGGTCTTGCAGTGAAGCAGCTCTCTTACCTGAGGCATCCTTGAAGATAAGAGAACTAGGGAGTAAATTGTAAAGACTTATGACTATTATGACACTTAACAAGTTAGTTACTCCTTCCACTCCTCATCAGCCTTACTATAAATGTATATTATATGTGACTACCTAGGCACTTAGAAATGTAACATGTCCTGTGGGATTATAATCATGTGGTTCACTAGTTACAGGTAACCAGAAAGGCTGTGAGCCTTTGTGGGTTCTAGGCCCTTTAGGTAAAGCTGAAGGTCTTGATGCCTGGCAGACAGTATTGCTCTGAGTAAAAGTAGGAACCTAACGGGGATGAAGATGTCCTAGGCAGTTAGCATTTGTGTCTTTCACATCATCAGTGAAATTGTCTTCTTTTATAACACATATGTATACATATATATCTTAAAATCAAATTTTCACTGAGAGGCTGAAAGGAACAACTTGATCTAAATGTACATGAACCTGCTTTTTTTAATATGGAAAGCCAGGAATGTGTATCATCGTGGAATGTGGAACTGAGGCTATGTGGAAGCCCAAGTGTCATGTATGCTCTTGAAAATGTCCCTGAAAGTGTTAAAAGGAGAACTAGCAATTTAAAAATATTAACACTTAAGTAGCTGTATCATTTAACTGGTACCCAAACCCACCTATTACTTCACTTGCAATTGCAAATTATGTCAACTCTCTAAGAAGATATCTTTTGATTTTCATTTATATTAACACTTCAAGATATACAGTGACATTTCATTTTTTTAATACCCTCTGTTGTTCTATTTAAGATATCTCTTAAATGTATGCATTGTAAATAAGTTACCTGCTGAATGGCTGACCAGCTAATGAGGACAAACCTGATTTAAACTCCAAATAGTATTTAAAATCATAATAGTATTTCAAACCCTTGTCCTTGTTGATACTAATGTTTTAAATGAAAGCCTAACCACGTGTGAGCATAACCAGCACCCATCCTCCAGCAGCAAGCAGGCTTGTTCCATGCACATGCTACACCTTGATGGAAACCAACTGCATCCCTATGCAAAATATTCAGCAGCGCTGCTTCACCCAGCAAGCCAACAGGAGAGAAGTCTTTAGAGAAATCAGAGACCTATTGTTCTGATTGAGAGAGAAAGAGAAAATCCAGCTTTGCACAGGTGAACGTGGGGGACCCTAAACTTTGAACTGGACCAGGTGGACCATTACACTGCAATGGAACTGACCTGGCACACATACTAGGTATAGCTGAGCTATCCCTTACAGGAGCTAAGAAAGTCATGTCCCTGTGCTTGATGAAAACTAAAAAAGAGCAAATGTGCCTCGCAGTCTTTGTAAGAGAAACTCTCTGGCTAGGCCTTCTGAAACACACTGAGCATGCCTTTCAGGTTTTCCACAGTTTGCCCCTTCTTGGCACTCCATACAGGTTTTGCAAATGTCACATTTCCAGGCAAAATCAAACTTGACAGATTTCAAATTTAAGAAACCGAATTTCTGCTCTGCAGTCTTGATCATCAGGCAATATCACAGCACAAACTCAGTGGCATGAAAAGATAGTGGATTTAAGTGATGCCTGTACAGATGTGTTCGTTTTGGTATCTAAAGCTTCAAAACAGATTTTTTTAATGTGACACATGGACAACTAGTATAGACAGTGTAATGTTACAGTTTCCGGGTCAAAGATGAGCTCATCCTCCCACAAACCTTTAGTTGCAGAGGCCACCAGGGAAAGGAAATGCTATGGCTTCCATTGCCAACAAGGCAGTGATGAACTACACTATTTTTACTCTAGCTAGACTCAGTTCAATTAGATGACTGTCATGATACTCATCAGACAAGTAAGAAGTAGATGGATCAGACACACCAACATCACGGATGAAAAACATGTTTTTTATGTTTAGGTTAGTGGGGGGCACCTCTTCCTCTCGGAGTCACTGTGATGCATTGATGTATCATCTTCCATCTAAATCAGTCTGACACTGTTCCAATTTGAAGGGGTCAGAAAGACAGATACCAGCTTTATCATAACGGAGACATAAAGTTTAACTTCTCCAGTGGCTCTTAGAGCTCTGCTGAAAAGGCCAAACCTTAGTCCTGGTTTCAAGGCTGCAGCAGCTCAGATCTTGGCTACAAAAGCCACAGTGACCCAGTTCTGAGCCCATTGCTAGTTTGTATCCTTGAGATTCAAAGTGCAGGAGGGACCTGATGGTCTGGTCCGCTAACTCCCTCTCTGCAGAGGATTGCCCGCTGTCACCTGAAGGCGGGAGCAGGAAGGAAAGGGAAGAACCCTCATGCACGTGCACTGCAAGCAAATCTCCATCTGCCAGAGAAGGAAAAAGCAGAAGCTACCTGGGGCTTCTATCTATCTGAGCAGCTACAGGAGACCTTCCCCGTAGTTCCCGAACCCTCCTGCCACTCGGGTGTAATGCAGGCGCCCCGCGCTTGTCGGGCCACGTCCTGTCGTTTTGCTGAGAGCCACAGAAGTTAGTTCCATTGGCAGCCATGGAGGACTGCTTGGATTAGGCCTTTCAAATTGTGATTATGTCTCCTGCTGAAGTTCTGTTTCTTGAGAGCTGGTCCTCTAATGTGCAGCATGAAGTAGGCTACAGAAGACAGATGAGGAGAATTTTGTTTTCTCAGCAAAGAAGAACATCTAAGGAGGAGGAACCAGCCAGAGTCAGTAGGGAGCCTGTGCTACAGGCAAAGAACAGGTTTGTAACTCGGAAAGCAAAGGCCCTGGAAGGGAGGGAGGATACACATCGGTGTCTGCAGCAGTCAGAGGCAGGATGGGGCACCCAAGACCATGGTGTGGGTGATGAAACTGGCCCTCCTGCAGACAGAAAACCTGAGCAAGTAGATCCTCAAGCTGCAGGCCAGAGCTGATGGAAGAGGCACCAGCACTGTTGTGTGCACAGCAACGTGAAGAACTCACTGAAATGCTGCGCTATGAACTTGAGTAGTTCTTGACTCTCCTCCCTCCAGAGATCCTTTGGATCATGAGATTGTAAGGAGAGCTAGCTCTTAACACAGCAGGGTCCTCTGTTTTGTTCTCGCCTCCTAGAAGGATGTGGCAAACCTGCGCTGGTGCAAACGGGAAGGAAGCAGAAGACTTCACAGTGAGGCAAGGGAAATCTTGAAGACCTTTAGGATCACTCTCAAGATCTGCTGCTTGGAATGGCAGCCGTTTCCCTAGCAGAAGGAGAGTCTCTGCAAGGCCGGCCTCAGGGCCTTACACCTGAACCCACAGCACGGGACCCACAGCGTTTACTCCAGCCAGCATGACAAGGTGTACTGGACCTGCAGCGTTTCCACAAGGTTCTTTATGCAGCCCGTGTGCAGAAGGACACAACAAGGAACAAAACTGCAGAGCTCCTAATGGGCAAATACCATCGGGAGGTGGCAGAGTGACTGGCCAGACCTCCTGAGAGCCCCGGACTCGCCAAGAGCAGCCTGTGCTGGGCCCCATCCCGCCATGGTGACACACCACGCTGATTGGGCTCCAAGAAAAATGTGGGATTTTCCTACTAGGGATGATCTGGGGCAATGTGCTGGAGCAGCGTTATGGCTATAGGGACCCGAATTCACTGCAAAACAGCTGTTTAAACTCAACAGTAAGGCTGGAACCCAAGGAAAACCCCAGTAAGTCTTTCCTTCCTGAAAGCTCTGTATTCTTGCTAGGGAATAAAGGCATCCAAGTGACTCCTTGACATTCTCAGACAAGGTGTTAAATAGGAAGAAATAATCATGCCACTTTCAAGCATTTCTGATCACAAATCTAGGTCTCACTATCCTTTTGGAAACCACACTCATAATATACTCACAGGGCAATAGAAAAACGGAATCAGGAGATTTCCAAAGTAAGATCTGATAAGGAGCTACCAATAGACAGCCCCTAAAAGAATTACAAATCCTCCTTGGATTGTCAAATGATTTTACATCTCATTCTTTCATTTTCTAAGATTACTGCCCCATTATCCAACTTGCAGAAAAAAAGTCCAGAAGGAAAACATAATTTGGACAGAAGGTTAAAATGTTTTTGACACTTTAAAACACTAGACCTACTACAGCTAGGCTTTCAGAAAAGAACTTGCAGGACAAATGAAGCATCTTAGGTCAGCAGCAGAGCAGGGCACATTCTCTGTTCAGTGCCACCTGCCCCTACAAGGGTAAGGATTTGAAGGGAGGCACAAAGACAGTCACTGTGTGAGCGAGTGCTGGCCAAAAGCCACCGGACGTTGAGAGGGAAACTCAAGTTCCCTGCAAGGAAAGGGGCGCTTGGGAGGAGCTCGACCGGCCCAAGTGCTTTTGTTCTGCCGGAGGGGCCAGTGAGAGCGCCAAGGAGCCCAAGGAGAAAGGAGCCTTGGAGCCTCCGGGCTTGCTCCTTTGCCCACAGCCCTCACCCCACTGATGCTTTGATAGAAAAAAAAATGCTCGTTTAAAGAAGTTTCCTCTCATAGGAGGGGAGAAACTGTTAATTCCAAGTATGCCATTCTAGCAAGGAAAGCAGAACAACCCAGTAGTTCTCTGAACTCACCATTTGGAGCTTCTGCACGAAGAGCAAGTTCATAAAATCAGTGTGTTAGGTACAAACATACTGAGAGGCAGGATACTTCTCTTACAGGATGACAAGGAGAAGGATCCAAACGCCAGGGCTAGAGATGAAAGCCCCAGTCCAGCAATTCTAACCATGGAAAGGGTCCCTGAAGTTAAACTAGCGTTAATTAGATTTCCAGCTAGGATCCAAGTTTCATTTAAGATGAAGGTCCTTGAGAATTTCAAGGTGGAAGCTTGGGGCACATACTGTAAATTCTGAGAAAAGAGAGGGGGGAAGATTATTTAAGTGGATCTAAAGACTCCAGAGGAGCCTTTCACAAAGCAGACTCCATCTCCAGGCACCAGGAGAACTGTGTCTATGGCGCACACCCCGCAGCAGCCTCGTGCCCTGCGGTACCGACTGGCACAGGAATGTCTTTGAACGCAGCTGCCACGGCGGAGCTGGAACGCAGAGCACGGGGCAAATAAAGCAGAGTGGGACATGTGGTGAGGAAGGCAACACCACCAACATCACCAGGAGCAGCGGGTGCAGGGTGGTAACGACCGACAAAAGGGGGCAAGGTCACACTGAAACACACGGCAAAACATCACTGCAGGGCACTGCCAGTCCCCTGGCAAAAACTCGCATTATCCAGCCTGTCCTCGGTTTAACACAGAACAAAGGGTAGAGAAAAGGTTATACTGAGCTAAAACGTTCTCTCTGGCTTCTTTCCAGAAATATTTGTCAACAACTTGACTGGAAAACTAGAGGCACTTGTCTTTCGTAACAAATTTCCTGCATGCAAGCATGTAAGTAAGTTCAACATCATGTTTCAACATCACTTAAATAAGTCGTTGCACTTGCACAGCTATGAAAACTGAGTCCACACACGTACGCATACCTAGAAGAGGGGAAGATTTATTTTCTGCTTTTCCTAGGCATAAACAGTGCTGCTTCCCAGAAAAAAAACTCACTCAAGCTAGATGTGCTGAGACCTTTTTTTTTCCCCCCTAATTATTTCAAGATGTTTAATGTAACAGTCATATGCTCAAATGGAATAATTTATGGAGGTGATCTAAGCCTCTACATACTGTCCCCAGAAAGAATTTATGAAGATTCCTGGTATTTTCAGCCACCTGGGACATATCTAAAGTTAAAAATGAAAATAACAAAACAAAACAAAAACAAAGAAACAGAATCAAATCGCCTCTGCTCTCCAGAGCCATCCCTACGAATCCTCGGCACCCAGTGTTTTCAGAGAGTGAGCAGAAACCAAACTGGCTTCCAAACACTAAAAATACAGGTGGAGATGACACTCAGCCCTGAGAGCGGCGAGAGGCGCCCCTGGACGCCGGCTCATGCCGCGGCGCCGCGGCCCTTCCCCACGCAGCCCCCACAGGCCCCACGTTCCTGGTCCGCGCTCGTGCTCCGCACGCTGGTGCGAAAAGCAGAGTGTTCCCCTCGGGCAGCACGTACCTGCACTGGTAGATCCGATTCCTGCGGTGAGCACGGAGCGGGGGGTGATCTTCACCGCGTACTTGAGGAACTGGGATTTCCCCGTGCCCGGGTCTCCAACCAGCAAAAGGTGAGATTCCCCTGGGGGAAAAAGGTTCATGTAGGAGGATGTGGCACACACACACAGAGAAAGATGCACACAAAATGCTTTGGTTTAAGTAATATTTTTCATTCTTTATCTAAGCACTACCTCAGCTCTACATATAGGATACGAAAAATAATTTTCTTCAAGACTGTATTACTTACTGGGTGCCATAAAGGCGATAAATCTAAAAATTTAAATACAACGTCTCTAACTTTCTTCAGCTGCTGGAGCATCAAGAAACTATTTTATGTATATATACACAAATAGTATTTTAGAATTATTATGACCTACATAGACTGTGACCTGCGTCCCACCTGGCACACAGCATATCTGCCATCTAATAGCAACAGGAGGAGAATCAGCAGGCAGAAACCTTGCAGAAACAGATTGAAGTGAGATGTGCTGACAATCACAGATGGAAAATGGAAAAATCTGGCACTAGGAAGTAAAATGAATCCTTTCATTCTTCCTTCAGTGTACTACAGTGATCCATATTAAAGAAACATTAATATTCCATCCTTTGATGCTAAATACTGCTGGGAATATTCTACTAGATGTCATTTCAAGACGTCCCTTCTACCACAAAAAAGTGAGCTTATGTTTTATCTCAAGCAATTGCCTTTCATACTCTACATAACTGAATCCTGAAAACATGCTCTCAACGGATTTTATTTGGGAAAAATTAATAAAAGAGAGGAAGTCAGACATGTACTTTATTTGCCTGAGATCTGGAGGAAGAGTCAGCTTTGATGAAAAACCGCTCTCCTGGGGCGAGCGGGATGGTTATCCCTGTGCCACGGCACCTGCCGGAGCGGGGCCGGGGAAGGGGGCCGCGCAGGGCCCTACGCACCTCGGACGCGCGTGCCGGCGGCGTCGACCCTCTGCACGCCGCCCGCCAGCACCAGCGCCACCGCCAGCTTCACCAGGTACAGGCCGAACACCTGCGGGCACAGGCTGCCCAGAATCTCATTCCGCCCTGGAACGGGAACAGAAGGAAACGACGCTCAGCGTTGCCCGGAAAGCAGAACTTGGTGCCAGGCAGCAGCCGTGCTGGATTGGCCGAGCTGTGCGCTCACACGTATTCCTTTGAAACATCCCCTCGACAAGTGGCGTGCTGCACAGTTAAGAAAACTAAGTCACATCTAAAGCGAAGTATTCTGGCCTAAATCTGTGCGCCACATTTCCGTGCAGACATGGTGTGGCTCATTTCCTCTTTACTGTCCTGAATCTCCTTCTCCTTTGACCCATCTGTACCCTCCATCTCCTCCTCCCTCCCATATTCTCTTCCCAGCAACAAAATGTTTCAGTCTGCTGCGACAATTTTGCTGGCTTGGGAGGTGTGTAACAATTACATCTGTCCTTTGAAATTCTGATACTAACAGCACATAAGGGACCACAGTTTTAATACCATAAACTGCCTTCACTGCTAGGCCATAGACCAGAGGAGCCTATTTTGAGTTCTTAGCATAACGTTTTAAATATAAATGCAAGTCCCTGAAAACCATAAGATAGACGTGGTAAAATACGTAGAGACCTAGCAGATGCCTTGAGGCAGGTGTCTCTTGTGCAGTGACTAAGCTCTGTCTTTGGGAGATCTTGGTGTGACACAGGGACACCTTAGGCTCATCAATCAAGTTTTATCTTTGCCCTCAGCAGAGGGGTTGTAATTCAGAGAAACGGTGTGGAAGGGACAGGCTGGGTAGCCAGGATCATTCCAGCTCCAGCCCCAGTTCTCCTGCAGCTCCCTCACATCTGCTTGTTTGTTCTGAATGAGAAACACTGCACCAAGCCACACTGCTCACGCCAGGCTTTCCAAAGTCGTCCGGAGAACAAAGGATTAATTGGGACCTTCACAATGGATCCCGAATTTCTTTCTGAACTGTTCTAGCAGGTGGGAAATATCCTCTATCCAAAGAGCAGCAGGCTAGCCCTTAAACTGCTTTCTGGAACATGCAGTTCTGAAGAATTCCTTTGCTTTTGAAGACTGCCAACTTATTATATCAGTGCTCTTAACTTTTGTGCTAGTGTGGGCAGTTTTGCTCCCTGCTTTTCCTCCCTGTTGGTATTTTAAGAAGATTAAACTTGTTTCAGAGTTTTGAAAAGACAAAGAGTATTGGGATGAAACAGTTCCTTATGTAGGTCCTAACCAGCCCACCGAGCTTTCCTGCACTTCAGGGAGAGGCATCACATGTGCAGAGGACCAGAGGTCCCAATCCTGCCCCGGGCAGCTCTGAGCTGCTTTGCTGCAGAGCAGGAGCAGTTGAGGAGCCATCCTGCTCTGCTAAACACTCTGGAAGCTCCTGCAAATTGGTAGCCTCTTCCTAAATGTGCTATGAGCTCCCCTAAAGCATCCAAGCATTAGCTAAAAGATGGGATGTGCTAAGCTCAATGACAAAGATTCTGAGCTTGATTTTGCATGAAAATGCAGAGAGTCTAATGCTTAATTTCATAGTCAATAAAAGTAGGGTTTTTTATTTTTATTTCTTGATTATAAAACACCCTTCTATTTTTTCCCTGATACCTGCCTTATTTCTCATTTCTTATTAATAAATGTTCCACAGAACATTTGAATGGAAAGCTAAAAGAAGAAAGACCAAGACAGCACATTTGGTACTGTGCCTTCAGTAACTTTTAAGTAAGAATTTCATGCTTCTGTACTGGGAAAAATATATTAATAGGATAATGGGGGAAAAAAAATGTGGTCAGCTTCAGTATTTTCACTCCTGACTTCATATACGTCTGAACACGAGTCCTACCTTAAAATTTTCACTTACTCACCTGCTAAGGGATCATCCCTGTGCTTTTCCCAGAAGTCTGTGAATTCCTTGCGGACTTGGTCATCGATGGTGACCCCCGCGAGCTGCTCGTTGTTCACTTGCACGTAGTTGGCTTTCAGCACGAGCTCCACGTCGCAGCGCGCGTCCTGGTGGAAGGGCTTCCACCTCTGCATCACTATTCCGTACACCGTGATGTCATCTCCTGGGGGCAGCAGCAAAAACTCATCAAATCCTAGCTCCCCGAGGGCATGCCCTGTGTCAGGCAGCTGCAGGGCAGCTCAGATCCTGTGCTATAGTTACTGAGGTGAGAAACCAAAACCCCCAAGCAGCAGCTTCCTCCAGTCACTGGAAGTCTAACCCAGGCATGATGGGGATTGCTCATGCCCTTATGCCTGGGGTAGAAGGTTACTCTGTCTTTCCATTCTGATCACGGTAGGTGAATTCTTGGTTTTGACTAACTTGGCACAGGGTTAGTAAATCTAACAGAGAGAAGAGCTTTATGAGTTTAGTGAAGAAACAAGCATAGAGGAAAGGGAAAAATCTCACTAAACTGTAGAAACTCTTCTTTCTACTAAATCTACCACCCTCAAATCTAGCCAAAACTGAGACAGTAGGGCTGCTGAAAACTCCAGTGACCAATTCCAGTACTAGTGGTGAACACGCAGGCCACAGCACTGCTCTGAGAGCACAGTCAGCCACCAACACCAAGCTCCCTGTGGGGATGGTACCAGAAGCTTAGATTTTAACGACTACATTCTGCAAATTTTCAGCTCATTCTTCACACATCCTCCCACCAATTGGCTTCCTTCTCGAAAGCCAGGTATCTTCACCCCCCTGCAGCGTTCCTTAAGCAGGAGGTTGGGCTGCATGGCTTTCTGAGACTACAGGGGGGCATCACGCTCTCCGCCTCAGCCCCTTCCAGGCGGGCCGGTTTCCTCAGCAGACTTGGCACTCTGAGGCTAGCGAGCCTTGGCGCGTGCTCCGCGCGCCGCAGCACGGCACGTCCTGAAACGGACCCAGCCAACACCCAAGGTGTGACACCCTTGGGAGCCTTTGGTATTTTCTACCACACTCCTCAACTGCCACGTTAACTTCCAGCCGGGACACCAGCGTGGCGGATGAACGCGCCTCGTCAGGCCGCAGCGCTGACACCCTGCTGGGCAAAGAGTCACCTCGGGTGGAAAACCAAAAGCGTCTGTGGTACCAACACATGTGATATGGTGCGTGCTCACCAGACTTGCAGCTGTCCACGAGGTCATCTTCTAGAACCACCACCATGCAGCGGGGGATGCTTCCCACAGAGAGCCTCTGCACCTAGCGGAGGGAAGGAAACACACGTGAGAACAGCACCTTCTCAAAACTGCTCTTTCTGAAGGACCCGTGCTCCTTGCCTGGAACTAGGATCAATCCTTGCTTCTTCCTCACAGAACTTTTGTGTGTCACATACCAATAAACATGTCACTGCCACCACGAACTTCGTAAGGGAACTTATGGAAGCAGAACCGGGCAGTGAATTAGCTGGGGGTGCTGTGTGATTTCAGTATCCTGCAGGAGACAGCTCCCTGAAAGAGGTCATCTGAAAAAGTTGACCTTTTTTTGCTATGATTTGAGACAGTCTTCAGACACTTCTTCAGTAAGCAAAGCTGACTCTGGGTACTGAAGCGTACCCAGGGGTTAGATAACTCTCCACTGAATTATTCTATATGTTATTCTGGTATTTAACCACAATTTGACAGGTTGGGAAACAAGCTTGCACCTAAGTGTCAAGGGTTAAATCAACAGCGGAAGAAAACACATGACACCCAACAGGAGGAGTGTATATTAGGCATAATGACAAGTGGGCCCGTTCCTGTTGCAATTCTTTTTCTTTTCACCAGGGCAAAACCTATGCAAGTTTGTCATGGTCTGTTTCCACTAGAAATCTTTTTGTTGTACAAAAGAGCTTGCAAGTGCTAAAACATACGCAGCACAAAGAACAACCAGAACTAGAACTCTAGAACTCTAGGTTCATTCACTCCCTGCTTTCCAGAGAGGTTCCTTTACCCTTGTGCATCCTCTGCGCGGCCGCAGGCGGTCTGCATCGCTGTCACTACTAGTGTCACATACGCAGTTACTGGCAGCACTAAGTGGGAAATACAGGTGAAGTTCACTTTGCTCACGTGTGCAGCAGGCCCACGCTGCTGAAAATCCGTCCCACCATAAAGATTTTTGTGTCACACAGTGGGGAAAAAAATATCCTCGCATAAACCATATGTCAGAAATGATCATAAACTGAATGTGCAACACAGAACCTAACTCCTAGAAGTATCTTTATTCCTTCATATTTTTGCTATTCTGAATTTTCAAATGCTTCCTCTCTAATTTTATATATTTCTGGTTTCATAGTGTTAAGATGCAGACTGGGACCTCCTAATTTATAAAATCAAATCCTTCAATCAACTGAAGACATTTAAGACACTGAACATGCAAGTAATCAACTGTTTCTTACTCCAGCTGCCCCTGGCACCACAGGAAGCCGTGTTGAGCACCAGCATCAAGTACCATAAGCGCTCGGACAAGCAACACACTTGGTATTATAAGGGCTGAACATGAGAATTTAATCTGTGCACTGACTCTGGTCAACGCATTCCTAACTCTTTAATTCTCCAGCTGCTGGGGTAGTCAATTCTCTGGCATCTTTGGGTCTGCTCAGGTTTTTTTTTTTTTTTTAATAACAGCAGAATCTATAGGACTTTACAGCTTATCTTAGTATGTAAAATCAAACAAAAAGGCAATAATCTTAATCCTGACCTAAGTATGAGCAATCTCATTAAAATTAGTTGAGTTAAAACAGCGTAAGCCCCCAAATGCCTCCTTTAGATATTTTTTTCTCGTTGTGCTCCAGACATTGATGCCCTCACGCCCCGCGCTTCCCCCGCACGTCCTTTTCACCTGCTCCTGAATTTTGATTTCCTGGTAGTCTCTGCAGCTGGCGGGCGCCGAGGCGGTGCCCGAGAGGCAGGTGAAGGCGGTGGAGCCGCAGCCCTGCTCGTTGCGGCAGGCCGTGGGGCGGCACACGGCGTAGTACTGCTCGAAGTCGGCGCGCACCGCGAACACGTGCTTGCACTTGTTGCAGATGTAGCTCCGCTCAAACTCCAGCACCTTCACCAGGCTCGTCCGGATCACGGTCCCGGTGACGGACAGGAAGTGTCCCACGTCCCGGGTTTTTGGGATGTGCTCTCGGGTCAGCTCCGGGCAGACGGGCAAACCTGGTAAGGGCAGATATGTTCAGCGCGAGACCACGCACGGACAACACACCCGCAGTGCAAGGGGAGCACAAGCCAGACGTGCGGGTCGTTACTCCTTTCACGAGCAATGTCATCTCAACAGCTTGTCTGGGGCATCGTAACTGTGACTCACTGGCCTCCAATACTGACAACACCCTCGGGCGGCCGACAACAGAACACACAGACATTTTACTCCCCCTGCTCTTGCCTGGGGATGAATAGTCATGAACAGCACCTCACACTCACGGAAAGAGATCCTGATACTGTTACCTCGAACTTTTGGCAAATGTCATTGATTCCATAACTGGTTTATGTGAATTACAAAATTTTACTCGAGCTGCCTTGTTGCGGTTCTGTGTTATTTCCTTGGTTACACGGGCATAATCCATAACCTCGGGTGGATACTGAAGTCTAAGCAAAGCTGCGAGCGCTTGACCTTAACAGCACAGCCCATAGCGGAGAACCTTGAACACAAGGAGGGCGACAGAAAGGGAATATAAAGGGATCAAGTGCACAACCAAAGCAAATTCACTTGTAAGTGCAAATTAACACGGACAGAACATTTTCGTGGTGCTCCCTCCGCTCCAATTCCAGCCCAGCAGCCAGTTCTGTGCTACCCGGATCCTGCTCCTGTGTTTGTCCATGTGGACAAACTTAGCTCCATCATGGATGAAACCTTTAGGGAGATCAATCTAACCCAACAGCCTACAAAATCCTTTGTAAAAATAAAGGGACTCTGCAATACACACAGCTGAGCATAACATCAAAACAACTGCCTCTTCAGGAGTTACTAAACAAACTGCAGGGGAAGTGTAAAGTTAATAATTATCAACTTGAAGAGAAATTGCCTTCTCTTAAAATATTTTCTTACAGTTTTCCTTTTGAAATAGAGCTAGGGAATGGAGAGAAAAATAATAAATGGGCTGGAAAATGATGTTTCTAAGGGAACCAAAAATACTCGGGCATTCAGGTCAAATCCGCTTAGTATCATCGGCTGGTAAAAAAAAGAAAAGATACCAGAAAATTCTTTCTTTTTTTTTTTTTTTTTCGCTTCGTTAAACCTAAAACCTAAAACCTTCCTTCTCGATTCTTTTAGAAAAGTATTTTGCCTTTTATTTGTGTTCTAACTATTTACACATTTCATCAAATCTGTTGGAACTTGTTATTCTCCCACAGGTTTCTGGTTTTCTTCAGGTTAGGCCAAACCCCAACCCAACCCCTTCTTTTCCGGCTGTTCTGCGGCTCCTTTCTGCCCAGGCCCGCGTCGGACGCGGCTCGGCGACGTTCCCGAACCCGTCGCGGCAGCGCCCGGGCGGCTGCAGGTGCCTCCGCGCACCGAGGGGGCGCGCGGGGCCCCCGCCTCGTCCCGTCAGCCTGACAACAGCCAACCCTGTGACAACAGCCGGACCGCCCCGAGGACGGGGCTCGCGGCGGGGCTCCAGCGCGGAGCTGTACCGTGGGGCAAGGCTCGGCCACGGGCGCCATTTGTGACAGGGCTTGACCGACGTCTGCTGTCGGTCACGAGCCAGATCTGCTCCCAGCACTCGGTAAAACTGTCTCATCCCACCCGTTTTGCCTGGAGTCGCCTAAGGAATATGCAGACAAAACACGGCCGCGGGAGGAGCGGCCGGCGCCGGACCGGGCTGATAACGGCAGCGGGAACGGCCTGAGCAGACACGGCACAATCCTGCCCGCCGCTTCCCTCCTCTAACGCTTCCCCGCAGCTTGTGAAATAACCGCAGCTTTTCAGTAAATACAGCCCTATTCTCACGCTGAAGCGTGAATTTCAGAATGCTGTGGAAGAAGTTTTAATTCGCTCCTATTTTTACAGGGACATCTTGGAGAACTGATATAAAAAGTTGTTTGTGGATGTCCTTTTATACCACAGTCTATAAGTGCATGTACCACTTAGATCGGTAGCAAAATCTTTTTTTTGCACCCTTCTTCCCTAAAAAAATGGACAAAATGTCACTAAAAGCGGCACACGGTGGTTATATTTCCGGCGTGCCTATTTTATCGACGCTATTCCTAATGGAATTTACCGGGGTGAAGCACAGGCATATTTAACATCCGCGGTTCATCCAAGCCCAAGCTGCCACGGGGCTCCGCGGAGCACAAACCGCTCGAGCTGAGGCGGGCAGGGGCGACACGGGCTGCCGAGGGGCAACGCGGGCCTCCAAAGTGGGATTGGGGCTGCCGAGGGGCAACGCGGGCCTCCCCGGGGGGATCGGGGCTGCCAATTCGTGGCCTCGCGAAGCAGGCACGCTCAGGCGGTCCCGGGCACGGGCAGGTCCAGGAGCGCGGTCCCCGCGATGGCAGAACTGGCGTCTTCGCCAGAGGGTCCCCGGGACCTCTGCGCCTGCCCGTGCCCCTGTGCTGAGGGGAGCAGCATGGCAGAAGCCAGCGGAAAGAGCACAGGGCGCCCTGCTAGGGATCCCTCCTTCTGACAGTTCATTCCAGTTGTGACAAGCGGCCTAGCGAGGCTGAACTTTCAGCCTTTCTTGGCGGGAAGTCCTACGGGATGATGCCTCCAAACGCGGGCTGTTCTGGGAAGGGCTGGAGCCGGCACCGTCACGGGTGACAGCATCACCGAGGGGCCAGGGGCGCCTCTCGACACCAGCCGGTGCCGCCGCTCGGGCAGGGCCAGCTCAGGCTGGGACAATGCGGCAGCGGGGAGCTCGTGGGACCAGGCCCGGCTCCGGCTGGAACAGTCTCAGGCTTCCAAGGACCAGCTCTCACCCTGGGCCTCGCGAGGGCAACAACGCGCTCGGCCACAGGCAACCTGCGCCTCAACAGCCAGCGGCCGGGAGCCCTCTTTTCCAGGGCGCTTTTCCGAAGCCCGTTCCCTTCCCAGCGGGTGGAGGCCTCGCCGGGAGGCCCGGGAGCCACTCACCGGCGATCCGGGCGTGCAGGTTGCCCTTGAGGCTGAGCCGCGCGCCCGCCGCAGCCTCTTCCTGCATGGCGGCCAGGGCGGCGCGCCGCAGGGCGCCGTCCAGCACGGGCAGCACGAGGCGCGGCGCGGCGCTCAGCCACTCGCCCAGCTCCATGCTGGCCTCGAAGAGGCTCACGGCGTCCACCACGAGGCCGTAGTGCGCGGCGTCGTCGCGCGCGCCCAGGATGCGCAGCAGCTCGTCGCGGTGGTGCTGCAGCACGTACGCCTCGAACGCCTGCGCGAGCAGCGCCGCCTGCGCGGCGCCCAGCGGCGCCATGGCCGCTCCCGCGCGCGGGTCCCCGCGCAGGGCGGGCGCCGCCGCCGGGGCCGCTCCGCGACGCGCGACGCGCCGCTTCCTCCCGCCCCGCGCGCCGCCTCGCGCCCGCTCCCGCCAAACGCCGCTCCGCCCCCGACCCCGCGCGCAGCCACTCAGCGCGCCGCCCGCGCGCCTCGCCCCGCCCCCGGCCCCGCGCGCAGCCACTCAGCGCGCCGTCCGCGCACCTCGCCCCGCCCCCGACCCCGCGCGCAGCCACTCAGCGCGCCGCGCCGCCAGCCCTCCTGACGCGGCCCGCGCGGCGCCGCCGTTTCCGGGGGCGGCCCCGAGTTAACGGCAACAGCGCGGGCGGGGCAGGGGGGCGGGGCTCGCCCCTGCGGCGGGGCCGGGAGGGCGGCCCGGCCCGGTCCGGCCCGGCCTGGGGGCGGCGCGGCGCCCTCCCACCGCCCTCCCGCCGCCCTCCCGCCGCCCTCCCGCCGCCCTCCCGCCGCGCTCCCGTCGCGCTCGCACCGGCGCTCCCGGCTGCGTTGGCGGCAGCGCCTCCTGCCCGAGGCGTACGCGGCTCCGCGCTGCCCTCTGCGGTCGCCGCGTCGGGGCCGTGGGCATCAAACCCGAGGGGTTAAAGTTGGCTTCGGAGGAGCGGGAGGGTCCCCGCAGCTGCCGCCATGTCCCGCACTCGGCGCGTTCCCGTGGAGTTACCTGTTGTTCCCCGCGCGCGCTGCGTCCCCGCGGCGGCTCCCGCTGCTGGAACGCGCCGCCTTTCCCGTCGCTGCTCCCGCTCCCGGCGGGGCCTGGGGCCCGTTCCTGCCTCCGCCGCGGGCCCTGCTCCCGCCTGCAGCGGCCGCTGGCGGCGGCGAAAGGCCCCGGGCGCCGCGTGTCCCCCCGGGCGCCGCGTGTCCCCCGGCGCGGGCAGCAGGGCCGTCGCGTGGCCGCGCCGCTCGCAGGCGCGGGGGCCGCAGCGAGCGCGCTACTGCCCCTGCAAAGCGTCCGGAGCAGCTTAAAGCTCCTTATAGAGCGCACAGGGCCTCCCGTCCGTGCCTCTTACTAATGGTGATGTGTGACTGCAACAGCAGTGATTGCTGCTGTAAGGTCTTCACCAAAAGGTGTACTGATTCTGTAATAAAAACTGCCAGAAGACGTGTATAAAATTCATACTTCGGTGTCACTTTTATTTGTGGAGAGGGAAATCAACGCGCTCCATGCAAAACAAGGTCCTTTAGATCATTTATTTTCTGGTTATCATGTAACTTGAACACATAAAATAATTGCCTTAACCTACCTTAATTATACTAGGTAGGTATAATTACCTACCTAGATATTAATTTGAAGGTCAACAATGTTTTTTCCCACACACATCTCATTAATATCTTTCATATTTACTAAGATTATTGTAAGAGATTCACCACTGTTACCTGTATTGAATATCTATTTACTCGTGAGGCTCTACCAGGAAGGTTTCCTAGATGAAAAATAAAGGAACTCTAGGAATATATGGACAAAATTGAAAAACTGTGTGGTGGGATTACAGATAATTTTAATCACTCATTTTCCTAGAATTTGTCTTTGTGGCTTTATCTGAATTGCTACTTGATATGCCGTCAGAAAAGGCAAATCTCTGTGATTTCTTGAAGAGGAGATTCTCTCTGTACTCAATTTCCGCTTTTTGTAGCCTAGACCTTCAAGCAACAGGAGGAAGCAGGAGGCACCAGCCTGCACCTACAGGAGCTAATTGCAACTGGTGGTGTGTAAAGGCTGCAATTAAGTAGTGGTTCCTGCAATAAAAACAATAATAAAAAAACTGTTTATAATTTTATTATTATGCAATAATAACAAAGTAGTAACAGTTACATGCTTAGCTGAGTAATGAAAGAGCAATGTGCAGTTCCTCGAAATAACCATAATCATAACCCACCCAAATCAATTTCTAAATAAGCTATAACAAATTATTTATAAATAAATAATCTTATCCTTAAGTACTACTCAGTTACTGAGAAGTCCCATTTCAGCTGCACCAGGAAAATGCATCTTGTCTATTTGAAAACTCCGTGAGTCGCCGGCCCTTTGGAAGTCTCAGTGCGGAGGGGGGCAAGGCAGAGCGATCCCGCTGAGGAGGGGGCTCGCGCAGGGCTAGCGGCTCCCTCGCCTCAGCCAACGTCGTCACTTTTAGCTTTCAGATCGGTTCTGGCCTCTCATGTTTGTGGAGAAGAACATCCCGCTTTAAAACTCCTCCGTCCTTCAGCTCTGCAGAACGTGGTTCTCTCCTGAGCCTGAGGAGAGGCCCCCTGAGGGGTGAGCGCTGCCCGCTGAGGCGGCGGCAGCCGAGCGAGGCCCCTCCGGCGCGGCACAGAGCGGCGGGGACACGTGAGGAGGCCTCGTGTTCCCCACGTCGGGTGAGGGCGCAGGAGCAGCGCGGCCGGGCGCCTTTGCGGCGGGACTCTCTGGTTTCAGTCTCTGGCCTTGTTTCATCTTTGTATAACAGTTGTGTTGTGAAGGGTGATGCCTCCTCCTTCACTGTGCTCAGCCGTGACAGCTGGAGGCTGGGGAGGTAGCTAAGGACTCCCCAAGCTTTTCTGTTCGTCTCCCGGGTGGAACTTGGGAGGCGTGATCATTTCCAAGAGGCCAGATGTTGGCAGTCGTGATGGAATTACGCTCTTATTTTCCTAGGCTTCACTTTTGCTTGCTCCCTAGCAACTCTGCTATCAATATTTCTGGCAGCAGCTGCTTCTAACTGTGTTGAACCTGCTCTTCGTTCTGAATAGGTTTCTACACCGCGCTTAGCACCGAAAATAACAGAGCTGCCTTAGTGGCAGGCACGGTATAAACTCATCTTCAGGACTGCACCGGCCTCCAGAAGGATCAGCCATTTGCCTACAGATCTTACTGTTAACCTAGGAGCTTACAGGGCAATTTGTACAGTCCCTGAAGTCTGAGGCGACTGATGGTGTGTGTTTTAAAACGTTGCTGCTCATGCCGAGTGCCAGGCTGAGCCGCGCGGGTGGGTTCTGCTGTGAAGAGAAACCCACAGGTCCAGGAGGGGAGCCGTGGCCCCGCACGGCTCCCTCAGGGCGGGCAGCAGAGGCCCCCGCAGCTCCCTGCTTCCCAGCCAGCCATGCAGGACACCCAGAGCGCCCGTCACCTCCGCCCGCCTGCCCGGGACGGCAGGTACCGCCGCTCCCAGCCCCGCCGGCCTGCCTGGTTCCTCCTCCTCCTCCTTCTCCTCAGCGCCGCCTCTTACCGCACGGCAGACGCTCCTCTCCCCTCGCGCCCGCTCCCTTCCTGCGCGCAGCTGCAGCAGAGCTCCCTTCTGCCTCTTCGGTTCGTTCATCCTTTCTCCCATGTCTACGCTCCAGGTTTTTTCAGGCATCAACATCTATTTTTACTACAGACTGTGGCTATTATGTTAAGCGTGTTCTTTGGTTGTAATCTCTTAGGACTGCTCTCCCGCTGCCTTCGACCAAAAAAAAAAAATATATATATATATAGAAAGGTACAGGTTTACTCTAAACACTGAATGTGCTGAAACAGCTGAAATCAGTCGATCATTATACATCTTTATCAGGAATTTATAGATTTATTTATAAATTTATTTATAATTTATTTATAGGAATTTATAAAGCTCAACTAATGCCTTGCGGCTAATGGTTCCCCGTGGCTTTCATCTGTATTTTTAATATATCCTCTTCATTCTGTTTTGGGGCTGTGAAAGGGTCAGTGCATCGGTTGGCCGCAGCAGGGAAATTTCATGCCTAAAACCGACATGAGCAGAACTTTGGTGTCTCATGAGAACCCAGGATTGTTAAGAAACCTACAGGAAACAAAACCTACTGCCGGTCTAGCCCAGCAGACAAAATCCCAGCAGGGGAGCAGGGGTCCCCTTTGTCACAGGCTGCAAAATGCTCTTCAGTTCCTCGTGGAGCAGGATGCACCATAGGAAGAGCCCAAGGGAATAAAAGAAATTAACATCCCAGTCCTTGCAGCACCTGAGAAGCCATGGGGCAAAAGTGCTAGAAGATCATACTGTCAGGAAAAGAAAATGCTTAAGTGGCCCGTAGTAGTCTGGGCCAGCAGGGTGGTTCTTTGTCTCCCACTCTCGTGACATGTCTCCTCCCAAAGCTTGAGGAGATGCAGCAATGGGCAGCAGAAGCGGTGGTGGAGGAAAATCCCACGTGGGTGTTCAAGCTAGTTGAGGGAGACCCTGACGCATGGGATTACTAAAGCCCAAGACCTCTCGCAAACATCAGCGAGTCAAACCGTGCGCCGGCGCGCTGCTGGTTTGTAACGGAGGAGCCGCGAGGTCGATGCAAGGTAGGAATCGCTCTGCCCGTCAGCGCAGGTGCCTCATGCCCCCTCAGGGCATTGCGCGTGGGACTTGGCAAAGGCCGCGCTCGTTCTCTGCTCCAAAGCACGGGGGCACTCGGAATAATGAATAAAGCCCTCTAATTCATATGGAGAGACTTCCAGGAACACCCAGCGAAAGAAACAAATACACTGACAAAACCAGGGCCTCCTCGGGAGGTTGGACGAGTCGGTACCTGGTGACTCGGGGATACAGCATTAAGGGAGGACGGGCATGTTCTTAGCAGAGGTGGTACCACACACCTGATTTTTGAAGTAATGCAGTTTTATGCATAACTCCATGCATTTATGTAATTATTACTTCTAATCACTGTAAAGTATCCAAAGAAATGAAGGTGTATTTGCATGACCAAAATATACTGCAAAATGAATCAGCTTTAGAACTGCAAACTGATTCCTCTGTGTAGTTACACACGAGGAAATGAAGTCATATTCCCATTTCAAGATTTTGCTGGGTGTATACGGATAAACAGAATGGGTGCCATGCCCAAATTCCAAGAGCATGTAAGAAAAACACCAGAAATTAAAGATTTATCTTCATTATAGTAAAAAAAAAAAAAAGTTTTTACATTTGACCAGGAAAAATCTTAACAGTACAGAACTGAGATCTATTATCTCAGTGCAGCATCAATTAAATTTACCTTGGAACAGCACTAGGCTCATGTAACAAGATGCAGGTATATTTTAAAATAAGCCTTCCAGCAAGTGAAGGTCTGGCTTCCATCTAATACTGTAGATACATTTTCCTCAACTTCTAAAGGAATTGCTCATATCCTACAGTGTGTAAAGGGATCTTCAGAGTAAGTTAAACTGGACAAAAGGGGATGGCCATTGGTGAAAAGGTCATACACACAGGTAAACTGAGCAGTACATACTGAAACACAGGCCCATTCCTTAAGACTGATTATTAGTGACACTCTAAGCACAGGATTCCTCACTGCTTTGTACTGTATCAATTACATCTTGTTACTTCCTTCTTCCATACAGAAGTATATGGAAGTATAATAATGATTAAAACACCAAATTCTTTCAAGTTTAGTCTTTGCCTTTTTTTTGGTGAATAAAACGGTAAAGAGTGGGAGGAAAATACATTTGTTAAGTGCTGATAGTCAGGAGTTAACAGACTTTAATGTTACATACAACAAATCTTGGGACTTCTGAGGATCGAATGTTTTCCTACTCCTGTAAACAACACAGGCAATTTCACATTAATACAGTACTTCCCTATTCAGAGCTGTCTATTAAAACTACCAGAAATCATACATAACAAGACATCAGTTGTGAGCTTTTCCTAAGGCACTGGACACTGCCACACTAGGCGCAGAGCAGTATCATGGGATAATACAAAGTCCTATACTAATCTGAAATGATTACATCAGTCACATTTTTTAGGAATATATTTTACAGAGTTCTCCGTGCTCCTAACAGAACCTCAGTTTTTGCTAGTGTATTTTCCATACAGGACTGCTTGGACACTACCGTGCCTGCTGACTGCCCAACATGGAGCGCAGCGGTTCCCGACCGCCGCCTCCCACGGGCAGCAACTTGTGTGTGAACCTCTGCTGTGAAAGCCTGCCAAAAACACCTATGCGAACAGGGAAACGGAATGCGAGCGTTTCTGACTCCTAACAGCCCTTTACAGCAAATAATTCTGTATGTAAAGATGTACAAATAAAGGAAGTAGAGGAAGGAGGAAAGCTGAGCCTTTTAAACAACTTGCAGAGCATGCAGGAAAAAAATACACGACACATTTCAGAACATTGTAACAAAATGATCTAGTGTATTTTATTTGGGTAACAGCCAAGAAATCTGTAATTTTGCCTAATATGGCTTTCTTCTAAAATTAAAAAGTTGCATATACCTACATTTGAGTCCGAGTACCGAAAAGCTGCTGTATACATCCTTAACTCAGGTCAGCATCACCAGAATACAGCTTTCAATGGAGTTTTCAAGCTGAATTACAAGATACAAGTTTTAAAATGTTCATTTAGAATATTTTATATTGTTTATATGAAAACATACAAATTTTTCATTTATACATATACTACATAGAAAATTCATTGCAATTAGCAAGTATCTTAATTTGGGTATTTACCTCTGTGCATATGGGAAAAAAGGATATAGTCAGGGCTTCAGAAGAAACAATAAAGTCCAATACCTTTGAATATGCCAACTTAAACATTATTTAAATAATAGCTCAAACAATTTTTGCTGCTTTTAAAAGATAAGAGATTCAGCTTAAAAATACATTCATAAAACAAAGAGACAATTTTCTCCCTGAGACTACCAGTGTGAGTTACTTTGTGGTAATCTTTGAATGAAAAAATATAAATATTAAAGACAGTAAGCTTTGTTTTTCTATATGCTGCCTCAAATTTCTGGAGTAACACTGGCATCATAAAAGGTGTAGACTGGAGAATCATGCTTGCTGGCCGAAAAAAGCAGGTGATTCATAGATTAGTTGCAGAAGAAGAAAAAACATCTTTAATATAGGCAACAGACTGTAAGATTTAATGAAAGATCTATATCTTGGAGTGTGTATAAATAGATACATTTTTGTTTTTGCATTTCAGGCATGAATTTTATCCAAAGCAGGACAGGAAGATCAAAAGCAGGAGTCTTGATTTACGCAGAGAATCTTAGCACGGTATCCAGATTTCCCAAGCATTTGCCTTTGTTGGTATTCATTAAATAAACACATAATTTATGAGAACAGCTTCTGGTTAAACTCAATGTTAAAACGTTAAGTTCTAGCTAGAGGGCAAAGATTGACGAGCAGTAGGTAAGGAACCAAAACCTCTCAATGAACGTTTGCCTTGTTGTTCGCTCTTGTCAAAACCGCTCAGCTCGAAGGGCCAGCAGCGACACTAGCCCTGATTTACTGCACATTCTTCCTTTTCATTATTGGAAAGAGGTCGATTGTTTAAAGTGCTACAAAGTAACAGAGTAGAATTGGGAAGGATTAAACTTATCCTGTCTTAATTGAGAGACAGAGAGAAATATTATATGCTTTTTTTTTTCCTTTTATAGTTTAAATCATATTTATAATAACCATGCAATTACGGTATTCTTTTTTTTAGGGGGGGGGGGGGGCGGGGAGAGAAGGGGAAGCCTTACCTGAAAACAAAGAAAACACATATTCATAGGAAAAAGGGGGAAAGCATTATGTTTGTTCTACCAAAATTTATTATGTAGTAATTACAAAGTTTAAAGATTCTTCCATTTTAAATAAAAATAATAGTTATAATTACGCACGTTATATAGTACCATGTCAAGTGATTCCAACAAATATCACGTGAAATACAGTGCATTTTCAAATCAGAAAGACAAATACTTTCTCATTCACAGTGTTGGACAAATTACAGGAAAGCTTGTTCACGGAAGGGTTTACTTAAGGTCATGCTCTTATAGAAAGTCCACGCCACGCTGTGCCACAAAAACACACGGTCTCTCAGAACGTGAAGTATCGGGCCAGCCACTCCTGGCGCTGCGCGTCCGGGGAAGCCTCCGGGGAAGCCTCACTCTGAGGAGGGCTAAATTCACAGAGAGAGAGAGAGAAATTTAACCCACAGCCACATAAAGAGCACGAAAGTTAAGGAGAGGAAGTCACAAAAGAAATCACACGGTCTATTCTCCACAGATTCATGATCCACGTGCCTTAAGCTATGGTTTAACGTCCCCCTGCACAACCTGTAAGCATCCACTCCATTGGAGAGCACCAGCAGCACAGACAGGCCACTTGGGAAGCCACATTACCAACCAGGTGGGCAAATAAAATTTTGGGGAAACATTATTTTAAAATCTCATCAACAACTATAAGTTTTGGAGGAGAATAAAAAGAGTTTTCTTGGAAAAGTGTGACTGTAGAAGGTCCTCTTTTAGCATCCTTTTCCTGTGGCAAAGTTCATTTTCAGAAATATGATGCAAGCATCATATTCTTAGGCATGTGCTCACAAGGACTGGTTGGCAACTGAACAAAAGTACACACTATTTTAATACTTTACAGTAACCACACAGAAATATCACCTGCATTGTTTCATGCACACATTTAAAATATGTTAATGTATCAGGAAAAAAGAAACTGGTGCACTGCAAACAAGATTCATTCCTCCTGCAGCACTCCCCAATTCTCAAGAAATAGATGAAATTTCAATCTCAAGACACAATTAAGCCCCCTTGTCAATAAAAATCAGTAATAAAATAATCCCTACTGTATTACTGGGTAATGCAGGGCATAAAACAATTTGCAATGGAAACTCTAGCACCACAGCGCCCAAGCTCATGCACATGCACGTTACAGGTATCTAAATACACTCATGCATGTCACATGCAAAGGAAAAATGAGCAATACTATATATTTTTAAAAAGATTGTTTGGTTGAAGTATATTATTCTTATGTATCTATTCGATATTCTACTACTTGTTTCCCTTTAAAATTAGCAGTTGCTATGTCCCCTTCACATCTAACCTACAATACCTACAAAACACAGAGCATAGCATTTCTTCGGGGAATTTAATATGTAGGCATATAAAGCCAAAATAGTTAAAATACTCTCTCAAAAATACCTTTTTTTTTTAAAAAAAAATGAATAATTCAATCCACTATACCAATCCCTGAGAGAATTAACTGAAAGTTTAATGTTGACTTCAATGACTGGAAGCTCAGCATTAAACCTCCAAGCATGCACATTTCTTGCTTCTGTGGTGAAGTTGTGCTTAGGAAACAATTTGATACGGGTGAGGAAAGGGGAAACACAGAACATTCAGGTAGCACAGAAAATAGTTTTCTTGCATAAAAAAACATTATCACACGGTGCTCAATAAAATAAGTTCCTGTGCTAGTATAAGTTCTTAAACGACAATCAGTAAATAGCACAAACATTTAAAACAATTGTTCATATAAGTAAACAATTGGAAGCACATGAATTAAGGCATCTGGAGAGGTTTTCAAAATTGAGTATTCAAGACAATTGAGAGAATACTTCACGTTTCAACAAGGTCTACAATAGAAAGGAATACTGTAAAGAGGTTACAGGTAGAGTGTAAATTTTAAAATTTCGTAATTGTATTTCAGAAAGGTTCGTAAACAAGTGGGATTCAGCTAAAAAAGAATGCAATTTTTTTCTGAATTAAGAAAAAGAAAAAAAAAAAGACTGGTGAGGCAGTGCTCACCTCCAAAACGTCTTGGGCTCTTTGGGTGGTATTGGCTGTGGAAGTGGTTTGCTGCTGTTGAACTCAATATCGTGGATGGGTGAGTTGGGAATGGGGTCCAGGCGGTTAGGATGTCCATTGCCCACTCCGCTAGACTCCAGAGCACTTAGATTGGGGACACTCACAAACCTGTTTGTCGATTTATCGTTCTTCTTCTTTTGCTGCATTGAAAACAACATACGTAAGGAAGGCTCCTTGCACCACGACAGAGGAGGGCATCTGCAGATTTAAAGTTCTGCTGCTGGTTGTTTTCATCTTTTGGATGGGGAGCAACTGAGACAGAGTGGGATATTTCTCTACTTGTATTTTAAGTGTTTGCTTTGATCTGCACTGAACAGCATAAACTTTCACAGACCAATCAAACAGCCAAGAAGGTGATTAAGTTAGGAACTATTTTAATAATCAATGAGTGTATAATCTTTAAAGATTTTCCAGTATAAAACCTTGCTCTACTCTGAGACATTGGAGATGGCAAATCTTCTACAAATTATCATTCAGTCTGTTAAACCTTTCATTTTTACTTAGATCCTTCCTTAGCATTAACGATTAATGACACAACTCTGCTGTCCAATATGTTTCATCTCATTACTTAAGTACATTTTGATAAGTGAAACACGGAACCTAGAAAGTCAAGTGCATTAAAGCACGGATGCCCTCCTAGTTAGCAAACGTTATGGCAGTACTCTTAAAAAAGAAAAAAAAAAAGGAAAAAAAAAAAGAAAAAAAGCACCTTATACCATAGTTCAGTTTCCTGCCTACAATAAAAAAGTCCAGACTTCTAGCTATATAGCTAACACTTCTAGACACCAGATGGCACAACTGAACTGCTTTTTTACTACTCTCCTACTGAGTGACTCAAAAACACTGAAGAATTATTCTGATATTACTGTTTTACTATCCATAATACATCACACAAAGGAATGGGTATTTATCCTCTCCACTGTCACAGATATTTTAGTGTGGATCCAACAATTCTTGAGTTCTTTAGTGGCTTTATTATGAACTGCCACATGTATTTTGTGACTTCTATTGAATATACCATGTACAATTATTATTTTTAAAAATCTCTATTATCGTCCTAATTTATTCCCATGAATCATATACGGAGTATATAATATATATTATACATTGAGTATATAATAAATAATATCCTTCAATTACGCATAAAATACCCTAAAAAAGCAACTAGAAAAAAAAGCCTAAAATACGTAAATTGTTTAAATCTGAAGATGAAAGGCAAGTGGAATCTCATGTTGTTTCTGCATCATTTCCAAGCAGAGCTGCACGTGCAAGAAGAGCTGTGGGCAGCGGCTCAGCAGTTCCGCACAGACCCAGGGCCCTCCGTTTGGCGCTCGCTGCCGCCGGCTGCTCAGGGCGGCTCCGCCAGCGCTGCCTCTGCACCTGCCTGGGCTTTGGGCAAGGGCAGCACAGAGCTACAACAGGAAGAGCCATCAGCTGCAGAGAGCTAAGCTAGGACCATCCCGCATGCTCTACTTCAAGCTGGAGAAGCTGAAGTAGCGCTGCAGTGGAACAACAGTTCAGTAGGAGTAACCAGATGTGTGGAGCACATCAGGCAATACACACTGTAATCAAAACGGGGTACTTCACAGGTGGCTTATTTCTGGAAAGTTATTTTCAGGCATTCTAAATTTTCCTGAATATATTATCCATATAAATGCTCAGAAAAACATTATAGTTTATATCTTATTCTATATAAAACTACCTGCTTCTGAAGAAGTTAAATCTGGAGAGGTAAGATTTTGTGTGTAGTTTCCATGAAATTCATGCCAAGTATTATGAAACGTGAGATCTAACAATATAATACTGAACGGATCCATTGCACAAGTTTGAGAAGCTCTTTTATATATACATATATATATACACACACATATACACATACCGCAATGGTTCTAATTATGTGCTAATATGCAAAGCCCGTAGTAACTCAACAGAAGTGGTTTTTTTTTCTTATTACAAAAAAAGCAAAAAGAACAAGGTTTTCACTTTCTTTGTGATTCATTTTCCAGTAACATAGATAACATTCTCCAGTACGCACTTTGACAAACTAAAGTAACAGAGTCCACAGTTCATGAAATGAGAGATCAAACATTTTGGCATACAAGACAGTATCAAAATCTTAACAATTCTAAGTGATAGAAGCATATGATTAAAATGAAAGAATTATCACTTTGGAAATCTGAGGCTAAAGTAATTCTCACAAATGCCTCAGGTTTCACACAGAACACAAGCTGATGCACTTGGCAGCTAAATTTCATAGTTTTAAAAATGACAGGTCTAAACAAACTTCCAAAATTTCAAAACTATCTATATCGCATAAAGACAGAGCAATCAAATTGTATGCAGCAGTCCTGATATTGTCTCTGCTGGGCCCAAGCTAAGCTTTTTATGCAGTTATCCATGCGGCACCAGCGATTGAGCTCCTGGAAAAATATAGAATACTGACTACTTACAGCAGAATTTGTGTATTCACATCTGACTGACATGAAACCGTAACAAGGCCTAGATAAATAAGTAACATGGCATGACCTGTTAAATAACTTAGCCAGATCTTCTTTTATACAGAGACCTGTTACTTGTTCAGATGTAAATGCCTACTTGCTAACCAAGCAACTGGATCCCAGACAGAATTACTGCAATGCCAAAGAACCCTGAACTATGCAAGGTTATATTGCTTTCTTTCATATGCCTGGATTCTTTTAAATTTACCCCCAACTTGTCTCTCTATCTGTGGCAGTTTGAGTATTTACAGATAATCTCTAAAATTGATGGAGATATGATCAATAAACCCAAGAGAGCGGGGCAGCAATTCAGCTCACCCAAAACTGGGCACCTGGCGGCCGCTCAGGTCAACCTGCTCTGAGCTTCACTGACTGCTCATTAGACTGCCCTTTACTGCACCCAGTGCTCACGTACCCAGTGCACAGGTGGGAACTGTCCCACACCCAGGCATGGACACTGCATCTCAAATGGGCATCCGCAGTGCCAGCTTCTCAAGTGCATAAAGGATGTTTGGAGTCCTCCAAGATCTGTTTAATTCCAAGTCATTGGGGGGCCCCTAATTGATGTTAATCTTGATACCTGAAGCTCTAGGTCATCTCAGCTGCTTACATTGTGCCCTTTGGGTTTCCCTTCTCAGCACCTTCCCACACTCCTCTGTCTCTGCTGTGGGAAAATCTCCTCCCTCTCCACGCAGGTGTAACAGACTCTGCACCACACGGCAGGGGACTCGCTCTTCCTGCTGAGGGGGAAAAGGGAATGGGATAAGGGGTCCCTCCACATGACTCTGCCTTCCTCGCGTACCAAGGCTCCTGGGCTGCCCTCCTGTGCAGGAGCCGCACGGCTGCTCTCCGGCCACGTGCACGAGGCTCCCACTCCGCGTCTGCGCTCCCACGGGACCCGCCGTGCAGCGAGGGCCGCGGCCTGCGCTCCCCTCCTGCCACCCGCGTGGGCCCCAGCTCGTTTGTCACTCCAGGCCTCCATTATCACTCCATCTGTCTCCAGCTCATTCCATGCCCTTCTCACATTCTTTTCTTTCCTCTTTTCCCCCCTTTTTTTTGTTTAGTGTTCCCTCTCTTTTTTTCTCCAATGGTCTTCCCTCCTAAGCACCACTTAAAAAAATAAAATTGCCCTCCCACTTTCCAAAATAACCAAGTAAAATGAGGAGAACAAAATAGTGCTTAGTCTTTACCATTCTCTTTTTATATGCCACTGCCCTGCCTTCTGTAGGCTTTCTTTCATTTTTCTACCTAGATTTTAGAGTTTTGTGTCATCCATGCCTAGCAAATTAGGGCAACAACATCAGTGGATCCCTGATGACAATAGAGACAAACACACCTACACAAAAAAGAGACAAATAATAAACTATGTTCCTTCTTTTGAACATTTCTTTAAATAAAAGTGATATATGTACACACAAACACACATATATATACTTCTTTTTATTATATTCTAAGTTAGATTTCTTTTTCTTCACTTTAGCATTGAAGTCCATGGAACATACCTTCACCAATGGATTAATAACACCAACATTAGGGCTTGCATTAAACACTTTGTTGTAGTTAGTCTCCCTGTTAACTAGTTCCAGTTGATAGAACTTTTTGTCCTCCTAAAAGAAGAGCAAATAGAAACTTCTTTTTATGCATTTTCAATTAGTGGCCAAACCTGTCTATAAAATTATTTGAAATAAATTTGACTATTTAAATGTTAAAGTCGTCTACATTTCTATCAACCATGTTTCATATTTATTTTATATGCTATTATATGGAAACACTAGATCATATCTATTTATGCAGTTCCATTGTATGTTCTACCCTTTTGAATGAGCATAGACTTCTGGATTATTGGCGAAGATTCAGTGTAGTTAATTTATAATCCTTAATCAACTTGAGTTTCCTAATTCCTACTTGGTTTTGAATAAGTTTCTGATCACACTAATCTGTCAGGCTGCTTGGGGGCTGAGTTGGGAAGCTCAGGGCATCAGGAAATTTGAAACCTCCCACAAGAGGCCACTTCTTATATGGTGTTCACACCTTGAGTCTTACTCCAGGATTGCAGACAGGATACGTCTGATGAAGGTCATACTGCAGTTATTTTAACTAATATTTTAACCTATGTTTGTAGTAATGTATTATGCTTGATTTTGCAAGAAAACCTCTGCATCTAATTAATTTTACTATTATGAGTCACTGAAAATCACCAGGCTAAAATGTGAGAGCATATGAAGATATGCTAGCAGAATTGGTACTTTAAATACATTTTAAACACACTGAATTAGATTAACATTTATATCTGCCAAGACACTAAACCAAGAGAGCATAAAAAGCCTTACAATCAATTTCTTTATGAGCTGGTCCCTCTCTGCAATTAGGTCTTTCAGCTCTGAGATAAGCTGCAAATCTTCTGGTCTTGATTCTCTGCTTTTATATTTTTCTTCCATTTCTTCTAAACTTTATAGGAAAGAAAAAATAGTCCTTTTAGCCTGACCCAGCATTAAGTAATGACAGAGTAAAGTCACATCTTTGATTAGTACAAAAGATATTTCAAGGAGTAAAAATAGAAACAACTTGCATTTCATCTCAAAGTAACATTTCTATGTTATTACACACTTTTACTTAAAATTTCAATAAAGACTGCAACTTTACTACAGAAAGCAGTAACCGGGGCAAATTTCTTAAACTTTAACATCCGTTCTGTATAAGCAGTTCCAGGGGTTAGGAAAAAAAGTGCCTCTTGGAAGTCTGACTAAAAGTGAGGCACTCAAAGTTAAAAAATATGGACAGTAGAGTTACAGATTATGTAGAGAACACGGATTCTTATGTATAATGCAGGGTCTACATTGTATTGTATTTAATATTAATGTAAATTTTGGAAAGCTGGCAGCTGAATTGCTGGGTAAGCAAAGCTGTATCATTTTATTTTAACGGATATCTACGCTGAATGAAGATGCATGTTTATGATACTGGAGAAATAGGACAGACAGACAAGGTTGGCACCATCTTCCTCAGCTCATGAGGAGCATAGTGAGCCACAGACATCCAAGAATAGTGAAGGCTAACATGTAGCTAATTCCGCTCCGCAAATCAACTTAGTACCATTAGGGATGGAAATAAAGGAATAAGCTGTAAAAGAAGAGCAATAAACACCCAGATATTAGAATATTGGGATTGGGAGGAAAGTAACAGTTGAGAAACACTTGAAATAATATGAGAATATTTGAAATGCTTGGTGAAAAGCATTAAAGGAGAGAACTGAAATAAGCCAATTAAGAGAGCAAATGCAGAAGCAACAGCACACACCTCCTTGTTGAATACTTGTCTACCATATGCAGCCTTTGGGTAGATTAGCATACTAAGTTTCGGAATAGGAAATTTAAAAAGCCTAGTTAAAAAAAAGAAAACAAAACAAAAACCAAAAAAACCACACGCTAAATCTAAGGTGCCTAATCAGATCAAACTTAATTCCATAAGACACTCTGAAGCAGACATAATATCTGATTTTAAAGAAGTATTTTCCCCTCAGAAGCAGCTGTGTAATTTTGACTTTGTGTTGCATTACAGAAAACAGTGCATGTTAAATTATTTATAACCTTCAAATAACATGTGCATGACTTGAGATTATATAATGTATTTATTTAAAACACTATGATTGCGAGTAACGTGACTGTTTTTATTTGCAGAAAAAAACATTTGACTCAGCAGAACATAAATATGCTCAGCTGGCTTAATTCTGTGCATACACTTTATGCTGGGTTAAGCTATTGTGTACAAATCCTCAGAGTGTAATACACAGTCATGCACAGCTGTCATTTTATTTTCAGACATTTCAAAAAGACAACATGTAATTTAAAGAATGTAGTTGCAGAACCTAATTAATGAGACCTCCTGTAAATTATTATGATGTAATTCTCCATTTCATAAAAGTTCACCAGGTCGTGTTTTAGGTAATGCAGAAATCATTAATATAGAAATCTTTGTCTAGAACACACTATTTTTCCAACTGCTATAAAGCAAGCGCAGAGAATGCACTGGGAGCGAGGCCACAGCACAGGGCACTATCTGTTTGCTGCCCCTGCGCCACTAGCAGGAGAGCTGCTTTCCTGCAGCTCCAGGCTGCGCAAGGACCGAGCATGGGAAGGAAACCCAGAGCACTTCAGGACACCCAAAACCAGCCTGGGGTAAAAGTTAGGGTGCACAGTTGCAGCACCTGCTTGTGGTGGCTGCCACAGGCCTGTTAGTCATACAAGCAGAACGCAGAGAACAGGAGATAGAACTCACTGGATGGCAAGTTACCACCAAGTTACTATGGCACAAGTGCATGCATGTGGATGAGTACAAAGGAGTAAGAGCTCCTGGTTTATACTTTTGGGTGCTCGTATTTTTAAGACAAAATAAGATGCTGTCCAGTGTTTTAAGTTCTAAGAGGACATTTGTGGTTTATTGTCCATTAAGAACTGACATTTACTGAGAAAGGTTATATATTATACTCCTGGATCCAATTCTTTTCTCTGTCACAAATGTTTTATGCTGACAATAAAAATCCCTTCTGTCAGGAAACACTGAGTGAGCTACAACATAAACAGAGGAAAGAAAGAAGTATCTGGAAGACAGAAATCAGTGGCTGAACATTACCACTACTGCACTTCTTTCTGCTGAGGAGTGGTCTAACCCCAGGTGACATTTTGACTTGGGCAGCGTGAATATTCAGCTATTTGTATGCTTGTAAAATTCATTTCTGATACATAAGAAAAGTTTAAGACTTTCAATAAGTAACGAATCAGAAAATGTCTGTACCACTCAACCCACTTGTTATAATCAGCCACTTTTATAATAGACACTATACTATCTATAAACTTATAAAAGAAACTTTTTTTATTGTTCTCAAAAAGTATAAGTTGTTTGAGAAAAAAATGAAATCCATAATAATCTATCCTGAAGCTTTCAGGAGGTATGTTGTCCAAAGAATGCAAGATTCGGCCCCATATTTGAGGGCATATTTTCTGCATATCTATATCTCTGCAATAGCTTTGATAACTTGTGGACACCGGAGTAAGCTATTGTTCACTGAAACGCAGCTACATATGAACTTTTTTTATGCAATAAAACTTACGAAATTTGCAAAGCTGAATTAATTTCCTTGAGCAGCTCTTGGGTCTTATTAAAATCTGCCAGCATGCTTTGTTTCTCTCTGATGTGATCTGCTGTCAAGACATCCAGCTCTTTCTCATGTTTCTTGCTTAAATCTTGCTCATGCATCCTGTTTAATTCATTTTTGTTGAGAAAAGAGTTATTCTAAAATCAGACTGTTTGTTCATCATGATTTTTTGCTAGGCTTTTAATGACTTTTACACAATACCAGACAACACAGAAAGGGATTTCCAAATCATCGAAACCTACTACTTACTGTCCTCTCTGTTCTTCTAGCTTATTTCACGGGAAACACACATCTCCTTTAATGCTTTTTAAAATAAAGAAACATCATGAATTTTTAAAAAACACTTGAGAGGACTGTAACTAAAATGAGCCAAAATATGTTACTGAAATGCAGCTTAACTGTATTGTAACATTCGCTAAGTTTACTAGTAATGGACATTGCTTTTTCTAAAGAAGATTATGCAGTATATGACACCATTTGACTAAAAGCTTAAATTGAAAGCCACAAATGGTAAAACATCTTAAGAAAAGCAATACCTGACAGAATATTTAAGCTTCAAGTAAATAAAATCATACCTGATCTGTTGGTTGGATTCACTGCGTATTCTAAGAACTTCTTTCCCTTTAAACTCTAGTTCCTTGGTGAGGGCACTTATATTCTCATGAAGATGCAGAATCTCTTTATCCAGTTCAGCTATATGATGGTCTCGGTGTCTGAGTTCATCTTGCAGATCTGATATTCGACATAAAAATTCTTTCTCCTATGATATAAGTAGCAGCAGCAAAAAATACTTTAATAAAGTTCTCTCTCGGAAGCACAGCACTCGCTTCGGGAAGATGGTAACTGAGTAGAGTTGTCTATTCATTGGACACTTTTTTTTCAGCTTTTGGATGCAGATATGAATTATAATTAAAACTGAGAGACTTTGTTTTTTTACTGTGTAGAAAAACAAATAACGAAGAAATCAAAGCAATGTAACAAATTTAATTGGTGAGAGAAGATAAAAGGTATCACTGTGTGCAAGGCAAAAAGGAGTGTTTAAGGAACTACATAGACTTTTATAGGAAACAACAATCCTTCATTCACTGGATATACTTCATTCTGTACAGTAAACTGGACACGTCTTACAAAGGGAAATTATCTGTACAGTACTACAACAATTTGAGTGCTCTCCCTTTTCCACATAGATAGTATTTTGGTAGTTTTTGCAGTAATTCTGACAGTTTAATTGAAGGAGAGGCAACACCCAGCCCCACTTCTGTCCTCATGGAGCTGATGTTGACAACTACTAGACAGGTTTTAATCAGATTGAAGAAAAAAAAGTATTGACTTGGGAATGGGTGTTGAAATGCTAGAATCAGCAACCTAACTGTTCATGTTAAGTTCATATTGCACAGTGGTGCTAACTCTGTAGTGTTTTTACTGCAAAATACATGTCTAATCTAGTACTAGTGGATTTCGCTCTGGAGCCCCAGCAGCTATATTTATAGCCAGTCTTCCATTTTCCTGGTTCCTCTTGTGTCAAGAGTCATCTTCATGGGTTACTCCAGGAAATGAACATTTAAGTACATATCTTAAGTCCTTGAGGAAACATGCAAGGATTTTAGCAAACTAGCATTTCTAGAAAAAGATTTATTGGCAACTAAGCATCAGACAAACAAGATCAACTGAAGACCAATTTGGAATGTTGACTGGTAGTTTGTTCACCAGAGTTTTTGATTTGGCCATAGTGAAAAGCTGCATATGGGAGAATGGAGATGGGGGCCTACACAGGGGAGTCTGCAAAAGTTTTCAGTCTAGAAATGGCCTTGTTATATCATAGCTTGGTGACTGACCATAAAAAAGTGAAAAAAACAAGTGAAAGAACATCAACAACAACAACAAAGTGAAAAACACCTTATGATATGAGGAAACAAAAGGACAGTCATAGTTAGATGAAAAAGCATAAGATCTGTGCACTGCTCCAACACACACAGTGATTCAAAGGTCTTATCTCATACATCTATAAGTACATATATATATGTATATCTACATATGCTGATACGTGTCCATCTAAGCAAGATACTTATGTGTAGTTTCTTTTTTTTTTTCTTTTTTTTAATCTGTTGGTACAAAATAGCATTTAAAATGTCCTTTGTTTTATGTATGCTTTTAATTTATATTGTATTTATAATGTATCCAATAAATCAATCATTTGTTCTACATTAGAATTTCTAATGTGCTTAACATCTGGGAGATTATTCATCCCGATTCATTTATGCACCCATGGGAAGCTATTCTGGAAACCATCTGGATCTCATCCTAATGATTTTGATGATTCTGCTTGTTTTAGAAAAAGTCTGTGATAAAATTAACTACTTTCATTTTTTCAGGGTTCTCCATTCCCATCCATTCAACCTTTACAGTTCCACAATAAATCACCATGTCGTTTGCACAGATAGACAAGTGATAGACCTTTCAAAGTAGTTTTATGTAAAATTGTGTGGTTTTCACCCTTCGTGCATCCAGGAAATACAAATATATCCTAAGGTATATCCTTACAGCACAATCCTATAAATAGTACTTTAGCTCTGCTTCTCTACACAAAAACTACATCAAGGTTCTAAGAAAATGCAGTCATATTCATATGGAAAAGTTATATTCACATATTTAAGAATTTTAAAAATTAGCAAATATAATCATCCTTTTATGATATTTCTCTCTACTTCAACTTTGGTGATGAAGTATTCTAATACAGGAAAACAGTTAATTGTTGATTTGCTGCATAACTAAAGTATACAGCATATAACTAAAACAGAAGCTGGGCAGCCCACTGTGCTAAGCTGGCATTTTGCAGGATCCAACCCTTGGTTGTGCACTTTAATCTTTGTTTCTAACGTATCTGGATGGCTTGCTCTAGGCTTAACAAAATATGGCTACATTTTATGAAGTCCTGCATGTTTTCTTTCACTGCTGCTCTTTGCCTCTAGTGCTCATGCCTGTAAATTGGCATGGAAGGGAAAAAGGAAGGGATCACCTTTTATCGTGTAACTTTTTGTGTACTTGAAGGCTATATATTCATCTAGCAATATATTTCTAAAGGCATTACACCTCTCTGGTACCAGACTATTTGTAAAGCAATTCTGAAAAGCCTCTTCTATATCCAACAGAGAAATAATTTTCTGGTTCTCTTATTTTCACGAGTGTGGCTTTCATTCAATAGAACTGAAGCTTTAAATGTTTAGATAGTACTTGAAAAACTGATTCTGCATAAAGTGAAAGGTAAGAGGAAAGAATCAGTTTGCTTCTGAGCAAAGGTAGTCCAGGTTGCCCTGGGTTATAAGCAGCCATTTGCTTTTAAGAAACCACTTCTTAACCAAACCAACTGTCTTTGGACTGAAACCTTTTTTATTCTTTTAAGTCTTATTAGCAGCTGAGAAGTGGCAGAATCCTGCGAGAAATGGCACTTCCCTCCCAAGGAAACCAGCATGCTCCAAGATGCCTGGGCAATCCTGAGAGGCAACTGCCCTAACCAGGAATATTTTGTAAGTCTCCTAGAGAAGTTTGCTGAAGGAAGAAAAAGCTAAGGCAGCAAGTTTACCTAACGGGTAAGCGTGCAGAACCTACTGGTGCTGCCTGACTCTGAAGGATTAAATTCCTCCCTGCATATTCATAAGTTTTTGCCTCCGAGCTAACAGAATCCCAATGCCGATAATGCATTTTTGCAGTAAGTTACCAGTAAAGCCTCATACCTGTCGTCTGCCAAGTTCTATGCTTCTCTCCAGTTCCAGCTTGGCAGCTACCAGCTCTTGCTGGTGATTGTGCCTCAGCTGGTCGATTGCTGCCGCATGCTGGTGGTTCAGCTCCGAGCGCAGGGAAGCTAGTTACCGAGGATAAAATAAGAAGTTTATTTTGCAAATGTTTTAGTCGACTGTAACAGACCAGCTCCTTCATGTACGGCTGCTCACCTGACACCAACACACCAACACACTGTTTATGACAGCCATGTGTTAAATTTCGGTTCAATAGGTTGTATTTACTGCACGTCTGTAGCCACACTATTGAGAAAGTCAGATGTGTTCCACGTTGAAATAGAAATTAGAATAAAACTCAGAATAATGGCTTCTGCATTCCTGCTCCAAAAACATGCTCTATTTTGTGAAAATATTTATGGCTAGATTTGAAAATAGAACTTAGTTTTCCGAGTACCTATACTTGACTGCATTATTCAAGCTCAGTTACTTAGGCATAGGCAACAGAACAAGCATGCAATTTCATTTCTGCGAATGTGTTATTTATGTGCATATTCAACCATCTATACATCTGACATTAGAACTTGAAAAAGCATCTGCAAAAGCATACCAGTGAGGACCCTTTAAAGAACAAGTCTCTAATTGCAATCTATACTGAATTCTTACTTGTGTCAGTTTGTTTCTCCATTATTCTAATAAAAATTTCACAACTACACTACATAGGTAACCTCAGTCTTTAGTACATCTGTTCTCTTGAAAATAGTTAAGGTAGGGAATGCCTTATCTGTATTCCCATTTTACAAAAGGGGAAAGAAGGAAACCACAGGTGAAGTGAACCTCCCTTAGAAGCCTGTTGCAGTAAGGGGGTTCCAGCTGATCTCTTGAGCTTACATGAAGACCTTACTCAACAGATTATTCTTCTTCCTTTGAACTATAGGACACTTTCTCCTCATATTTAGCATTTCAGTTTTAGGTAAAAAATAACAAATAAGTAACAATATGTTGGCTGAGTTTTATAATAAGTTCATCATTATAAAGACCTTTTCTCCATTTTTGATTTTATTAGCTCTGACACTGACATTCAATATACCAAATTATTAAATACTACTGCATTAAAATTTTCCTAAATCTTCTGTCGATTACTCTCACACTACATATTAATTGTTATTAATTTATATTTTTCATATAATTCATGATTCTGGAATATTTTCTTACACTTCTATTAAATAAACTGCTCTCCACTTCTTTTTATACCTTTAGTGGTCTTGTTCAGTAAGTCTTGTTATTTAAATATTCACTGTCATAGGTTAAGCAGGTGAAAGATATTTAGATTTTTTTTCTGGATCCTTTACTATAACGATATCCTTGCCTAGATGCATGCTAAACTTTTACTGATGATCACAAGCAAGGATGAAATATTACTTTCCAGCTGCAGCACTTGCCTCTCTAATTATGAGTTGTTCTGCTTTTGAGGAAAACAGTTTGTGTTATCTTCCTCTGTACTATATGTAATCTGGACATAATCCTCAACTCAAGCTTCTCAATCAATGGACATACTGATTTTGTTGCTAAGCTGCATGTCAGATGCATTTTTAAAACATTTTGAGAGTCTCTGCTTACTTAAAAGATGATCCAACTCTAGTGCTTTATTTCGGTTCTTTCCCCCATTTATTTTCTATAAAGATATCTTTGCTGGTGTCAGCTCATTCCATATTAACCACACTCTGTCAGGGTTTGCTAGACTTTCTCTAAAAGGCATTGGTTTTAGTTGGCTCCGAAAAAAAAATCCCCAAAGGAATACAGTTACCAGCAGAGTATCAAAGCTGGAGTTAAGAAGAATTTGGACTGAAGCTGCTTTTATGTAGCTTGCAATTCAAATTTGAATTTTTAAACTGTAATTTTTCTATGCACCTAAACAAATTGCCAAGTCAGAAGCACACGAATAATTCAAAGACATGCAGGAGGCACTCAAACTGCACTAAAAATCCTGCATGGGCCTGATACACCAGACATCTTAGGTCACCAACAATTTTCAACCCAAGAAATTCCCAAATCAGGAGTTTATCTTAGCTTCCAAGCATTTTATTTTTTTTTCCCACAAGCTTGTCTAGATTAAACTTGTGTAACTATAGGATCTTTCATCTTTTTATGGTGGAAAGACTGAGCTAATCAAAGTGGAAAAGATGCTGAGTGAATCGAGAGAATTAAGGGAAGAGAGACAACGTCTCCTGACAGGACTGAAATTTTTATTCTGATGTGCACTTTACAGGATGTGCATGCATTCCTCAAGAGGAGGAATGTTCCCTAACCACAAAGAAAGCCACAGCATTTGCAGTGCTAACCACTTGATATACAGCATACATGAAGAAAGCAGTGGTTAAAAGTTACGCAATTAGTAATTGTGCTTCCTGACTCTCTGCTGTGGAGGAGAGACTATTAGGGCTCACACTTCTAAAAAAGCACTGTATGTATACAGCTGAACAACTACTCAGTTGTTCTATTTCTGTCCCTTTCTGAAATATTCTCCATCATTAAAATTTCGTCACTTATTCATCCTGCAAAAACTTAAGGTTAGATTTTCAAAAGCAATCCATTTTGACTTCTCTGGTAGAGCTTCTACTGATTATAACAGGAACAATTAGGTCCAATTTGGATGCTTTTGAGATGCAGTGTTTTAGCCGTTTCAGTTACTGTCTGCATTTATATTACCCTATTTATTTTCCATTTATTTTTCATTTACAGTTCTGTGCTGTTTGGGGAAAATGCAGTAAGTTTTTGTGTGTGCATGCAATGTACAGATATATTCATGCTTGTGTGGGTGTGTGTGCACGCAATATTTCTATGACTAAGAAATAATGCTTTCAAATCTATTAGTAGATTTGGAAACGGCATACCTAACATAGCTTTTCCTTCATCCTCCAGCTCAAATCGAAGAGTCTGAAGTTCCTGTTCCATTTCTAATTTGAAACCTTCCATGGCTTGTTTATGTGTTTCTTTTAGTGCCTGAAGTTCTTCTGAATGCTTTTGTTGTAAACGCTCTTCTAACTCCTATAAAATCCAAATGGAGATTAATTATATACCAGTTAAAGGAATTTATAAAATATTGAACAATAATTCAGCTGGCAACAAAAATTAGGCACTAGCATACTCTAGAAATCATTAAAAATGCATTTATGTTGCTCACATTTGCTTCACTCACTATGTTATCACACTACTGTATTTTTTCTTCTCCATGGCTGGTGGTTATCATAATAACCTGAGTACAAAAAAAGTAGGACTGTGTTCTGCTCCCAACTGGAAACAGGGAAAAGATGAACAAAAACATCTATGGCTACGTTTAGCCATAGTAACTAAACAAGAGCAGATCCACAGAGGGGCCTAGTGTTTACTACAAACATTAGGAGGGGGTTACTGTCTATTCAAGTACACTAAGCTTAATGCTACTGGAGAACATCATATGATTCCATTTCACACAGAACAAATCCACCTTGTGTGCCCCAAGACCACCTTGTGATGTGACCTAAAGTACAACCAAGGCACAGTAAGTGGGTACAGCTGGGACACTCATTTCAAAAGTCAACTCTCAATGTGAGCTAAAAGTCTAATGACACAAACCCTATGAAGTATCACGCACTCTCAGAATTCCTATTTCAAAGTAATTCAAATATTGGGAAATACAAGAAATTAGATAAATATAATAAAAATACAAAGAAACCTATTCCACAACAATCTTGGAACTGATGGTATAGGTAACAATCTCAAGCTAGTGTAAAGATATGTGTGTTGACAATCATTATACAAATAAACACAAAATAAGAGTAGGAAGCAAGATGCTAGTTAATGCCAGTATTAGAGATGACTTTCAATATAACTTAAATCTATTTAACTGAATAACAACATCATTAAAAATACATTATTTGAAAAGGAAATGTAACAGTTGTGTAAATACTTTTCTTCACTAGCTTTCACTGTGTACATAATGCCTACACTTGTGACATTCTCTACAGAATTGGGATTATGCCTGTGAACATACCTTTTGCTCTTGTTCTTTTGTTTCCTCCATATTCTGAAACGCAAGGATGTGGGCTTCTTGGAGAGATTTGTGTCTTTGCTGATGCTCTTCTTCTAATTCCTGAATCTCCTGAGTCAGCCTCTGTCGTTCCTGACTGAACTGGGCTTGTAGCTGTTGCAGAGAGCTCTGAGACTGGGAAAGCTGCATCTCTAGATTCTGCTTCAACAGTGAGATCTAGCCCACAGAACAGTAAATATCAATTAGTCATTAACACCAACTCTGAAAAAAATACTCAGAAGAAAACATTTGAAATTTTAAATTCAGCATATTAATTAATAAAGGGCCAACCAATGTTGTCCATCTACCGAATTGGTTTTTAATATTTTAATCTTAGGGATACAGTCATTACATGGGAATAATTTTGCAAGTGTTCTTGTATCTGTAAGTTCCTATTACTACCACTAACATAGTTGATATTTCATGGCCAAACTAAATTATCAAAATTTACTTCTACTTTTTAGATATTTTTATCCAAAATAAAAATGACACTATCAAGGGCTAAGTTCAAACATTTGATTTGCTAAACTAAAACTAAATAAACTATTAATCAGGGGAAGATTGTGTCAGTTTTGTACAGAGAAACCTGCACTTATTAAGGGAGGTAGAAAAATTCTCCAGACTAAATGTTGCAGGCTAGCTCTTGATATGTTAGAGACCTTTCCTACTGGTAGCTGTCTGCTTTAAAAAAAAGAATATCAAAACATTTTATATCATAAATCAAATATTACACTTTATGAAACCTTTTTTGTTAGCTCATGGCAGTGTTTTATGTACTTTCATTTAACACCAAAGACTTTCCAGTCACATGTCTCATTTTCTTAGGACTGCTTGATATTAGCAGTGACGCTTACAGTTTAACAAATATTTTAATATAATAGAGTACACTGTACTCCTTGAAAGAGTTCCATTTTCTTTTTAGTACAACTAATGTTATATTCTTTTTCCCCACATCAGATAGCATCTTTTCAGACAGAAGATACTAAGCATGCATTCCCTGTAGAGCCAAATAAAAAAGAGATACCTTCCAACTCTGGAAATAAGATTTTAACAACAACAACAAAAGTTTTCTGCTACAGTGACTCACAAAAAGGAAAAATAACATTGTCATGGAACAAAGTATTTGAATCAGAAAGAGTATTTTTTTAAGTCTCAGAATATTATATACAATTGAATCAAAAGAAAGTTTGATAGTGTCATTTGATTTAGTGTATCTTACAATTAATTATGACAAATTAGTAAAGACATTTTGCATCAGTATATTGAATTATAAAACATTACATCCCACCACTTAACAAAAAAAAAAAAAACAGCAGCAGCATATCAAGGACAACTTGCAGCACGAACATTACTGTTGAACATATTTTTTCAGAAGGCCACAGCTTAAGCAGTTTTGAAAGGAAAAAAGCTACATTTAAAGTAAAATTAGCATTAAAAGAAAACCAAAATAAAAGCAAATTAAGTTAAATGAAATGACCATGGCCCACTGCACTTCCAAGTCCCTGGTTTAGGTGTGCATACATATATTGCATATATAGGTGTGCATATATATATTATGAATATATGGTGTGCATATATATATTATTGCATACCTATACACTACCTTCTAAACACAGTACAACAGCAGCACCTTACTTCAAGGACCTTTGAAGGAGATTAAACTATAACTGAAGGATTATAGTGAAGACTTGTGCTATATTCTACGATCTGAACAATACATGGAAAACCTTTTACTGAGTACATTTAATATTGATGTCACATACAAATTGTACAATGTCAGACCAAAGTATGTTTAATGTAGCACTCTGCCTCCAGAAATGGCCAACACTACCCAACACGGATGGCAACTCTAAAGCCTACCAACACCCTGCAACTATACCGGAAGAGATAATTTTGGAAGAAAATCATGGAACAAAAATCCACTATATACTATCACTGTCGGGTATCACTGAACTTTTATCACGTGCAATGTCCTATGTTGATTCCCACAGCTTCTAATGGACTAATCAGGAGTTTCCTTTTCATTCACCCCATTCTACTCACATATTTGGAGATTTCCACCATATCTCATCTTATTCTTCCAAATTGTCCATTGTCGGCCTACTGCATCACTCTTCGTATGGAAGTAATTTCATATCTATCTTCCGCCTTTCCTACCTTTTTCCTCTTTTCTCCTATTTTCTTTTAAAGATTGGAAGATCCGAATTGTGTACAGTATTCAAGATGACAGTAAATTGTGGCTTTACATAGAGCCATGGTTTCAGGTATTATGTTCTCCATTCCTGTTATTTATTCCTAACGTGTTTTTTGCTTTTGTGACCATTACTGAGCACTGAGTCATGTTTCCATGGAATTATAATTACAGTCCCCAAAACTAATCTCTTTAATTGTAATATTCAAGTTAAGGCCTGTCATTTATATACATAGTTAGATTTGTAGATTTGTTTTCCCTGTGGATCACTTTATATTTATCTACACTGAATTTCATCTGACATTTTATTGCCAAGGTTTTAAGCACCTCTCCACAGTTCCTCAGCCAACCTTTGTCCTTCCTACCCTGACTATCTTCATATAAATTTCACTCTTTTCCATTTTACTTATTCGCAAACAACCTCCAAAAACATTTGTTGCACACCAGTAGACCTCCACTGTTGATCTACCATGTTCACTGCGACAAGACTGTACATAACTCCTATCCTTCAACCAGTTGCTTATCTATGAAGAAATCCTTCTCCTATATCATGGAGTTGTTTCCTCCAAAGTTTCCGAAGGATGACTTTGGCAAAAGTCTTTTAGAAAACAAACAGATCATATCAACTGCATCAGCCTTACCCAGACTTTTACTGACCTGTTCAATAGAATTACAGTTAATTCCAAGACAGGGGTTCCCTTCTCAAAATCTATGTTAAGTCTTCCTAAACAGATCACGGTGCCCACAAATTCTGTCTTTATTAGAGTTTCTTGAAAAGACATTTGGCTTACAGGCTTGTCATTCCTCAGATCTTCTTTGGAGCCCTTATAGAGACTGTCATCCTATTTGCCCACTCATCAATCCTTATGAAACAGTGCAGATAAAAGTGAGTAACTACTAACTGGTGTTTGTGTTCAAAAGGATCTTCTAAATGAATTTCGTGAGTGAATAAACAAGTACCGACTACTTTTTGTGGCTCACTTTTTCAGCTTGTTCCATATCATCATTTACATTCTCTCTAAATTTCACGGGAACACAATGGATACAATAAAGGGTTCCAGTGTGGTAAATGCTCCTTTTTGGGGTATTCAGACAGACCATCAGTCTCAAAGTATTCAGACAGGCCAATAACATATCCATATACTGTACTCTTCCTCCTCAGTCCTGGAATTTCAAGCCATTGATGAGGTCAGTTTGCAGCACACCACTGCCAGCATGACCAACCCTGTACTTCCATGTATAGTTTGTAATTTGGTATTACACTGTGTTTATTCATTGTCCTTCTATAAACTCACCTATGATCCCCTCTCATTCCCATCTACTGTTATGCACCTTGCATTCACAGTTGGGCCCTTGGCTCTTTCTCCAGATTTTTGTAACCTTGTACCTTGGTAAGTCCATTTCATCTGTAAGCCTTGCCTTACTCTTCACTTCCTTTTTCTCTGTCTCACTGCAGAGAAAAACAACAAAAAACTAACCAAACTACCAGAAACAATTACAACAGCCACCAAAAAAGACCCATCAGACTCTGCTTGGAGTTCCCTTTTCTTCCTAACACTATTTGTGGTATCACATGAAAGTATAGCTAACACAACCTTACGAGATTAGTCCAGTTCTTTGCGTTAGGTCAGACCAATTACAAATTATGGCTTAAAAACTCCAGTGAAGGAAACTGCACAACTTCCACCAACATCCAATTCTTCCTCTCCGCTGAGGGAGGACCTGTGACAAAGACACCAAGACTGGATAAATGTTCTCTCCACTCTCTCTGGCCCCTTACGCTTCCCGCCCTTGTTCTGTCTCTCCCACCTCCATGAGTGGTAACAGCTCCAGAGAAAACCCTGCTCAGTTCCTGCAGAGCCTCTTTCATGATAATATTCAAACAGAATTGAATACAGTTTGGTATCTTGGCCAAATTCACATGGATTTATGAAGATGACAAAAGAGTGTATTTTTTTGCTTGAGGTTAAATCTCATCCTCATTTAAGTTCTTGTTCCAAATCCTAATTATTCTCCTTGTATCATTTGTAAACATTTTTTTTAGTATGGAAAAAACAATTATCTTTTAATATAACTCCTGAAACATAGGAAACATTTTATCTAAGGATCTTTTTATAAGTCTGACATCTAGCCAGGCATCTTAGAAGATGACAAAAGCTCAGGAATACCCTTCTCAAGAGCAGCTCACACTGCCACCAGATTAAAGTGACTGGAGAAAAACAAACAAACAAAAAACCCCACAGCCTGTAATAAGGCAATCTCTGGAAAGATCCAGCTACATTGCAGGCACGGCATGATGAGGTTTCAGAGACTTCAACAATGAAGTCAGACATCTAATCTCCCATTCTAACATGGATTTTTTTTTTGCTGAAAGTAAATCATGTATAAGAAAATGACGAAGTTATTATTAAAGGGATAACAAAATTTTAGAATTAATTTGATGATTCCACATTTATATTCATACTCTTAAGAGGATATTTTTGAAAATATTAGTGCCTCCCTTGGCATGTCTTTAGAGCTTCTCAATACTCCTATATTGAGGACTTAAGAGAAAACACCTATCTCTGAACACTAACCTCTGAAACTCCATTACTCCTATCTAAGGTTTTCAGCAGATTAATAATTTTTAAAAATACTAATATTGGAATATTTCATCTACAATTATGACTTGCACTGCAAAACTGCAAATTATAATACAGCATCAGTCTCATGCTTTGTAGAAAGCTCTACAATACACATTTGCAATGCCCAAAAGCTTGCTTAAAGGATGACAAAAATGCTGTTTATGTTATGACATGTATGTTAGTGCTTGATGTCCAGTGATACATACAGCTACACAGATGAATGGATGCAGTACAAAAGCTTTGAAGAAATAGCAGCAAACATGTTCTCTTGAATATTATCACATATTTGATTTTATAGGCTAAAGCTTTAAAGCGGTATTAGAGGGTACGCAAATTTAGTAGTGCAAACATGCCCTTTACAAGCTGTAAGTGCAAATCACTTACATTGCTGATAGATTTATGCAAAGCTTCACCGAGACAGTGCCGCTATGAAGAAAAGATCACAGGAATAAAGGGAAACATTCAGAAATCGACTAAGTAAGAGAAAAAGGGATAAGGAAGGGAGAGTAAAACATAGAATATTAATTATAATTTGATCAGGGTAAAAAAAGTTGAAGACTATCTGGATAACATGTTAAATGAATACTTTGCTTTGACTTAGCATATAAACTTCCAAACACAGAACAGAATGAGGCATTTCCTTGTGTTATATTTTGAAAGTACAGGATAGCAGTATCATTCCAAAGCAACATTATATTACAATCAAACATTTGTAAAATTATCCACCTGGTTTCTCCTCGCCATCATGGTAAAAAATTTTGTGGAAAAGTCATCGAGTACACCAATCTGCATTACTATTACAAAAGCCATACATTAAAAAAGTTAATGATCAGCTGTGTTTCTGAAATAGCCCAAGCATATTAAACACAACATATTAAAGATCAGATATCACTGCTAAAAAAAAAAAAAAGAGATCAAGTTTAGATGCAAATGAAGTAAAATTTATATTAAAATACTTTATTTTTCTAAGATTTCAGAATGAGAAGTGAACATAAGTCTTTCTGCAATTATCGACCAAAAAACGGGTATTGTACCACCTTGTACTGCTGTTGATTGTTAATGAAAATCAAAAATAAAAACAAATTGCCAAGTAGATACCTTATATGAAGTACTACTGACCATATGTAAAATTCATACGGCTAGACAGATAAAGGTGCACAGAGTCATCAGAAATGAAGTCAGAGCAATTTAAAATCCAGCATGACCAATTTCTGCTCTTGAAATGCATGACCAATTCCCACTTTTGGGACACATTAGTCAAGAAGATGGCTTTCTCAGGGAGACAGCAGATATTTTTATACTAGCTTGGAAGACTTCACCCAGGAATATTTAAGATGATAGTTTGTTAAAATCTTACAAGAAGAAAACAGTATTCCTCCTTTTGAATTTATGGAGTGATTAACATAAAAAATAGTGGAAAATCACAAATTATCTTATTAAATTTGGAATTCAAATTAACTTTGTAAAAGAGTCAACAAGCAACATGTTTGTACTCATGAGAGTAACAAACACCAGGAGGTACCATACTGCAGCAAAGAACAGGCTAGCACATTAACAGCTCTAATTTCTATATCCCATTTTGCCAATGCCAACCTGAGTTAAGTCCTGTGATTCCTTCCCCATCTGTCTTGTTTTATGGATGTTGGAAGAGAGCTTGAACGCTCTCAATAAATAAGCTTCTAGAATGGCTGGGATTTAATATTGACTGATATATTTAGGCACTACTGCAGTATGAGAAACAAATATTTATCAGCTGTATATAAATTGACAATATCTAGAGATGTTAGTAACATCTAGTTAACAGTATTCTGACTGATAAAACAAAGATGGGCTAACCCTTAATATATGTGATTCCACTAAGTTTAAAGGCTTTCCACAGATACCAAAAACAGATGGAACGTATACGATGTTTTGATTAAGGCTCTGGACTAAAACTATGCAATAAAGTTCAATTTTTAGACTTGTCACAGATTGCTTATGCTACTTGACTCAAAGCAAATTTTCTGCAGCGCACACTTTCTGACTGCGAAGTGAGAATTGTAATTACCTTCTGGAAAAAAAAAAAATTAACTCTGAGATGCTCATATATTTCAGTGATGAAAATACGACTAACATACACCCTCAAAGTCATTTTTTTTTTTTTTTAATAGAGTTGGGCTTATAGAGTCAACACTCTTAGGTGCTCAGGCACAAAAACTGAGCATACAGTTAATGTAGTTCATTGATTTTTAACATTTCAAAAACACATGTAGTTTATAAATCTAGAAGTCCCAGTACCGCACCCCCATTCAAACACATTTAATTACAAGATAGTTAGCCAAACACTAGTGCTTGAAAAAGAATGGAAAAGATACTACAGGATTCAATCAAGAATACTTCCAGTGCAAAACTGAGATCACTGTCAGTCAGCATGGCAAAGAGCCAAGCTAAAGAAAGCTTGATTTCTTGCCTCGACATGGCTACAATCTTGAGCAATAAATGCTGCTGTATAAAAATAACACTTAAGACTTTTTATACAGTTCATTATTAGATTTTTATTTAAATGTGTGTACTATTACAATTTTAATAAAGCATCCTTTAAAAGGTTAAAGCCAACCTATATGCAAATCTCAAAAATCACTGGTGGTAATCACAGGCATTCTTTAGGATCAGTACTAAACTTGCCAACAATTGGGATTTTAATCCATTACTAGGAAGTAAAGACTTGTATAGAATATATGCATGATAAATCAGTAAACTATAATTATGTAGTGCAGTCAATTGGCATGGAGGACTGACTTCAACAAAATATGTAGCAACATAATGAGATGTAGCTCCTTATTTAACAATATGTGGGACACATTCAGAATGGAGAACTCCAAAATAAGCTAGCCTACTTGAAATTATTATTAAGATATGGAGGAAGACTCATATATTCATAACTTAAAGTCTCTATTAAAACAGCTGAGTTTTTCCTTAATTAAATTTTATTGGGCCAGTTTGCATCATAATAAAGCAGATTCAGAGATTTGAACCTCATTCATGCTTTGGGGTCACTGACTTCTCTGAAGTTGCCGACAGACCCATCGCAATGAGTGTCCCAGGGATCATGCTTGCTTATGATCATATGATGGTATTTTCCTTAAGAAAGGATGGAAGGTCACAGTGCTTACTGAGTTTTCAAAACACTGTCAACAATAGATTCTTGTGCTAAGCCCTGAGACCCTAGATGGGGAAGAGCAACCTGTTGTATCAAGAGCAGTACTAGATTACTACACAGTCCTTGTGTTATTCTAAGAGTGAAATTCAACCGATGCTTCAAATATTTCTGAAGGGGAAAAGCTGTGTGTATCCATCAGCTGTTAAAAAAAGCTGCTTTAAAATGCTTATTGAAGAAACTGAAGGGACCTTTGGCATAAGTCCACTTTATCCCGCTGAAAATAATAATAAAAAAAGCAAACAAAGTAAATTCTTTCTCTTTGTTTCAAGAGAAAGACTGATTTGTCAGCAGATTCACCGTCTCTGTCTGGTGCTTACGTAGCTGCTGACTCTGCAGAGATTTGGAAAGCAGCTGTTTCCTACTCCAGTGTTTTGTATTTGCTTGAGGCTTGTGACATAGTAGGAATGGAGAGCTGCACCAAAGGTTGCCCTCACCGACTAATAAGAAAAAGCAGCATTCACAGTCCCTTCTTCCATTTCCCTCTCTTCTCTGAAAGAGAAGGCTTCTTCCTCAGCCTTTCACTGAGGAACATGAAAGTATAATTTGAATATGAAAAAAAGCAAGGAAAATGTTAAGAAACATACTGAACAGAATGGAGGATAACAACATAGATGATTTTTTTTTCATAATGAGTATTGTGTAAATTCTTGCTGTTTCTTTACAAAATTACTGATGGCCCAAGGAGATTTATAGAAAGATAACAGAAGTAGAAAAATACATTAACTGACAAGAAATAAAACCAAAATAATTTTATGTAACAGTTAACAGCATGAGGAAAGTAAAAAAATAACAGATATCTTAAAAGAAAGCAGTTTGAAGACTTTTACTCCTGTATCATAAAAAACAGATTACTGGTGGTACTACAGAGTCAAATTAAAATCAGAAAACCTACAAAACCTACAATCAGTTTTATAACTTAGTGAAACCAAACACTTAGAACACTTAGTACTACTTAGATAGGACTGCTGCATCATTGCTGATGATAAGCAAAAAGCAGATTTTGGAAACAATGTAAAAAATAATTACCTCACGATATATGGCAATCCCTAAGTATTAAGGATTCAAGCAACTTTTCCATGAATGGAAATTACCACAATTTTTGCTTATTGTGGCAATAGTTTACATACTTAGTGCTAAAGTCGATTTTAGGCAAAACACTTAACTAGAAGACCCTCCGCTCAGAATCTTTGCCTTTAGATTTTTGCTTTTTTTTCCCTTTCTCTGGCCCTATAAGTCCTGCTTCTGTTTCTTTCTTTTTTTTTCCTTTTTTCAAACATACAGAAATCCACTCTGAGAGAAAAAAAAAAAAAGTAGTAATTCTGAATATGGCAGTCTGGATTACATGATTATTCTTACAGTCACATCTGAATATACAGGTTCCCAACTCAGAATATGGGAATATGGGAACACTGACAAGATTTCCTCTAAGTCATTAGTGAGTGCTGGAATGCTTAAGGCACTGGATCACAAGTCCTAAGGAGAAACTCCCAAAGCTCCCCTTGTCCTCAGCAAGTCCCTAAGGAGCTACAGCATCGCTCCATTAAAGCCACACCATTAAGAGCTGCCGTCACTTCTGACAAGTTCCCAAGAGCTACAGAAAGCGGTATCTGAAAATATGTCTAAAGATGGGAAAAGACTCATACAACCTTGTCTTTAATACCTTTTCCAGATGGCCTCTGTTTGTTTAGCATATATATACACACATACACACACGCTTTTATTTATATATATATATAGATAGATATATAAAATCCTTGTGTATTTAGTATTTTAGATTTCTAAGTGTCTTTAAATCTTCCCCCAAATCCTTGAGGCAAGAGGTTTTGAGGTAAAACCTATCATCCACCTGACAATGTTAGACTTGCCAACATTATTCAGGTAGAAGAATGCCTAAACAGGGAACTAGCATTGAGAAGCAGCTTACTTGAAGTTTACGTTCTACCTGATACCCATTAGACAAGCATTTGCTGTGTTCTTGGCAACATCATGGGAAAGGAAACAAGAGTAAAATGATGATATGCTAGAAGTTGATTGGAAAAGAGATATAGAGTCACATGCAGATCTTTCTCTTGTAGAAATTTACTGCATTCATTTGACAGCAAATCTTTTAAACCAAGGGTTACCCAGATCATTGAACATGCCACTAATCCTTGGGCTCAGAAATTGGTACATCCTGATTCTGCTCGTGTGGACACAGATCAGCTCTGTGGTAACCACCTCCATGCAGGCCAACGATGACCTAGCACTAACTGCCAGAGTTACCTCAGGCAGAGGACTAATGAGCAGTTGTTTTCAGCCATGCAGAAGAGTTCGCACTTTTCCACAATACTCCACCTCACTCGCAGGAGCTGGGTCAGTGGCCAGGACTTGCAATTGCATATCAGAATATGAGAGAAGGACAAGGGGAGCTGCATGTGCTAGGAAGAAAAAGTTCACTGGTGACCTGGGTTGCAGCAACAGCGAAGATCAGAAGCCTTGAGTCCGGCTGTGTAAGGCAAGGCGCAGGAAGGAAAGGCAGTCTTCTCAACACGCACACAGCGTCTCCAAGCAGCTAAACTTGGAACCTCATGTTCTACGAACACGCAAACCAGACCTTGTTTGCTAGCACTGGGAGAGAGATGTTTCATTTCACAATAAAGAGAAAGACGATACTTGGTAGATGATAGAGAATTCAAAATTCCTTCTCAGCATTTCCTTAAGATTAGCATCCTTTACTGGTTTTACCAAACTTAACACGTTTGAACCAACTGAAGTTCTGTGAGATCCAAAGGAGACCACCGACTTTAAAGTTTCTTTTGTTGATCTTTGCCATCCACAACTCCTCCCTCTAAATCCAGTCTCTAATGTTTAACTTCTTAGATCTGAACTGCATTAATTGATTTTCTGGTTCCCCGAAAAAGAAGACCTAGTAATTATTTCTCATTTACTTTTAAACGAGTTTTGAATCTTCAGAGAACTACAAATTAGAACAATCTACATGAGAAGGATATGTTGTTTTTATTTTTATTTTATTTTTTATTATAAAGTTTATCTTGAAAGTGGATATGAGATTTAAAAAAGGAAAAGACTCCATCACAGAACCAAACTCTTGGAATAGAAATCTCCTACCACCAGTTTTGAAATGAGAAAGAAACTCTGTAAGAGAAAAAATAAGCAAAGGGCTCCCAAAGCATACATGGCACACTTTTGTTCATTCTCACTGGAAAATCTGTAGTACTTCCATTAATACAGGATGGTACCTGAGATTTTACAAAAAAGAAACATTTATAAGAATAGGTAATAGATAAATGCATGCAGTAAGACACACATCTTATTAAGTTCTCCTGAAAGTTTAAGTTTGCACTAAACAAATAAGGAAAACAGAACACACAAAAATATTTTCTTTTTCTTTTTTTTTTTTTTTTAAATATTGTTCATGGCTGAAGCTTTCTCAGCAGTAAAATGTTTTTAATAAAAACGTTAAAAGTGTATTCCATAGCTAAAAGAAAAAGAGCAAGAAGCAAACACATCTGAATTCTCTGCATATTTCATGAAGAAACTCTCACATGGATTGATACTTGGTAAATTTTACAAGAAAAAAAAAGAAGGAAAAGCACTTTCTTTTTAAGACTTGGTCTCTAGACACTGGCCCACTTACCATCTACAGTCAATGTGGTTAGTAGTTTAAATGATGCTTTACAAATGGTAAAAAAGCGTCTAAGCCCTTGATCAGCTAAATAGCATTTTTTCCTCATAGAAATTATTTTACTCATTTTACTCACACTGTTTCAATAATCCTGCAAACATTCTATTAGGGAGCAACTCTATGAGGGACCACTTAATATTAATGGCATAAAAGAAAAATACTATATTGCTTTACATCAAACTTACATGTCATTTACCAAAAGTGCAGCAGCCTATAGGAGGCAAACTAGCATAACACACACAAAACCTTAAAATATTTTAAGGCCATAAATTACCTAGAATCAGCAGCCGTTTCTCTCTCTTTTTCAAGAAGTATGAGATGCACTAATATATACTGGAATATGACATATCAGTAGGAGTATATCATTAACTTATAAAGCAACAGAGAACAAGAGAGCTGGGCCTGTTCAGCCCGAAGAAGAGAAGGCTGAGAGGGAACCTGATCAGTGTCTATAAGTACCTCAAGGGAGGGACTGAAGAGGATGGGGCCGGCCTCTTTTCAGTGGTGGCCACCAACAGAACTAGAGGTAATAGCCACAAACTGAAATACCAAAAGTTCCACAGGAACTTAAGGAAAAATTTCTTGACAGTGAGGGTGACAGAGCCCTGGAACAGGCTGCCCAGAGAGGTTGTGGAGTCTCCTTCTCTGGAGATCTTCAAAACCCGCTTGGACGCAGTCCTGCACCACGTGCTCTAGGTGACCCTGCGTGTGCAGGGGGGTTGGACTAGATGACCTCTAGAGGTCCCTTCCAACCTTAAGCATTCTATGATTCTATGAACACACTGTCTTCCCTATTAAAAAGACACTAGATTGTGACAGTGAGGTCAGGCATGTCAAATTGCACTATTTTGCACTGGACATGGTACATAAACATGACTTGGGGAGAAGAGGAGGTGAAGCAGAAGTTGTTCACCTTGATTTGAGCAAATTTTAGCATTGTTGTATCCAAGTTGTGACATTATGATTTAGATGGGAGGACTCTCTGGTGGGCGAGTCCTGGATTTTCAGGCTGAAAGGGTAGTAGCTGACAGATCACCCGTGCCCTGTTAGAAGAATGGGTGAGCAGGGACCCAAGAAATTCAACCACAACAAATGCAAAATCTTGCTCCTGAAATGGACTCATCTCCAGCACTAGCACCGACAGGGCATCTCGCTGAATGTGCAGAGAAGAGCCAGGAGCTCCCGGTTGACAACAGGGCTAAACACGAGTCAGTTGGCCCCAGCAGCCATGAATGCCATCAGTGCGCGGGGCAGCATCAACACAGGCACACCTAACCAGGAGACAGAGGGAAGCAACTAGTCCCCTTGATCTGGCACTTGCCAAACTGCATGTCTGGAACACTGCATCCAGCTTTGGTGGCCCTAGCACAGGCCATGTGTTGACAAACTTGATCAAGGGTGGTGTAGTACCATTACCGAGATGGCCACGTGCTAGGGCATGTGGCCTGCAGGAGAGCCTGAGGGAACCAGCCTCATTCAGGCTACAGAGAAGAACTTTTCCGTCATTATAAGCCAACTGTTCAACACGAACACGAGTAATGGAAAAGCAGTAAGTAGATAAAAGTGGAAATAAAAGTCTTCTACTTGAGTTTTTGTGCTCTGAATCTGTATGCTGTTATGAAATGAGACAACTCTCTGGGACAGCAGGAGCAACAACAGCCATTTTGCAAATGCAAATTACCTTCTACGCACAAATTCTCCAGTAAAACTCTCCCTTTGACTATCTGAGATCTTTGATTCCAAGATTTCATTTGTATGCATAAAAAAAAACCTTGTTCACTTGCACCACACTAATCATACATTTTCCCTTCTGAAACCACAGATTGGTTTTACTGTGGAAGTACTGAAAGGAAGAGATAAGTATTTTAGAAGTACATTAAAACTACATAAAGATGAAGATTTTTGTTGCTGTATCATTTTCAAATTGTACTTTACTAGAGAAAAATGCTATCGATAGACTGAAGTAAAGAGAGTAAATGAAGCTTGGCTAAAGGCAGTAAATGACACTTAAAAGAATTAAATGAGTCCTTTATTAAATTCACATCATAAAAAATAACAGACCAAGAACTTCGAAAGTCTCCAGACTTTGAGCCCATGTTACAGAATTTTATAAGCTTAAATCTCCTTGGTGGCAAAATACAGGAAATTAAAGGTTCCTATAGGAACCTTATTTAAACCCCCAAAGCAGACAGCAAATTTTAAGTTATCCCACAAGCCAACCCATTAAATTACCGTGATTTCAATCAGTGCCACTTAATGATTTCCACAATCTGCTTCTCTTATTTTTAAAATGCACTTGTTCATATTCAGCTGCGCTTTCAAGCTGAAATCAACAAAATCAGTGCTACAGCACTTATGGTTTGGGGAAAAAAAAAAGTACAAATCTAATAATTTCTGAGAGTTATCGAACTGCTATTATTATAAATATCAGTAATCTGGTACTTATCCAGTAATTCAGTATTCACCAAAAGCTATACCAAAAAAATGTTTGAAGCTACTCAAGAGAGCATATAGGTGTATTAAATGTGTTGTGGAAGCCACGGAATGTTCTCACTTTCCAGTGCTTTGTACAGTATCATTTTTGTAAAGGTAAAGGTCATCATCAAACAACTAGAACTTGTAAACATTTGCAATCTGTATGCATGGTATGTAAGCAAACAGGGAACCAAAAAAATTTTACAGCGAAGAGAGAAATCAGCTTCTCCCACCACCCCCAACTCCCAACTTCAACCACTGCCCCTTCCCATCCCTCCGCCCCCCTCCAAAAAAGAAAGAAAGAAGAGAATCCACACCATATTACTTAAAATTTTCAGTAGTGACTAGGCTTAAAAAGCATGATGTTAACACATTTCATTCTAAAAACAAGTGTCACAATGAATTTAATGTAGCTAATAGGTAATAAAACGCCATCATCTAAACTATAACAGCCTTCCAATCCTCAAAGAGGCATCATAGTTACCTGGTCTAAAAGATCTTCAACTTTTTTTTGCCATCCATCCCTGGCTGCATTTTTTTCACGTTCTTTCAGTTGTAATAGCTGAGTCATGGCTGCCTTCTTGTCCTCTTCATGCTGAAGCCTGAGTTCTTCACGAAGCTTATTACATTCCTGTCTAAAAGCAAAGGTCAAAAATTAAAATATCTTGCCTATATGAGAATATATAATATAAGCTTGTATATACAATACCTCGACCTTGTATAAGAAGTGAAAAATAAAGGCAATTTGAGTAGTATGTTTCACTTGCTATAACACTTGTATATATTTGCTTTCTTATCGAAAGGATAAGGGACAAAAATTAACACTTGCCGAAGATTTTCTGTCCATTTTATTTCCAAGTCACGGGCCATTCTGTCAACTTTGAACTTCTCCTCTTCTCTCATGGCAGCAATCATCAGCTCATGCTGTTGTCTCTCCTGATCTAGTTCTCCCTGCAAACACAAACTTCACAATAGAGACTGATCAGCAGCAAAAAAGTTTTTCAAAGCTCAAATGAATGTGCTTATAAAAGTGTCAGTTACAGCTGACTTAAAGGCACTGAACTTTTACAGTGTCTATCAAAATTAAACCTGCTAATGACTTTATTTCTGCTGAGTATTTCTTATGGAACCTAATCCTCTCCTATAACAAGCAAGTTTACAGCAAGTCACTTTGGAAGTAATCATTGCAAATGCGGTTATATTGAACGACAATTCAGGTTTGAAACAACCCCTTGAGATCTTGCAAATTTGTGGAACACAGGGCTAAGCCTGGATTTAGAACAGGTTGTTCTGTGTCTGTGACTGTACAGTCAAGACTTTTTTTTTTTTTCTCCTTCCTTTAATCAGTGAATATTCAGTACTTGATATTCAAAGCTTGAACTATTTGCTGAGCTACAAAGTCCTTGTATCTTCTATCAAATTCTTGACTGTACAAGCTTGGAGGACAGTTTTAGTCTGAACAGAGAAAAAAATGTAGAATTCATATAACCATTTCTGTTTAAAATTTACAGTATTTAAATAGTACAAGGTACTACCTAAAATTCATGCTTACATGAATATGCCAGTGGAGCTTGCTTTATTCATGAAAAGCAAACCTGACCAGCATCTAAATTTAATTAGCACTTTCAAGCACAAGAGTCTTTGTAGGCTTTTTTTCATTTATATTTTAAGATCTGCTAAGATAACCACCATTCCCAGTAATCTTCTCTATATGAGTATTTAGATGTTATAATAGTTGAAAAAGATCTAGCAGTCCACATGGAAGTCAGGAGAAGTGATAAAATACACAGCAGAAGTTATAAACTATAACAGGGAGCATACCTGACCACCAATGTTGAAAATATATATACACACACACACACATCCCCCCAAAGACCCAATTTTAAGTTATTTTTACTAAGAAAACACCACTGGCACGATAAGAGATTTAAAGATCTTTTTTCTTGAATGTTTGCTGCTCTACTTCAAATATTTGATGTGATCTTCTAAGTGTGTATTGTTTACTGAGGAAAAGGATATACTTAGTATTAAAGTCAATGAGTTACTGGAATATTAACTGGCAGTTCCAGAACTTTACATTGCCATCATAGCTTTTCGTTTTTTTTTAAAGTTAGTAAAAAAGAAAACATAAAATGAAGTATTATATTCCATTCTCATGTAATTTTAGTGAGGCATACTGCAGGTGAAGGTGGCCCAGAGAGTTCTAGAGTTCAGAATGCCAAAATTACCCCACTCCCCAGAAAACTCTCTTTAGAAGTATATGTATTTTAAATGATCCATTCCGAGATTTGTCTTGGGTATATGGAACTTTACAACTTCCATACTGTGTATAAAACACGAGAAAAATATACAACATACTACAGTTTAAATTTTACTGGATAAAGGAAAAAAAAAGTTTTTTTTGTTTGTTTTTTACTTTTACTACATTTCTACATTTTACCTATTCTCTCTCTCTTTCTCTAAGTGATAGAACAACTAATTTATTATTAAGCAGCTTTTTTTTTTTTTTTTTTTTTGCATTAAGCATAAGAAAAAAAAATAATGCCTAAACACATATCAGATATCCAAGACACAGCACAAGGCTGACAAACTTGTGTCCCAGGAGATCTGGGCCTGTCTGGACCAATAGCTTGAAACCACTCAATATAGCTATGGCATCTAAAATGGCAACACGTACTAACACTTAGACAAATGAACTGTTTCAATTGTGTATGGTGTTCTAACTCTCCAGATGAAAGTTTGCCATATTTCAAAGTATCGTATCTCACACCTTAAAATAATTTTGAAGAACTATTTAAAAATCTAAATTTGGGCCCAAAATGACCATGGTCATTATTTGAGAAAAATAAGACAGTATGTTAGGCCTCTATTAAAATAAATAAGTAAAGGTTTCAGCAGATTCTAGTGTTCATAAGCTATAGGATTATCTGCGCAAAGACATAAAACTGCCTGGAATAGCACTGGTGTAACAAACACACATCCTTTCTACATTCTCATGAAATTCTGCTAACTCAAGCCACTGAAAAATCTGATTCTGGATCTATTTTGTAGGGACATACTGTACGTTGGCAGCTAAAGTTTTTATTAACCAGAGATGTGCTTTTAACTATAACCATTTAATAACAGGTGTGTCCTTTGGAGGAAAAAAAAATTAGGCTTTTGACTTCTACTTGAAAAGGAAAACATCCATTTCAGGGAAGTCACATGAAACTCCCTTTATAAGAGGTACTCCGTAACATTTTTTGCCATTTTGGCAACAAAACCAAAATCACTATGGCAGTAGTTTGCATAATTTATTCTCCAACATGATGGTTACCTCAACATTATACAATGAATCTGTGGTTTCTCGTAGTCTTGCTCTAGTTAATTCTAGTTCTTTTTGGAGTATTTCCTGAGCTTCTTGAAGACTAGAAATATGTCCTTCTGCAGTTCCAAGGCCTTGTTCACTTTTTCTTACAAGGTCTTGTAGACGACACACCTACAACACACAAAAAAGTATCATTTACATAATTACTACTTAAGGCAGCCAAAAAAAAATTGTGTTTTCATTTTCTTCTAGGAATTTCTAATTCCATCATGAACTACTACTACTCGCTGCACAGGTCCTTCTCTTTTCAATCACTTGATGATCATGAATTATAAAATGAAATTCCATAATGTTATAAATTCAAATATAAAGATTCATAGTCAAGGATTTCACAAAAAAAAAAAAAAAGAAACTACATTTGAAGTATTTTTCAAAGTACTAGGTTATGTAAAAAATGTGAAGTTACCTGCAGTTTTATTAGAAGAAAATATACTGTACACAAATAAAAATAATTAAGAACCATTTTGAAATGCATGAACTCTTAATATGTATCTTCTGCTAGGATACATTCCTCTGTCTTCATATCACTACCTGCCTGTGAATTAGCTCATTTAAATCTCAAATTTGTGTAGAGAATAACGTGATCATTTCTGTAACTGCTGTGTAACAGTACATTTATCTCTGTCTCTGTGCTTTAGCTCCTCAACTCACAACTAATAAGAATATTAGATAGAACATTGTTTAATAGCCATAGGAAAGTAAACAACTATCTAAATAAGCCAGAAAAACAGAACAACAAGGGCAGGGGAAACAAAAATAGCAGACAGTAGGAAATGACATTTCTGCAGAAGACTAGGTTATTACCTTTGTATGTTAAGGTTAAGCATATCTCAGAAAAAGATTAAATCTTGAGCACATGCCTATGCTCCCTTGCATTATATGCAACTACAGCCAGTAATTTCCTATGATATACTATTACCTGAAAGAGAATTTCTACCTCAAAACAAAAAACACAAAAAATGGCCTTGAAAACTGAGTGATATCCTCAAGTTGCATCATTCTAGCTGGTGGTTTTGCTATCAGCAGTACATTTCTCAGGTATTCACTCATGAATCATTTGGATGAGACTAGCTTAAGAACGAGTGCATGACAACCAAGCAAAAGACTGAAATTGTGGATTCGTAAAATTTTTATTCAGAAATAAAGCTGTATTGAGGGTATAATTAAAATAGACTGCAATATTAATACATTCATACAGGGCGAATAATTCTGCTCTTCAAATAAGAATCACAAGTCATCCTTTTTTGGAAACATTTGAAGACCATCTGCACATTAGTAAACTGAGCAGGATTTACAATATGCTAAAAATGAACAAATATATGTTTAAACTCTGGCCTAATTTTTCTGATTCTCAAAATATTTTGTGTGTAGAAAATTGAGTACTTAATATGAAGACGAGAAGAGTTAAAATAAGAAAGATTGTTTACACAGATTCTTTTTTACCTAATATCTTTTGCTTTGTTATGTTCCGTAAGAAAGGTTACTGGCCTGCTTCTGAGTGTTGATTTTATCATTTCACTTTAAAATAGACATAACAGGCTAAACAGTCTGAAGAGCATAAGCCTAGCCTAGTGTGGACTCTAAACATGAATCGAGCATAAGAACACTATTGATTAGACGTGGTCTAATGCACTTGGCTGCTAGCTGATCTCATTAAGTTAATTCTTGCCTCCTGGTTGGCTGAAGTCAGTTTGGTTGTCAGTTCTTCCCGAAGGTTTTCCAACTGCTGTCGGAGCTGACTCTTATCCTCCTCCAGATGTAGTTTTTCCTTCTCAAACTGCTGCTCCAACTCCTTCAGAAATAAAAAAAAAAATAATAATAATAATAAAAAAGGAAGACACATCAAACACTTGCCATATGGTCATCACATAACACAGCTATCAGAATGCCTACAAACTGCAAGCTGCACAGGTCTAGAGAACAGAAGTCAACAGAACTGCAGTTTCCTCTGCTGCATATCTCAAACACAAATGTAACACAGAAGTCTCCTCCAGACATGCAACAAAGGGAAATAGTTCATGATATTCTACAGTATCCTGTACTAATCATGACTCTAACAAGAACTGCCTTTAACTAAAACAACATTTGTAAAAAGCAAAATTCCCTGGCCTTGTAAACCTCAAACTTTAATGTGACTGTTGGCATTTCAGTTGCTATGGTTGTTATTCCCATAACATCCAAACATTAAATTAAAAGTATATTGCATGGTTCTGACAGATAATTACTCCACAGTAGAACAATGAACAAAATTTTAATCTGAACCATCATTTTTGATACTACCTTCAAAACGCCTTTGCGACTTTTTTTACTCCTTTGTATCCACTTAAGGTTAATGCCTTATAAATTACATTTTATGTCAATAATTTTCAGAAATAGATTTCTTCCAGGTGCTATACAAGACCAAATTAAACAAGTATTTATAACCACTGTATTCAATCAATTTGAAGTATGAACTACCTCAACTTGGAGACAGGCTGTACAAAGACATTACAAATAAATAACAGATCTTTCTTGAACTAAAAGAAGGAGTATGTTTGTACTTCAGAACTTGATGGAATAGCAAAATGTTCACCACTGAAGCATTTCTTTAAGTATCAGCAACATTGTGCTGCTTCTGCATTTGACTTTTTCTTCAAATACAAAAATCCTCAGAGTGATAGTAGTTTCAGCAGTTAAGGAGGTTACTTGCTCGCTCTCTGACTCTAGATATTTTCTCAATGTGCAATGTAAGATTCACTAATAAGATTTAAAAAGTTAAAGCTAGTGCTCAATATGGCATAAATAGGAATTTTCATCTATTCATTTGATGTATCCATGTATCAGGACCAATTTTTACACATCAGTACTGCTTGCAGTAGCACAGAAAATTGTTTACAGATATTACTGTGAACAATCCATTTCCTTAAGATGGAAAAATCACTTAAATTATTACAACTAAAAACTAATTCTTCTACAGATAAACATTTGTTTACTGAACATACAACTAATGTTCCTACAGACATGAGTTTTCTTTGGTAAACAAGACTAAGAATGAGCACAGGTAGGCATTGGTCCAAAGAAGACAAAGCAGTTATGTACAATTCCTCTGCTTTCCTTTTCCGCTCACATATTTAATTTTAAAAACACTAATCAAGTTACTAAATTAACTTGATATTATTTTTACAAAAGCTCAAGAAATAACGTTGCACATGCATTCAGTTGAAAGAAAAAAATGAGATCAAGAAGCATAAATGAATCAGACCACTGTCATTAAAGAGTATGCACAGAGCAGTATTTTTCAACTGCTGGGTACCATAAGGGATTTTATAGGAAGACCTGAACCTCAAATCATATCTGTAAGAAAACTGATTCCACAGGAAGTTTAAATGTTTTGGAATCTTGTATAGATATCATTGAGATTTGTAGGGTTTTTTGATTTTTTTCCAAAGGAGGAAGAGAAATAACCTGGGAACTTTGATACTGCATGGTGTGTGTTTTGCAAATAAAATATATTATTGTTCTGAAATGGTCTCGAACTTCCAGGTAGATAGTTGATGTATCACACATGCTTCATCTCAACCCAAATATGTAAGATTTCTTGGAAAAGGTGGGATAAAATTGTACATGCTGAGTTCCAGAAACTAGACTTCTTGCAACACCTGAGCAAATTCAGGGATCTTCACAACTTACTGTAACAGAGTCATGGAAAAAAAACTTCTGAAATGACTAATAGCAAACTCAATTGGTAGCACGGGGGAGCATGTGCTCTTTAAGAAAGAAAAGATACTACAGCTGGCAAATTAACTTAATTTTAGAAAAAGAGAGAGTGAGGGAATAGGCATTTTCTTTCAAAAGTAATGCAGTATTTCAGCCTAAGAATGTGTTGGCTAAGAGTTGAAAGAAAAAAATATTCTCAGAAAATCTTACAGAGACACCAATAATTGCAGCAAGTATATTAAAAGTGCCCCGTCCACCCCTGCCTCCATACATGTGTATGATTTTTCCATTATTTTTCCTTTAAGAGCTACTCTTAATTCCTGAAAGGCATTAAAAATTTTGGGATTTATTCCAAATAAAACTTAAAAAGCAACACTCTAGTTAAAGTCTAAGACGACTGTCCATTTCTACACTCTTGATAGATTTCAAGCAGATCAGAGGAATGGAACAAAAACTAAGTTAAACACAGCAGCACTTGTCCTGCATCCACTGTGTGCAGCAGAATTTGTTATAATGCATATACAATCAGAATAGGAAATTAGTCCTTTCCTTCATCACAACAACAAAAAACCAACCTTGTGAAACCAGAAAGCCTATCAGTTTCAGGATTCTGCTTAGAGGTAAATTCATAGCTGGCACACAGTTGCACAGTTTCACATTACAAGGTATGCACATACTCTTCCTGAGCACGCATGAAGCCAAGTCCTGAGATACCTCTTCTCTGAACCAATGAGCTGTTTATGAAAAATTTAAATAAATATTATTTAAATATTTATTAATATTTAAATATTGTTAACTTTTCATCTCCTTCAGTAAAACTGACCTTGCATATAGGTCCAAATGAAACTTTGCTGTACAACAATTTTGATCTGGTAGAAATTATATCTTCTTTCTTTCTGTATATTTTATTATTCAGGGGAGAAAAAAAAACAACACCTACCATCTGCAGTTTTTTCTTATCCTTGTTAGCACTAGTGTGAGCAGCCTCAATTGCTGTATGATGTTTCCATGTCAATTCTTCCAAGGTCTTAGAATGAGCCTCCTTCAACTGTGCAGCCTCTCCTTCCAACCTCGCCTGCAATTTTACCAGCTCCTTCTCATAATATTCCCGTTGTGTTTCCCTTGCTTCATTTACTTTCTGTAAGAAACAGGCAAAATCATTTCTTAAATTTCTATCTCAGATCCTAGTTACCTCTAATAAAGAGTAAAAGACCCCAATCCCACTCCAACGACAGGAAAAAAAATACAGGAAGTGTACTGATAATACATGTGGACAGATATTAAAACACATACAAAATATAATACTTGGTGTTTGCCCAATTTATCCGGCTAATCATTCAACAAACAGAAAAGTAGCTTCAGACTATCTCCACATTAGATTTTAGATTTATTATTAAAGTCTATCTTTTAGATTTATTTACTTTGCAGAAAGAGACAACAGGTACCAAACTCACAGAAAAATTCAGTTCATTTTCAAACATGTTTAGTGCATTTTCAGAATATTGCTTTTCATTTTTATTTGGCCATTTCACCTTTCTTCCTACTGAGCTACTTCACAGACTATACCACTAAGCACATCACAGTTTAAATTAAACTGTTGAAAGGTGCCCCAAATAGTTTGGGCAATATCCAACATGTCTTCCCTCTGCCTTCACTTTAGTTGAAACAGATAACACCAAACCTGCCACACACGCTCTATGTTAGACCTTCTGTGATACTACATGAGGTTCACTTGGAACAAACTACTCCAATCACTTCAGACTTAAAAATAACTAAAACGTATTCAGATTTTTACTCAAAATTCTGTCTTTTGTTTTTACTCATTTAAAGCGAGTAAGCTGCTTTACCTTCTCCAGTGCCAAAATCTGCTGCCTTTGTCGTTCATCCAGGCTCTGTGTTTTGCTTTGTAATAAGTTTCTTTCTTCTTCTAGCTGTGATAATTTTTCTTTCAGTCTAGATTTTTCAGATTCCAAATCTCTGATTGTAACTTCTTGAGTCATTTGAGTAGCTTGAAGCATCCCAATGTGACCTGAAAACAAAACAACTCTTTAAAATCTTCACATAAAGAAAGCAGTCAGATAAAAACCTAAGATCTATCTGAAGCAGTATTATTTTTTCAGAACGAGTTTATTGCTACAGCCTCAGCTCCAGGGAATTACTTTCTTATTAAAACTTGTGTTACCTGTCAATTTTAATAAAATTTAAAAAAACAAGTTTTATTTAAAGGATTTTTAAGTTTATGTTAGAGAGAAGTAGCTAAGGAAGTAAGCTTTGTTTCAGTGTTTCTCATAAGACAATAAGACAACCACTGTGGCTCCTGATTCATCTCCCTCTCTGCATAGAGGGCAGGAAACACAGCAATTCTCTCTCAAGTTCTGAATCTCGGGTTGAATACAAGATGAATACAAAGCTTTCCAAGGCATAGTAGAGTTTTCTTTACTACGCTGCATGGCATGCAATGTTTAAAACCTTAAGGATTCTTTTGTTCCTGCAGCTATTAACTATGAGAATCAAATTTCTTTGAGACAACTCTTTTGACTCCCAGGTATGAGCTGACGCCAGAAGCAGGTTCTGAACACGCAGCTAACTGACTACCTCGCATGCTAATGGCTTGGTGGCACTTCTAAAAGCAGGTCTCTGGCCTCTTGCTACACTGTGAGGTGCTGTAAAGCAAAGATGGACCATTGACAGTGTCACCGTGCTCAGCAGCAGTGTGGACACACTGAATTTCAGTGCCAGAGGAGATCAGTGTTGGACTGATAGTCTGGGTTGATTTGGTGTATTAGTAATACTGAAAAAATGGACTGGATACTTAAGCTTTTTCCCCTAAATATGGCATTGGGTGCTAAGTCATTCCTAGGAACAGAAACAGCAGAGTGAAAGAAGGGGAAGAAAAGCTTATTCAGAAGGTCTCACCTGGTAACTTGTAGAAAGATCAGATTAATCCCCAAAATCCCTGATGAGTGCTCTTCACGGGAAGTACATTCCTTTTACTTACTGGCATCCAGTAGGACTTACAGGATTGGATCCTAGCTTAAGCAACTATCCAAACACTCAGCACAGACTATTCCTAATCCTTACCTTAGTTAGAAAGAGAAGAATATATGAGCTAAGCAAGAGGTACTTCCAGGCAGCTCAGTTCATGGGCAAGGCCTGCTTCATCATTTCAGGGACACAAACAAAGCCTAGAGACAGGCCACCCTCACACACAGTTTGAGGGCTGCCATTTATGATATAAACTACATTAATATTAGCAAGTTAATGCCAGGGAGTATTTTCTGGCCCTAAGGCCAGCTGGAACAGCTTGGCAACATTCCAGGCTTCAAAGAAAGGTGACCTCATACAAACTGACTTTTGGGACGACTTCCTGGCTTGTGCTAGCTGAAAACTAATCAGCTATTACTGCTATAGATCTAGTTGAACAGGGCCAAAGAACTATTTAAGTCTACAATCCTGCCTTCAGCATAGTTTACTGAGTTCTAGTACTATAGCACATGTCCTACCACTGTTTAAGGGTGCCAGTGAGCTAAGAAAATGGCATCTTGAGTCAGTAAGAGCCTCATGTCTACAAGCAAGTTTTATACCATTTCCTATGATTTCCCACATGCCAACAAGCATAACAAAATCAGGAAAACTGCTATAAAGAAAACCCTAGCAACACCCTAGCTAGTAAACTGAAAGTATTTTCAAAGTCAGCATAAAGGAAAAAAACTGCATGCTAAGTGGAGAAATAAAGCTCTTCCTTTCTCAGATGCCTCTCAGGCATGTGAAAAAGGACAGAAGAACAGGATGCATATGTTTCCATCTAAATAATGATAACACAGAACAAGCAGAAGTAAAGCAAAAGCATGAACTGTCCCCTTAAGTAGAGCTAAGGCATAAAATTTCCAGGACTGAGAATACGATATCTACAGAGCATTTAAAGTACAACTCTTGTAAAAATAAACACACAAAAGAGAATCTTAAATACAATGCATGCAATACCAAAGCAGTTAAAACACTTGTCCGAAACTTCTAGGCACAGTATTAAAACACTTGTTAAGCACTCTACATCTGTGCAAGGTTAATGGTAAAAGGAGAGACTAGTAATTTTGTGACTTAATAGGTGAGGCTCGTTTGCAGATTAAGTTACTGACATACATACTGGCTTTGAGAACAAGATCAGTGGCCTGCTGCTGTAAGCGTTCCCTAGCAGCCGCTAGCTCACTTTCCACTTCCTTGTGCTTGCTCAACAGTGACATCTCCTCCTCCTTCACGTCATCTAGTTGTTTTTGAAGAACCTAAGGAAGCACAATACAGTGCATGTTAACATTATACAGAATCATGTTCAGATTTAAATGAGTATTAGCTTAAAATGAACAGAAGAGACCTCCGAGCAAACAATTTATATACAACCCAAAACCTCATAATATTACTGTAATATTCATTTTATATTTTGTATGTTCCCAAAAATGCTGCTGAAATACTACAACATACTGGCTATATAGCATGGCAAAGACGTGTTCGTGAAGAGTGTGAAGAAATATCACAACAAACAAAAAGCTATATTAAAAACAACACAGAAAAAGGTAACAAATGCCATAAATTTTGAGGAATAAATTGAGAAATATAGTATCTGATTTCTCAGAATTGCTTACATTGTGGAAAAAAATAAACAAATTATACGTTCACAGCAGTTTTCATTGTTCTTAATTGCAGCTGTGTTTACTATTAGCACAAATCAAGTTTCATATGAAAATACATAAATACATTAAGTGAGAGCAAGGCAATTAGTTAAGAATTTTTGATTGAAGTCACCTGCATCGATTCACAAGAGAAGCTCTGTGGTAGCAAAAGGGTAATATCATGTATTCCCAGCCATCCAGGAAGGAAAAGGGAATGTTTATCTTTTAAAAGTAAAACTAGATCTCTCATCTTTGAAGTTATAGGTATAACAAGTGGTCATTCCAGAAACTAAAGAGAAAAAAAGAAAATGAGGGTGGGGGCATGAAATCTGATCGGAATGAAATCCAAATCTTGAATTGCTCCTTTCCAAAGGCCAACTTGATAATTAAGAGGTGGATGATAAGCAAGGAGGAGTGATAGATTAAAGTTTACACGTTTAAATCACTTCAAGCTGTCAACCTTGCAGAAAGCCAGTCTTTAAAAGTAGAGAAAAAAGTATTGGAAATAACACAGCACCAGTCTCACCTGTACATTGTTTTCTGCTGTACCAAGAGCTACCTGAAGTTTCTGGCATTTTTCTCGTAGACTGGCAGCTTCATCCTGGACCATTTGCAATTCAGTTTTAAGCTTTCCCAGATTCTTCCGTAAAATACTTTCTTGGTTTTGAAATTCTTTTCTTAGCTCCACTTCTTTTTCTTTGCAAGCATGCAGACTTTCAGCTGTAAAAAGTTGAGATCTTTTCAAAGAGTCAAGTTCATGCTCATAAAAGGACTGAGCTTTGCTGAGTTTGCCTTCGTAGTCCTCAATGAGTTTTTTCCTTTCTAGTCTCAGCTCTTCAACTTTACTGTTTAAGTCTTCCAGCTCCATTCTGTGAAGTTCCTCTAGCTTTTCTTGCCCCTTACTTAAGGTAGCATTCTGACTCTGCTGCGTCTTCAGAAGCTCTTGAATTTCAAGTCTATGTGCAGCTCTCAAGTCTTCAAGAGCTGTTCGCTTATCCTTCTCATACTGCACCTGCAACTGTATGAAACTTCGTAGTCTTTCCTCAAATTTCTTTCTAATCTCTTCTACTTCCCTTGACATGGTCACTACCCGTTGGACATGCTGAGCTTCTGCACAAAGCTGCATGTCTTCAACTCTATCTTTATAGGCTTCAAATTCTGTCAAGGCCTGATGTTTCATTTTCTTATGATCTTCCAGTGACTCTTCCAAAACCTGGATCTTTCTCTTAAGATCCATTTCTTCTGCAACTTTACTTTTATACTGCAAGATCTTCTCTCTTGTTTCTGCAAGAATTTGTTGGATTTCTTCCTCATGTGCATCCTTGAGGGCTTGGATAGCAGCTTCATGCTCATCATTTTTAGTATTCAAGGCATATATTACCTACAAATGTAAAACACTTTACATTGAGTAAAGGTTTTGTTTTTTTGCTAAATAAAAAAAGGCATTCTGAAAGCTATTCTGACTATATAACATGTTTTTATGATATACACGAGACAGCTTTTTTTTTTATGTACAAAGTTTGCATTAATCATTACAACAGTCTTCAAACACTGAGGAATGGGATTTTTATATTCTTTAAATCTATAATTTTTCTAGTGAAAGTTTTGCATTTATATGCAATAAATTACTGCAAATAAAAATTAATGGTGTTGCTAGTACTACTGGAAAAAGAAAAACATGCTATTCTGAAAAACAAAACAAAACAGGTAAAAACAGGTACAAAAAAAGACTAACACTCACAGAGCATAAACTACAAGAGGGCATGAAACCTAATCAGAACAAAGTCCAAATTTTGAATTCCTCCTTTCCAAAGGCTATTTATGCTTAAATGCTTCTTTATAGAAACACAAACATCAGTACTGGTTCATCTGGTCCACAGCCTGCTGCTCACCTGGATACAACCTAGTTTTTCAACAGTGTATCTGGTAGCAGCCTGTGTATATGGATCTCTTAGGACTTGACGTCCCCGGTTGCAGAAGGCTGCCAGTTTGCTAGCTGGCAAGTCAGCCAAACAGGAAGGTAGCTGGCAGGCCAGCTAACCATTTGGAGAGCCCAGGTGGCTAAGCAGCTCGAGCAGGCTGTGAAACCAATAAACTGCCCAAAACTGAGTGAAAGTTTTCAAGCAATCAGACATACCCTATGGGATGTTTCAGTTGCACCAGCATGGGATATGTAGGTTGCACTTTTGTTTTAAGTAATGGTATTAAGTGTTAAATAATAAGTATTCTTATTGATATATAGTTACAGATTTGTGAACACAACTATCTCAGTAAGGAAGCTATACATGCTCCAGTAGGTGGTTAAATGTTTAATTTTGTACTCCAAGAATTCCAGCAAATCCACACATTTCAACATACTACAGCCAGCAGAGGAACAAAATACATTTGAATAACTGCCTCTCCCTCCTTTCACTCCTCTCCCCTCAAATAAAGGGGGTCAGATCAGTATATTTTCTGTATCCTAAAAATGAGCTAAAACCATTAAAAAACAGGAAAGAATCAAAATTCAGGGAGGGAAAAAAAATGTCTGTGTTTTCTGCGAGGACAGGAATTGCATCAGTCTTCAGCTGGCATTCAACCAGACACCAGAGAAGGATTGTCTTGATTTGATCAAAGGGTCAAGAAATCATTGGGCTCAACAGCAGCAAGCAGAGCCTCTACCTTCTGGACTGCAGGAGACATCTACAGTTCAGGAGTTCAGACACAATACTCAAAACACAGTCTTCAGAAAGGAAAAACTGCATTTAAAAATTTTGTTCTTATAACAAGCTTTGTTTTTATAACAAAACCCTTATTAGGGCTCTCTGTCCTGAGCCAGTCTATGACACTTGTTTGATTTCTCCCTCAGGCCCTAAAAGTAGAAGGCTTAAGGTGAAACAGGTGGCTGCCTTTCCCTGGGTCCTGTCACAGAACTAGGACTGTTTTCATATTAGTTGCTACATTCCTCATTTTCTCAGCACTAATGCTAATACTTGTAAGAATGCAGCTAATGCTAGTAAGATCTCTGGTCAGAAAGCAAATCACTAAGGAAATGCTGAGATGCCTGCCTGAGGGTCCTTGCAAATTAAACAAGGCTCTCTATAATTTTTCCTCCTGTCACTGCACATAGAAGCATCATAATGTTCTTCCTCCCTTCAGAGTGTGCCAGTATCAGGTTATTATAGTCTGCAGCAAGTTAAGAACAACGTACATATAAAGTATTTTTAAGGGTGTTATGATGTGGGGATAGGACCATCACAGAAAAACCCAAGAGAAAGTTAAGCCTGCATTTCATGACAGATTCAGAAGATGTTGTCCTAACTTCCTCCAGTTACTCCATATAAAACACATTGAACAACTAAATATTCAAAAAGCACCATTCATTCTCTGAAGAAAGGACAGAGGTGTCTTTTCGAAAAATGTAAGAAAAATAAACTAAAAGGCATGCAATTGAGGACTGTATAATAAAGTATAAAAAGTTCCTCAGCAGCCTTATTTCAGCCCTATCAAATAGGTAGATACTACAAATTTCAGTATTTTGAGTGATGGAATAGCTACATCAGTTTTTCTGTGAGAATTTGATGCTACATATTAGCACAGGAACACAGGAAAAAAAATCAGTACTAACTGAAGTATACACAGCATAACAGTATTTCCTTCAAATGAGAGCAGAAATTGATATATTTAAAAGCAAACTAATATATTTAGAAGTTCCACACTTGCTAAATAAGTTTCTGAAAATTCAAAGGCAGTAAGCTTGCAGATGTTGGAAACGCATAAATAAAATATATCTTGCACCCTTCACTTTATTTGAAAGGCTGGATAAGTCACTTCCCAACCATATTAGTTTAATTTTTAAAGCAGTAAGATTTTTTTTCCAGTAGAAATATGCATTATGAACAAGTATAAACTGTTAATGTAATTCATTTTCTCCAACTCAGCCCTAATATCATTCTACACATCGTAATTCTTTCAAATAAGGGGAAAAAAAGCACCTTATTAGGTTTTCAATTAGCCGATTAGTGCAGGGGTACAAATAAAATAACAGCCAAGAACAATAAGAGATTGCCAGCTAAGGGTCTTACTGTTCATTACACAAAACGGTAAGATAACAATCCCACAAAAATAACAGTAATAACAAAAATCAACATTATTAATATAAATCTATCAGAATTTTGTGTGTATTTTATGTATACTACAAAAGAATCAAAAAACATAAAAATAATGACTTTTTAATACTAAGAGTGTTTAGCTGTATTGTATGTGGCAATTAAAGTCTGTTGCTGCATAAGCTTTGGTGTCTCGTGACATATGGAATACAAACAACAATTGGTATTCGACGCTTTTTAGCTGAAAGCCTTTTGTTTGACTATTTGGCTGAGAAAAAATTTTGACTCCAAACCAGATGTTATGCTCTTGCACGGTTGGCCGCAGTTGCATTTTGTAATGACAGAATGTCTTTCCAATTAAAAATGCGTAATTCGGGTTAATACTAATATTAGATGCCAAATATTTTTACAGTAAAGAAAATCTCAAAAAAATGCATGTGGCTCATTCTGTTTAAATTTGCATGAAATCAGGACTGACACCTATGACAACTACCACTATTCCATTTCCTACACATCCATCTTATGTCTCCAGCAAGTCTTAGTTTTCAGTTAATGCACAAACATCCACATCAGAGTCCAAAGTTCCCACTGTCAGCGAGTACCAGTGCTCTGCCCACCAGATTTTGTTAGCTACTGCTGCACACCTGTTTAATTCCTAACTTTTTCTGGTGCCAAAGTTTATTTTAGACAATATTAAAAAAAAAACAAATATACCATATACTATAGTGATGAAGAGTCACACTCTTCATTAAAATGGATATTGGATTCATTTTTCCCCTTAGTGTCCCATCTCTTGACTAAACAGCAGGAAGCCAGTTACATTTATGCATTTAAAATTTATTGACCACTAATAATTTACTGATAATAAGTCAATTATTAAGATATAGTATCAACCAGTTTCAAATCCAGAAAAAGTCTGTTTTTCCTAGACAAATTTCTTTTGCTTAGTACCTTGCAAAAACAGCATAGGAACATTCTCCAAAGTTTTTGACAAAAGTATTTCAGAGTAGTAGTCCACAATTACTGAATACATTCTTACAAATGTTTTTCTAACCTACAGAGAGGAGACTGCTGATTATACTGTAACACTTCATTCCTTCACATGCATTGCTACTGGAAAGATACATTCTGAACTTTTTTTAAATACTCTATTCAGTTGCATTTTTGAGGTCAGCTTTTTAAACACTGTAATCAAGAGATAACTCAGATGAACTTTCACAGGGAAAGATAAATCTGAAGACCTCCCTCTTTAAAATGCCATGTTATGATGTATGCTTTGGGGCCCTGGTGCTAAAGGACACGGAAATGCTCCCCGTTCTGGTATTTATAGACATTACTGAGTCAAGATCACCAAAACATCCAGGTCCTTTCCCACAGCTGCTCTTGTTAGTTTGCCATAAGGTTTTTGCTAAGCTTTTAACGTACATCCTATATTTGTACTCATCAATCACATATCCACATAATCACGTAAGTGTTGAAGTGTCAAGAAGTGGACCTGAATAGCACCTGCACTTTCCTCCCTTTCCCAGTTACCTACCAAGAGGCAAAACTTACTCAAAACTAAGCTATGCAACCATACTCCATTGTTACAGTTTACAGTAATATAGTTTTGTTTAGAGAAGAAGCATTAAGAAGGTATAAACTGAGATGAAGGTGTAGCTGTCAGGAAATTCATCTGTTTCAGCATCTGCTACACCCTGGTGGGACTTTCAGAGAGCAGGTAAGGCACCATTTATAAAGGTGAACACAACAGTCCAAGAAAGACTGGCTGCAAGTTAACCTCCCTCACTTGTCATACAATAAATTAACAACTTGTCATTTAATTAATTTGACTTTTTAATTCATCAAACATGTCTATTTTCACAGCAGAGAATTTAAGAGTCTATCAAAAAGGGCAGATCTCTTAAATTCCATTATGATAAATAGATCTGCAGAAATAGCTTTTCCATAACCCTCTAATGGACAGAATTAGCTTAATATCCATTCTGTATACAACTTAAATCAACTACATCCTCCTGTTATACACTGAGCTGACATACGCTGGCACCTGCAATTCCATGCCCTCTTACCAAATGAGGTATGACAGTATTGGCCCAATACCAGAGCAAAACCCCTTTTCAGTTGTGGGATTCAGCCCTACCAATGGGATGTCAGAAATAGCCCTTGCGAATCTGCAGCACAATAAGCTTTAAGCAATTTGCTAAGACAGTTAAATCTTGGGAAGCATTCTGCAACAAGGAAGATTTAGTGACAGATGCACAAATTCCCCAATCTGCCTCCTGGTAAGAGGAAGGGAAAAAAAAACACCACCAACAAAAATATTTATCTGTTTCTCATCCAGTTAACCATACTATCTAGACTACGGCTAACACATCTGTTAGATAATTAAATCTTAAAAATCATTTCAAGGAAAAAAGGTAGAGACCAGAGGACTATCCAAATTGTGTTTTGCTCACAGGGCTGTGCTTTTTTTTTTTTTTTTAACATATTTCTTCAATATCTGTATATTTGAACAGAGTATCTTGGATATGAAGAGTCGCAGAGTGATTTATGTTCCCATGCCTGCACTGCATCAACTCGTAGACTCTGTAAAACAAGGACGCCCAAGAAAGTTCTCAAACCTAAAAAACGGACTTCGAATTGAAATGATAACATTAGTCTGCCTTAGCAAAAAGGAACACACACACAAACTGCACCAGAGATCTTCACAGTAATTGTTCCCTATACAAACTTGGGAATTTACTCTTAGCAGAGTGATATTATAAAGTTCAAAGCTTCCCAAAATAAGAAGTGGCAACTTTCAACTGGAGAAAAAAGGCTGGAAAAAGAGGGTCATCTTGCAGGCCTGTATCAGTGTTTTGGTTAGCCATCGAAACAACTGCTTTTTAGCAGTAGAAATAATATTTCCTTTTATTTTGAGAGCTACTGGGGCTTCTGAATTCTAAGGCACTTAAATATTCAGCATACATATGAATAGCATACATACCTCTAAATAAATCTGATGACATGACAACTCGTCTTCCACGTTTTCAAAATCCACTCAAGGCAAGAATGCAACTCTTTCACGACAGACTTAAACCAAGCATCAATCCTCAAAGAGACTGGCAAGTACTCTACATACACTAAGTCAGCTTTAGGAAATTCAACTTGAACAGCTCCTTTAAAGCTCTGCCAAGGCCACTATTATTAAAATATATGCTAACACTGCTTAATTTACCAGCTGAAAGAACTTTGTGAAAAATAACAGCAGCTGTTTTTTGATCTTGCTTTGTAAAAATGACTCAACTGCGAGGTCAGTGTCAGAGAATCTAAAACATGCACAGCCTTCAGCACCATGGAGAGCACCATGCCTCTCCCCATTCCTTACTCAGTCCCACTCCTCACTTTTTTTCGTTTTAATTTGGAGACATAATCTAGAAAGCTTACTCCTTAGCACAAACAAATTGCATTTTTAGAAGTGTGAAACCTGCATACACAAGTAAACAGATATAGGAAAAAACTATTTGATTTTTTCCCCTTAATCTACATTACAGAGAATTTATGAGCGTTTTCATTTGCCAACTTTTAAAATGCCAAAGATACTCATGAGAGATTACTGAAATATTTTTTAGTACAAGCTATCTAAACATATCAGCACTCATCGTGCAATGTACTAAATCTGAGAAGGCAGTGTGAGACATACCCTTTGATAAAAGGTATAGATTTCAGTCATGCTGTGAGCAAAAACATTCCTCAATTAAAACCTCTGATAACAGCACACCTGCTTTTTAAACTTTCTAGAGAATTAAACACCAATATATTTATTTTTCCAGCTGTTTTCCTAATAAATTATAGTATCAAACACGAAAAGATGTATTTTTCATAGTCACATCATACTCCTTATTTTAGTTAAATTGTCAACTTTCAATTAAGAGCATCTTTAACAAGTAGGACTGCATGAACTTTTTACCCGTATCTAGTTTTAAAGGTTATCACTTTGGGCCTAACCAAGTGACAATCTCAGTAAAAGCTGTTCTTCCTCATGATGTTCTATGCTCAGTTAAAAAAGCTTGGCCAAGGGAACAGAACCAGGGTAACAAGCATTAAGTAGGACAAGATGGTGAACAGCTTTTTGTGTTAGGCTGTTTTTTGTTTCTTCTAGTTATTTTTGGAACATAATGCCTTTGGTTATTGTTATGACATCAGTCATTAGAAAAATATATAGAAACCTGGTTTACTACTGCCAACTTGAAGCAGCCAAGAGATACACACATCTGCTTCTGATTTCATACTGTTATGTAGAGATTTGCTGAATTTATTCAGCAGCAAGTCTGCAAACAATAAAAAATGGTTAGTGACTACTTAAGGTAATGCCTGCCTGCCTTGCCCATCAAGTCTCCCTGCCACGTAGTTAAGACCAAAGTTTTCAATGTAGCTTCACAGGAGACTTCAAAAGGAAGGAGGGGAAGAGTATCACTGATAAAACTGCTATTCTAATTAAAGCCAAAGACTGAGTTTGGAGATACTAAAAGAATTTCTAATGATTAGGAGTTACTTGAAGACTAAAAGCTAAAGCTCCCAGTGCAATGGTTTATGGCAAATAATGTTTCTATGGCCTGTATCTAACACATGTGCATCTAATTTGTATTTTATGACATTCAAAAAATTACAGTATGTGACACCACTAAGGTTGCAAGACCATACAGAAATACTTGAAAATAAGCAATGCAACAGTTATCCAATATAGCTTTACGGTATTTGAAGAAAGTACAGAACTACCTTGACTAATATTAAATTGTAATCTGACTTTTTCTAAAGAAGTGCTATAAAGCAAGAATGAAAAATGCATCACTTAGAAGACAAATCCTTCCAATATCATGGTGGGACACAAGTGCATACACACAAATGCACACATATGAAGAGACCAACTTCTGCTTTTACATTTTTGTAAGACTTAATCTTACTATAACTTCTGATTTATTCTTTACATAAAAGTTCTTTACATAAAAATTTACCAGTGCTCCAACAAATGAACATACAAATACCTTATGCAATTACATAGGGGGTTTTCTCATTAATTTTTGGGGGTCAAAAATATACGTAAAAAAAATCTCTATTTAAAACAATTGCATTTGGTACTAAGTTTTTCAACATTATATTCTTAACTGTGAAGTGGATCATTCTTCATTTTATTCGAAACAGAATATAATAGCAAAAGTCTTATTTTATAATGCAGTGCTTATCTAGAAACTCTGAGAATGTCTGAGCTTTGATATCTACCCATTTGAGGTCTATATACCTATAACCTCACTTAACAGGTATGCAGTGATAATCCTTGAAAGAAGCCTCCATGAATACACAGTCTTGAGATCCTCAAAGTATCAGAGCAACTAATTTCTTCCCAGCTTCCCAACTACCATTAAATTTATATCAGGACTGTCAAATATATACTCATTCTTCAACTGCTGATTCAGAGAAGGATTGCATTTAAACTTTTTGGAAGGTGACTAAATCTCTATTCTCTGCATGGATTCTATTAACAGTAAGAAAACCTTTGCAATTCACTATCAGATGATACAAACTCCATCCTTCATGCTAAGAAGCAGCAACAAAAGCACAGGCACCATCAGTCCAGAATTTAGAATCCTGTAATTTTCATCCTACAAAATACAGGAGGTAAGAAAGCCCTCCTTCAGGTCTAAATTAGAACAGCTGCGTTCAAGCAGTTCTAAGTGCTTCTGCCAGCAACTACTTAGACTGACACACAGAAAAGTATTTTGAAATTGCTTTTGTACGCATGTAGCATAAACTTAATGAGATCATACGCACATGGGAGGTTCAAGCTGTATTACCTATAGCTCTTTCACACAGTGGTGATACAGTACCACTGAATACAGTGGCATCAAACTCAGCAACTGCAAGAAAAAAAAAATCTGCAAGAGCATACAGCAAACAGTTCAAAACCACATGCAGATAGTCAGAAAGGGAAGGTGTAAAGAATATACTTGCACGATTAAAAAGAAATAACTTTAGAACTGTTATTTCTGAAGCAGACTTAAGTCTTCAAATCCTCCCTTCAGTGTCTCTCTCCTTCTAGAAGGACTTATTGCACTTATCTCTGGAATAGCTAATATCAAACCACAATTAAATGTATGTAAAGATTTTTAAGTTCTATATGTAATACTACTTTTTCAGGTCTTCTAGCTCTGTAAAACTGCTCTGAAAAACTGCTAGTGTTGATGTAGTAACAGGACATAGTATTTTTCCCATCTTATCACTCACAAACATATGCAAAGTTTCTGACATTCCAATATGTACTCAAATCACACCGTCTGTGAAATTTCTGTCCTTCTCTGCAGTCCTAGAAACATAAGCAAATACTGGCTGACTGCCAATGTTAACACACATTGGAGTAATCACATAAGGTTGCTTAAGAAAATAAATAAATCCGGAACTGTTAATGGCACCAAACACCGCAGGATGATAGCTTATGTCTGAACACATTTATTGGTTCTTGAGATTCTCATTTCATCCCTCTTTTTAAGGGTGATTCTTTTAAGTTCTCTAATAAACCTACACACAATGAAAAGGTAGTTGAGCCATTTTGGAGCAAAATACTTCCAAATAAAAACAGATAAAGTTGAACTGGAAATATTTTGTTAGGAATCATGACTGCATTTGCTGGTAGTTTTAATCAAGACCAGCAAAAATATCAGCATATTAGAAAGAGTAAGCATAAGGATTACCAAACTGGCTACGTATTCTTTGAAATAAATTTACTCTCTGCATCCCAAAGGCAACTCAGCATTACTGCATTGGAGTCTGTTCTCCAAAAACTTCTCTGAAAGCCAAGAAGACAGAAAGAAAAACACTGAGCACACTACTAAGGGAAAACATCACCTGAGTATAGAGGGTATTTTCCCCCCTTTTTTATGTAATGGATCAATCTAATGGAACCTATACTTTTAAGGCATATATTTACCCTATGGGCCTTAAAGACTTCACTACTAACTACTGTATCATTCCTGCAAATACTGCCTTGCAGCTAAAAGTTCTCAGAGATCAGTCCCAGCATGGCTCCCAGTTCCACAGAAGTCACAGATCTGTGTTTATGTCACAAAACCTGCACAACAACCTCGAGATACATTTAGAATATGAATTTCTCAATCACAAATGCTCAAGTCACAGACAATAGCATAAAGAGGATATGTCAAAAACCAATTTATACTTGCATTCTTCTGACAACTCTAAAAGCAGATCTCATTCTCCTCTTGTGGATATATGCATAGTAGCAACCTGCTTCTGTTTGCTATTACAACTGCCTTAATAATATATATATGCATATTTTTATCTGCAGTCGGCATAATTCAACACTGCATTAGCACTCCAGCATGCAGTAATACAAAGACATATATGCAATCTCATAACCACAGCTTATTTTTTTGTTGGCTTTAATCTTCATGTCAGATGCTACTTCATCCCCAAACTGGTACACAGATCTTTTAAAATGCCTAAAAATAAGGAGCTTATACTAAAGAGGAAGACCTGAAATCTCTCCAGCTACAATTTACCGCAATCTTTCAACATTACATGGAGCATCCTTTTAGTTTTAAAAGCTGTATTTCTAACTAGTGATTTGCCATACTTCGCCTTCTGTGAATTAAGTATATTAAAGTTAAATCAAGTAAGTTTTTTTTCCTAATGCAACAGAAAAATAAACTGTAATCAAGCATTTCTGAAGTTTTGTGCTTAGCAAAATGAACTTCTCTTATTTTGCCTGACTCCAATTACCGATTCAGTCAAATTGTTAAAGAAATCTCTCCCCTTTCCTTGTGCTCCTGTATTGTTTTAACAGAATCACATTCTCTCAAAGTGGCTTGAAACACGATAAAAATTAGGATTACTTCATGAATTACCTCCTGTGAGGAAAACATTTTTCTTCTGCTGCTAGCCACAATTTGTAGTAAACTCTGTACAAGGATAAGAAAAAATAAACTATTGAGGCACATTTTTTTTGTGAGAAGATGTCTCCTAGATAACTTTCCTATGTGTATTCCTTTGGAAGTCCCCATGTATATCTAGTTTTCCTTTTAGAACATTATATTGGGGGGATTGTTTTGATCTGATAAAGCATCTAACTTTAACTTAATATGACAGCTTTAAAAAAAAAGTTGGAAGGGGTTTGTGAAAGGTGCTTTATATAAGGGACTCTAGACAATTTGAAGATTACACTCACAAGAAGTTCCTAGATTATTCAGGAGAAGTTCTACATAGGATTTGGGCCAAATTTGGGCCAATATGTTCACAGACACCAGCTTTCAAGCTAGACAACTTTCAAGTAAAAGGACTGTGTGGCTCAAGTCTTTCAACCACAAAAATGTTGAGATTTAATTCTCTCAGTGAAGGCATACAATAGTATCAGATATTAAAGATGAAGATAAAAATAATTTTATTGTTGAACTAATATGGAAGAGAAGGGTTTTTTTTCCTTTTAAATATATATCCTGTTTCAATTCTAAAAACACAATTTTTCAGTCTACAATTTCAGTTCACCACAAAACTCAGTTAAATTCTCAAACTTCTGCCTAAAACTTGATGCTTAAGAAAAATCATAACACACACACACACACACGAAGTAAAATATCACGAGAATCCGCAAGTCACCGGCAAACAAATGTAAAAATCCAGCCTTGCAAAGGCCTAATTCACGTGTAAAAACTCAGTACAGTCACAACTAACTTGCAGTTATTTTAACTGCACAGTCTGAAAATAACTCCAAGCTTTTATTTGCAAAATGTTTTGAAATCCTTCGCAGAAGAAACATGCACACAACGTTCAGAATCTTGAACAGCATCATGAAGCATAAAAGAGTTTGGGAGGGCAGGAAGGGGGAAGGCAGAGACGGGGAATGGAACAAAAAAAAAAAAAAAAAAAAACACGTCATTGGACATGTGTCCTGTAACTCATGGGTAAACACATGTAATATCATGACATAAATTTCAAAGTTCTGAGTTCCACTACTAAACTGTCAGGTAAGGTTCTGGAGAAAGAAAGGGAAGGAGAGCAAAGGACACACAAATAATAATTAGTCTTTTTAGGTATTAACTTGCAACCCTACTAGGCCCTGAAGTAAATGTAAGATCCCTGTCCTCTTTTATATCTTTTAGGAGGCACAAATCTACAGCAATATCTTTAAAACTTTAATCTAGAATTTGAATGCATAGCAAGCTAAGCCAAAGTGATTCTTCAGTTGCTGTATTTTTTCCCCTTATACCATTTCAGTTCAGTTTAACTCTGAAGAAATAAAAAATAAAAGAAAATAATAAAAAGAAAGACAAAACACCCGCCTGCTTGCTGAAGTGATCAATTTTCCAATACAAGGTACACACTATGTTTATGATATTGAATTAATCAGCTCTGCTTCAGATGTGCATAAATATGGACTATGTCTCCAACACGAGGCTGCCACCAGCTTTCCTTCTCTTCATTCTTACTTCCAATGAAATGTCACCTTCATCCATTTTAGTCTACATGTGGAAAAGGCCAGACGTTCCTCCCTCAGGGCTTTTAAATTATGTTTAAAATAGCTATAAAATTATTAATATTTTTTCTCTTTTATCTCTAACAAAGATTACCAGCCCTTCATTCCTACACAAAACTAGCCCTGTACGACTTGAGCATCGTATAATAAATATTGCAGCACCAAAGCACCCTTTTAAATTTATTCGGATAAGTAACTGATAGTTTAGCTACCATTAAGTTGGAAACTTGGGACCTGCTACCCTTGGCAATATGCTTTTAAAACACACTGCAACACTGCAACTTGATCCCACCCTTAAACAAAGGGTCAATATAATTTCTACACTGGAAATGACATCCGAAGAACTGTTAAATCAGCATGACAGGGCCAAAGGTATTCTTGCACATCACTCCCACCATCTGTGGAATTCAGGCATTTCAGAGATCACCAAGCCTTAAAAATAAATAAAGAGGACTTCTCCTCAACAAAAGGAAGCATCACTTGAATGCCTCTATTCTAAAAAAAAAAAATACATAAAAAAGGCTTATTAAAGAGCCAGAAAAAAAATATTTTCATAAAATAAACAGCAAGCATCAGCCTTTCAATAAGCCTATCACCAACCTGCTGTCTATCCAGATTCCTGCCTAGGAAGAAGCGAACTTCGCTAGCCATGGAGCGACCCTACAGCACCTCCGGGAAGCTTTTTCCTCTCCCTTGGCACTCTCTGCTTCCCGGCCTCCCACGTTTACAGGGTGCCCGAGCGGAGGGGAGGCCGCGCGGCGCGGGGCTGCGGCGGCTCCGCGCTGCTGGGCAGAGGGGCCCTGCCGGAGGCGGCCCTCAGGGCACGCCGCTCACCTGCTGGAGAGCGGCACTCGAAAAGAAAAACCAACCCGCAGAGACAGCAAGCCTCGTTTCGCGGGGGCTGGGGGAGGAAGAGCAACGGAAAGAAGCATCTCCCCCCTTTGCCGAGGAGGAGAGCGCAAGGGGGATTGCGCGGGGCCGCGGCGGGCCGGGCGCTCCGTACCTTGGTGAGCTGGGCGATCTTTTTGCTCATTTTGAAGTGCAGGTCGGCGCTGTGCTCGGCGCCCAGCGACGCGGACGCAGAGGCCGAGGCGAATTTCCCGGCGCCGGCCGCCGCGCCGCCGCCGCCGCCGTAGCCGTGCTGCTGCTGCCAGCTCATGCCCGGCGTCGCCATCTTCGCCGCCGCCGCTCGCGCTCCGCGGCAGTGGCCCCGCCGCGAGGCCGCGCAGGGGCCGCCCCGGCCGCCAAGCGCGGCGCCCTCCGCGCCCTGCGCGCCCGCCCCGCGGCAGGCGGCGGCCGTTGGCGGCGCCGTTGCCCGCCGCGCTGTTGACGCCGCCACGTCACGCGCCGGCCCCGCCCGGAGCGCTCGGAGCAGCCGGGGCCCTGGACTCGCCTCGCGCGGGGGCGCGGGAGCGCGCGGGAAGGGGTGGGGGTTCATCTTGGTTACGGCTCTATTTTTTCCTGCTGTAGAAACCTGTTTTCTTTGGTCTGGATTCTTTGCGGGCAGGCAGAAATATCATAGAGGTGAGCTGCAAAAATACGTGGGTAAATCTGCTCTCAAAAAGGGTATGGAGGGAAAAATGCTTGGAATTTGGAGATGACAGAAATGGGAATAGTCAGTGGTAAGAACTGGTCCACATTAAAAGCAATGTCTCACTTGCCGGTAGAAATCCATGTTTCTATGTTGGCCCTCTGGAAATAAACATTTCCGAGAATAATAGTGATAAATAATGAGCTCAGCATGAACTGATCAGGTTTGCAAACTTGTAATTACTTGTCTTTTAATTCCCATGTGTCAACACACTGGAAAGGTGCTAAAGGTCTAAAGGAGAAAAGATTGAAGTCCAAAGACTTAAACCTCAAACTATTTTGAACAGTGGGGGGCGAGGGGGAGGTCTAAAAAGTGATTTAATTCCCTGGTTAACTAGCTGTGTTGCCATTGGCTCGGTATTGTGTCGTTTAGAAAATTCTGACACTGATGTCCCTTTTTTTCATTGGGAAGTGCCCCTTTCTGGCACCGCTGAACACAGCACAGATGGTATCTGCGCGGGCAGTGATTCCCGCAGACGGAATGTGTTATTGGAGGGGAAGAAATACGAGGAGCAGGAGCATCTCTGTCAAACCCGTGCCGTAGATGACATCCATGAGTCGCACGCACATACTGTTAATTTAGTCTCGTTAAACTGCAAAATAAGTCAGTGCCAGTGGGGGCTATGGTTTGTTGTAGCTGAGAAGATCCGAGTACTGATTAAAGCACTGACTGCACTGTGGCTCTGGGCTTGTTTCAGGTAGTGGCTCTGACCTACACTGTTGGGTGACTATAGATAGGCACACTCTTTAATTCCTGTGTAAATGGACACTTTTTCTTAGTGTACCTAACAATACCTATGGTAGTACAGAACGCCTGTCTTAATTTATTATAGCTTCTAAAACTCCTAAGTCTCAAAAGTTATGGAAACTACTATCACCTTAATTTTATTTGCACATTTGAAATATTGTTCATCAACTTATTTTTCAAATAGGGTGGGTTAGATTGATCAAAATCTCTTCTGAAACAGTAAGCCCTTACTGTGATTCAGTTTTCAGTTTTCGCTGAGAAATATGTACAATTGTCATGATTCATATTGTCTAAAATCATTGTTTTGACCCATTTTGAAATTATTTATCCTTCTAGGACAAAATAGCCAAATGCGTTTCATTTTTATCTGACACTTGAGTTGCTGAATACTAAATTCTGTCTAGGCCCTTTTCAAACAACAACAACAAAAAGATTATTAGCTATTCCTCATATATTACTTGTATGTCTTTTAGCAGCAGTTTCCATACTTACATTGTTTTCAAACATTTCTTAACGAATTTTATGCCCTCAGGGCTCAGATGTTGACCACTCCTCCTGTCAGGCCCACACTTGTAGCATAGAGGCTGCTTTTTTTAAGGGTACTGCTGAAGAGAGACTTCATGCAGCAAAACAGTCAGGGCCTTGGTCCTTGTTGCCTTGATGGGATTTCATTAGCACATCTGTGTAGGAGGTGCTGAGGATCCAAAGGCCTCCCAGCGTTTGGGCTGAGAGTGTGCAAATTCAGAGATGGGTTTGCTGGAGGGTGCAAAGAGCAGCAGAATGAGGTATGGCTCTTTTAATGTATATCAATGTATATCATTGTAATGGATATCACTGCTGTAAAAGCTCAACGATGAAATCCTGGGCGTCTCCATTACCACTGACTTATCTAAGTGGCCTATGATTTGGACCTAACCAATGTCCATAAGCAGGTCCATAGAAGATTTGTGTATATAGAAGATTTTTATGCAACTGAAATACTGTTATGAAGAATATACTTACAAGAAGAATGCTTTAAGATTGCATTTTCATGTGCATGCTATGCATGCATGCTGGCATGTGTACTCCGACTTTCTGTTTTGCTTTTTCTAGGATAAAATCAACAACTCTGGCTCTGTGGAAAGGTACCTGTGCTTTTTGTGCTCTCCCTCGTATCTGTTTAACTGCAGCTGTGTACTCGGTGTTCATATGTATGTGTGTTTCTAAAATGACAGACTATTACTACTGAGGTGTGCAAAACTAGGAAATAATTTCATTTACAATAAATTTGCTGGGAATACTGTAGATTACTTTTTTTTTCCTCATGTGCCCCAAACCTTTATTTATCCCATTACAGCTTTGAGTAAGATAAACGTTTGCAATTGCTGCATGCCTTCTTTTCAGGCCGTAGGCAGAAAGCTTCCTCTCTGATTCTTTATAGACAAAAAGTGTTACAAAGACTAAGCTTGCTTTGTGATAATGTCTTTTGACAACTCTGAAGATATCAGAAAGTCAGCAGCTTTTACCGAAAGGACAGTTAACAAGAAATTTGACCTAGTGGTATTTGCAGGTTTCTGCTGTTTGATTTGTTAGCTGGCAGCCACAACTCAGAAGAGTGAGTTTTCAATTCTGTACGGATGTGTATGAACAAAGGTGCATATGTATCACAGTTCTCATTTTCATTATTACTGTATGTTTGAATTACGCAGACATGTTCTAATAAATATCTAAAATATGGAGACTTTTATTCTATTTATTTTACCTGAAAGCTAAATTAACTATTCATTACATACATAGCTTATGTTTACATACAAGTGTAATTATTGTCATAAAATGATACTTCACCACTTAAAAGAACAACATAAAATATTCAAAATAACATAAAAGCTCAAACCTTCCTTTCATTCCTACTTTAATTTTCTGGTCCAAACAAACCTGGTAGAATATCTGAATAAGCCCATGATGTCCTAGTTTAACATAAAGATCTCATTGCTGAGGCTCAGGTTAATCTATGGTGCTGAGATTATAGATTTCTTTCTGTATAAGGAATCATACAAAGTAATTTATTTCTGAAAGTGCACAAGCAACATAGGCATCTTCTGTTAGCTGTAGGTAATGATATAAAGATGAGTGTGCTTGCCTTCAGATCTGTAAAGGACAAACCAGGAGCCAAAACAGTCGTGCTGTGGTTGTAAATCCAATTGTAAAGGATGATTTCCACTCTGAAAAATGGCAGACTAAATCCTGATCTTAATGTTTCAAATCAATCTTTTTAGATTTATGCTAGAGGTAAATTAGGGATGCAAAGAGAACTCATTTTATTTCTCAGTTCACACTCAAGTTATAGACACATTTCTGCATGGGGAAACACATTTTTATCAATATACGCTAAATTAACTCTAATAATGGTGACTTTTCTACTGCAAAGGGGAGATCAGATTTGTTTTCCACACTGGTATGTGAACTTAATCAGCTGTCTAGATCACTTCAATCCAGTGATATTAGAAAGTGTTTTTATTTATAATTGTGGGGAAAAGGGCAGGTAGGACAAAAACTGATATATTAAGTAACATTTGAATATAATTATTTTTCTAAGACTTCTGATCTTTGCCATTTTTATGGTTCCTCTCCCTACAATAACTCAGTAAGTAACTATGCAGAGCCAAAAGAACTCTGTTAAATCCAAAAGAGCTCAGTTAATTATTACATTTGTATTTATCTTCATTAGGATGAAGCATTCCTAGTAAAAGGAACTGAGGAGGCCTTGGCCTATTTAGCTGTTTTCCAGGCACGCACCTTGCTAACTTCTGTAATGTGTTCTCTTAACATTCTTCTAAGGACAAAATGATATGCAAGGGAGCGCTCAGGGGTATACGTGGGGTAGGGAGTTGATTCTAATGCAAATATTAAAATACGCTGATACAGGAGACAAAATAAAGGAAATCTGCCATATCCTTTAGTACCATCTAGTAAAGATTATTTTATGCTGTATGTTTACTATGTAATCTGATGTAATTTGCTTAGCAGTCTCTCGACATTTCTAAAAAATGTTCATGTTGTGTCTACGTAAGTGTAATGCACTTAATTATTTTCTTTTGTGAAAAAATTTGGCTTTCTAGGCTAAAAAAAAATTGTAAATGATGGAAGATATTATTCAGAACATTAACGCATGATAAACAATGCTAAATACCAGTTATTGTGTAAAAGACTTCCAGCACTGACCTTCCTGGAAAAGTCTAGCTGATTGATGTTCTATGATTGGTTTTGGTATAGTTAGTGCCAGCTGGTCTTTGTCTGAGTTGCTATGAGTCTTCAGGAAAAAAAAAATCATCAGAAGAGAAAAGTGGCTGCAAACAGCAGCATCCACTTTATTTGTTGCTGCTCCAGCATCTAACATCATGGATCAGTTCATTATAGGAATACTGGAATAGAATTAAGCTGGGAGATAATTTAATGTACTGTTTTCTATGCTGATTGTCCCACATATGTACTCATTGTGACTTCAGGATGCCTGTGAAACCTATTTACTCTTGCAGCAGGCACAATGCATGAAATATGGGGTTTTTTCTTTTGTCCTTGGGGTCACCAGTGTAAGGTCAGATGGGAGAGCTGAAAGCTGCACGGAGTGGCACATCTCACCTATAATAAAGGCATGATGAGTGCCAGGAGCCATCAGAGCTTCCTTTCCTCTCAGTACTAGGGTGATCACTTAGAATCAGCGACAAAAATACTCCGATAGGAAAGCAGTTAAAACAGATGGCTGGTGTAGCTGTGGTCGTGCCCTCAGGGCTGTTCTACAAAGCAACACAGACAGCATTTGCAAGCTACATTCCTCACTATGATCGTATTGGAAATGAGAGATTGGTTGCTTGAAGGGTTTTATTTTGTATGTGGATAATTAATCTCTTAACATTGGTTCAGCCTTTTCTAGCCCACATAAAGATCCAAGGTCTCCTCTCTAACACCTATTAGTTCACCTAATAGGTATCTTACCTGCATTTTAGAGGGATTTGAACACACAGGCTGGGAGACTAGAAAGAATGTTGGTTTATACTGCAAGACTGAAAAAAAAAAAAAGAGGCCAGAGTCTTTTAGAAAATTTAACAGTGGTAGATTGCTGAAATTATGCTAGGGCCACAGAAACTTTGTGCAAGTGTCACTACTCAAATAAAAATGGCTTTTATGAAGATTTTGTTTGGTTTTGAAAATGATTACCTTCAAATAGATTAAGATTCTTCTGAAGTTAAATGTATCCAAAACTACAGTATTTGACATGAATTTGCATATGCAGGGTGTTGACTGAAAGTAGTTTTATACAAATGTTTAACTAAAACTGTGGAAAAGGGGGCTGAAAGAAGAAACTATGAGTTTATTCGTGATCGTTGGTTATTCTGTCAGAATCAATGGGCGTCCCTCGTACTTTTTGCCCTTTTACATAACGTAATCTATGAAAATTGACACAGTGATTAAAATATGGGAGAAGAGGGAGTGAAGAGAACACAGGGACCAAAGTTTTATTTGCCTCGAACCAGGTAACTTGCTATAATTTTAAATCCACGTGACTGTCTTATGATATAGTTATTATTGATAGAGGTCATGCCTTTGATGCATGCTTACCAAATTTGACTTGAATAGTTAAGGCTACAGGGTGGCCAGCGGGACGAAGTGAATGAAGGGCTGAAAAGCCCCGTTATGTTGCCCTCAAAGCCGCTCCCGCACACCTTGCTGCCCTCAGCGGGGTGGTCTGGGGCTGATTCCCACTTCTCTAGTCCTTTCCTGACGCAGACACACTCCTGCTGGAGACTTCATGTGGGCTCAGCTCCCTATAGCAATGCCTACAGGTTTGGGAGGGATTGGAATTAGTGCTGTACAGCAAGATTACATGGGAAGAAGAAGGCATATGATAGCTCACTTATTTATATTATAAATCATACCAACGCTTACAAAGGGATCTTACATTTCCAATATTTGGTTTAATCCAGGGCAAAAATATTTGCTTTTTAGGAGCTTTCTTTTTTCCTCAGCCAGGTCTTCTGCTGTGCCAGAACTAGGTCCATCATGGAAGCGAGTAGCTCTCAATTTGTCATCCACCCAAAACAGAGGACAAGGCCGAGTAGATGTTGAAAAGTCAGGGGCTGATTCTACTCCATGTAGCTGTCATACAGTGTGTACTCTGGAGAGATGTCAAATTTGCCAGAGCAGGAATTATAATGAAAAAAACCCTTTGTTTCTGAAAGATCAATGTCAGTTCTATCGTAGTGTTACAGAAAACCTTCAGGGCCACATGTAGTCTATGGAGAAACCGCACTAACTCTTGGTTGCCCAGGCTCCTGACATTTTTTGTATAGTCACACTTCAATAAAAAAAGAGTAGTTTGTATTATTGCTCGTAACTACACAGTGTAAATGCATGTGTAAATGCAAATTTCTAGCTTTTATGATACCCTGCTTGACAAGCCCTTGGATTAGATACTTAAATTCTAAAATGAAATTCTTGCACTAAGACGACTTCGGTGTGATCCTTATTCTGTCTTTGAGAAATTGCAAGATTCTTGAAACACCTAAGTCTAGTAAAGGATGTAATTCATATTTAGAGAAAAAAAGTACACAGAGTTCATCATCATTCAGTAGACACATGAAAAGTACTGAGAGACATGTACACAGATCTCTTAATTCTCTTAATTAAAAGAGTATTTTAATTCTTCATGGAATAAATTAATATTTATTTGCAAATAATATATAATTCAGCTTCTCAACTTTCATCTAACATCACTCAGGGATAAAGGTATACACATCTATTATTCAGAAATGGTATCCGGCATTCAAACTCAATTTTCATCGCAGTTCTTTCACAATTATCAAGCTGCCTTACAAGATTATCACACTTTTCATTGACTTCACTTTGTCAATTACCATCTGTTCATTTTCCATTTCAGTGATGAATAAAGCAAACTCTAACACTGCCTATTTTCATTCTAATCCTCAATTACTTGAGCTGGTCTATAAATAAGTAGGTAAATGGGGTATTGCTTGTTGGTTGTTTGTAAATATTTTGGTGTAATTCAGAGTGACACAACTGCAAAGAAAGTACAAAATAAACAGTGTGTACCCCCTCGATAATGGGAACACAGAATTCCATTTCAGTGGGACCACATCATGGAATTTTCTCCCACAATATTTTTTTAATGAAGATTTCTCTCTCCTATGCTGATTTTCTTTCCTAGAAGAAAGAAAATTCTAATTTCAAATGGTAACTGAGAGAATTTGCTTGGCCACGTCAGATCACGCATTTAGGAAATGGATCAATGAACTTATACTACAACAAACAGTATTACAATATTAGTTTCCAGCTGCTTGTACTATGAAATATGATGACTGGAAAAAAAGGTTAGCAAAGTTTTTACTATGCTATCAATACCTTAAATTAGAAGCTAATTTTTATTTTTTTTTAATTATAAGGTTTACAGATAATCATGTATTTGTGCTTGTATGTGTATATATAGCAATGATTTTGTGTTTACCTCAGAATTCCTGAAATGTGCTATCTAGCACACTTACATCTTTCTGGCTGGATGGCAGAGCTCAGAGGGTGGCAATCAGTGGTGCAGAGTCTAGTTGGAGGCCTGTAGCTAGCAGGGTCCCCCAGGGATCAGTCCTTGGTCCAGTCCTGTTCAATTTATTCATCAATGACCTGGATGAAGGCACAGAGTGCTCCCTCAGCAAGTTTGCTGATGATGCCAAACTGGGAGGAGTAGCCGATACCCCAGAGGGCTGCGCTGCCATCCAGAGGGACCTGGACAGACTGGACAACTGGGCGGTGAAAAACCTCATGCAATTCAACAAGGCCAAGTGCAAGGTTCTGCACCTGGGGAGGAATAACCCCAGACACCAGTACAGGCTGGGGACTGACCTTCTGGAGAGCAGCTCTGCAGAGAGGGACCTGGGCGTCATGGTGGATGACAGGTTGACCATGAGGCAGCAGTGTGCTCTTGTGGCCAAGGAGGCCAATGGGATCCTGGGGTGCATTAAGAAGAGCATCTCTAGCAGGTCGAGGGAGGTGATCCTGCCCCTCTACTCAGCCCTGGTGAGGCCACATCTGGAGTATTGTGTCCAGTTCTGGGCTCCACAGTACAAGAGGGATGTGGAGCTGCTGGAGAGAGTCCAGTGCAGGGCTACAAGGATGATCAGGGGCCTGGAACATCTGCCCTATGAGGAGAGGCTGAGGGAGCTGGGCCTGTTCAGCCTGGAGAAGAGAAGGCTGAGAGGGGATCTAATCAGTGTATATAAATACCTCAAGGGAGGGAGTGAGGAGGATGGTGCTGGCCTCTTTTCACTGGTGGCCACTGACAGAACTAGGGGTAATGGCCACAAACTGAAATACCAAAAGTTCCACAGGAACTTAAGGAAAAATTTCTTAACAGTGAGGGTGACAGAGCACTGGAACAGGCTGCCCAGAGAGGTTGTGGAGTCTCCTTCTCTGGAAATCTTCAAAACCCGCTTGGATGCAGTCCTGTGCCACGTGCTCTAGGTGACCCTGCGTATGCAGGGGGGTTGGACTAGATGATCTCCAAAGATCCCTTCCAACCTTGATGATTCTATGATTTTCAGTATCAAATAAAACATCCATGCTTAAAGAATTGAATGTTACACCAAACACTAAGTAATTTTAAAATTCCATGTATAAAAAATTACTTTAAATATTTTATGTAATGTACTGTTGAAAACATGTTCTTATGTCAAGGCATTCTGATAAAAGAGAGGAGAAAGCCATATGCAAAAATGATGCATGTTTACTCAGGAGAGATGATTATTTCTGCAGCTCCATTTATTTCCATATTTGAGAAAAATGAAGTATAAAAATGGAATGGGTTTAATGTGAGTGAAAACAATCCTCTGTGTTTGAATTCCAGCAGCTTCTGCATTTTTTTATTCCTCCTCCGTGAACACACTGGTGAAGCTGAAGTTTCCAGATATCAATCCAAGAATCTGAAGATCCAAACCTAGTGAAAATATATTTATTTATTTATTTATTAACCTAGACAAAGAGCAAATAATCTATCAATCAGCATTATTTTAGACACGGAGCAAAGGTACAATAGCACGGGGAAATTCCTTCCACCTTATCCATAGCACAGATAATAATTAGTTGTGACGACATAGAACTAATTTAGGGTGGCAAAGTTCTTTTTACTTTGCAGGCAACCAGAGTACCTGGTAGGGCTGAGCGTCCTTGTCTTTAAAACCCAGCTTCAGATCTTCAGTTCAACAATCTTTATCATGTAGAGAAAACTATTTTTACAACACCGTTAGAAATTCTTTCTGCTATCAGTTTCACATTATGATCCAAAGACAAGTGTCTAGGAGAAAAACAGATCTGGGAGACTAATTACATAATACTAATTTAATCAAGATTTGACATTTTAACAAGTAAGAAATCTCTATAATAATTTTACATTATTTATTCATCAAGCATCACCTCTCTATTACATAATGAAGCCATATGTCTCTCTTTTCTTGGATCTTCTATTTTGTGTATTTTCTGAGCACTTCAGATATGTTGTTGTAAAGGATATACCTGTACTTAAAGTATGTTTTTCACACAGGTAACCAAATTTTTTTTTCCATCATTTTATTTTGAAAATATTTTTCTAAACGCTATTTGCTTTGTAAGCTATTTTTCTTCTCTGCAACTTTTCTTCTTTACTGCCACTCGCTCCACTTGAGAACTAAATTATTTCACACAAATACTACAAGTTCAAACTTAAAATTAATAGAGCAGATATACAGACATTCAAATCTGTATTCTGAATCACTAAGAAATTATACTTATTCCATATAATAAATTGTGCTAAAAAAGCAAAATTATGTACCATTCATAAATATATATATATATATGCATGCACACACACACACGAAAGTTATTCTTCTGTAATTCTTTTATGGCAATAAAAAATGTCTAAGTAACAAAGCAGTTTCACATATTATTATATGCAAGATTTCTTTCATGGATTTTATTTCCTCATACCTCTGGTAAAGCAAATGAAGTCAAGATTTCACCTGGAAGATCAGGTATTAGACCAAACTCTTTTTTGGCTGAAGGGAATTCTGCTCTTCTAACAGCTTTTGTGAAACCTTAATATCAGACATTAAATCAATACTTCACATCGTATCAGCAAGGCAATAAAAAATACCTGTATTAAACCAACAGACAATTTCCTTCAAGCATGTTTCTGCATTTAAGGGACCTCAGGAGGTCTCTAACCCAACTGCTTGCCCAAGGCAGGGTCAGCTCTGAGGCCAGACCAGGGGGCCAAGGACTTTTCCAGATCCTGCTCGGTAAGGATGGGCCTACACAGTGTCTCTGCGCTGCTTCCTTCACTGCCTTGCTCTGCTCATGGGCAAAAAGGCTTTTCCTCCTACCTGGTATGAACCTCATTTTTTTTTTTTCCAGTTTATGAGACTGTCTCTCATCCTTCCACCATGCTCCCCTACAAGGCGCCTGACTCCATCTCCTCCATAACCTGCTTCTGGCATGGGAGGGCTGCTATTGTGACTCCGTTCAGACCAGCTGCAAGAGAAAGCATTAGCAACAGGCTCCAGCTTGCATTATTTATGGATACTGTTTTGGTTTGTTTCTTTTTTGAAGTGTTATCCAACATGCATCCCTCCCTCTGGTTCCTTGCTTTTGTCAGAACTGGTTGAACCCTACTTGTGGCAAGTGGCTATTAGCTGAACCAGCTGTATACATGGTATTTATCGTGCAACCTTTAACACGTCTCGTGTGACATGACTCATCCTACTAAGCGGTAAACATCCCATTTTCCCAGCAAAAGACAATGTCTGAAACAGCAGATGATATTACTAAAACAATAATTTAACAAAACACAACTGTTTAAAGCCTAAATATATTGATACTTTTCTGTGCTTCTCCTTCTCAGTTTAAAAAACGAGGTCGTGCTACTGCGAGGGTTTGTGGAGCAAGAAGAGGCGGAAAGCATAGGGGAAAAGATGGATTTTTTTTCAATGAATCAAAATTTTGGGGGAGTTTTTTTTTCCCCTTCATGCTAACGTCATCTCTGTGTGAGAGATGGGAAGATGACAGGGTTGTTCCTCAAACACAGGTTTGTAACATTAAGAATAGCATAAAACATTTTTTTATGAAAAAAAAAAGTTTTCCTTCCAGATGTGTAGGATGATGCCAAAGTAAAGACTGATACCAAAACTGATGCTCATCAAATAATGAATCAAAATCAGGGACTATAAGGGAATTAGGAGGCATGAAATATAGTCAAAATAAAGAGAAATACAGGAACTGATGTAAAAGATGATAGATTAATAGTTAATTAATGCCCTTTGCACATAGAATCCTGTGCAAGTCCATTAGATTTTTAAGGAAAAGGGAAAAAGGAGAAATCAGCAAGCAAAAACTATTTATTAACTTGATGAGGAGGGGCAGGGGAGGCAGGAGAAATAAATGAAAATGCAAGAGTTAGTAGCCTGCCACCAAAATAAGCATGAAAAGAACAATTGCCAAGCTCTATATTTAACTACACTGAAGGTGGAAACTCCAGGCAATGGAAGACTTTGATTACTGTTTTTGTCCCAGTCTTGAATTTCTTCATGAATGTTCTGAGGAAGTTTGCATTTAACATTTCATTTTTGCATTATTTTTAGCTGTAATGAAGTCTTTTGAAAGTCACTTAGAAAAGAAAAATCAAAATGAGGTTTGAGAAATATTTCAAACCCCATTTTCTCTAAGTAACGAAAACAACATCATCTAAGTGGAAAATGTTTATGTTAAAGTTTTTTTCCATCCAGCTCAACCTGCACATCAACAGTCCCAATGAACTGTCTGCCAAACCATCAAAGCCATGAAACATGCCTGAGATAGTTGCGAATTAACCTGCAAATTTTTATAGAGAAGCTGTTTTTCCTTATGCATTATTTTCTTTCTCACTCATCTCTTGCTGATGTAGGTATTAAATTTAAATGAGAGTCAAGAAGGTTGGTGACAAGAATGTAAATGCTTGTGTTTCAAATGAAGAAACAGGCCATGAAGTTAATGAACACCAACAGAGAGGCCAGAAAGCCGAACTTCCCCTAGTAACAATTTCTATCTCCTAAGCAGTAGAGAAATCACCTGCCATCAGTGCAGACTGAACTAAAGAAATAAAACATTAAAGAGAAGGCCCATGTTGTACCTTATTATTCAAAAGGAACCATTTCCTCTCTCATTTTAACATTGTCCTACTAAGATAACAGCTGGAGCTCTTTAAATCCATTACCAAAGACACACCAAGTAAATCAGCATCCAAACCCAGATCTCCACAAACAAAAAGTATAACTCCTTTTTATTTTGCACTTGTAACATGAAGGCAGAATACACTTCTTTCTGTAGAGGCCTTGTCTCATCACAGAATGGTTGAGGTTGGAAGTGACCTCCGGAGATCATCTAGCCCTTGCTCCCTCAATGGCATTTTTTAGAAAGCCCCGAATCTATAAGACTGAACCAAATCTTTAAATGAAGGTTTCTAGTATACAGTCTTTCTCATTAGAAAAACATTCTTTTAAACTTGAGCAGAGGAAGGGGCAAGTCTCTTGCTGTCTCCCATCTCAGTGACAGCATTGCACAGGACTGAACTAGAAGGGCTTCTCGTGGAAGTTCACCTCTGTGCAGCCATGGAGCAAGTCAGCTAAGGTCGCAGTCGTGCCCGGAACATCTCTAGCTCCAAGCCATGCGGACAGCACTGTTACTGCTACAGACTGGAACCTGCGCAGAAGATATTTTTCAGGTTGCCCCAAACGATATTACAGACTGTATTTTTTAAAGTGTATGAAACACCTTGGTGATTTACTGTATAAATGGTTTCATCTTGAAGTAAATTGTTCTGTTTTATTTTTGTTTTAATTTTTTTAATATATGTTTTTGGCAATAGAGATTTACAATGGAAATGTTGACGCTAAGTAGCAGGGATCTCTCTGACAACATTGGTTGAAGCACCATATCAGTCTCATACTCCTGATTCCCATATAAGCAAGAGGCAATCCATTTTAGGATGTCAAGAAACTGTTATTTATCAAAGAACTACTCACTGCAAATGCTAGCTGTGACAACAACTATGTAAGTTTTTATTCAAGGTAGTACACTACAATAATTTATTTTTTTAAACCTGTGTCATTTTACTGTTTTTTTCTACTGTAAACCCTCCAATTTACCACTTTCAAATCCCAGTCTTTCTTTGACTTGTCAGAGAATTTTTAATACTGCTCTGTAGCAAATGTATAGGATGAAACTAGGTCACTTCAGTAACCTGGGGCTGTCTTTGCTCTGTCTCAGTGAACATTGTTGGACCATGATGAATGAATTATTTCTTTCCTTGACAGACAATAGAAGGAATTATTTTAGGAAGTTTTATGCCCCTTTCAGGCTGGTTAAATGTTAATACGTAGTCTACCAGGATAAGAGGCAAGAGCAGGACAGGGCTGGCGTTTCACAACCGGGAATACCTGGCAGAGCCCCAGGAAGCTCTGTCACTGCTCTAGTCCTGGTCGGTCTCTCTCTGCCATTGTGGTATTTTTGGGTGAACACACAGACAGATCCAGGACCTAAGTACCATAAAGATGCAGAAAACACTCGGGTTCACCTACCTTCACCATAAAAGCTGTGTGCCTGATGGAAGTACAGTAACTGCACAAGGTCAACTCGCATATGGGAGACCAGCATGGCAATGCTTTAATTTGAGCAAAATAAAGCAAATGGAGTGCTGTGGTGAGTTCTTTGCACTTGACACTCAAGAAGTGCATTTTCTACTCTCTTTAGAGGAAACCCTGTCATCCTGCGACACGGGGCTGACTTCACGTACCAACACTGTTGTTACACCCTCCAAGAACTGCAGTTCTGTGTCACATCTAGTGCTCAGCTTGGGAACCAGCCTCACCTGAAGCCGGTACCGGCAGCAGCGGTGGCCACGAGCAAGCCCAGGCTGTCTCTGCTTGTCACGGTGGCTTCCATCACAAGCCATGCTTTGGATCTCGATCTCTACCCACAAAGTACTCAGCACTCGACCATGCAGCACGAAGATGCCTCATGAATACTCGCCATGAGGAAGATTAACACCTGGAACTACATACAGTGAAACCGCCAGTGAAACTACACACCACGGCAAAGACTTAATGCCTCCTCCTGCCCATTTCCTACAGTCTGACAACAGCTCCTACCCCTGGCAAACACTGGTAGCTTTCACTCAAGGCTCAGGTCATTTCACCTGACTTCGGTAGAACGAGGTTACCTTACAAACACGTTCTAGAGATGCTACACTAACTCTTATCAGCTTCCATTACATGAAATTCACATTATCATTAAGCCTCATTTATGTCATAACCGCACTGCACAAAATCTAACTCTGAAACCATTTTAAATAAGCCCTTTCTTGTCAGCTTACACATTTTCCATGCTGTTGGCTTCCTCTGCATCCCTTTCTAAAAAGCAAACGAAAAACACGCTTCAAGCAGGATTATTCATCTCCCCAAAGACAGAGAAGCTTCCCCAGAGTGCAGCGAGTGGCCAGGCCCCACAATGGCTCCCGCGTGGCCCCACTGCCCAACTCCTGGCCTGTCTCCAGCCAGCAACGCGACCAACCAATCCCCCAGGATACCCCCGGCGCCGCCATCTTCCCCGCCCTCCCCTGCCAGCACCAGCCGCCGGGCCCGTTGCTAGCGTCACCCTGTGGTTGCTACGGTCACGCCCTGGTTGCTAAGGACACCCTGTGGTTGCTAGGGTCACTCCTGGTTGCTAGGCTCCCTCTGTCCTCCCCACCACCCTTCATCCTGGCGCATGCGCGTCGGCGCTTGCCGCAGGTGCATCGCCCCCTGTGGCTCCGCGCCTGCGCAGAGCGGCGCGCGGGCGGAGCCGTTGCGGGGGGTAACGGTCAGCGGGCGGGGTCGCCTCGGGGAGTCGAGCGGAGGCGCGCGGGGCGGCGCGCCCCTTCTTCTTGGTGTTATTAAAGCTTGATAAAAGTACTCGTGGAGCTCTCCTGCCGCGATTAAAGTACTCTTGTCCAGTTGGAGATCTGCATACTGTTATGGGTATTCTGCTTGGTTTTTTAGTGTCTTATGGTTGTCACAGAATCACAGAGTGGTTAGGGTTGGAAGGGACCTCTAGAAATCATCTAGTCCAACTCCCTCTGCTCCAGCAGGGACACCCAGAGCACGTGGCACAGGGTGTCCTTCATGGAAAACAGACCAAATTCGCTTGCTTTGGAGACATGTCTTTTGGTTAGAGCTTGCGGTTGGTTTTTAGTGTATCCGTTATAAATATGAAAGAAGTGGGCAAACAGAGAAAAGAAATGAAGAAATACAAAGAGCTTTTTTTTTTTTTTTAATGAATTCAAGTCTGTTTCCTTCCTCAGTTTGAGGCAGCCCACGCAGTCTGGGCGCATTCAGTTGGAGGCTTCCCAAGTTTGCTCCGTGATTGCTCACCGCTGTACGATGCCACAAATTAATTTGTTCCGTCGTGGCTCCCATCTACCCACTTGCAGTTATTTTTTTCCCGTGGAAAATTACTTCCTTTTCTACTGACGCACATAGTCTGTGCCATCGCATGATTGTACCTCTGATACAGAGAAGACAGTAATGGTTCAGTAGTTGATTTCTGACATGTTATTGGGAAGAAAAAAGAAGCATTGCCTATGTGTGCGTGCATTTTGCCTGAACAATAAATAAATAGGAAAGCGTCAGTCATGCTACTAGTAATACGTCAGTAATACCGTGGCGTCACGAATGATTAAAACAACATTAAGTGGGCATTAATACACAATGATGTGTATGTCTGTTACCACAACTTAGTTATACCTATAATACGCAGGGAAAGCTTAGATTATCATCCTACCTACCCCCCTTCCTGCTGTGGTATGAGTCTCATTTTTTCTGAGCTTGTCTCCAACTTCATCTGATCCCCTGTTCTTATATTGGAAAAGGTAGAGCTTATCAATTCCTATCTATCCTTTCCAAGTGTCTCGTGATTCTTTAATTTTCTGTCGTATATGTGTTTTCTCTTCTTCCTGAGAAGGGCAAGCTTAACTGATTGTTTAGCTCTTCTTTAATACTTCTAATACTTTTAATATCTTTGGTGACCTGCTCTGAACCTCTTTCACTTCTACAACACATTTTTTGAGACAGAGATCCCAAATGTGGGCACAGCAGTTAAGCTGGGAATGAATGAAGGGTTTACAGCATGTAGTATTCGCCCCGTGGCTTACAGCTGTTTGGCCAAAGTGACCTATCGATATATGTAATACTAGCTGTAAAATATTATATTTGCTTTAATCCATTATGTGAGAAGATGAGATATTGAAAAGACCATGAAAAATGTGTTGAAAAATGATTTTGATTTTAGATAGCATATGAACTAAAGAGAATGCTTTCACTGTGCTGTAGCAAACACAACCTGAATGTGGAGGGGAACATTAAAGGTAGCACACTTTTTTTTTTTTTTAACTAGCTATTATTGAAGTAGAAACTCCAAAGTATCATGTGAACAGTTTAGCTAGAAAAAGAGGTGGTTGGCATCAATATACAAGCTATGTATTTCCTTAATTTTGAAGATCTTGCCGTGTTAGAAACAACTTTAAATATACTTCCTTTGTTTTGAAATTGTATTTATGTGGTATGTGTTTAATTATGTAATTCATCCTTTAAAAGTCCTTTAAAATAAAAGTTAGGTAATTTGAGTAGTTTATATAGATTATATATATTAATCTTAAGCAAGATCCTTCAATTTCAGGAGGAAAGATCTGGGTTAACTATGTCTTCTGTCTTTTTACTGAACTTCCATTTTGTATGAGCAGAGAGCCTGATACTTCAAATAATTCTTTCAGTGAATTCTGAACTTGTGTTTTACTTGGGACATCTTTTTTTTTTATGCTTTGCTGAGCTAGTCTGCATGTGAGATCTGACAGCCTGGAATTCAGTTTATGTATTTTGTACATTCAGGTCATCTGATACCAACGAGTTAAAATTTTCTAGTAAACTCTGTTCTAAGGCCAGTGTGGAAGGCATTTGCCGATTATTTTAGGAAAAGACAAACATTAATGATTTTAAAATGAAAAACGGAAAAACATACTTCTAGAATAAAAATGTTGCATCTTTTAAAACTGAATGTTTAAAAGATGCAGTCCAAGTGCCCAAACCACAAAGTAAAATATGTCTGGAATAGTCCTAATGAATGTCTTTTCTTGTTAGAGAGTGTTCATCTGGATTTGATAATATAAAGTGACTGCAGAAATTGTGTTTTACTTAGGCAGTTTAACTCTTTATTCAAACCTAATAGAGCATATGAATTAAAACAAGATTTGCTGGACATGTGCTTGGATGCAGATGCTTAGTGAAAGTGTGGGCAAAAATATAGCCATAAGTCATAGGCCATATGAGCCTCGGGAGAAGTGTCAGAGGACTTTAGGAAGCACCTAGTAATTTGAACAAAGTATATTGGAAGTCTGAGGGTCTGAGAGACAACCTCAAAGTAAAATTCTGTATTTATAAAACTACATATATGGAAGTGAAATTCTGTATTCTTGTATATCCTGCAGAAAGAGTGGTCTGTGTAGTGCTGGAGCCCACAGGTGATCCTGCATAAAAGTTTGAAGTTTATGGAGCAATTTCTCAGAGCTGCCCTCAGCAGCAGAAAAAAAAATCCTCAGGAAATCTCTTCTATCTGTAAATATTAGGATATGTGAGTCAAGAAAGGCACATCCTACTCTCAGTTTGAATAGTCATGCACCTTTTGGTGTATTCACATTATGATTTGTTACATCGTGTGTGTTTTTTCTCATATCCTAGACAGTGTTTCATAGTATCATGTATGACTTTTGCCCACACAGCCATGCAAACAGAAAGCACAGAACATGTTAAAATTAACTGTAGAGAAAGAAGAACAATGAACATTTGCTGGCAAATGTAGGTCACCTATTTGTGCAGGTTAGTTTCACAGTTCACTGCCTGACCTCCTGCTTTCTTACCTAAGGAGGGTTGTATTGCTAAAATAGAATAAATACGTGGCACATAGAGAGTGTTAATGTTATTTAAATACGCTCCCGAGGAATGAAATTAAGAGTAGCTGAGTAGTAAGAAATGTACTGCAGTATTAACACAGTGAAATTAGTGTAAGTATAGAGGATAAGATAATCGGTATAAGATGACACAAATGTGCTTACATTTATATAGCAAATATCACATTGCAGTGTAGGAGCACAAATTATTTTTTTGCTGTTAAATTACAGGAGATGGATATTGCACAGTCTTTAGAGAATACTCCTTGCCCTGATGGTAATATGCTACTTTTGTAGCTGGTGTTGGTATCTTGTGCTTCAGTCACGGAAGTGCAGACTTTTGGCTGCGGAAGCCATTTACAATGTACCCACTTCCGTCTTCTTGTAGACCTCTTGCAAAGTTGGAGAGATCCCAGCAAGTCCACAGCATAGTGTTGAATTTGCGGTGTTATGAAAAACATTGCGTGTCTTTAAAATTACTGCTCTGTAGTTGAAAACACTTTTTCTCAGAATTTGCCAGCCTGAACAGAGGATGATTCAACTAAAAACTAACCCAACCAAAAGATGTTTTTTAGTTTCTTCTTGTTTAATTTTCTGCTACTTTAGCTCTCCAGCCGGACTCACCAGCATGAGCACCATGGCGCACAGTGGGAGAGAAGAGCGCACGGTTATGGGCAGAGAGGCAGCAGCTGGTTGACACAAGTGCTAATTAGTGTGTAATTATAAGTGCTTTGTGGCAGCCAAAGCTCACCTGGGTCGAGCCGCTGCAATCCTGCCCTCTCTCTTGGCTGCACGGTCCTGCCCCTGCTTTGCGCAGGCACTCATAGCCATGCAAATTGCATAGGAAGCTGGTGTAAGGATCAGCCAACGCTTAATTTTTTTTGTTAAGTAAGGTTAGTTTTTGACTGTGCCAGCTTCTGAACCAGCTCCCTGCCTGGTCCGCCAGTCCTGGCGCTGCAGGACGACTTGACTGCAGCACAGAGAGGCGCACGAACACCCAGTTTCGGTGGGCTTGGGCTGGCTCTTCGGAGGGGTCCTGCCTCGCCAAGCCCCAGCACCCCAGCCTGTGAGACACTGATTTTGTCAGCCCCCGAGCACAGGGGCAGGAGCGTCCGTGTGCTCTGTGGCCTGCGTACCTGGCTCGTGGGCTGCAGGCCCGGCTGTGTTTGTGACTCGCTGTCTGTGGGCAAAGCCGAGAGGGGAAAATGCTGACGGCTTTCGGTAAGCCAGAAAGCGAGATGGGTTTTTCTGTAAATCTGCCTTGTGAGCAACTTCCTGGGACTGTAAAGCTTCCTTTTAAAAACGGCCCACAGATATGCACAAATGTGTTTATGCTAAACACACATAAATAAATTACATATACAATAAGTGAACAGTAAATAAGCACCAAATGGAAAGAAAAGGAAAATCCTTGCCTTTTATATGCGCTTCTGGTACAAAATAATGCCAGAATGTGAATCTGATTGTGCCTGTTTCTATTTAAGAATTACACATTTTACTGAAGATGCACTGAATTTTAAGAGAAAACACTATTTTTGTGCTTAGTCTCAAACATACTAAAATTCAGCTTTCCTTAAGGCTGCTTCATTTATAAATACATATTTATAAATAATTTCCATAGAATTACTGTGGAATATTGCAAAGGAAAGGAATATTTCAAGGAAAGCTAAGGCACGTCTGGAAGGCAAGCTGGCAAGGGACGTTAAAAATAACAAAAAAAAATTCTTTGCTCTTTATGTGAGAGAGCAACTGGAATGCATGGAGCTCAACCTGGGAGTCGAGGATGAGCGAGTTGAGAGCTTGTGGGTAAGGATTAGAGGGCAGGCTAATGTGGGAGACACTGTGGTGGGTGTCTGCTACCGGCCACCTGACCAGGACGAGGAGGTTGATGAGGCCTTCTATAGGCAGCTGGATGTTGCCTCACGGTCACAGGCCCTGGTTCTCATGGGGGACTTCAACTACCCCGACATCAACTGGGAGGACAACACAGCCAGGCATAAGCAGTCCTGGAGGTTCCTGCAGAGCGTCGACGATAACTTTTTGACGCAGGTTGTGGAGGAGCCGACGAGGAGAGGTGGGCTACTGGACCTCGTGCTATCAAATAGGGAGGGCCTAGTAGGAGATGTTAAGGTGGGGGGTAGCCTCGGCTGCAGTGACCATGAGTTGGTGGAGTTCAGGATTCAACGAGGAGGAGGCAGGGCTGTAAGTAGCCTTGCGACGATGGACTTCAGGAGGGCCAACTTTAGCCTCTTCAGAGACCTCCTCGGTAGAATCCCATGGGCTAGTGCTCTAGAAGGCAGGGGGGCCCAAGAGAGCTGGTTAGTTTTCAAGCGGCACTTCCTCCACGTCCAGCAACAGTGCATCCCTGTGTGTAGGAAGGGAGGCAGAGGGGGCAGGCGACCTGCGTGGATGAGCCGGGAGCTTGTGGCAATGCTCAAGCGGAAGGCAGCGGTATACAGAATGTGGAAAAAAGGACAGGCCCCCTGGGAGAAATACAGGAACATAGTCAGGGAGTGCAGAGATGCGACAAGGAAAGCTAAGGCACGTCTGGAAGGCAAGCTGGCAAGGGACGTTAAAAATAACAAAAAAAAAATTCTTCAAATACATTAACAGCAAAAGGAAGATCAGGGAGAACGTGGGTCCGCTGGAGGACGGGATGGGCACCTTGGTTACAAATAACACAGAAAAAGCAGAGTTGCTCAATGCCTTCTTCGCTTCGGTGTTTACCAAGGGCAGCCCTTTAGAGCCCCAGGCCCTAGAGGCAAGAGAAGAAGCGGGTGGAGAGGAAGACTTGCCCTGGGTAGAGGAAGATTGGGTCAGAGAGCACCTAAGGAACCTCGATACCCACAAATCCATGGGCCCTGATGGGATGCACCCCAGAGTGCTGCGGGAGCTGGCAGATGCCATAGCTAAGCCGCTCTCCATCATCTTTGAAAGATCCTGGAGAACGGGGGAGGTGCCGGAAGACTGGAAGAAGGCCAATGTCACGCCAGTCTTCAAAAAAGGCAAGAAGGAGGACCCAGGCAACTACAGGCCAGTCAGCCTCACCTCCGTCCCCGGAAAAGTGATGGAACGGCTCATACTGGCTGTTGTCTCCAGGCACATGGAGGACAAGAAGGTGCTCAAGAGTAGTCAGCATGGATTCACCAAGGGAAAATCTTGCCTGACTAACCTGATAGCCTTCTATGATGAAATGACCGGCTGGATAGACGAGGGGAGAGCGGTGGATGTCGTCTATCTCGACTTCACCAAGGCTTTTGACACCGTCCCTCACAACATCCTCCTGGGCAAGCTCCGGAAGTGTGGGATAGATGAGTGCACAGTGAGATGGATTAGGAACTGGCTGGATGGCAGGGCTCAGAGAGTGGTGATCAGCGGTGCAGAGTCTAGTTGGAGGCCTGTGGCTAGTGGGGTCCCCCAGGGGTCAGTCCTTGGTCCAGTCCTGTTCAATTTATTCATCAATGACCTGGATGAAGGCACAGAGTGCTCCCTCAGCAAGTTTGCTGATGATACCAAACTGGGAGGAGTAGCTGATACCCCAGAGGGCTGTGCTGCCATCCAGAGGGACCTGGACAGACTGGACAACTGGGCGGTGAAAAACCTCATGCAATTCAACAAGGCCAAGTGCAAGGTCCTACACCTGGGGAGGAATAACCCCAGACACCAGTACAGGCTGGGGACCGACCTTGTGGAGAGCAGCTCTGCAGAGAAAGACCTGGGTGTCATGGTGGACGACAAGTTGACCATGAGGCAGCAGTGTGCCCTCGTGGCCAAGAAGGCCAATGGGATCCTGGGGTGCATTAAGAAGAGCGTCTCCAGCAGGTCGAGGGAGGTGATCCTGCCCCTCTACTCAGCCCTGGTGAGGCCGCATCTGGAGTACTGTGTCCAGTTCTGGGCTCCACAGTACAAGAGGGATGTGGAGCTGCTGGAGAGAGTCCAGTGCAGGGCTACAAGGATGATCAGGGGCCTGGAACATCTGCCCTATGAGGAGAGGCTGAGGGAGCTGGGCCTGTTCAGCCTGGAGAAGAGAAGGCTGAGAGGGGATCTAATCAGTGTATATAAATACCTCAAGGGAGGGAGTGCAGAGGACGGTCATGGTCTCTTTTCAGTGGTGGCCACTGATAGGACTAGAGGAAATGGCCGGAAACTGAAACATCAAAAATTCCATAGGAACTTAAGGAAAAATTTCTTAACAGTGAGGGTGACAGAGCACTGGAACAGGCTGCCCAGAGAGGTTGTGGAGTCTCCTTCTCTGGAGATCTTCAAAACCCGCTTGGATGCAGTCCTGTGCCACGTGCTTTAGGTGTCCCTGCGTATGCAGGGGGGTTGGACTAGATGATCTCTAGAGGTCCCTTCCAACCCTAAGCATTCTATGATTCTATGTAGCAGCAATAATAAAAGCATTATGTTGATTATGAGAATACTGTAAGATAAAATCTACATTTGGCTTTGTATGGTTATGGTTATGTAAACCATACATGTGGTTTGTATGGTTTTTTGGCTATGTATGTAGAATAAAAAGTAATACTGGAATCACCAGCCGTGGAGATGTCCGCATGGGTTTTTTCAAAGCCTGCGCGTCGCCCGGGGAAGGCGCGTGCAGCCTCCTGCTGCTGTTGCCGTTACCTGCGCGGTGCCCGTGGGTTCGGGCTGCAGCGAGGAGCTGCTGCCTGTGAGGGCTCTGAAGGCCCCAGAAGGAAGCAGTGAGGTGTTTTGTGAGGGACTTGTTTCCGAAGTCTGAATCAACTTTAAAAAAAATCATTCTGAATCTGTAAATTTGTACCTGGAACGCTATTTTATATACCCAGAAGCTGGTTTTCTTTGGTGCTGGCTGCAGTCTGCGTGGTTACGCGCTGCTTTGGCTTGCCCTGGTACGCGAGACCGTGGGTCAGGGCGGTGGAGACGGACACCCTTTCCCTTCTTCCGCTGCTCCTCCAGCAGCACTAACCCTGGCACAGGGACAGCGCAAACATCTGAAGATTTAAATCTCGCTGCAGATTTGCCAGGGGACATCTGTCAGAGCCCAAGAGGTGGCAGCTGCACTGGGCAGGGTGGAAAAATTTGGAAGAGAGCAAGTACTGATAAAGAGAGAGGACAGCAATTTTTGTCTGCCTAGGGCAGCAGAAAACCTCGCATCAGCTCTGCTCAGTTTTAATGCATATTTTATTCAGATTTGGTTTCGTTTTCCCAGGGAATATTCTGTCGTGCATTTGGGTTACATTATTCTTTGTATTATTATTAGCTTACCTAATTCCATTTAGGGGAAGGCATTCTAAGCAGAATTTTAGATTTACTTTTCAAAATGCAAAATGCATCATCCTAATAAATCCCCTCTGGAAGAGTCTTACATCCAAGGAGCCACATTGTTTTATGCACTGGCCCCCAGCAGTTTGAAGGCAGTATTTAGAGACGTGGAAAAGGTCGTTGCTCCTAAAGCACGTACCATGGGAAAGAAGGGAAGATAAAAACTTATGGCCACAGTAGATGGTAAGTGTGTGGCGTGTCTGAAGATTTACCAGCACTCATTGTGATACAATGTGCATTTTTCTATCCCGGAAGTCTTGGGTGTCACTGGATAAGCTCAAGCCTGTTTCTTGCAGTACATAAAGGCAAGGTCGGTGTACAGACGACTGCGTTAATGATCCCGAAGAAGCTGGAGTCTCCCAGCACCATGCCGTGAGTGTAACAGCCCAGGCGTTGATCCCTTTTCCGCAGTTGATCCCTACCCGTGCATATGTAAATAAAATAAAGGTTTCCCTAGTGAGTCTTTACGTTATTCAAGATGCCGATGGGGTTATTCCTAAAAAGTGCCAATCTCCAGCAGTGACGACTGAGGCTAGGTTATGCACAACGATGCCAGTGAGAATTCAGACCTCCTTGCTGCCCTTCCCTAGAAGTCTTTCCTGCCTCTCTCTTGCCACTTGAAGGTGAGGGGTAAGCTCTGCTTGCCTTTCATCCTAGAGGTCATAAGCAAGCAACACTATTAGTTTTCCATAATCAAATATGAACAGTTTTCCTGCTTTCTTTTTCATGTCACTGAGCAGCAAAAGGCAGCTGCTCCCTAAGGAGGATGAGCCAGGAGCTGGGGGACTGCCAGTGCCAGCTGTGCCCTCAGCAGCGGGCGCCACCGCACAGGGCCTGGCCGTGTGGGCAGAGCTGCGGCTGGTAACGGGTCCGTGACAGCCCTGGACACGATGAGGGCTGAGCCGGGAGCAGGGGCTCTTGTCAGGGGCGAAAGGAGGCAGGGCCAGGGCGCGGGACGAGTCACGAGTCACAGCCTCTGACGGAGGGGCCCTCGCAGGAGAGCAGCCGCCTACAGCCCAGTCGGGCCCAACAGGACTGCTCTGGCCTTCAGCCTTCTTGTGTTACAGAAGCAGCAGGAAATGTTGTGTTTGCTCTTGGGAGAGCCCTGGCTCGAGCCAGGCTGGAGGGATGATGAGTGTCAGATCCTGCTGGGCCCCATCCTCACCAGAAGCTCCGTACGCTGCTCGCGCAGTGATGAGGAACCGATGCAAAGCAGAGAACTTCTTCAGGAGGCAGCAACACCTAAAGAGACTGAGTTTCTACCAGTGTGTTTTCCTTTCATTTTGGGAAATAAAAATGGAAGCGAGATTGTTTTCCTGGCCAAAGCAGAGTTTCATTTAAACACTCCTGTTTCTTTTCTTCATATTTGAAATAAAAAGTGGACTGACAGGAGGAAAGTTCAGCAGACAATATTGATGCCCAATGCTTAGTATTCCTGAAGTGTTTTTGTATCCCCATAATATGCATGTTATATAGTGCCCCTTCATAGGTATGTCTGCATCTGCCTGTGCTATTTCCCTGTTGCACTTGGCATGTGTATTTGCAGAAATGAAGCTACTGAGATGAGCCAGCCTTGCCTCCTGCAAGATCTGAAAAGAGTTTTTCATCTTGCAGTAACTAGTTGCGTCGGTTGCCTGCTAATTATGTCTGCTAATCATGACTGCTGCTTTTGCAGACCTTACCAAGTACAGTAAGAGATTAAGTCCACTTTATCAAAAGTGTAATTCTTTCAAACTGTTATAAATTCATTTTCTTCCATGAGATTCCAGCCACTTGTTGCCAGCCTTTAGATATCATGCTTTCTAGCAGGGCACTATGTAACTGTTAGAGGAAATTGGAATGGATAGATGCTAATCATAACGTAGGATATGCAAAAGTTATCTTTTGTTTTTTTGTTTCCGTTGTTATTTTTCTTCTTACAGTCATAGGTGCAGATAAAAGGCAGTGAGAATGTACAGACTCTTAATTCCCCAAAGGCCAAATTTTATATGGATAACAGTAATTTTTTGGTTCTTTTTTGCAAAGTCTCTAGTAGCATGTAACTACACAGCAATATCTAACGTTAATTCCAGTATAGTCTCATCTGGGAGGCACAAGACATATTGGAAATAGAGGTTGAGAAAAGATGATAAATAAAATATTCTATGTACATGATTTAATTTCTAGTGCTCTTCTTGTGACTACTGTGTAAATCCCAGCTCTTTTTCTCTGTAAGACACTTAGATGAACATAAAACAAAACATCTGTAAGGCTGCAAAGGGATGTGTCATTATTAATACATATATAATATTAGCTCCTCTTTGTCACATTTGCAACTATCTCACGGGAGCTGTGAGGCTGCACAGAATGAAAGTTCCCAGATTGTGAGGTCTTCTGCGTGTCAGGGATGGTCAAGTGTTGCCTTGTCCCAAATCTATTTGTGTCTGGGACAGGCAAAAGCTTTCACTTGCATTTAAGAGCTTCATTTGGATATCATGACTGCCTCTTTAAAAATAGTATTTTCTGTTTCTATTCACAAGTTGTATGTATGGGGCTTGATCTGCTCAACTACACCATATAAAATCTTGTGGCTTTACTGTATGTCAGATTTTTGCTACTGCAAATTGTTTCAGAAAAGTACAGGAATAAAAAGCCAGATGTTTAACCCAGGAGACCAGCTTGTCCCCATAGCCCAAGGCCTGTAAACAACTGCAGGATTCCTGAAAAGACAGTCTAGAAAAGCACCATTTACACTGTATCCTACAGTGGAGCTTTTCCTTTTCGTCAAATTTGCCTTTTACTCATGTATCCCCTAAGCTATTGGTCTCAGATACATGCAGAAAACCATTCTCCCACATGGTTTTCAACATCCTGTCAGTGCTTCTTGTAGTATTCTCCAGATTCAGCATTTTAATGGTAAGTCCAGGGTTCATGCACTCTGTCACATCATCTGCTTCCCCTGTGAAGGCAGGTGGGGACAACCTTTCTAGTTTTTGCTCTTTTCATTTCCATGCCTCCTCTTTCACTGCACCACCCTCTGTATTGGGCATGTGCCAGGCTGTAGGTGCTTAGGAAACTTTTCTGCCTGGAAACTTTTCTGGCTCCATTTTTACGGTTAGCTGTCTCAATAATAATGTCCCTAGTGGGTGTCCCCTGATTGTTTTGAATGAATTTTCTTAGGCAAGGACATGGAAGTGTCCTGTTTCTGAGACTTTCTTTCTCACGCTACTAACTGCAGAACTGCAGGGACTGCTACAGGCAGGCAGAACTAAAGGCAGTGCTCACTGTCATTTATTCTGGGCTTTTTTCTGCAAGTGATTGGCACTTATACTGGGGGAGCTGTCATCTCTCATCATCCACTGGCAGCTGGATATTTCTAAAAAATCTATCCTGCATGTTTTTGTATTACTTTCTATATTACTCTATATGACTCTATAATTTAGGAGATTTAGTCTTTTTTTTTTAATACAGATTTGTATATTTCTAAAAGGGTAATATATGCTCTTGTTTGTATATGGGTCAAATATTGCCTGAGTGACTTCACAGATATATTTGGTGGTTTGCTGCCATCTGCAGTTGAAAGAGAAGCTTGCAAATTGATCCTAGTTTGTATCGTGAGCCTTTCATCCCAGTATCTTCAAGGACTTTCAAATCTCATACAAGTAACATATCAGGCTTGCTTTAATTAATACAATTTTATTCTGAGTGACAAATTCTTATTCTGCCTGAATGGAGGACCCCAAAGTGCTCCATAATATTGTTCCTTCTGTAAAGTTCATGGCTAATCCAGGTAGGAAAACTTATCATTCCTTTGTTCAGTCAATTTTAAGGTCAGTTTGTTCCATTTCCAGTGTATAAATACTCATGACACAAACCACCTTGCTTAAATTTTGAGCATGAAATTTTCATAAACCTCCCAACTTTCATGCAGAGCTTGTGTCATCTGGGAGCAGGAGTTAAGCCCTGCATTTTATGAACAAGACCATCTTCTTGTTGCATCACTGAGGAGGGATGGAGGAGAAGAACAGCCTTAGATGTAAATGAACTCTTCCAATACTGCCACAATGGTTCTTGGCATTCGGTTTTGGCATATGCAGTGGATCCTAGTACACAACAAGAAGGAATTAAAATCTGAGTGTATCAGACTGGCATAGAACAGAATAACAAGAGTTTTCTCTAAGTAATTTTAATAAGATTTACTATTTTTTCAAATAAATTTAGTCAAACAACTTTACTGAGGTGTTATGGAAAAAAATTACCATCTGCAAAAAAAAAACCAAGAGCTTCTACAGGTGGTAGAACTAACTACTTCAGTGTAACACACTTACGAGCTAGTAGTCTCTGCACCTGAAAAGATCTAACATGAAAATCCCTTTTGATCTTCAAATCTTTGCAGATCGCAGCCAAATCATAGCCAAATGTATTGTAAATCTTTAAACCACTGTTTAAAGTTTAAAGGACTTTAATCCACTGTTTCTTCACTGAGGCCGATGGAGCAGCACAGATTTGTGGAAACCAAGGATATAGCCCAACATTTTAAATGTTTCATAAACACTTCACTCACCCTGAGCAACACACATAGTGATTCAAATGACAGTTTGTTTTCTGCATATTATAGTTTATACTCTTTTGCCCAATTTGGAGTACTTAAAGTATCAACAAGCATAATAAAAGTACAATATAACAGTGATCAGAAATGCCAGCTCATTTTTGCAGTCACAGAAAAACAATGACATAATTTCTTCTGACAAATGGAGATTGTTACTCATGCAGATGGTGCAATAGATGAAACAAGAGTGCTTAAATTTTTCCAGCTCATCTTTTTTTTCAGACAATGCTTAGCACAGCAATCCTGAAGTTTACATAGTAAGAAACTGTTTCAGTTCAAGGTCAAAAATTGCTAGCCACTGTGAAAACCATTTTAAGAGACTGTCTATGGGGTATAGTATTTGTCAAAAGGCTTTTCAGAAATCTAGGAGTGTTTCTGTTTGCTAGGGGAGTGAACATAATCTGGTCAGAATTTATTTTCTCTCCTTCCTGCTCAGGGGCAGACTTTACAATCCTCAGATATGCAGAAGTGCACAAGCTTCCTGTTCAACATCAAAGAATCAGGGAGCTCTGTTTTGGGCCTTTATGCTGTGGAACCTTGAGCAAGTTTAATTCCAGGTGTTTGCATCAGAAGGACAGTAAGACCTGGATGACAAATGTGTGACAAGTTTTAGTTGATTGCTCTCTATAATATATTCTGAGACTTTTACTGGCTGTATTTTAAAAGCCCTTATTATGTCTTATCACAGAATGGTTGAGGTTGGAAGAGACTTCTAGAGACCATCTAGTCCAATCCCCCTGCTCCTGCAGGGACACGTAGAGCACGTGGCACAGGGTGGCATCCAGGTGGGTTTGGAAGATCTCCAGAGAAGGAGACTCCACAACCTCTCTGGGCAGCCTGTTCCAGGGCTCTGGAGGCCTCAAAGAAAAGAAGTTCTTCCTCACATGGAGATTAAACTTCCTATGTTTCAATTTGTACCCGTTACCCCTTGTCCTATCACTGGCCACCATCCTCCCTTCCTTGGCTCCATCCTCCCTACCTTCTCCCCTCAGGTACTTACACCTATTGATCACATCTCCTCTCAGTCTTCTTTTCTCCAGGCTAAACAGGCCCAGCTTGCTTAATCTTTCCTCATACGATAGCTGCTCCAGTCCCTTAATCATCTTTGTTGCTCTATACTGGACCCTCTCTAGAAGCTCCACATCCCTCTTGTACTGGGGAGCCCAGAACTGCCCCCAATACTCCAGATGCGGCCTCACCAGAGCTGAGTAGAGGGGCAGGATCCCCTCCCTTGATCTGCTGGCAACACTCCTCCTGATGCAGGATGTCTTATGTGATTTGGCTAATGATGAGCACATTCAGAATGAAGAAAAACTGGAGCTATAAAACTACATTAGTAAATTAAAAGTTTTATTGTAATACATTCAAATTGTGTCTTGAAAAAAGGATGTTATTTCCCCCATAACATATTAGTAAAGGTTATAACCAAAACAAATACTGAAAGACACTTCAGTTTGTTTGTTTCTGAAATTACTAGTGTACTTCAGGATGCCCTGCAATAACCCACCACTAAAAGAAAACCAGAAAGAAATAGCTTGTGTTCTGTGTAAGACTTCTTAGTGCTGGCCTTGTTTAAGCTACTGTTGTACTATAAGGCTTATGAACTTTCTGAGAGATCAGAAAGATTTAGTCTGTGACCTGGTTCAATTTATTACATCCATAAACTCGGAGGCCTCCCCACTTACTATCACCAGTCTGTACAGCAAACAGGCCAGGAAAGCTGGCAGACAAGCAGTGTTAAGCCAGGGAATTTGTCTGAGACTTGTACTGGCTAAGAAAGGAGCAGTCCTTGTTACTCTGGGTGAAGACAGTTTTCTTGTTTACTGTATGATGGCAGGTTTGATTGCAATTTAGTGCCCTTCGGGGAGCTGTGTGTTATGAATAAACTAATTACCTTGCAGCAGACATTATGAGACTCCCTACTTTTGATTATAGCTCAGAGCTGACTGCTGAGGGCAAATGGGGCAGGACCAGCTAAACAAAAAGCTTTAGAAAGGCAAACAGCTGGCAGTTAGCGGGGAGACTAGGGAACAGACAGCAGTAAATAAAGATGCCTAGATGAAACATTCTTGCTGAAGATGAAATTCTGTCTTCCAGAGGGTACGTTAATTTATCTTGTGTTGTTTTCCGCTGGTTTGACGGTTTGCATACCATGTGGGAGCTGTGCATTGATGTTGAGGTGGAGGCTTTGCAGCTAAAGGTTTGTGAACATTTCACCTTCAACAATAGTTGTGTGATCAACTGGGTAGGAAGAAGTGGCAATGCTGAGCAGTGTTTACAGTAAACTTCGGATAACTCACAAGTTGACTGAGAGCTGGCCAAAAATTGCTGTAGTTAACTTGCTTTAAAGGAGTAGTAAATAAAGAGAACAAAGAAATGATATAGTGATAGCTGTGCATTAGAGATGGGCTAACAATTAGAGGTAACATTAGGGTAGCACCGGCACAAAGGCAAAAGTGCATTGTAATTTTTGGTAAAATAATGCAGCTAAACATGAGGCTAAAATCAAAATTTTTGATGAGAGTGCATGGAATTGGAAGTTGCTCAGATGAGCTTGAAATGAAAAGCTCAGATACTATCATAAAACAATGGGAAAATAGCAAATATGCTACTAAACAAAGAAAATGTGATCTAGATAGCTACAGGCCTGTTTGACCCTCAATATATGAAAGCTTTTGTAATCAGCTTTGAAAATGAGACAATGTAGAGGCTTGCACATAGGTGGAAAATGAGATGTGTGTGTTCACTAATGGAAGATTATGTCAGACTAACATGTTTTTATTTAGTTCAGTGAGGCACTTGATATAATGCAGTAGCGTAACTCATTACCTGAGAGACATGAATTAATAGAAAAACAGGCAATTGCTGAAAGGTGAGGTTAAGGTGGAGCTCGACTCTTTGTAGAGGTGCACACTGGTAGACCAGAAAACAGAGACACATGTTACAACAACGGCAATTCTGGATAGAAGTGATAAAGATATTTTTTTGACCTGAGCAGAGTCGCCCTGGATCCAACTGTCCAGAGACATTCCATACCCGAAGACACTGGCACCTCCACTGAGGCACTCAGTTGCCACTCAGGCAACGAATGAGCCTGAGCAATCTGGTCTAACGTCCTGCTTTGAGCAACAGATGGACCAAGTGGTCTCCAAAAATTCCTTTGGATCTAAATTATTCTGTGATTCTGTGACAGGTTACGTTCAAAGGCAAAATTTGGTGTTGAAAGGAAGTACCTTTTTGCAAGAATGGATTTTGGGGACTGTTGACATATTTTTACTTATTTTAGTTGGAACATGCTGAGAAAATTTGACAAGTATTGATGATTAGCATTAATGTATACTTGAGGAATAAATAAGACTGGTTATAGCAGTGCAACAATTTTGTATGTTGCAAAAGTTTATATAAGCACCTGGGGATAACCTGTATTTTGAGAGGGATAAACTAATCAGCTGAGGGTTAGTGGATTGCCACATCACCAGTCGACCAATATGAAACATGGGAAAGGCACATACAGATCTAAGGTGACTGACAGTCACTTCCGGTCAAGAAACAATATAAACACATTTATACAGAACTGCAGTGAAACATCATCTGGAACATCATATAGCCCTGGTTAGTCATTATCAGGAAAAATGAGAATAAATCCATCAGGAATTTGGGAGAATGGAGACTATATTTTCTTGAAAGGTGTGGACTTGTTTACCTTAGGAATTTTGACAATACGAGTCATAGAATCACAGAATGCTTAAGGTTGGAAGAGACCTCTAGAAGTCATCTAGTCCAACCCCAAAGCACACGCAGGGTCACCTAGAGCACGTGGTGCAGAACTGCGTCCAAGCGGGTTTTGAAGATCTCCAGAGAAGGAGACTCCACAACCTCTCTGGGCAGCCTGTTCCAGTGCTCTGTCACCCTCACTGTTAAGAATTTTTTCCTTAAGTTCCTGTGGAACTTCTGATGCTTCGGTTTCCGGCCATTACCTCTAGTTCTGTTGGTGGCCACCACTGAAAAGAGGCCAGCACCATCCTCCTCACTGCCTCCCTTGAGGTACTTATAGACACTGATTAGATCCCCTCTCAGCCTTCTCTTCTTCAGGCTGAACAGGCCCAGCTCCCTCAGCCTCTCCTCATAGGGCAGATATTCCAGGCCCCTGATCATCCTTGTAGCCCTGTGCTGGACTCTCTCCAGCAGCTCCACATCCCTCTTGTACTGTGGAGCCCAGAACTGGACACAATACTCCAGATGCGGCCTCACCAGGGCTGAGTAGAGGGGCAGGATCACCTCCCTCGACCTGCTGGAGACGCTCTTCTTACCACACCCCAGGATCCCATTGGCCTTCTTGGCCACGAGGGCACACTGCTGCCTCATGGTCAGCTCGTCGTCCACCATGACACCCAAGTCTTTCTCTGCAGAGAAAACTGTGCAAAACAATGTTTAATGATTTTAAGTACATCCCAGTAGTAAACATAATGATAGAAGAAAGCCTGTTTAAGATAAGATGTTAGCACCAAAACAATTGGGGCATAAAGCTGGTGTACACTGAAATAAATCACAAACCAGCACAGCAATGAAGTTCTGAAATAGCTTGCCAAGAGGAATAATGGGGCTTAAAAGTTGCCCCATTGGGCAACTGGTGCTTGACCTCTTGTTAAAATAAATAAATTGATATTACTCTCTCAGATGGCACAGGACAGGAGTTGCTGGCTTTAAAACAGTAGCCGGGAAAGGACCTTCTCATTCTAGTAAAATAATCAGAGAAATTTGCTGAGAAGCCCCACTGAATAAACTGCCATTCTTAAGTGGCATTAATATTGAAGGGCTGCTATTTCTCCAGACGATTTAGGACATCTTGATCCCTTGGATGAAGTACAAGGTTTTCAGTAGCAGAAACACTTAAGACTCAGGAACTGTCTACACCAGAGTCCATACAGCTGTCATAGCCTTCTGCCATGAAGAGTTGCAAGGTAAATGTTTATATTCTGCCTTAGCCTAAGGGAAGTTTTGCTATATATTTGGATCAGTTTTCAGCTGAAAAAATGCTCTGGTTGCTGGTTTTGACAGAAGACAGATGAGTCTGTCTACAGATCCCTTTATCTGAAGGACAGACTGTTGTAACAGTTAAGCCAGCCTTGTCTACTTAACGCCATTAAAGAGACCCTTCCTGCTTACAAGATAGTGAGGCCTCGTGTGTGTGTGTGTGTGTATCTGCATGTAAGGAGAGCAAAGGCACAACTTTGGTTTGCTCTCTTGGACCCTTCTTCAGCAAGGCTCAGTTCACCCTGCTGGACCTTCACAGCAAAGCTCATCTGAGTACTTTCCTGGATGTCTTTAAAGCCTTAAATGGTGGGTTTTTGAACTGGACAGAAAAATTGTCTGTATTTGGCTTGTTTTGATAGATGTTTTGGGCATCTATCAAAAGTCATTCTACATATATACTGTATTCTCTGAACTTAACCAAAATATTCTGTGGTACTTACATTCTTGTATACGTGTCTTGATCGGAAAGCAAACCTTCCCTTTTCCTGAAGTAAAATCTCAATTATGTTTGTAACACACAAAGAATTCTTAATTTCAATATAAAATAAGCTATAGCTGTATCATGGTTGACTGAAATAAAGAACTATGCTATTTTTGAAGCAGCAGAAATCGCAAAACCTTGTTTAAGGAAAATACGACAACAATAGTCCTAAAATAATAATTTAAAATAGTTCTGCCTAAAGGTTTGTAGCCACTGCTGTGAAATACTATGGTGTCTTTTTTTTTTTCCTTTAAATGCATACGCTGTTTGTAGGCGGTAGAACTGGAGCCATCTTTAAAAGCAGCAAGCACAGAATACAAATAATGTTAATCTGGCACTGATGGCTGAAGTGCCATCTGAATAAAACAGTGCAATACATAATTTTGGTAAAGGATGTGGTGATGTATTCAACAGGATTAAATTATATTTATTTTCCTTTCAGACTAAATTACAAATGTCACAGTTCAGCACAGCTGAGGAGACTGGATTAATTAGCCTGTCACCTGAGAGCTTTCGCCCTTTCTGCAAGGGAATGAAGTACTTTGAAAGAGCACTGGAAAGGGCCCTCATCCTACTTGACCTTTCCAGAGATGTGGCAGACGGATCGATAGGGAAGTGACTGCAACAAGCTGGCACCTTCCAGAGAGGGGATATACTGCATGAGGCAGGAGTGCCTAAATAGGCTATAAAACATGGATGTCTCCTGCTTTGTTTTATGAGGAGGCTCTCCTATCTTCTTGGTTAAGGCCGAGGTAGCTTCTAGCCTGTCTGTTCCTTGACTTTTAAAAAACTGTCTATATCTTCATCAAAATCAAACTGTTCTTTCTGAAAAATCAGTGGTGTGAATTTATTGGAGTCAGTCTTGGGGCAGGAGCTTGACAAAATCAAAAACGTCTTTCTGAGATAGAAGTTTTAAAGATAAAATTGGTGATAGCTACAAGCACGTGCGATCAGAGCAGTTTGTATCATCGAAGCAATGGTTGTGCTTTGTAGGGGATGTTGATACAGTTTTACGATATTAGATTTTACAGGGATAGGTTTTACAGAGTCTGAGTGCTCTGACACCATTTGTTATTATATTTCCTGAGCTCCCCAGTCATTTGTGTCCTTGCAAGTGGAAGAGTCTGGGCCAAGGAATATTTGCAGCTGAAGGTGCATGTATTAGATGCCTCATTTGAGGGTGAATTTCACCAAATCCTATTACTGTGATCTATTATGTAACACTTACCTTTTGAAGTTGAAACCCTGTTAGGAGGAATGACACAAAATGGTAAATAATATCTAGATTGAGAGAGAGCCACCTGAGGTTGTTTCTAAGGCTGACACAGCTTCCTTAATTCCCTCTGATGAGTTTTCACTGAGTTTGGGACTTTCAGTATTTGGGTGGGAGAAGAGGAAATACTATTTTCAGTTGCCCGAAAGCATCAAGAACTGCCCAGAGAAGATAAGTAATTATCTTGATGCTAGCAGCCAAACCAAGCGCACTCCTATTCACTCTGAAGAGGGACACAAATACAAAAAGAAAAAAAAAAGACCTCAAAAGGAACCTTTAAAATGTTTCTTGAGTTGTTGCTCAATAGCCTATCATGTAGTCACCATGTTTCTAAAATGTAGTCTTCCCGCAGCTCAGGAGCATGCACCTGTGCATCACAGCACTACGCTGGATATGGTCCCGAACTCTCCGTGCCACTTTATATCTGGGTGCTGGTAAAGTGAGTGAACACGATTCCTAAATTGTGCCTGTACCAGTAAATAGCGTGGTGCCTGGGCACTAAGGCCTCACAATCCTGATAAAATATTAGTATGGTCCCCTGACTCCTTGTACGGATCAAGAGGTGGTCTCCCAGATCATTCCTGAGCATGCTCAAGACTCAGCACAGGCCAAAGACCATTCCCGATAGGCAATTTCAATGTGGCAAAACTATGCTAGAGGGAAAGAGGTTTTAATGCTATGCATGTGCCTGGTGTCTGGCAGTTGGCATTAGGGCCAGAGAACTGTTATGATTTTATTATTTTACCTTTGTGTGTGTGTGTGTGTGTGTGTGTGCGTGTGTAGAAGTAGCCATCATCTCTGGTCACAGCACACTTAGAAAACAGTAGATAAGCTGAAGCTGCAAGCTGATGCTCCAGACTCTGGCCCTTGCCCTGAGGATTATTCTGTATTGAAATCACATGATTTCTGGAGAAAATTAAGAAATGAATCCTTACCCCCAACAGACTGTAACTGTATCTACAGTCGATGTAAAGTCATACTGTTTTGTGCTCTTATTCTGGCTCAATAAATCTTGATTTTCCTTTATAAGACATGGACATGACTTGACCAACTTTATACTCATCCCCTACAGTGATGATTAGGATACTTGCATGGAAGCTGAGAAGGGAGTTAGAATTTATTTAGACTTGGCGATCTAACCCTCACAAACTACCTCAAGGAATAAGTTGAAGGATAAGACTGAAATTACTGGGTGCTTAAGCCAAGATTATATCAATCTGTTTAAAGGCTCAGTATTCTTTGATTTGTTTTAAGGCAGAAAGCTGGATACAGACTTACTAATTATTTCTATAGGACAGTATCTTGTGAAAACCCTTTGTTAAGGCAAATCCCAGATGGTAGGTCTTGTCTGTTGAGAAACATAGGTTGACGGCTGCTGCCTTTCCAGACACCAACTACTCCTTGGAAAAGAGTGTTCATGCTCAGAGTATGGGTAGTGTGGGAAAATGTTTCCCTGCCTTGTTCCCATCATGCTCCCTTCTTGAGTAGGTCATGTAGGAAGCTGCAGTGGTGTGTTGCTGGTTTTTGTTTTGTTTTGTTCTGTTTTGTTTTACCTCTCCTGCTCCCCACTCTGCCTTCTAAATAATCACTGTAACGTAGACACCAGGTGAAGGAAATTTTGTGGGTGCAGCTCTCCAAGAACTTGTCCAACTAATCATTGCTGTGTTTTGTGAAGTGCTCTTGCTCTCTTAGTGAGATTGTCCTAAAAGTGAGGAGGACAGCGCTGAACGATGTCTTAATCTTCATTTCCCTTTTTAGGTTTTTTTTTGCTTAATGAATGCAGCAAAAGATTATGAGAATTTGTTCTGTTTTCATCAGCCAGTCTTTCTATTTTGAGACGGCTAGCTCTATGTTTCTTTCTGAGTGCTCTGACACCATTTGTTATTATATTTTTTTGCATTAAAGCTAAAGCTTTACAAAAGTGTTAAACTTGATCCTGCTCTTCTGTCTTTGATGGAGTTAGTCTTCTCTTTAATGATGTCTGGAAATTCTTCTGCAGTAGCTAGATAGACTACTGGAGCTCTTAAAATACAAGACATTGTCTAAAAGGGGCATTGGCAAAGAAGAGCACTTGTTCTTCAGTGTGAAGGCCATTGATCTACTACGCGAAAGTTGCTAAGTACTTGAAAATTGTTATTCTAGAGGTTCTTGTCTTGATCAAGCAAAATGGAAAACAATCTGAACAGCTGTTTTAAGTGCAGGATAGATTGAAGTGCTGTTCAAACTACAAAGTAAACATGTGGTGATACTTCCTGACCTGCTAGAGAGGAAACGTTTTATTTTGATTTTCCTTTATGACTTGGCACAGGGAAACACATTTTCCAATAATGTGTGAATTAGTCCTCCTGGGTAAAATGTAACCAACCTAAAAGTCTATAAGTACTTTATGGGTACTGCACATATCAGTCAACTGTACTCCAAATGGATGCACTTGAACAGCACCTTCTGTGTAGGGTATTCCAGCTTGGTTTTGGAATTAGCCCTGTTTCAATAGTTTCTAGGAATGAAAACAAACTCTTGGTAAACTGTAGGTTGTCAGAGCTGTGGTGAGAGGCTAGTAGGATTTGGCTCAGATGGTCCAAAATCTTCAGAGGCTGCTGACACAGTGTATTAGTGACCCATTTTTTTTTTGGCGGGGATCGGCAGAAAGAATGGTCAACCTAGACTTAGCTTCCTGGGATAGATGCTTAATAGATAGATGCTTATAAAGGGATTCTTGATCACCACTTGAGTCAGAGCTGGACAAGCAAAGCATTATGAAGTGCCAAAGATAAACATGCAACTCGCAGCTATAGATTCTCTCTCTCTTGGAGAGAAGGCTGGCTTGTCTCTCTTGGAATGTGGCAAGAGGAAATTTGGATTTATTTCAGAGAATTTGGCAATGATCAGAGTTTTCCCCAGTGGTATAGGAAACCTGCCAGAGGAAATTCCTGGACAATGTGGATTTGCACATAAGATGTTTGCTTATCCTCTGGATTTATGGGCTTGTATGAATAACTTCAGTAGGTGACACCCTCTCTTACTATGTCAGAAGACATGCTGCAGGCACTGGAAAATAAGGAAGCTATATGGTTCAGTCCGTATGGCTGAGCTTTACAAAAGAAGAAATTGAGAGAAATCAATGCTGGAGCAATATGTAAATGTCCCTGAGATGTGAGAGACGCAAGGTCAGAATCCAGCTCTTCAGACACACATGCAAGTAAACACATGCAAGGCTTGACTAGAGAGCAAATCCTGCAATACTGCAAGATCAGGCCTCACTTGTGAAGTCTCATGCATGGAACAAATTGCTGTCCCACACAATCTCTATGTTCCTTACCATGTTGTGGATATTTTAGGTGCTACTTATTAGCTCCAGCCTGAATCTGCCATACATATTTCTTCCCTCAAGTCCCTGCAGTGGGTCTTGTAGAGCAGCCGGTAACTCTGAGAAAATGGAGGTCTTGGAAGACTCTTGAAGTAACCTTCTTAATTTGCAGAAGTCTTTGACCGTAAATAATCTGAAGTCTAAGTGCTCTTTTTATCTTCAGTCTTTTATTTCGGAGCCAATCTGCAGGTGTGATTCCTGCCTCTGAAAACAGAGAAGTTCTGTGGGCTCCATGTTGTTGGCTGGAGCTGTAGACTTAATGTGGAGAGTACTCTGACCCTGGTGAACACTACAAGATAATTCCTTTAAATGTCTCCAAACTGTGTAACAGCTAAGGCTCTGTGACAAACTTAACTTGACTCTTTCTAGGAAAGGAAAAGAATTAAACTGAAGAAATACTTGCCAACATAACACCAAAGGCATTTAGCATCGCTGACTGGTAGCAGCATCTAACAATGCTGGATGTCTGCCACAGATATATGTTTAAGTATGGAACATATTCAAATGGTTTTGAAGATGAACGCCCAGCCTTTATGCTTGTTTACAAAAGATGAACAAAGTCAACAAAATGTTTAGATTGGATGTAAAGCATATTTCAGATTTCGACCTGAAATGCTTAGACTGTTAGGAGTAAATATCTACCAAGATAGCTCCAGGAGTCTGCCAGCCAACTGCTTTTGCTGTTGCTTCAGACCAAGCATTGTTAATTCATTTGTTAGACTAGCAACCTGAATTTAAAAACTGTTCTATAAACTGTCCAATTTGCTAATAAAGGCAGGATTTTTTTCTTACGCTCTAAACTATCTTTCTCGACTTTGTTCACGAACCAAACTTTAACAGCCTGCAGTGTCAATTCTATTAAGCATTTGGTAACAAAGCAGGCAGTGCTCTATATATGAAAGCTGTTTTCTCAGACAGATAAATTACCAGGCTAAAGTGCAAGTACGTTTGTTCTGACAATGAATTTAAATTATTGCCTCTAAGAATGGTGCATCTGTCCAACGCTGTGAAACATCTGGTTTTCTTTTTGCAAATGCTCATGGGCAAAATAAGTCATGTATAACTACAGTATTACATAAATCTATCCTGACTTGCTAATTTTTGCATTATCCCACAAGAAATTCCAGGTAATTTAGCAACATAAAAGAAAAATAATAAATATCCTTTAGTATAAAAGTCTGAAAGGAAGAGGCTTGGTGGGTTAAGTACTGCCTTCACTTGGTTGTAGCCCTTCTGTGTTACCACAGTCAAATGAAACACTTCTTTTTTCAGTTGGAATTTGACTTCTGCATCTGGAAAATAAATGTAATATTGCTTCCTTTCTTTCTTTTCCATGTAGACTATAGCTTGTTTGAGACAGAGACCACCTCTTGCAAGCTCATATGAAATGCACTGATGTCAGCTTCTCGGCAGGCTAAAACCCAGCCTTTCTGCTGCTGTTTCTGTTCTTGCATTTTTGCAACTGCTCAGAGTTTAAGATTCCTTTAAATAAAACCTTTCAGTTTATGGTCATAGTGCAGTTGTTAAAGAGTATTGTCGTTTCCCCTTCTCCCACCTGTCCCTTCTTGGCTTTGTTGCCTTTTCCCTGAGGACTGAGCCCTCGTGAGTGTGGAGAACGCGCTTGTGCAAACAGTGGAAAACTGTCAGTCTGCTGTTGTGGCACAGTTTTTCCTCTGGGAGAAGTTATGCTCACTACAGGAACTACTTCCATGTGGCAGTGCTCTGAAATTAGTATGGAAATTAATACTAAATTTAAGTGATTTTCTATTTTTTTATTTCTTCTATAGAAAAAAATATGTCTTCCTATCTAAACAGTTGAATTTAGAATAAAGACAATAAAATGTGCTATTTCAGCAATGATTGTGCTGATATATATATATATATATTAATGTAGCCTTAAAAATGATGCATACGAGAGGTTTCCCCAGCTCTGGAAGTGCAGGTTATATGACCTCCCATCTACTTTTTTTTGAAATTGAAACTTTCTTTGGGCTTTGTCTGACATGAAAATGATCAACCCAACTATGGCAGCTTGAAAATGTTTCTGCTGGCAGTTCAGCAGTCTTAGGGACCTTAGAGGAAACTCTATTTCTTAGCAAGCAGAGGAAGAAACAGGAAATATTTCTTATGCTTAGAATTGAAATACCTACCCCATAGGACTTTGCACACACACACGTAGAAAATCTTCGCTCATTTTAAGATAATAATACCACGTTCCTTGCCTCTATTTCTTTTCTTATTATCTTCTTTTTTCCTCCCTCTCAAGAAAACACCGTTCAAAAATCAGATGAAAATCCACCCACTATCTTCTTTCAAACTCTTGACGTGAGACTTATTGACATGACTGTGCCATAGCTGCGTTCCAGATGCCATAGCTTCTTTAACAGACTTTTCAAGTGAAGAGCAGCAGTTATGTCTGCGAATTGGGGCTGTTGCCCAGTTTGCATTGGCTCTAAATTTTCCTTGCTGCCTTTTATAACAGGGGTATAATCTCCATGACGCCTTTTCACAGCTCGAGGGTGTTTTTCTGAAGTTTGCCTACACCAATTTGCCTGCTAGTTTCATCCGAAGTAGGAAGCCTCATAAAGAGCACCGGCGGTTGCAATGTGCTCCTACCAATTTAAATTTGGCAGTCCTTCTGGATTTCCATAGGCTTACGGGGAAATGCAATTACCCCACTCTGATTCAGATTTGCGGCCTGAAACCATCACTCCACTTAGAGCCTCCCTGCACTGCATTTTACAGCCATTGTCTTGATTACTGAGCTGCAATTGATTCACTCGACAGCAAATTGAAAAATTATCTCCAGGCTTCTCCGTAAAATTACCTCTGATAGCAGGTGCATTAGGCAGTGCTGTAGTACAAGCAGGCGGCTGGCTGGCTGTTGTCTTCTCTGCCAGCTAGCACTGCCTGCTAGGAGGGAATTAAAGGTGCGAAAATATTCTTCGAAACTAGAGCCACAGACAGACTCCCTGCAAACGGAGGCAATGTGTGGCATGGCAGCTTGGCAAGGCAGAGGGAAACTGTCGTGTTCCTACATTAAAGCGACCTGGTTGCTTATTTGGCCTAAGGAGTAATGGTGCTCCAAGGCATCTCGTGCCACTGACATCTCCTTCGGGATTAAAGGAAATACCGTAAAGCTCAGGGAGTAAGTTCAGAGGAGGGGAGGTAGATAGATAATCCACATTCGTACAGGCTTTGATGGAGGCAGAGGGTTTATCACTACCAACTGTTGCAAAAGCTAAAGGTACAGTTAAGCTTGCATATATCTGTATTTTTTTGATCTGTGCATGAAAGATGGAAGGGAGTTGAGGGCAGATCTTTGAACTGCAGGGAGCAATGTACAGAGAATGCAGATTTTGAGGGAAGATGTTGAGTTTGGGTTTTGGGGGTTGGATTTTTATTTTTTTGGTGAATAAGAACATAACTGTCAAAAAAAACTGGGACAACGTGAAATCAACTGAAGCATATCTACACAAAGTTTACCGAGGAAGATGTCAGCTAGAATTCTTCAAGGGATTTTGATGCTGGAAAGGATGAAAGCTGAGCTGATAAGCAAATTAGGTATTAAGTGTGGTAGGTAGATGGAGATGAGGAAGTGGATGATGAATAGGGTGGTATTTCTTTTGGTTCACTCCCTAGTAAGGCCTTTTTGAGAAGAGTGTAGCCTCAAGTGTGCTTTCACCAAGAGCCAGAGTGCTATAGGATCAAGAGGCTATCTTAATGCTCATAGTATGCTTTTTGATTCAATGATGAGAAGCAAGGAGGAAAAAAATTACAAGGAGGAAAAATGAAGAAGGAGTTCTGGGTCAGAACTGGGCAGATGGCCAGGAAGGTCTTGTCTTCTAAGAGCTGTTGTGTAGTTGCATTTGACAAACAGGAGGAGAGAAGCAGAGTTCCTCTTCTTTCTTAGCATCAATGAATACAAGCTGTTTTTACAGTGGGTTGTCTTTTTTTTTTCCCTCTAGAGAAAAAGGCTGTCATTGATGTAAGCAAAATTGTTGGTCCTTTTCTGCAGTGCAGCCTGTGCCCCAGTGGGAGCTCACATGAATACGTGTGTAAGTTACTCGCACTTCATGGGCATTTCTAAGGACTGGGCTTTTACGATCTCCAAGTGGAGCCACATATATTTTAGTTCCCATAGTGTAGATGCACAGAAGTAAACGCATAGGTAGAGGGCCTGCTGCTCCGCCGCTCTCCTCACAGCTTGCGATACAGCGACAAGCACCGGCAGAAGTGACTCTCCTAAATGTAAGATGACAGCGTTTTTATTCCTTTGCTTGGCATGTCTGGGAGCTGCGACTTTAAAACGTCAGCTTTTCAATGCCCTTCCCTTGTGCTGTCCCCCAGACAGGCGGCTCAAGGCAGTTTGGCCTTTTAGCAATTGCGTTGTGACCCCTGGCCGATGTAGGAGGCCTCCCCTGCCCTGGCGAGGAGGGGCCGCCACACGCCCGCACGGTTGCCTTGTGCTCCTGCTGGGCTTTCTTTCCGTGCCAGACACTTTGACACCCTGACTTATTTTGTACTTACAGCAACTTTCTGCTGAGAGCTTAATGAGAGCAAAAGGGCACTTGTGACTTCCAAACATCACAAAGCAAAACAGTGCTGGGGGGGAGGCAGTCTAAAAAGGAACGAAAACAGCAGAAAAGGGTGGGCAGGGTGGCTAGAAGCCATCTTCCAGAAATATCTATGTGGCCTGGGATGACTTTGCCTCATCCTGAACCTCTGAGTTCCTTTTTTCTCTATAAAGCTTATACCCTTTCACAAGGGTATTTCTCGTGTGCCTAGTTCTAGGCTTAACAAGGTGCTGGGGTGTTGCTAGCGCCACGTGAAATCCTTTCAGTGTAAGTTTGCTGCTATAAAGTATTCTACTGTTAATGCTTGGCAGCCTCTTGAGAAATACTCAGCTTTCTCTAGACTCCAGCTCATTTTAGCAGATTAAGGTCCCTATTTTTCCTTTCCCATGGGAAAAGCGTACAGAACAGAAGGTCTTATTGGCATTTATCCTTGTTTTCAGCTCCACATTCTGCTTTATGCTCTCCTTTCAGAGCAGACAGAAGTGCTCAGAAGCAATATTGACATTTCTTATGGAAAGCTGAGATTAACAGACTGAGGACATTTGGGGGCTGTCCATGTTCTTCTGTTCTCCAATGTCACCAGCAACATGGCTATGTTACTTGTTAGATAGCTGGCTAAAATTGAGTGTATTTCATGTAAACACTGCTCACGCGTATTAGCCGAGTCTCTCTGTCCTAACTCTTGATGTCTTGATGGAACTTCTCTAAATGTGGCACCGGAACAGTTAACTTGGCATTGAATTTAAGAAGTAGAGCCAGGCATACACTGGCTGGTAAGGCTGAAATTAGTTCACCAAACACTTCTTTCCAATTCATTGATAAGATATTGCTCTTCTGACTTTATGGTTGAAGGTCTGTGTTGATTTTTAGTTCTCGTCGTTGCATTAACTGAAAAAGACAGTCTGGAAAAGGATTCTATAGACAAAATAATCTTTGTTTTCTACTGCTACTTCCCATGTCGGTCAGTGCTCTTTGTTGGGGGAAGGAAGATGCTAAACTGCTGTCCTCTGACTGACCTTGCAAACAGTGGCCTGTTTGGGCCTTAAAAATGAAAACAAAATCACCACAGCAGAAGTAGTCAGACCCACATGAGCGTGGGGTCAACCTCAGGCTTTCTTCCTTTCTCGACACGCCAAGCGCAGATGCAGGTATGCACAAGTCTGCTTCACTGAGCCTTTTCCTCTGAGCCAAGACCTCTTACCTTGAGGGTTTCCCAGATGGTCGCATTAATAATCCCATGTGACAGAGTTGAGATTCATCAAGGCTTAATTTGCTTGGGAAGCAAAACAAGCTCTCTTTTATCCTCTGGTAACTCATGAGCTGCTTGTATGATGTTCAGTGTAACCTTTGCAGGTTTTCAGAGTGAAGAGAAGTTAGGATTGTTCCTATATTAATTGCTCATGTTTAGGAAAGCTTGGAAGGACAGCGGGTGGCAGTACAGCACTGTCAGAGCTCACCCTTGCAACTGTGTACCAGCCACAGCTGTAAAACATTTCACACACAATTGCTTCTAATTAAATGTACATATTTTTTGTTTTGTTTCACAACAGGGCAGAAATAACTTCTGTGTGCCTGGTGTGTTTTGGTATTTTTTAGGCTGCGTCTTATTGTTTGACTTAAGCTCAGTCAGTAAATTTAAAACATATTCAACTGTTAGTTATGTACAGGGTGTATGCATGCAGAGACAAAAGTTGCCTTTAGGAGGACAATCACGAATCTTTGATTTATTAAATGCTATAAATTACTGCATGTTCTAACAGCATAAAGGTGTTAACCAACAGCTTAGCATGAAGAGGTCTAAACAGATGTCTGTGATACTGAGGCTGTAACAGATCTAACTTAGGGGAGGAATGAGAGATCTAAGGTACCTAAAGTAGAAGGGAGGGAGTGACCATGCCCCAAAATGTATGAGTTTGCAAATTGTTTAAAGAGCTACTGGAAAAAGTTGGAATTTTATGCCGTTCAATTTTATAATGTTGCAAAAACAAAGGAGGAAACAAAATCCTCCATCTCCCAAAACCGAAAACAAAACCACATCTACGAATCTCTCTGAAAAAAAAATAGCGCAATCTTTTATGCTGCCTTTTAAGGGAAATGAAGGGATGAGGCTATTGATAACATGATGTAAGCATATTAATGTGTCCAAACACATCCCTGAATCCTTTTCTTTGTTATTTGGGGAAAAATTGTGGAAAGGGGAATTACTCAACCAACACCCAGAATACCAATAAAAGGCTTCCTGAATGAGGCTCTAAAAACAGCTTTGTTAAAAGCAGCTAGCTCACCTTTGAAAGGGAGTCCTGCCTATTTCCCTATTAACAGGCATCTGATTTTGCCTCCTGTGTTTCCAATGAGAGCTCAGCTGTCAAATGGCAGATGGAAGTTTCTGGACCACTTTGGTTAAAGCTCAAACAGAAAAGTTCTGCATTTATGAGTTGTATACTGTTGCAAATTGGTGATGTGGTTTGGACTTGTATAACTCACTCACGATGTAGGGTGAAAATGACTGTAATTTTGAGATAACAAACTTAACTACCAAATGGTGCTTGCTGGAGTGCCAGGGGCGTAAAATATAATGGCTTGTGCTATAATAAGAGCTTCTTTAGAAAACACAATCCACGCTCACAGGCCATGGGTGACTTTTATGAATGCCTTTTTCCTCCTTCATTTTCTTTAGTACCTCAACACTTCACTCAAATGAGAAGTTATATGTTGCTTTTATGTCCACTGGCTTGCTTAACCTTGTCTTGCTGTACTCTTTTAGCTAATTAGGAAATGCATCTCAATCTGTTTATCTGTGCAGATGAAATTATTTCAGCCTGAGAGTCCCAGAAGAGATTTTCCTTTCTGAATTGTCTCCACAAGACTAAGGAGGTTTACAGGAAACAGGACTGACGTATATACCTATTTGTATGAGTCATAATTTTAGATTGAAACAATGCAAAAGTACATAAGTACATTCCTGACGATATAGTGTTCTGGAGACTTGTAGAGATTTGTGGCTGTGGAAGAATTTAAACGGTACTAGAGCTTAGTAGGATAACTCCAGTGAAGTTCACTATGATTTGGGAGCATGGAGAGAAAAATTGCTTCTTCCAGTCCACTCTCACCTTTAGAAGTTGTTTGGAGCATCATCACTTATCTTGCTTAAAAAAAAATTAAAGCCCTTTTCTTGGTTGATCATGCTTTTGGATGTGAAAGAGGGAGGTGGGCACCTTCTGCCTCAACTCCTTTTGGATGGCAGTTCTCTAGATCTTCTCATGAAGGCATTAGACATCATTGAAAGAACCAAGTTCAGCTCTCAACCAACTAATATATGCCATTTAAAATTATAGTAGGCAAGTCAAGACCTGATGGAGAGAAGGCACAACACACATTTTCATTGGAGCTGTACTTTATGTTTGTGAAAAGATTCGCAATTATTACTGAACCCGTGGTTCCTCCTTCAACAGCAATTTGATTATCTCCTGCAGTTAGGCTAATGTTATTGCCAGAACTGTATGTTGTTTATTTATCTGACATCACATTTCCTATTAAGTACATTCTGATCTCCACAAAACAGACAAGATGTTGAAAGAAATATATGCAATACCCCATTTTCTGCAAATGAAATATCATGCTATATATGAATCCTTGTTCTTGAAAAGCTTTGTCTGCCAGAGGTTTGACAGCAGCAAGGAGGCTATTTCTCCAAAACTTCCAGAAAAGTGTAAATTGCATGTAATGACACTTCCATTTCTGCAGGAAGGGGTTACACAAGGGTAAACTAGGAAAGCACCTCATTTTTGGCATGTCTGCTTTGTAACAATCCTGTGGCAGTGGTGTTGCTGTAGCTTGAAAGGTGTGATTTCCCGTGGGATGGGAAGGAAGGAGAAGGACAGGGCCATGGGCTGTGCCGTGACGGTGTTTGCTGGGGTTGGGCAGATGGATGAATGTAGCAGGAACCCACGTTTCTTTGCTACAGACAAGATTAGTGAGGCTGTGGGTTCAATTTGTGCCGGGAGCCAGAGCAGCTCCTCAGAATTTAGGGAAGTGATTTAAGCCAAGTTCAGGACGACTCAGAAATTGTGCCCTTAGGTTCTGAAGAGCAAGAGATATTTTGAAATAATTATTCCTAGCGGACACTGTAATGAGGTTAGGTTAGACAGATTGAATAATTCGAATTCCTTACCGTCTAATGACACAATTTAAAATAGCGTTTTAGGTTTGGGCCTCTCAGGTAATCCCCTGCTCTGATAGAAACTTCCCTATTTGTTCCTGAAACTGCTGTGTTCAAGGGAGGAAGATCTTTATGAGCTGCTGTATCAAAAGCTAGACAGAATAATTGCAGCATCCTGGTGTATTGTCAGTAATGGCCTGGTGGCTGAATCTTTTTTTATTTTTTTCTTACCAACCCTTTGAAACCTTTTTACTTCAATTAGTCTCTGAAGGCAGATCAATAAAATAGTTTTCTCTTCCCAGAGTAAAGATATGTCTAGACTGTGCAATGGAGAAAGTAAGTTTGTCCACAGCAAGGATGAAATCTTGTCTCTCAACTAGCATTATATACACACACACACGTATACACACACATACAAATATGTATTTATGTGTTTTTTATATATATATATATGTATATACATAGATATGTGTATGTATAAACACACACTCACACGTATGAACACATATATATTCCCAGCCTATATATATGTAGGCTTCCCAGAATGACTGGATCTTTGTTATGCAAGGTGCTCACATCTATACACACAAAAAAAGCAAGCTTCTGTTCTAAAACACTTGAGAGAAGTGAGTGAACACTTAAAGAAGGCTGGCAAGAGTGATGGTGAGCAAACCTATTTTTTAGCAGATGTGTCTTTCACCCAGCCATAAAGTTCTGTGAAATTAGTCAGGGAACTTGTTAAAATCCTGAGACCTCTGTTATTTTGCTGGTGTTTATAGCGAACAGTAACCCCGTGTGAATCCAGGTTCTTCCTTCACATGCCCTTGCTGGGGCAGCAGTCACATCTCCTCGTCCCTTGGTGCTCGGCGGGCAACTGCCGACTCACAGCATTAGGCAGGCGAAAGCTGCAACGAAGAGCTCAGGTGGCAGTAGTAATTTCCTCTTAGAACGAAAATGATTAAGCAGTAGCTTAGGCACCTGGAGCACAGATACAGCTGTCTCAATAATAAACACACAGAGTGATGGCTTGACCTGGGCTTGTTAGGTGCTTATCCGGAGAGGACGAGTGTTTCTCAAAACTGAAACCAGTTTTAAGGTGAGCAGGGCTCATACTTGTCTGTACTGGGCTGATCTACCTCCGTCAACCTTGAAGATAACCCAAGGGTTGTAAAGTAAGAGGGCTTTTGCATGGACAGGGAAAAGGACTCTCATAGCGTCTACTGCCCCAAACACTCAATTAAGCATCTGTTGATTCAGCACCATCTCAATCTTGCTTTTGATTATAAGCAACCTGCAGGTAAATGAAAGTCCTTAGGAGCTGTCGTCAGCTGCCCAAGCTCACACATCAGATATGTGGCACAGCAAAGAACTTGCAGTTATGAAGGTGGAATTAAGTGAAATTATTAATATATTAAAGCAAATGTGCTCTTTGGTGTTTCCCCATGGGGCTCATCTGGATTTGTATCAGTCACAGCTGTAATAATGAGCTTGTAGTGAAAGCAGAAGACTGACCGTGGCTACTTATCGGGGTCAGAGTTTTAAAAAGATTTTGGCTCTTTTTTTTTTCTCCTTTTCCCTTGGCTTTCTTAGATATTCATGGGAGATAACAGCCACATTGAGACGGCCAAATGTTTTTTCATATAAGTGCATTTCTTAATGAGAAAAGTTCTTTGTAAAACTGTCTGTGTTAATGCTCCAACAGCAAAAGGAATCCATCATGATATAAAGAGACAGGAATTTCTCCTCCAGCATTTAGTTACCTCTTAAGATGAAGCCACTAATTTCGCCTCTTCCTTTTTTCAAACCCACATTATGTAAATAATCCTTACAATAAGCTGTCTGGAGTATTTTATTGCTTAATTAATATAGTTCCAATATTATGAATAAATAAGATCTTATTCAAATTGTGAGTGTAGTAAATGCAAGGGGATATGATCCAAGAAGGAGTTTCAACTCCCTTCGCATCTGTTCCTCTATTTTGTTGGATTAATTTTTATGTTCTAAATTAAATTATTCCGATGGATCTGTTCCCTCTGTTGTTCTGCCCTCTCCGCCCTGCCTTCCCTCGCCTGGCGGCTCCACACCTTTGCTGCTCTCTCGTGTGGTGGCAGGGAAGCCACTTGACAGCCCAGCTGGCGGAGCAGGTCGCCACCGTCCCCTGCGTCCCGCGCGGCGCTGCTGCATGTCACGGGTTTGGAAAGCTCTGGACCGGTCTCGCTTTTTGGTTCAACGCAGGCTTTCCAACTGGCATCACTATTACTTTGATCCATTGTGGACTTACTTTTTTACTAAGACAGCCTTCTCTTCCTCACCTCCCTGCCTTAAAATAAGGCTCTAACCCAAACACCCCCACAGACCTTCCTTATTTGGGTGAAGGAGAAGCAGCTGTTAAAGGTTCATCTCCTCTGTGTGGTTCTTGGCAGCATTTTGTTGACTTTTGGATGCAAAAACACTGACATGGCCACTTGTGACTGTTTCTCTGGAAGAAAATTCAACCTCAGAAAAAAGCCAGAAGGCAGGAAAACAGAATTCTTACAGGTAAAGAAGAGGCTTATTTAGCAACTGAGCTTTTGTTTTATTTTCCTAAAGCGTGAGCTCCTACAGGAAGGAATTGCTGCTCCTTCTGGTTAGGGAACAGCACCCCGCACATTTTGGGCACTCCCCAGATAGACAGAGCAGGGTGGCCTGCAGGGACACTGAGAAGCTTCTGGAAGCCTTGGCCTCTGCCACATGCCGCCATGCTGCCTTCCAGGCTGCTGGGCCAGTGCTGGGCTCCCACGGGTGTGCAGAGAAGGTAAGGGGCTCTTTGGACCCTATTTTTGCTAAAAGAAGAGAAGCTTCATGCTTCCAGCTGTCCCCCCCTGCAAATGGAGTAGGCCAGTTTGGACCTGTGGACTGTTTGAACACGCCAGGTAATTTTTGTTCCAACATGCCCCAACTAATGTAGTTTATGTGTTGGATCTGCTTTACTTCATCTTCATTCACTTCACAGCTTTCCTGCTGCAAAGTGTTTGGCAGTGACAGGCAACCTGCCGCATTTGGCTGCATAAAAAAACCATGGTCTGATAGAATCAAAGTTTGTAGCTACTGCAAATGGGCTCTCCTTTTCTGAAACTTTTATTATTTCTTTTAAGGACTCCCAGGCATGTAATTGTTAGTGGATGAAGCTTCAGTGCTTCATCCTTGGAGAGAGGTTTGGTCGAAATCAGCCTAATGGGTTCGAAAGCCCTGGGAGAGGGATAAACTAACATGGAAGGACTAAACAACTCTATAGAAATGGATCGTACCTAAAATTTCACTCCGCTTTTCAGGAGCGTTGTCAGACCTTGATTGCTTAAATGCCTCCCTGTGTCACAGTGGATGGTCCTGGGTTGCTCAGCAGGCAGGTCTGAAATGCATCTTGTGTGCATTAAAAAATGTTAAAAACAAATGAAAGATAACATGAAATGCCTCCTGGTATCCCTCGGAGTATTTGCTTGCACCTTTCAAATTATTTAATTATTTTCCTTGCTTTTCAGGGAGGAAAAAGGGGGCAGGTGGAGAAGGCATCCTGACTGCTCCCATATGTTGAGGGAAACATGTGGTTGCTATCACTGCTTGGTGACACCCCTCTGAATCTGCCTCCTGAAACTGAAAATACTTTTGTTTAAGGAATATTAGCCATAATCTGTGCATTTTAAAATTTATTATTATTATTTTAGTGCTTATGCCCCTTTTTTTCCCCTGCAGTAAAAGAAACAGCAGCTTAATGTGAAGGAAATCATACCTGATTTATTCATGCTTGTATAAACAGCATGTATTTCTTCACATACAGGTAAATGGAATTATAAAGACAAGACTTTGTGAATAAAATTTTGAGAAATGAGAGAATTCACTAGTAACTCATTTACCGTGACAGGAGATGAATAGAGGTAATTTAGCCTCATAAAAGTAAAATTGGCTCATGTCTTACACAGGAGTGGGAGGAAGAATATTGTTTAGCGGCTGGAAAGCAGAGCGGAGCCGCGAGTTGGCAGCTGGGCTGGGGGGGAGTTGCCTGCCTGGCTGCGTAACCTCGGGGGAGTCATTTTTTGAGCCTGGTGTAAACGCTACCCTCGGCAAGTGCGGATCTAACGTGGGCTGGGCTTTGTAAAGGGTTTTGTTTGGGACAGGACGCGGGTGTGGGGCTTGTGTAGTGCCGCGTTTGCACGAGAGCTTCGCTCTGGCCTCTGCTCCTGTGGCGGCTGCGTTTCCCCCGCCCGTGTGGTTCAGCCCCCAGATCTGTCCTGGGAAGTAAGAGAGCAGGAGAGCGGTTGAATGTAATCCTGAAGGAAAAGCAAATATTCCTTGGTTTTAAAGATACATAATAGTAAGATAAAAAGATTAGGGCCTGTGGGACTAGGCATTAGAGGACTCATGAATACAAGATCCTCTGAGGTACCTCCTTGGACAAATAAGCTGGACTGAAAGTAGCAGTGCAGTGTGCCTGGGAGCACTTTCTTCCCTGTTAAAAATACAAAGCAAAGAGGAGGCTGAGTAAAACTGTGCAAGAAAAAAATCCTCCTGTTACTAGTGGGAATCTTTGGCAAGGCCCTGAGGGCAAGGATGGGCAGGGAGGAGAGAGGAGGCTTAGGGATGGACTGGATGAACTGTGGCTCTGGGCTCTGGTCTGCTTTCAACAAGATCGAGAGGATCCTTTATAGAAATTCTGTAGGACTATGAAATTATTCAGTGGTTCTACAGTGCTGGGAATGTTTCCTTAAAAGTGAGAACAGATTAAAGATCAAAAACGTCCATCTTGTGCCTGACCTTACAGCTTTCCGCGTTGTTTCCCCTATTCTTAGGAAACAGAATGTCAGTGTGGAAGTAAGCCAGCTTTATTGCTTAGCACCCTTATAAGTCTTTGCTTTCTTTTACTTTCAAGCTGGGATATTACAACATTCATTATAATGACAAGATTTAATTATTTAGTATTATCAGTAATTAATACAGTGATCATCATGTTTATGATTTCATTTTTGTGGGGTTTCTGGTTCCCTAAATTACTTGAGATTGATGTGGCTTCTTCTGTGCTTTTAATGAATTTATCAGGTTCCAAATGATTAAATAATCTTGTTTGCGATAGTTTTTATGGGCTCTTCACTAAGCTCTAGGAACAACTTCGGCCTGGGACTTTGCAGGCTGGACTGTGATCTTCTGCTCAGCTTAAAAAGTAGTGTCCAATGTAGGTAACGGCACAAATGCTCTGAGGCTGGTCCGGCTAGGCAGGAAACAGCCACAGGGGTTTGGGAAATCTTCATCCGTTGTAACCTTTAAAAGGTCTGTGTGCATCTCTCTAGGAGATTTACTTGAAGCACGCCTGTGATACCTAACTGCAAAAGGGCAAATCCAATGAGGGATTCAGGCAGGCTGCGAAGTGTGTAAGGCTGAGCAGACAGCCAGAGAGCTCCAAAGAAACTGCTAAGTGACATCTATATTGGTGAGCAATCAACAGCGTGCGACCGCCAGTGCTGCAGTGGGGAAAACAATCTTATTAATGCATTCAGTTTTGTTTGTTTCTCTAGTTGATCTAACGGGCTGTAAAAACAAAATGTGTATGTAACGTGCCACATCGTAAGGAAAGCTATGCAAGAATAGTTCCAGCTTTCCCCAGCAACCGGCTCCTTTGGAGCAGGAGAGACGCCAGGGACTCGCTGCAGTGAGGGAGGTCGCTCCTGGAGGGGCGCCTGCCTAGGACACAGGGATATACCCGAGTAGCAGGTTTTCTTCCTGGTTGCAGTAAGATTTACCACCTTCTTTGCAACCCACTGATTACAGAAACTCTTACTTTCCACCACAAATTTCCCTATGCTCTCTTGTTTAAATTATTGGCCAATGACTTACGTCTATTTTATATTGCAAAAAAATTCACAAAGAGACTGTGTGTGCATAGCGTGGTCTACGTTTGTGGCATGATAGAGCATAAATAGTTGTTATTAATAATGCATCTCCAAATGTTCTCTTATTTGACAAGTGTACTTTTATTTCAATATATATTATTTATGGCATGCTTGTAAGGATTCTGCAGTGTAGTCTTCAAAATTAATGTAGTTTTACAAAACGAGAAGTCACTACTGTGTTTGGCTGCTAAATCTTTGTTGAGGAGTGGAAAGAGGCTGCAGGATTTTGTATGAAAACTGTGAAAGGTGGAGACTCTGCTTTATCTAGGTTGGCAGGCAGTGTCGTGAGAGGTAGAGCAAAGGAGCTGGAGCTGTGATATACACAGATGTTTGTGAATTTTGCTGAAGCCATTTGAGTTAGGACATGCCCACTTTAATTAAAGAAGCCAAACCTCAGCTGAATCTAAGTCACTGATCTGTTTTCACAAGGTACAACATAACTTTGAATGATAAGAAAATGGATAGTTTGCTCAGAGAGAATAAATCCAGACCTAGTGTTTATCTCCTACAGTAACAGCATTTGAAAAACAGATCACCCATAGGATATAAAGAAGATGGAGGACCTGTGCTTTCTTTTCATAGAGTGTTCCTTTGGATATATCTGCTTCATAAATCTCCATGTAAAATTCTATGAAATTGTTTTCTGTGGGTGAAAAATTGACTTCTCTAAAATGAATGGGAGCTTTTCTGTTGACTTAAATGGAGGTGGTTTTCTGTCTGTATAAATTATTTTAGAAAGAAAAATGGTTGTGGATGTGAGAAATTTTCCATAGTTAGCCCACCTTGATGATAGGCTTTGGTGCATTAAATCGTCTATGTTTATACCCACAAGTTGTGACCATGGGCAGCCAATTAACTCTCCAGTCAGAAAATGTTTGCACGCTTCAGTGTGAGACAGAGCATATCCTCCTCCCTTTTTCCCTTGGAACAGAAGGAAATGAGGAATTATATGTTAAGATCTATGGTAGAAATGCTACTGCAGAAATGGATAGCATAAGGACTGTTTATATCTGTAAATATGTCCTAGTATAAAGCACTAATAGAATCTGTATGTGCAGCCCCTTTTTTCTTTATTGAGAAATGTTCAGTTTTTGAAAGAAAGTGAGACACAGACAGAAGCACTTTACTGGACAAATGTATTCAATATCTGATCTAAGGAAAAATCAAAGAATACCAGTCAGAGAGAAGCATCAAACAAGAATGTCAAATTCAGAAACAGGATTGTTTTTCTGTAGAGCCTCAGTTTTCTGTAATAACTTAATGTCTTAGTGTCATCCTTCATCACTGGACAGAGCTTATTACAGCTGAAACGAGCTCAGCACCATCTGTACTGCAGTGTGATGGTGGTGATAGGAAAGGAACCTAAAAAAGGATCCACTCTCTTTAAGCAGAATAAAAGCCTTTGTATTTGAAAGGAGAAATGCTACGCTCAGTCATCACCTTTGAGTTCTTGGCAAAACAACATGGTGGAAGATAGAGTCTCCCTCTGATAACCCACAGTGCTAGTGGTAATCGGTGATGTGTATATGTATTTGAGAGGCTTTAAAAGACCAACAGAAATGCATGGTATCTTTGTCCTTAAAGCAGACCTTAGAAAGTTGACCTAAAGCGACAAATGGCCAAACCACCTTCGAGTCCCCTCGGTCCCTGGGCCTGCAAGCTTGCACTCATGAGGTGGGCCGCTGTCTGGGACACACGAGACAGATGGGGAACTTTCAGCTATTTGAATTGTGATGTTTTTATATGATCTATAGGGTTACAACCCCAACTCCTTTCACTCATGCCCTTATTCTCTTTGGAGCTGTCATTGCAGAAACGCTGCAGTTGTGGTCAAGAGCCCCTATAGAAATTGGGAGAGACACTCCTGCGTTGCTCTGAGCCTCGCTTGCCGAGGGCCCGGGGGGAAGCCTGGCGGGTAACTGCTCAATATGTAGGTCCTGCCTTCTCCTCGCCCCCTGGTTGGTGCCTGTGAGTCGGCAGAGAGGTGATCAATAAGATAATAAACTCCTTTTTCAGTCTCGGTCCCATTGGAGTAGGAAGGTGTATTTTAATTAGTTTTCTGTCTATCCATATTCTTACAATGACACTTACAGTATTAAGGTGTTTCATGAGGGAAGGAGGAAATAACAAGTTTCTTATTCTTTAGAGGCTTTCAGCCTTTTTTTTCCCTGGCATCTTTCTTTTAGGTTCTTACCCTCTTAGCCTGCTAATTACTTTCCTCCTTTCCTTCACATTCTCCTGCTGCCGTTCGCTGGGCTAGAGCTAAGCCACCAAAATTAGTTTGTGTTAACAGGGCCTGTGCTTGGCTGCCGAGAAATCGGGGCTGCTGCTCCTGTGAATCCGACTCTTGCACTTGTCTTCGCTGAGACTTGGCTCCCGAGGGGAGTCTGCAGCTGCAGAGAGAGGAGTGCTGTGGTCTCTGCTCTGATGGGCTTTTAGTTACGCTCAGCCCATATTTTCAGGGAGTCAGGAGAGCAGCTCTCTGCTAGCGAGCTTCGCTTTGCTTGGCCTTCCTCAAGTTCTGGCCTCGTCCTGCTTGTTTCTGGTTTGTACGGCCTGCACCGCAAGCCCCAGACACAGGCATCCCCCATGGTAGAGGTGGTTTTGCATGGGGAAAGGCAGGTCCGAAGCTACTGCTTGGCAGTTTGCTGCTTAGGGTTAAACTGTGGAGCTCCTGGCTGTTCTCAGGAGACAGAAGAAGGGAACCTATGTTAGAAAAAATTATTGTGTTCCTAGGCAAAAGTAGGTTTTTACTGTTAGTACATTAATTCCTATAATTAGCTTTGTGATGAGTTTTTCATGCAATAGCAGGGAATGGAGGCTTTCTGTTCACACTGCAAGGTGCAGAAGACTTGGCCATGGGGCACGCAGCCTGAAAGCCAATGGGAGAGGTTCCGGAGCGGTCAAACATTTTGAAAACGGAACTGAAAAGCTAAAGTTCTTGAGTCTGCGAGGCTATAGGGGACAGGCTGCAGACAGAGGCTTTGGGGGCCGGGCTGGGAGCGTCACTGGGGCGCGTTCTCAGCCCAGACACAGGCCTGCCCCATGCTGGTGACGTGTGGTGGGCAGGAGGGGCTGCTGGGCACCTGGTGACACGGGCAGTGATGCAGGTGGGGGCCATTTAGCCTCCTGCATGGGCAAAGCACCTGAGCATCGTGCCCTGGCTACTGAATTGCCAGAGAAGGGAGCTGGGCTGGTTGCTGGGGTCTCTTCTCCTCTCCTGCGACAGTGCTGAGCACTGGTGTTCTGTGGGCACGTTCTGCAGTGCACTGGGGCACGTTTCTCCTGCGCTCCCGTGTTCTTCCCTCCTCCCCCAGATGGTCTGTGGGGGCCGTGGGATTAATTTGCAGCTCCTGCCCGTGTTAGCGCTGGGCGACGTCTCTACGGAGCGCTGAGACAAATCCCCTAACTCTTGTGCAGTTCTGCATTAGAAGGTGTTATATAAACTGTGATGTCTGGAATGGCGCGTGAAAAGATACGTATTTTTATAGTAAGTTCTGCTTCCGTTTACTTATATAGCATGGAGTTGTTGCTCAGTATTTAAAGCAATATAATCAAAGTTTGTTAACAGTGATAATAACTAGTCTTTTTTTAATGCAATTTTTTAAGGAAAGGCATTCGAAACACATCAGCACCCATACAAGATGAAGTGGGAAGCGCATGAAAAACCATAAGCAAACAGAACAGAAAGTAGCTGTGGCTGAACATTCTTGAAAGCTGTAGCCAAAAGATACTCTTTTTAATATTATTTTTAATAAGCTTTTAAGTACAGCTTTTGGTATAGTTTTGTTCATCCATTACTTTGCCCCCACTTCATGCAGTTTTTTGCACTGTACTCTTGAAAAAACAAGGTATTGTAAATTGAGGGAAAGAGGCAAAGCTCAAAGCTATAGCTTGTCACAGTGCATAGCAACAATTTTTCACCTGGGGTTGAATATACAACAGGACATAGCAAATGTGAAGGCAGCAAGGATATGAATCTGTGAGGCTGGTATATGAAGGAGGTGAATTCTGAGTGGTTATTAAAGAGGGGGGGTGTTTAACTGGTAGAAGTTACTAGTAGGTGTCAGAGGACTAGAGATAAAAGATGGGTTATAGCACCGGAAATGATGTCCAAGAGGGAGGTTCAGAGCAACAGAAGAAGTTGAAAAGCTTTAACCAACCATGTAGTTTATGCCCTTGCTTGAAGGTCAGTGCTGGGTGGCTAAGCCAGGGCCCAGCTGCCCACGGCACCTCAAGCCTGGCCTTTTCCAGGCTGGGAGGCTGCACTGTAGGATCAGTATTGCAGCATCAGAATCCTCTAACTATCCATAATTATGAAATAACTCCGGGCTCCTCTGTCGTGCATTTCCTATGATAACCTATGGTAAGTCTTCTTTGGGGCTGCTCTGATGGATGGTGTGGAAGCAACGCACAATGTTTGTGTGTGTGGGGGGGCAGCAATCAGGGTTAAGGGAGGTCTTCATCTGCACTCTCTGAACTGTGGAAGGCAAATAGGCAGCTGCAAATCGGCCACCAAGTGGGTGCAGAGCGTTTGAAAAGCAAATGAAACTTTCACAGAAGAACTTCCAAAAGGAAAGCTGGTGAGAGTGGCTTCAGTCACAGGATGCGAGCTGGTGCAGATAGCCAAGCTGTTACTTGAGAAATGAGGGACCAACCCACAGCTTTTGAAGGACAATTGGACCATATTAATACCCTCTTATGTTAGAAAGCTGTGGGGCTTTTGCAATCCACAAATTATGGAACTAAAAAAAAGACCAGAAGGCAGCAAATGTCTGCATTTGATGTGGTGTGATTTTTTTTCTTTTCTCCAGTCTTCAGATAAGCATTCTAAGTTTGGCAGACTGCTTTTTTTGCTCCATACTGTAGTATTTGAGATCAATGGCCTAGTCCCAAAATTAGATTAAGGCTGAAGGGCTTAAGACTTAGGATCTGCAGGCCTGTTCCCGTAGCAGATGGTGCCACATGACTGCTGAGTTACTCCTGTAGCAGAGCAAGGCCATAGCAGTACAGACAGCGGGGCAGGTGCTTGGCTTTTCTCCACCTCGTCATTCCCAAGTCACTGCTGGTTCCTTCCCGCCCTGCAGCAACCCAAACCAAACATCCAATTACTGCTCAAGCAAGAGACCACATGTGCATATCACGGTCTGATTTCTGATCCAGACTCATAGCTGCAACTCCTGTGAATAACCTGTCTCACTAGTGTTTGCGTTAGGTCATGTTTAGTTTGTTTTGTAGCACTTGGTGCAGTCCTGACAAACGGATATTGGGAAGGGCGTGCAGTGCAGAGCTGCACACTGGCACAAATGCTCTAAAACTAGATGCCACATCTGGCTGATCACTGCTGTCAAATGTTCTGAGCAGGTTTAATGAGCAAATCCTTTGACAGGAATTAGGGCTTCTGAACCTATCCTGTAAAATCACAGCAGCTCGCTTTGCTTTTATCTCTGGATCTTGGTGATGCTTTCCACTAAACATAAACCAAACAAGCTCATCCATGAGAGGTGGCCGCTAAGTCACCGTCTAGAGCAGAGATTTTAATGACATATCCTTGTGTCACAAAATGCAGTCACAGTTCCTATGACAACTGTCCCTGTCTCCTCCGGAGCCTGGACTAATGGCAGTGCTTGGTGATGCGGGCTCTGTGACAGCCTTGTCGTGTCGGCCCCAGCGTTGGCTCCTAAGTGGCATTTAGCTGAAGCCCACGTGTCTTTTGAGGAACAGGGATTTGAGTGACTGACCTCTGTTTTGCTTACAGCTTGCCACCTCTTCCTTCCCCTTTTCCTGCTCTTTAATAGTAAGCTTACTTCTTACTAAAATATGCTCGGTTAGGGCTGACTCTATTAATAAAAAAATCGATCCCTGTGATAGTAATTCTATACACTGTGATAAACATGAACTGACTAGTAGAAAGAGTATCTTAACAAGTAAAGAGAGTACTAATCTGTACTTAACCAGTCTGCTCACCCAAATTGGTGAGAACAGTGACCAAGCAAATGGGATGATGTAGCAGATTATTGCAGTTAATTCTGCAGTATATATAGGAAGAAAAAAAAACCCAACAAATTGAAGAGATATATTAAAAGACTTTATTCACAATAGAGAAATTTTTACAAATATAAGTTCTTAAAAATTAATCTTGATCTATTATGTATTCCATAATTTCATAGTTTATATAAAGGTGAAAAGACTAAATGGACTATGTACAAATCAAAAACAATTTAAATGTATCATAGAAATGGATAGTGTATATGATGAAGTCACCATAGAAACAGTGAACTATTGGGCATTGCAAAAATCTGTGTACAATCAACACATGTAATACTTATTTCACAAACTATTAAACCAGTGGTGGTGTTTTCATGAAATAACATGGGTGGCATTTAAAATTATTCACCTCTTAGCAGCTAATGTATGTAGATTTAACGGCATTATTCTGCTGCAAGGACATGGCAGAAGAATGGGCAGTGTGTTTCTGCAGGGTTTCCTCCTTCCCCATCAGCAAAGCAATTTCTCTTGCTTTGCTGAATGAGCGGATGCAGAGAGTGGCCATCACGAGCCACCTCCACCCAGCTGGTGAAGGGGCAAGACAGGGTTTCCTTAGCACAACGACTGCTAAGCACTGACCGTTTCCAAAGCACTGTTCTAACTTTGGTGTTTCCGGGTTTTTTAAAAAAAGGAAAAAAAAAAAGGAAATCAATATATTCTCTGTTTATGAAAAGATTTGTTTTCTTACAGTCGGCAGATCTACACGCTGTACAATCTTCTTGTCTACTTACATTAGTTTACAAAAAGTACAGTATAGTGCAGTTTGTACATACAACCTGAATACCAATACCAGTCACATCAAATTTGTGCTCTTGGAAATCATAACTCCCAAACTAAAAATAAAGTACATACTGAATGTCTGTATTATGAGGAAAGAGGCATGACACTTAGATAGCTTAAGTACACAGACCTAATGCCTATAGGAGTTTTGTGTTTGCCGGCTTTTCGGAACAGGGAAAATAGGTATCCGATTTGTGTTGCTCCTCTTCAACTTACTAAGTGAGCACAAGATCACTAGACACCTCTCAGGGAAGCAGACTGTGGTCAAGAAAACCATATAAAAACTGGCTTGCAAAACACCTTTCTCAGACTATTTCTTTTCTGAGCTGCTGCAGTTACTTAACTGGTATGAGGTTTATAGCAGCATGTGCACAATCGTGGTAGGCAGCAGTAAATGACCCTCAAGACAAAATAAGATTAAAGTATAATAAGATACAATTCATTTTGTTAAAGAGGGAAGAGAATTTAGTTTTATTCCACAGTGATAATTTATCTGTAGTACCTGGGGAAAAAATGCTCTCTTATAAACAATTTCTGAAGAAACGCCAAGAGCTATGATAGTTCTCCAACTATGCAGCTTCTGGAATATTTAAACAAACAAGAGTTCTGCTTCTCAGGAGAGGAGAGCCCAAGCTTCATCCTCACTTGTCTCTGCCCACTCCAGGACACTGTGTAAAAATGCAGCTGGGCATCTCTGCCCTTAGCTTCTACCTATGGAACGCCAGTGCCGCAGACCTGTATTGCTGTGGAAAAACCTTGTCTTAGCTCTGTAAAATGCATTCTGTAACGACTAAACCAACCTGCTCCCGCAGCTGTGACTAGCTACACTGCACAGGTGAGATCTCGTTACCTTAAAGAACTTTAAAGAAGAGTTTTACATCACTTTAAAGAAGATTACTGTTCAGAACCACACTTGTTTTGCTGCAGCTCCTATGGCGCGGTCTCAGGATGGGAAGTCCAGTATATAATATATCCTCCTACTCAATGTACCAAAGTCATCATGTCACTAAAAGGAAATCTCTATGGATGTAAATATCATGTAAAACACTCCAAACTGCTCTTAAATAGAGAAAGAAGTTCATTGTGCCTGATTCTTACCCTTTGGTGATGCTGTTAAATGGAACATTTTTCAGCAAAGCTGTTACCTTTCTTAGTAAACTGGGCCTCTAATCTAAGGAATACTGTTTAACACACTGTGTTCCTGTCACTTAGAGAAGGCACAGTTAGTGCTGTCAAAGAATTTTAATTCTGTGCTGGAAGGAGAACCTCTGCAATGAATGATTACTTCTTTTTTAAGGAGGTGAGTTCTCTTCAAGGCATATATATTTTTTTTCATGTAAATATATTAAATTGGTTTGTGAAAATAAACAAAGAGGGCTCACATCAGCCTCAACTCATCTGACTGAGAAAGTCACCAAAATCCAAACAAAATTGTCTCTGGAATAATTCTCAGCTCAGTTTTGACAATAATGTCATTAGGTATTTTTTTTACTCTCCAACCTTATGAATGTTACTGGACTAAATTCATAAAGAAGAAAAGACTCCCTTGCTTACTGAGAAATGACTGTCTTATTTTACTCAATGCCAGCCTGACTAAACAGATGGGAATAACTCCACTTAAAAAAGGGAAGAAACAATTCAGTCCATAATGATATTCTACTCAACCCCTGAAAACTAAGGTCTGCTAGTGAACGCGCTAAATTCATAAAAACTGATCTAGAATAACTTCAATGTATCTTGCAATTTCTAACAACAGAGTTGTGTCTGCATGAGATGAAAATAGTCCTATGTAGACTTCACTGACCATGAAATGCATCAGATACTTTACCAAGTAATGAAAGACCCGCATAAGAGGCTGTCACAGTCACAATATTTGTCTGGGATGACACACAAACAAAACAAATTAACATAAAACAAACAAAAAGGAAAAACAAAAAACAACAAAGCTCTTTATACTTAATTCAATATGGCTTTTTGCAACATGGCAAAAATATTACAGCTTAAAGCAGACATCTCCTCACAGAGGAGGGAAGAATTTTGCAGTCAAATCAATAGCGTAACTGGAAACAAGTAGCACGCAGACCCTTCTGTTCTTTTTTTGGCCAAGATGTTGCTGCAGCCTAACAGAATCCGGAGAGATGTGATGTACTATTTCTTTTCTAAGAAGTGGTTCAGCTGGATAAGACACATGGAGATTTATCGTTGAGTCTGGGTCCACTCATAAATATTTACTGGTAAAGAAAACAGACTGCAAAACACTTGATTTAAAAACTTAACTCAGGAATTTTAAACCAAATCATGTGTCCAAGTCCTGGAAAGATACATAAGGAATGCAACGAAATATAACTTAATCTATTTCTGGGTTTCTTCTTTATTTCCATCATCTTTGTCAAGAATAGGGAAGGGATGAGCCTCTGTGTTGAAGACCCAGTGTTCAAATGGAAGAAGATCATCCTCAGAAAACAGCAAATAAAGATACCTGGTAAGAAAAAGCAGGTAGCATCAGGGAGATGAAACCAAAATAGTTTTCAGGTAAAAATAGACAACTGACTTCTGTAGATACATGTAGCAGTGGAAGCACACCTCTATGGACCAAACATGATACTTTAGTAGTTGTGGAATAAGAAGGGTCAACATAAAGCGCTGGGCCTGCAATTCACACTGGACTCAAGAGCAGTAGAGATCTATGAAAAGGGTACGAGAATGAAAGAGTATGAAAAAATGAGAATGAAAAATGAGCATGAAAAGTATGAGAACTCTGAAAAGCTCTTCTAGCCTCCGAGAGGACAAAGAAGCAAAGTTTAGGCTTTTAAATTTAAATGTCATCTGACTTTCTTGTCATCCTTTGTAATTCTTTTAACCTGTTGTTTTGATAGTATATAGCTGTAACAAGTTTTTTTTACAAGTTTTATTATTTATTTATTTATTTATTTATTTATTTATTTTTACCCTTGCATGTTCACATCTAACAAGTCATAGGAGTGAAAATATTGTCAAATCCTGTTTTGCTTCCATGAGCACGATCTCGCTTAGGATATTTAAAGAATAAAACTAGTATTAGCCCTGTCTAGGATAAAACATTACTGAGGATTGGGTCTATTTACTAAAAACAGAAAGAAAGGCAACATTTTCCTAATTTCACAATACAAAGGTAGTGGGTACTACAGCGCTGATATAGAAGTGTGGTGAGGAATGACAGTCAGCAAATTAAAGCGTATTTTTTCTTAATCTCCAGCCTTCTGCAGCCTTAGAGAGTGGCTTCAATCTGTACAGCTGCAAACCAGAAACCTTGCTATCTTCATGATACTTAAAAGCAAAATCTCAAAAGCCCTGAGGGCTTTGCTTGGTGTATTTCTGAAATGGCAATGTAAAAGATGTACTGGAAGCACGTTATTGCATACACACTCTAAAAAAATGCCACGTCGGTAGATGTATGTATTATTTCTTCTATCCCTTTTGTTTTAGTAAGATGCTTTCCATTGAAATGGCGTAATTATTTCTTTCTGTGCTTTCCAGATTACTGTTACATAGTAAAAAAAGTGAAGAGATTGAGACAAATTGCCCTCTGTTTCATTAAAAATAAGATACAATAATGGAGAATGAAGTCTTTTATTTTCTTCCTCTTATTTGACTCTGTGAGCTTGCCATGCAAGCTTGCCATCCTTTTTTTCCTATTAGTTTTAAAATAAAAATTATGCACTACAGGCCTGATAACAGTCCTCGGTCTACTAAATTTGTTTCCTCAGTGTTGGTGTATGTAATTGGACCTATCAAAGCTAGGATATGTAATTTCTCTATAAAGACTATCAAATACCTTTAACAGAAGTAAGAATAATTTGCAGAAGTCACAGAATTTGGTTTATTGATATAGAAAAAAAAAAAGGCAGTTGGGTTTCCTGTCCCTGCAGAAGACCTCTACTATTCAAATCCGCTTTTCAGATTTTGTTACCTGAATGTCAAGGATACTAATGATATGCACTAACCTGTAAATATGATATGCAGAAATTACTTTATATTAATGCAAGTCAACTTTCTTAACTTACTTGAGTGTCTCCGAAAGAAAGAAACTTTGCTGCACATCATCGTGGCTTTGGCGACTGCTGTAAACGTCTCTGATGCCGGAATAGCCACCATCTACTCGGCAATATTTTTCCAATGCCTGAAGAGGGATGAAAAGGAGAAAGAGAAAAATAAAAACGCAGCAAGATTAAGAAAATGAATGATCTGGCAGTTGTTTGTTTGTTTGGTTATAATTTAGAGCTACAAAAAATAATTCACAAACTTTTTGAGGAAGACCTGAAAATAGATTAAACTATAGATATGATTTTCTTTTCTATAACATATATGTTTATATATGTTTAATTTCACATTTAGGATGAGAAAAAAATATAAATTAATAAAATTAAATGAACACAAACTGGTTTTCAGAGAGGAACACACGCGGATATGATGTTTTAACTTCTGTAGTTTTCCTGTCAGTATGGTACCCTCTCTATCACAGGCTTATCCACACACCTCAGAGATCCTGTTACATGCATCTTCCTTGGTCATTTTTAGTGCTTAAAAATTACCTCGACAGAGTAAAAAGCCATGATAAGTCCAAAGAATCCTAATACCACATATCTTTGCCTTTAAAAGAGGCAGTGATATTGCGAAAAGTGACAGCATTTAGCTTTTCGATTAAGAAGTCTCCCACCTTTGCCAGAAGTAGTGTCTTGGTCTATTTAGGCCTTAAAAACTTTTCTCTCAAAAAGCAAGTGCCCAATTTGTGAAAATTCAACCTGTATGAAAGCTGGGCCTCAATTTGTAATTTTCTTCTGCAGAAGGTCCTATTTTTTGATACCTTTCTGAAAAAGCTTTGTCTGAACACACAAAAGGAAGCAGAAAGGTAGTCTCTGGGTAGATTTAATGCAATAGGTTTTAGTTGTGAGAATAAGGATGTTTTTCTTTAACTAATTCCCTAGTAATACAAAGGATTGGTTCCTATTTTACAGTAACAAAGAGCACACAGACAAGGACTCGGGTATGTGGATCTTCTCACAAATAATATTTCTCTTCTGCCCACAGAAGTCTTATTATGTATGGCCAGCTAATTTTGAAGGTGAAAATAGAAGGTGAAGGGCAAAAATAAGTAGAACATGTATCTGGTGATGGAATAGTAGAAGATATACACAGTTATACTATTTAGTGTATTTTGCTGTATTTTTATTTTTATATTAGATGGAAGTTTGCATTAGAAAAGTGGTATCTACATAGGAGTTTAACTTCTTTAAAGGAGATTGCTGCCCGATACCTGCTTTGAGTGTTAGTTCTCTTCTTGCCTCTTTTTGTTTAAAAAAATATTCATTCATCTTTAAATACTCCTAATTTCTCTTACTCTGTTTTACAAATAACTATCTATCTGATGTGATGCAGTGTAATAAAGGGATCGAGAGCATCGGAGATGATGATATTCAAAACACAACTCAGGATTCACAAACAAATCCAGGAAGTGATCTTTAGCCCTAAATAATTCCTCATAATGAAAATGACAGTAAGTGTTCTGGATTACTGTGTTTACTCAGGGCCTTGCTGCTCTGTAACATGCTGCTTGCTATGGAGACAGGTATTAGAACAACAGCTTTGAGGGAGAAATAACTGGAGCTGTATCAAAACCCTGACGGAGAGATGAGAGGCTCTATTCCCAGGAGACAACCAGTTCCTCCTCTTTTGAAGTTTTTAAAAATACCACCGAAGTGATTACATGTTGTATAGCCTTTATTTAGAGCAAAATGTTGTATTTCAAGCTACATATGGCAAAAAACTATGAAAAGGCAGGAGATGCATCTGAAACGAGCAAAGAGGCAGAACAAGATTTTTTTTTTTTTTGAGACAGAGACAGGGGAATAAAATAATGATTTCTGAGTTATCTTTCAGTTCCAGCTGCTTTTAAAAGCTGCTGAGGATCTGTTTCTTGTTGTGAGTATATATCCTATGCTTCCTATATTTTACTAGCGATGGACAGATATTCAGCTAGCGCATCAAGCTCTCTGTAGTTTTCACTGTCTATTGCCTATTTAAAGGGGATTTTTCTCCAGGAGACATCCTTTTAAAAATATAACAGGCCTACTTGTCTGTCCTTGTGTGTCTTCAGCTTCTCTAATTTTTCTGGACGCTTTTAATAAGGAAGTGACAAATATACTAAAGGTTAAACAAGTAATGTCCCCTGGCTGGTACTCCTTTCCTCTCATCTACTTCAACCTGCAGTGAATTCAAAGTGCTGAATCTGTGTCTAGATTTTCAATGTCAAAGCCAAGATTATATTTTTCCAAGGCACAGCTGAAGGAGAACTTGAAGGATAAGACTATTATTCAAGGAAACATCTGCATTCTAGTCAGGGTGAGATAAAATAAAAGCAAATTGCTTTGGGGTTTATGTGCTCTAACATGTAGTTAGAGCCTTCTTTAAGAGGATCACTGGAGTTCATTTTAGAGAAATAGACCAGGAGCACCTGAAAAACTGCTAAGTTTTAACCTATAGGTTAATTTGCACCATGTAAGCTACTCGGTGGCATCTTCCTGGTGAAAATGTGATGCATCCTGGGCCCTCGGAGCTCTCTTGCACTTCCTAAAGGAACATTCATATGTGGTGGTAGCACAGTATAAAGGCTGTTGGGTATCACCCTCCTTGAACTGCCAGCAATGCCCTTCTGCCTCCATGTTCCCGATCTCACGGGGCGGGGTGGTGGCTGGGAAGAAACACTAAACCACGATTTAAACGAGTGGTCTCCAGGGGGTGAGGGTGGCCGAGATGGGTTATGATGGCGATGGAAGGCATCAAACGGAGAGAAAGGTGCCTGATCGCAAGGGAGGAAACACAGCGCTAGGGCTTCAGAATACGTGCCACATGCAGAATGCAGCAAGGGAGGCTTTCGTGAGCTGAGCTGATAAAATCTTTCTGAGTCAGTAGCAGTGGATATTGATGTTGGCCATGACTGCATTTTCTGCAGCTACTGAAGTGCAGCACAATCTTGGAACTGAGCTGAAGCAGCAAAGAAGCTTCCAAAGGAAAAAAATAGAGGAAAGAGCACCTAAACCCCAACTTTTTCAGACAAAGGCAATCAGCCTGATTGTTTCCACTTTCTCGTTTCAGTCTCTGCTTCTTCATGAGACTGGTGTTGGTAATTAACACCCCATAGTTAGGGATCAGAGATTTCCCCAGCAACACTGGATGGGGTCATCTCTTCTCTGGTACAAGAATAAGGAGGAGGAGAGAGAGCAGAAATTATGAAGTGGTCTTGATAAGCTATTAACGGCACATGCTGGAACAAATAATATAGTATCATGTGGAACTATACAGAAGACGTAGGGGATGTCTTCTAAGAAGAGGAAAAAAAAAGAAGCATTTGAAGCCTACAACTGGCTCTGTAACATCTGTGAATTTGCAGAGCTTCTTTCTGCGAAACACTCAGCTGCAGATTAGGACAGCGGAAGACGGGAATGTGCAGAATGGGGCCAGCTGCATCTCCCACACATGGGCTCTAATCCTCTACATTAGAGCCAAACTAGAGTAAGTGCAAGAATGTTAAGCAAGCAACACGTGGAGAGTGCTAAGAAGATAAATGAGAGTACAAATGTGAATTAAGTACAAACAAACTGAACCAACAGAGTAAAGAATAAGTACGAGAAAAAAAAAAAATTTCAATTGCTCAAAACAATGTTATCAGCGTGGGCAGCAAGAATGAGGCAGGAAAACATCTCCTTGAGAAGAAACGCACTATAGCTGGTATTACCGAGGCCTGGTTGGATGACTTGCATAAGGAGAGATTTTACATTCCAGTTATAATCTATCTGCCTGGGAAGATTCCAGTAGCAAAACATGTCTCTATGGATGGTGTTAGCAAATAAGAAGCTAAGGGAATAGCACTGTAAATTGGATTTTTTAAAAATTGTTTTAGAATCATTAGCTCAGAACCACGTAGTTTCAGGGCAGACACAGCCAATACCCAAGGAAGGCAAAGCAGATGTCCCAAATAACTACACTGTACCTAGCTGAAGTGAGTACTGCTGACAATATTCAAACAGTGAATGTTGCTCAAGAAACTAAATAGCTGGCAGATGTCACTCAGCCAGAACTATGTAATCATAACCGTTTAGGTCCCTCCGGCTCTTTAGGTCCCTCAGGGCTCACTGACTGCATGACAGTCTCCTGAAAGTGGGGGATAAGGATCATTCAAAAAAAAAGAAAAAAAAAATACAAGCTCCTAGAAACAAGAGGTGTTGGTTAAACCAACAAACAGGATTAAGAAAAAAAATATCCTGGGAAACAACACAGTGAAAGGACGCTGTAAAGCAGCAGAGAATAAGACCACAAAATAAAGCCAGTTATGAATATACTGCACCGAGTTCTGATTTCATTTTTAAAATAGTTAAGGAGGAGAATTCCCCCATCCCCCCAATACTGTTATTCAGCTTCCTGTATCTTATACTAAGAGCTCAGACTGCTTAGAAATTCCAAAGGAAGAATGAAAGGTAAATAAAATGGCAATGTGAGGAGAAATGAGCCTGTGTGAAGGTTAGACATGTAATAAGAACCCATGGCAAGAGAATGAAACAAGGAAAATCCAAAGCCTCTTAGCTCTAACAATGACAGCAATTAACCCCTGAAAGAAGAGAACCAGTGGATTTTGCATGCCAGTGTTTTGCAGTTTACACTAGTTGCCCTCTTTCAACTCATGTTACACAAACACAAATTGTAAGATTCAATACAGCTAGTTGCAACTCACAGACTGGTGGGATACAGAAATTCAAAGCTAAATGGGATTGGTAGCGTTTATGGAAGTCAATCCAGCTGCCCTAAGCTTTTCAAAAGTGAGCTATTCTCAAAATGTTAGGTGCTACATAGTCACTTAGTCTTGGCCTTAGTCACATTAATTAAAATCGCTTTGTTGCAATTATTGTAGACAATATGCTTCATAAAACCTATTTCTGTCTGCAAGGCTTAAATTTGATGCATGTCTGAACCTTCCATTCACATGTGACAATAATCAGTATCTTGAACAGTACATCCAAATGCGGCCCTGACCTGAGAAGTGTTTAACAAAGAGAGTTCACACGGTGTTTTTCTAAAATACAACATGCACAAGCCTTGATTTGGTCAAAATGATCTTATTTCATCTATTTAATAAACAACTCTCTGGATATTTAAAGATATTTAAAATAATATCATTATTTTAAAACAAGTATTTCTGGTCCAACTGCTAGACAACAGCCAGATATTGCCCAGTAGCTCGCTTGCTTAGCAAGATACTAGAAATTAATAAGAAAACAATCCTACAAAACATTACCTCTACAGCTTCCCATCCCCACTGCCTGTACTTTGGGTCATGAGTGAGCCTCCACATGTACATGTAGGTCTCTATGACTTCTGGTCGGAGGATGTAGTATTTTTCATTCTGCCTTGTAGCAATGGCCTCAACACCACCATCAAATCGGAAGGCTTCTGGTCCCAGCTTCAGGCCTAGTCAATATGAGGGCAAAAATACAGGCATTAAAAATTAAGGTTCAAATTTGTAAACTTCCAAATCAAATATCCAAAGTACATGTAATTTCCGAAGGGTAATGCTCCATCTCCCGCTTTCATGTTTTGGAAATTGCAATGGGAAAGAGTGATTCTTCATGAATGCCTCAGACTGCAGTTCCGGTTTGAATAGCAATGCTAACACTTGCATTCTCAAACATTTTACATAACAAGCAACATATTAAATTTTGCTTAGAAGATGAGGATGTTTACTTTTCCATATCAAACTTGAAAATACATTCTAGGAGCTGAAATGCTGCCGGGGTTGTTTTTTGAGAAAATGAAAGACACCAAATAAATTTCTTGCACAGAGTTCCATTTTTTTGTACAATTCTCTTGTTTGAACATCGCACCAGCAGAACTGAGAATATATTTTTTTTTCTTTGTGGGCAAAACATGGCTAATAATGGTTATAGTGATGCATAAATGAACACAAACCCTCTCTTAGTTGTATTTGGCTATGCAGAAGTTGACAAAATGCAATGTTAATCTCTGCTACAGTGAGTAGATGTGATTCCCGTGCAGAGACAATACTAATTAGCACAGCATCATTCTTAAAGTTGCTCTTGAAGCAAACAGCTTTTTAAAAAATCAGGATGAAAAGTTTTCAGCATAATAAAATTTTCATTGACCATTATGCAAAAAAAAAAAACCTGATAGCTGCCTTTACAGTGCAGAGTTATGAACCTGATCTCCTTAATAGTTGTACTTACTTGTGCGGTCGTAGGATTCATGACAAGTCCTAGCAATTTCAGCACCAAGCTCAATGTGGCGGCCTGTCTTGTCGTTAGGTGCTCCATCTGCTCCTAGGGCAAACATGCCTCCAGCAAAGCAGGTCAGATGTCCCATCTTGTGCTCAAGCAGTCCACCCTTCCACTCAGCAATGTAGGTCAGCCCCCCGCTCGATTTCCGAATGAGGTGGGTTTCGATGGCCTGCAGAAACACATGGTTTCACACCAAAGGTACCGTTTGGTGGAACATGGAGGACAAAGATGAAAATCAGAGCAGGCTGAAACCCATCTTACAGGGGGGGCTGGCTTGTTTCTCTCAGTACTGGCTTGGCTTATGAAGCAAAATGGGTAATAGCAGCTAACGTAACCTCACAGAGAGTACAGGCAAACCAACAGAGATTCAGCAGAAATGATGATTAGTTTTGCTGCCACTCATGTGCACACATGGAGAAAATATTGACAAGTAAGTCCTAAAAAGAGAAAGTCCGTTAAAAAAATCTTTTATTACTTCCCCCTCCACTTTGAGCGATTTCAGGTAAGGTAGTGATGCTGCATTCAGCTTCTATAATTTCCATTTATTTTAATTCTTACATAAAAGATTTGGCTATTGATATAATTTACTGTCAGTTGTACATGAACATACTTCATATTCAAAAGATCTGACTTGGTGTATTGAACAACGTTAGACCTCTGAGTCTGTATGGCATTCCCCCCAAAATACAATGAGTTTTCCCCAGAAAAATACCTCCAAAATGATCAATGAAAAATACAGCCTCTTAAAGATTACTGGATAAAGGACTTAGTAAGACTATATGGATGTCTTAATCAGAAAGTTGAAGTGGTTGTAGCACGGTATGGTCACCGACAGAGCCCAGCAAAACAACCATACCTTAGCAGAGGAACAGTGTTAAAGCAATGAGGATGATGCAGAGGAGTACACGAACCAGGAACGCACACGGAAAGTGGCTGTTCCGCTGGGCAGGGTATTGGAGAGGAGATGAGCAGAGCTACTCTGCATCCAGTTACCCACTACTAGGGTACCCAAAACCATTAGTGAGTGTGCAAGGAAAAAGGAAAAATCACTACAGACAACAGGTAAGTCAAGATTAAAAGGAAAAAAAAGTGGTAGAAAGTATTGATTATAGTTATTTGTTCCCATTTAAAGGTCTGTAAAGGTTGTTTTAGAAGCATGAAAAATCCTCTGTAAACTAGAAGCATCAGCAGAAGAATCTACAAGTTTTACCCATTAGGTGGTTAGGATTAGAGCATCACCTTGAAAAATACACTTCCATTAGTACTAGTGTGAAGCATTTAGTAAAGCTATTTTTGTGCCTGCCTGCAGAACCAGGCTCGGAAAGCGCTTAAGGCCCTTTGGTTCCTTCTTCAGCGAATGTTTTTTAGCAGTTGTCATTTACCAAAAAACATTCCTAAATTGTAACGCAGCAATAAATAATGAAAATGCCTGTACTTTAAATAAATCCTACATCATTTATTCTATAAAAACAGGAATTAAACATGAAGGGGGAAGGGGTTGGAAAAATACTCCAACAATTTCCTAAAGCACCCAAACCACAGACTCCACTGTGGGAAATGAAAGAAACAGAGAGGCTGAGTCAATGTCAAGCAGATCTGGTTGTTGCATATTGCAGGTGCATGATGAAAAGCTATTCTGTCATGTTGGGAAACTAATAGTAAAATATCTCAATAATGTTTTTTAATAATAATTTTAACTCTTTCCAGTTATTTGGGTATAAAATATTTGAATTTATAATTAAATAAATGATAGACCGTGATTCAAAGAATCTACTCAAAAATGTCCTGTTGCATCAGCCTAGAAAACTTAGCAGAAGATAGGAATATTTGGAAAAGTTTCAGAATATTTCACATTGCTATTTATACTTTTATAAAACTGCTTTTATATTATAATAGGTTGCCATATTGTTCAAAAAAATTGGCAAGAAATAGTGGGTTCATACTACTTAGGTATTGTAAAAAAATAAGCGACCTAAAACCAAATTCAGAAGGCAAAAACTTTTAATTTCATAACATTTGATTTTTGGTATTTCTATCTAACCCAATAAAAAATCCTGGCAGTAGTGCCACATCACCTACCTGTCGTATTTAAATTTATTTACAAATAAATCAAAGTAGATTGATGGCTTAAAGTATATGGCAATTTCTGTTTTAGGAAAGAATTACTGAAAGACAAAGTGTTACTGTACTTGACAGAAATAACTGTCAACGTGCACCTCTAGAACTACAGCAAGTGGACGAGATTGGATTGCTGGAGCTGACTTCTGATGTCAAAATGGGTTCCAAGATACCAATAAACTCTTCAAAGTTTCTTATTTTCTTCTGGTGCAAGATTAAATTTCAAGCTGAAAAAAAGATTACTTCTACTTGGAAAGTTTTAAGATTAATCTAGCAAACTGATGTTAAGAAACTAATAAAAATTGATGTAAATTGATGGTAGCAATTGCACAAAGTAAAAATTAAAAATTTGCAAAGTAAAAAAATATTAATTATTCATATATAGTAGAGAAAAATATCTTGGCTTTATAAATTGGACTTATTAAGAACTAGTAGGTCTATTTAAAATTATTTTTATTATATAAGCATTTGTTATATTATAGACTCTCAGAGTGCCTTGTCATAGTCTGTACAATCACAGGTTCGAGCGCTAGATGAATGGATATATCTATATCTATGTATAAAACATAAAATTACATATATATCTACTGGAAATTTACAGAATTTGCTATTCAAATTCCTAATATTTTTACTGTATATAATATAATGGCATGTGCTTCTGTGAGCATCATATCAAAACGTTTTTCAGTGAGAATTTCACTAAGGTGGAAAGTACCAGCAAAGTAGCATGTACTTTCTGAAATACATTCCTTTGAATAAGCTTGATGGTTGGAGCAGGCCTAGATCATTAGCTGGTGTGTAGGAGCAGTTGTTTGAAGAATAAAAAGATCACAGCGTTGTGAAAATAGGAGCATGAGGGAGAAATGAAGATAGATGGGAAATGCTGAGCTGGAACGGTAACCTAGAAGGCAGAGCTGCGATCCCACGCTGGGATACGGGGATGCCACTTGCTGCCTGCAGTGCTGTGCACGCACCTCTGCCGGGGACACCGCCAGAACGTACACCCAGAGGCACTAAAACAAACATAGGAGGAGACTGGGCAGCACAGTGACGACCATCCGCTCATACGAAAAACTCAGCTTGGCAGCATTAATTTTGAATGCCATACCTACAAACATTTATTTTGATACAGTAATATACAGATCTAAAATTAATCGTGGCTGTATCACCACCCAATCCCTACCCAGGAATAACTCCTTTTAAGCTTCACAACTTGCAGATCAGGTGGTGTCACATTTGTCACTAAAAAGACTATGACTTCATTTTACCATAATGAAATATTCTCAGTATAAGCAACTAGGTGACATCTGCAAAGAATCAAAAAAGCTGGAAGAAAGTGGTCTTTAATCTGCTGAAAATGCATTATTGATGGATAATTGTTTGGAACTGGTACAATTTTCCTTTTAAATAAATAGATTTTTTTTAGTGTTTTCTAGTATTTATTTCTGCAATGCAATTAGTAATTTCTTCCAATGAAGGTAATGCAAAGAGACTGTGCAACATGAAAGGTTGCAAAGAAAAAGTGGCTGCAATGTATGCTCCCAAAGGGAACAACAGCAGATGCTACCTGGGAGTGACTGGAGGGAGAAAAAAAAAGAGAGAGGAGGAAAAAAAAAGACTTCAGCTTATGTGTAACAACAACAACAACAACAAAACCAAATAATGAGACTAAAAGGGAATAATGCTATTTGGCATATCTGAAGAAATAAATTTCCTGTTCATAAAACTAACACAGCACACAGTTTGGAGTGGTACTTGCAAGCTCTTAGAGCTTGACTAACTTTTATAGCTGAAACAATTCCTTGCGAATTTTTTGACTTTCATGTGCAATAGTACAGGGCTTCGCTTACGGTTCTCACTGCCCACAATGCAATAAAGCCTCTGATTAGATTATGTTTTTTCATCTTGTGGGAAATTATTCCTTCCCCAGAAAAACTGTAATAACGCCTGAACACTCATTAGAAACAGTAAGAGCTCCCTTTGCATTTTGAATTCTGATTCAAGTGCACTTCGTATTATTTCTGGCATCTTCTCGGTTCATATGTTAAAAATTATGCCCTTGTCTATCTGTGATGCAGAAAGAATTGCACTGAATTTAAAAAAATTGGATTTTCCAAGGTTACAGGATTCCAAATTGCATGGGCGTGCAATCTCCATTAACGGGCAGCAAAAAACCCCAAAGGGTCCAATTTTTCCCAAACTGATTTTCTCCTCCTCCTGCTCTTTTTCTTTTTCTTTTCTTTTCTTTTTTTTTAAAAAAGGTAATGTACTCTGCACTCTCTTTTTAGTATTCCGCTTCTGCATTGCCAGCCCTTACGCTTGCAAAACTAAGCAGAACAGGCCCCTCGCAACAAACCCCAGTTTCCTCAGTGTATTTGCTCATTCCTTTGGTGCCTGCCCCGAGGTCACCAGCAGAATCTGCAGCTCAGGGAGGTGGGACCCTCTTGCAGTACTGGGTCGGCTCCTCTCAACCTCCAGGGATTGCATAGAGCAAAGCAGCCCAAACGCCCTCTTCCCCACTCTCCTTCCTCAATCCCTGACTTGACCATGATGGGAAAAGTCCCTCCTTAACCTCTTAGCTGGCCAGGACGCTGACCTGGATTAATCAGAAAGAGCCATAGAGGGTACAGAGAGCAGAGTAAAAAACTGATCAACAACAGCTTTTTAAATACAGCGCCTTGTCTTGGTGGATTATGCTGACAGGTAATAAAAGTATTAGCTCAGTGCAGAGGTAGGGATTAAAATGTTCTGCACCTCAAAAGGTTGTAAAATTGAAAACCAACACACACCACAAAAAAGTTAACTGCTGAAAGAGCAGGGATAATTATAAAAGAAAGACAAAACTTAGTGTACAACTGCAGTTCGGCTTCCTCTGGCGCTTATGCATTTTAACTCTCCTTATACAATAACTGTTTAATTATGAGTAATGAATTTCAATGATTACTTCTATTTTAAGAACAAAAATCGGGCATTTTACTTCCTCCTCACGACATCACTGTGGCTGGAGATAAAACTGCCGTGCGAGTCGTAATTGCACATTTCTGTACCTTAATAAATTTCGAACTTCAAAAACGCGATTCCAGCTCTAAGTCTCCCGAGTTTTTAATATTTGTTTTGGGGATAATTACAGTTCAGCATGTTTCTTTACAACGAAGCACAATAAATTATCCCAGTCCACACTTCTAATATACTTTTCGTCTTGTAAGAAACTTCTCTGTGAAAAGTATACCGACATTTTAAAGCAAAAGTGAGTATGACAGATATCTACCATGTGATATTTCCAATGATTCGGAGATAGAAATGCTGGCTGCCTACTTTTTAAGATATTCATGGCTTGCACCAATACATTTTTATTGCTTTGAGTCAGCACAAACCCAGCAGATCAGGATTACTGGGGTTTTGTAGACTGTAGGGCTTAGAAGAGAATAGCCTGCTTTCTTGGAGTTTCTTCCCTCATATTTTCTTTTTGAGTTGATCTAATGCAACAGATATCCTTCTTTAGCCCCCTTCATTCTTTAGCCATCTTCATAATTCAACAAATGTATCCTTTAGCCAAAATTCCAGTGAGTTTATTATGAGAAGCTTTAAAATTTGCATTTTCCCTTTATTGTAGCTGTTTTGGAGGTGACAGAAAAGCATCCACACACCTTTTGAGATCTCGAACTTGGCTTTTCTAAGATCAAAACAGAAATTTGAATATGGAAGGTCTCTAACTTTTTTAAGCACAAAATCTCAGAAACGGTTTGAAAGCCATTAGGCACTTACTGCTTCTGGACATATATGCAGAACTATATAGACAAGCTTATGTGTGAAATGAAATAAGATTGTTTAAAATGGAAATACCTAGGTTTTTAAAATGGAAATGTTGGCAAGCCTTTAACTACTACAACACCTATTCCTCCATTTATTACAGAGTTCATTTCGTATTAAGTTCTAGGGGAAGGCTGATCATTTATTTTTTCCTGATTTCTTTTTTCTTTGCTGTATAGACCTTATTGGTGCCCATGAGAACATCAGTGCTCTTGCACTAACTATACCAAGAGCTGTGTGCTGCCAGCAGGCTAAGTTTGTTTGTATTCTTTAAACAGTGTTAAGCATGAATCAAATGGTTACTTAGTTGAGTTGCTGTCAAAAAAGTTACTTACGTAATTCACAAGTATTTTAGAATAAATAAACCTTGATCCCAGCAACCTTTTTGCTGCATTAGCCTTTGCAAAGGAAGGAGAAATGGTGCAGTAAGGCAGGCTGCTAAGACGGACACGACGTTCCAGCGACAATAGCAAAGTCAAAAGCAAAAAGGAGACAGTTTCTCCTGTGGGACTTTTCTTGTTAGTGCCTTCCTCAAAGTGTTCACACAACTTTAGAGTGTGCTGCTTCTAATCACGATACATAAACATGCAAATTTTTATTAAGTTCTTTCTATAGCCCAGACCATATAGGCTATGTACTTATGAATAAATCATTAACCACATAAAAGTCTGCAGAAGTCTTCAGCCTTCCCGTACGCTGTGCTAGAGCCCCTCAAACCTCCTCCCTTGCTTCTGGCAAAGGGAAGTATATCCAAGAGGATAAAAGAGATGACAAGTCCGGATGGATGCTCGAGGCTGCTAAGGGTAATGAATCTTGTGTTTCTACAGAATGCAGCTAATTCTATCACTATGTGCAGGACCCTGTTGCAGCAGAGCGATAAATATTTTAAACGCAGCAGCTGATGGAATATGTAAATAAGCCACGTTACTGTAAACGCTGGCGGGGGCAGTGGTGGCCCCACAGCACCATTTCCTTCCAAAGCCTGGCCACTGCTGAACCACGCTGCTTGCTAACACGGCTTCGCCTCTCATGTATTTTTTAGAAGGACAAGTGCTGAGGTACTGACTGTTGGATTCATTAAAACCCGTCCGGTTTTGCACAGTATGACAAACTAATCCAACGGAGTGGCTGCAGTTCTGCCGTTGTTCACATCCGTGGCGGTGTTTTTAGGATCCCTGCATGGCAAAGTCAGCACTTTAAAACAACTTGATGGGAACTGCAATCAACACAGAGCAGCCACCCGACTTTCACCACAGTTACATAAATCCTGATGAAACTCTGGAGATAAAAAGTGCGTATCTGTCAATACCATGTTTTCATTTTACTAACACCACTTTGTTCTCTCCCTCATTTCAATAAGAAAGGACTTTGAGAAGATTCGTTTCATATATCTGAATGGCTGAAATATCTACAGCTCTGAAAAATATTCACTGGCAGTTGAATATTCCTTAATAAAACCCCACACTCAACTTCTCACAGCCAAATACAAACTAAGTATACCACGTCTAGTCTCAAATGGTAGCAATGTACAAAAAAAAAAAAAAAAAAAAGACCCTGTGCATTTTCCATGTGAATACTCAAAGTTCTGATGCAAAACAAGGACGGCTTTTTCATTTCTTTAATGACATGACCTTTTGCTACGTTCCTTAATTGCGTAACCCCGTCTCTCTGCAGACTTTTGGCAGGGCTGTGGAGATCTGGTGGAGAACAGCTGTGGCTGATCCTTTATGTGTTTCCACTGTTTCGACCACAATGCCATAGGTGGTCAGGTTGCTAGCTCTCGTGTGACCACGTTCTAAGCAGTTGTCACCAGGTGAGAAAAATTAAGAAAAATCTAGATGACTAAAAATAAACAACCGGGTTTCTGCTACCTCTGAGGCCTGAACTGAACAAAGCTGATGGGAACTGCTGGTCAGGGAGTCTCTCTCTCTGCAAAGTTCCTCCAGAGTGACTCACTTCTCTCCTTTAGAGCTTTTAGATATGACACTTCTCTAGCAATTCGCTGAGGAAGGGATGGAGACAATGTTGAAGAGAGAGAAGAAATATTTAAGATGAAGAAAATCTGCAGCAGTGACCATGAATACATGTAGCAAGAAAAACAGGAAAAGAAAACTAACCATCAGGGCATCAAGAACATGAACCTATCAGCAAAAGTAGTGGAAAAATCACCCTGCAACTTTTAAAATGAGGGCAGAGTCAAGAGGGGGCGATTTGATGCGGTTGCTTCTGAGACTGCTGTTGCTAGACTAGATTTAAGTGACCCCAAAAGGTCCATTTTTGGTCTGAATTACCATGCTCTCTTACTAAAGCTGAACCACTCAATTGTCCCTCAGAGTTCGTCTGTGTTAACCAAAACCAGTAGGATTCTTCTTGTACATGACGCTTGCAAAGACTGAGAGCTTATCTTATGGCCAGTTACATTCTCAAAATAGTTAACATATTACATAGATGAATTTATGTGTGAATGTGTGTTCTGTAGCTAAATGTTGCATGCTGTCCGTTTAAACAGGCTACGAAGATCATGCTATCCATTTAAACCAGTTTAGGATCAAGTAGTCTTACTCCCTGAGTCCTAGGAAACAAAGGACATTACATAAAATGCTGCCCTGCTTTTCAAAAGAGAGCAAAGAACCAATGTTAGAAATATATTCACTTGTCTCTGTGCAAATCCTGGAGTTTATGAATCTCTCTGATTGCCTTATAAATACATTAAGATTATGCTCTAGTATTCAAAACAAGAATATCTCTGTCCCTTTTCCCATTAGAAATAAATTTTTCAGCATCAGCCAAATATATGCCTTATTCATGACAAATAGAAAAAGTTTTTAAATATAGCTTGACATCTTAATTATTTCTTTTAACTTAAGCCATAAAGCAATCTATGGATGCTGCGAAAATTCTAATAAGAATCATATTTTGTTTTTATACGAGTTACTGAACAGCATAGGAAATATTCCTGAAGCTTTAAATATTTCTAAAAAAACTGCAGCTTTTCACAGTGAAATGTAACTCACCATATATTTTCATTTGTGGTTTCTGGACAGCAGAAGGTATTGAATTTGGCATCAAATCTTTACATCTCAATTTTGGAATGTTGCGGGTATATATTGGGCAGAACGGATAGGAATAATCATGCTATTCCCCTTGGCATAGTCCTAGATTCCGAAAGCATCAGGGGAAATTTATCTAAGAAAATATGAAGCAGGCTCACAATGCCTCGAACATACAGGCTGCAGTCATAAAGAATGACTGTGCCTTCTGCAGACACTTAAATTGCCTTTAATTTAGATAAGTAAGGGATCAATAGCAGTAAAGGCGAAATCAGTGTGCATTTCAGAACAGGCTAGTAACTTTGGTGGAGAGCCCAGCATCTCAATCTGGCCCAAACAATCTGTGAGAAATGCCATGATACTGCAACTTCCCTGCTTTTTTTCATCTGAACTAGTTATACTAAAAGCTTCTGAGTATGGTACAGATATACAGAAATATAGATATGCAATATATAGAAAAGGAGAACATGAACATCACTATTTAGGACATGCTGGAACTCAGCAAGCAACATGGTGCAGCCTAGCACATAGTGATTGTTGTCAAACACTGGTGTTCCAGACAGACGTGATACATGGAGTGTCTAGAGCAATCGCTACTAAATACCAAAGTAAATAATACTGTGCAATACTGTATTATATCTAGTTACATGTAAGCAGAGATGGAGGCCTGCCGTTGCTTCAGGAGTGACCCATGACTCGTGTGTAGCCAACTGCTTACGCTGCTTGTGAATCGGCAGTCTGGGTGCCCGTCCTGTCCCATGCGAGAGATCTGCTTCACATCCACCCGCCTGGAGGAGCTTGCTGGCCAGCCCAGCACCTCCACGTGCTCTGAGGTAACTGCCTCTGCCGTGGCAATGCCTCTGCCCAGCTCAACTGGCCTGGTTCTTTCCCTTGAAGGAAGCAAGGCTACTTGCAAATCATGAGACAGGGCTGCCAGGGGACAACAGAGTGATGCGACAGAGCCTACACCCTTGGTGGCAAGGGTCATGAGCCTGGCGCGCTGGAAATAATCCACCTGCAGAAATCTGAATTTCCCCCATTTATCAAGGCTCAGCGCTACATACTAGTTCTTATCGTGTCTAAGAAGGTATTGAAAAGGAAAACTGTCATTATCACACCAGTGAAAGTTTTCTAGACTAGAAGCAGCTTTCAGGTGGTTCAAAATGCCTACCACGGTAAGCTGAACTGATATCACATTATCAGGCACTTTGTTCTCTCTCTCTGGCTGCCAGCCTAATGGCTCAGCTATTACAATATCACTGTTCTTACACTATAGTCTGAAATGTACTCAAGCCTAATTTAAAAATCCACCTTTCGCTCTGGTGCTGAAGCCATGTTAGCAGTGACAATGAGGCTCCCTGAATCCAAACCTCCACTTACAGAATTTAAAGGCAGGATTTTCTTTGCCCAGGATACACTCCCCCTCAAATGCTCACATGTGACTTCTCTCTAATGAAAGAAAATGGGCCCAATGAGCCAGGGCTGTGTTCTTTTAATGCTATAACTTTTTGCTGTGTGGGAAGTAGCAGATGCCTTTTGCATCTCCCTAGGGACAGTGTGTTTCCAGATGTATGTAAGAGCAAGCAGATACTGCTTAGCATCTCCAAGCCTTGTCTACAGAGGCTCTGTACATACATGCAGCTAATGAGAGAGAAGGGTTGGCCCTCGAGAGCTTACAGTCAGAACAGATGAAAGCATGGGGAAAAAAAAAAGTAATATTATCCTCTCTTTTATATATGTGAAAGAAAAAGAACAAGGAAAATAGGTCACTTGCCCAAGTCTGCAAGGAAATCCTATAAATATGGATTTAAATGTAATACTTCCCCAAGTCTCAGTCCAGTATCAGAAAAGCATTATTTCTCCCAAACCAGTATATTAAGGAAATAACATCAATAATGAAGCAAATAACATCAATAATGAAGAAAACCAGAAGGATCATAAATAAAATACCACATAAAATATGTGTGACAAATTCTGATTTTTGAAAACTTTCTCCTGTGTCCAATTTAACCAATTGGCTATTTCACTGAAGCTGGAAAATATATGCTTGTTGTAACAAAAGGTGGTTGCCCAGCAGTAACTTTCTGTTTTCATTTATAATTATCTACCAGAATACACCCAGATCAAGAATGATCCGCCTTTTGACCACAATGAAAACGGACTAAAATAACATGGAAACACAAGAGAGAGGAATTCCCTCTTGGAGAGAGAGAAAAAGGACAGAAAGTATCTATTTATGGAAAACTGATGAAAAAAAAATCGAACTTTTATCTGACAGCTTCTCCAAGATTTTGTTCTTGTTGTCACATATTTTATTCTTTTTGCTTCCAGTAGTAGAAAAAATTGACTATATTTCAGTGCAAAAAAGTTTAGCTTTGCTTTAAGACGCTCGCTTTCCCCACAGTATCAGTCTTTTAAAAATAAATTCACTCTGGTAGCAAAGACATAAATCCCTCGGGCTGTCCCCAGAGCCTTTAGGATTATTATAGATTATGGCAAGGAAGATTTAAATATCTCATTTACCTGAACAGCGTCATAATACATTTTCCTGCCTTCTTCATCTGTCTTGCCCGACATCAGCCATGCCTTGAGCAAATATTCATAGAAGCTATCACCAAGCCCTCCAATGGAGACGTGATCTAAAAACGCAGGGAACAGATTGAACAGCAATTTTATCCTCAGTTTATGCAGAGGTAGATGAATGCATTTAACATCTCATCCTACAGTGATCTTACAATAAATGTCACCTTGGAACGTCAGGAAAAAAAACTTAATTGATGAAAAAAATGTTCTAATTGATAACTTTTTCAGTAGGATAAAGCATCATATTTAACGTCCATATAGTGTCACATGAGTTCATAGAGAAGAATTCATCATTTCAGCATCTCGTTCATGCTTATAGTTTAGTCCATATAAAAATATGTTAACCTAAGTTCTCTTATATACATATATATATATATGTAAAAATGGAAACAAAGCAGAAAGTGCACTCAAATTTGACAATTTCTTTCCCTCTTAATTGTCAGGCATTGCTTTTACTTTTTGTTTTATTCACTAAAATACCATTTAAGTCACTTCAAAAAAAAAAAAAAAAAGCCAATGGGTTTTAACTAATTACTGCAAAGTTGAATTTCAGGTTTTTAATGGCATTTGAAAAATTCCATTGCATATGTTTAAAAATAATATTACATTTTTGGACATCTGGCTTGTCTTAGAACTCAGTAGTGGCTTTACAGAAAAAAGGATACATCAGCTCTGCCTCATTTGCAGGAGATTATTGCTCTCGCATTCCTGTATATGGCCCCACGATTACTGTATGGAAGGATCTGGTACTACAAACACTGTGACTGTTCAGCTGTGCCTGTTCAGGACTTGACACTGAGCAATGGCTACACACAAGACAGGCCCTTGGAGGTCAGAACACCACTCACGTGGAGGTTACTGATGTTCTTAGCTGTTGGCACAAAGTTGCACGAACTTGGGGCAGAAGATTTTTTTTCTCTACTAAATCTTGGCTACATTTTCCCCCCTCTGCTAATCTGTAACATGCAAACTATGATTTAGTTTTCCAAAGGCATCCTTTGCCTTCGCAAAACCACCACATTGCATCATCAAACCTGAATTATAAAACAGCTGCTTTCCCTCCTCTTATGAATGAGATTTATCAAATTTCTGGAAAGAATAACCATTTATTTAATTAAATGTTCAGATTCAAAAGGAAAAATGAAGAGGTTTGTTAAAAATTAGAGCATTTTCTGTGATGGAAGGCTGATCTTTGAACAGCAGCATTTAAATGACCTTTACGGTTTCCTAAATAAATTACCATAGAAACCTCTGACATTTGCAAACTAAATAGCACATGAACAGTTTCATCAATAATAAGCCCTGTTATTATATACATTATTGCAGTAGACAAATCCAATTGATGCATGCTGCAGCAAATCACTGTCGGTTTACTGTCAAAATAACAAGGGCTAAATGAATTTACAGGAACAGTGGCAGTGATCCAGCAGTGTCCTTCACAGTTAGAGCATTGCTTGATAAGTAATGTTCAGAAGCTGCTCTCCCCTCCCCACTTGATGCTTGAGGGATAACACTTCTGTCTTGTACCAATTAAGGGGCTGTTTTTTTCTCTCTGTTGTAATCAGCTGAGAAAAAGACTAGAAAAGCAATCTCAAATAAAACATCCTTCAACACTTACGCTCCTGATCTTCTACTACGAAAAAAAAATCAATACCTTCAAACAGAGGTAATTGAACTCCAAGTGGTGCAACAAGTAAAGATCAAATTTGCTTTTGCTGCTTCAGCAGGCTACTGACTGACCAGTCTCAGCGTTTATGCTTATCATTTGCACACACAGGGAGCTTTTTGTATAGCAAATTTCTATGCCAAATTTCTATGGCAATACAACCTGCTTTTGGAAACCAGGGATGGTATAAAGTTGTCCTGTGCGTGCGAGCAAAAAAAAAATGGTGCCTAAGACACAATAATATTAAAAATAAGAAAATGCCAAAGGCCATAAGACTGAGCTGGCATTTGCTCTAAAACAAATAAGGCAGAGACACTAACGGTGTCAACTACTAGAAAAACTATCTCTCTTTCAGCTCACCAAATAAAGTTACTGCAAGACCCTATAACTAGGTTTAATGCCAAAGTAAATATTGCCCCAGAGTTCAGCTGCACACCTTTCTTGACTCTCAGTACTGCTGCACAAAATAAGGTAACTGGGTCCAAATTTCTGCTCGGGGAAGTTGTTGGCTAACCTATCTCCCAAAAGTTCTTTTTTTTTTTGTGGCTGATTAAAGCCAAGGGAGAAGGTTAATGAAACTGGTTGAACCTCCATGTGGCCCTTTTGAGCAAATCCAGTACCTTTTGCTTCCAATGTGTTTTATAAAGCCATGCTAAGCCAACACAGGTAAGCAGTGGGCAAACATCTAATAGCTCGCAGATACAGGCCAACTGGAATCAAGTGGTGATACTGTGTAGGGGCACAGTGACTTCAAAGAAACCTCCAAGTATAGCAGATGACTTTTTTTGTAATTGAAGGGGATACTTTTGATTCACAAAGGAAATGCTCATAGACTAATACATAGCATTCAAAAACATATTTTATATTGAAGAACTTCCCAAACCATTCCTGCCTCCGGTGTTATCTAGCCACCCACTGCTATAAGGTTGTAATGTATAAGATGAAAAGCATCAGTGATCAGGAAGGAGCTAAGGAGTTCAAGTGCTCAAAGCATTTTATTATTATTATAATTTTGGTAGGTCTAATAATTGTTTTAACGGAATTAATGTCTTCACTGTTCTGTTCAGTTTGCTTCCTTAAGTGTTTGCCAACAGCATTAAACTGCAGCAGAATTCACAGCTGGTATTAACTGGAAAGACTTCTTTAATGTCTCTTGGGCTATGCTACTGTAAAAATATGGAAACTGATCCAGATAAGTTGGTAATGTTTCTTTAAAGAGCTGGTTTAGAGAGCGTTTTAGACTCTTTAATAAAAGATTTTCTGGAAAAGACTTTGTGGACTACAAAGCATGCCTATTGAGACATTTCCCCGCTTATATAAGCCATACTGAAAGATCAAAAGCACACTAAAATACGGCAAGTCGAATTCTTATTTTTAAACATGCAATCTTTTTATACTATACAGGCATATGACAATGTGAGGAAACAACAAAATACGTAACAGAGACAGGAAGAAGTTAACGTCTCAAAAGGGCATACTGTTGTATGCTTCAGAGGCCTGAAGAACCGATCTACTTACGCTGGCCCCACTGGCCACTGCTGGGATTCAGATAGTTGGGGTAGAGGCCTTCGGGTTTATCCAGTCGATTCAGAACTTTTCGAATGTTCATTACCTATTGGAAGGGTACAAAACACTAAGCATTGATCCAGTTCTCTAAAAACTAAAAGAGCATCAGTACAGAAGTCTTAGCATAAAAAGAGTGCAGCTCCATGCATGCACTGTGTTGTCAGAATACTTCTATCCACCATATGGTTTTAATACAGATCCTCTCAGCTGGTGTCACCAGGTAAACAAGTTCTGCAAAGCCTCCGGAGTTCTGGGGTCAAGGCTTGGTAAGCAGACAAGGCACTAGAAGAAAGATCCAGAATATCTTGCCAAATTTTAGTGTTTGCAGAAAAAGCAAATGCAGCACCTGGGAGAACTAAGTCTTTTAAAGGCCCGTTGAGCAGAAGCACTGTCTGACCTCACCCAGAGCAGGGTGATGTCATCTTGCATTTTAAAGACAAAACCTACTGCAGCGAAGCAGAGGTTCTTTGCTTTCTATACGTATCACACGTTATCTCCAATATAATGTTCTTTTTTATTTTCAGCACACTTGGGAAAAGGGCTAAGAAAGCTCTACGGTCTGACTGTTTAATGCAATATTAACTTACGATATAGCCAAAAGGGGTACGTGCTATGGGGCCTGGTAAGCGCTATACACAAGATGCACCACAGTGTCTTTGGAGCAGGTCTTTGTAACTAATACTAAAATACAAGATTGATGAGAGTCCGTGCCTGGAAAATATCCCCCTCCTGCAACAAATATTTACCACTGAGGAAACCCCTAATCTCTCCCCAGGGATATTTAACCTCCCAACATGTGCTTTATCTCCGGAACATGATTTTCCCTGCACAGTCTAACCTTTTCAGCAAACACTGGGTTTCCAGACAGGTGGCTCAGGTGTATGAACTCCAGATGCAACGTGCCAAACTCTGCCAAAATGCTGCTGCCGCCAGAGGCCCATGGCCAGTTTCGACCGATCCCACTAAAGTCGAAGTGGAGGGAAAAGAGAAACAGAAAATAAGTGTGCGTGTCTATAAGGCAGTACTAATAAAATAAAGCACGCGATGGCTATACTTTATTAACAGGAGATAATGGATTTAAAAAGTTTCCGATGTCTCGCTAAGGAGCCTTGCTTCAGCAGTCTTCCATGACCTTAAAAAGCTGGATGCTATTTGCAGTACATCTGGCTTAATATTAGAGCTCTTAAGGGGAGTAGGATACTTAGGTATTGTCTGAGAGGGTATTTTTACCAGGATGAGTAATTTCAATTTTAATTAAGACCCAAAGATACTTCACAGCAAAATTAATCCCCGATTTTGTGCTTAGAGTAGAGAAAAATAATTTATTGCTAAATCCCCACTAGAAACTAATACTGGTTGAAGTTCAGGAATAAAAAGACTTTCTTAACGTTTCATTAAATAAAAGCTTTTCCCCTCCTTGAAATTTCCATCAGCAATATTCAGAAAAAAATAAAGAAAAGCTAGCCAACTTTCCTGAGCTTCTGGATGAACAACGACATAACAGAGCTGCACATTACTACTGTGAGTGTTAGAAACAAGTAGACTTATTAAATACTGGCATGTCTTCCTTTTTTTCCAGTTCTAAATACCATTCAAAACATACACCCACATAGGCATATATATAAAATTGCATAAGAATTTCTTAATTTTATTTTTGTACATAAGCAGTCACTAGAGTCATCAGCACTTATACAAGGAGGAAAATAAGTATTCTTCCTGCATCAAAATGTGATTCATATTTTGAAAAGAAAAACAAAAGAAGAAATCCAGCTTCAGTTCACGATGATGGAGGTTGTCTGTTCTATTAGAATTTCTTCTTCCAAAGTCAAATATCTATGACTATATTTCAATCAACATTAAGAAATGAAATCTCTCATAAAGTTATTTCCCCACTAGCCATATTAACACATGATTTTGAAATTCTTATACACAAAATATAAAAACAAGCCATTCAACTTTAAAAGAAAAGACTATGAATAAACACGTTTGTGTTTATATGGCCTGGCTTTAAGCCCTGCATTGCCTTCCGTCTGCCCAGCCTTGAGCTGAAGGCTCCTTTGGAATCCACTAAGGTATCAAAATAAACTGAGAGTATTAGCTACTGACAGAGCCACTTATGTCCTCAAGTACCTTAGCATCTGTCAAGCACTCCCCATAGGTATACTACGGATTGCTTTTTTTTCTAGGCCATAAAAAGCATCAAAATGACTAAATTTGAGTGCTGAGTAGAGGGAGAACTTGGTAGAGCAAAAGGAAAGAGATCTGATGAGGCTCCACCGACTAACAGTTAAGGTGCAAGAGACTGAGACATGAGAAGTCCCCAGATACAAATGATTGACCAAAACTCCAAAGGAGAATAACCTTTCTAATCTTAACTGAAGAGAAAATCAATAATGAATTGAAGGTACTGTGAAGATGCCGACAATCTAGCTTCAATAGAATATTTGTATGACAGAAACAGAAGACAAGCTTTATGGGATCTAAATATCTCATTGATTTAAAAGCAACCTCACTGTGCTTTTGACATTTGATGCAAAAGGAAAGTGAAGAAAAAATGATCTGTCTTACAAGCTGTCTTCACCTTAATCTACCTTGGGTCAGAGTTTAGCCAACTGGTGCCAGAAAGCCTTGGACATCATGGAAAGTAAGATCAAGGTAAGTACCACAAGTACCACACACAAAGTGTCTGGAAGCCTCCTTTACATTTTGATGTAATACATTTTGGCAACCAGAAAATTTTCCAAAGAGTTGTTGAGAGTTTTTCTGCATGCAGCAACATATTCATCACAAGTTGCACTACAAGTAGCATGTTCTTATGTAGGATGGCGTGAGAAGGTAAACTTGCATTCTTTACTCTTAGCACCACAAAAGTAGAAAGAAACGTTCCTATTGAATCTATGTACTTTTCAGGGTGATTTTTATTGCTTTTAATTGGGACAGGTGATCAGAAAGAAAAAGCATTGACGTATTTCTGGCGACTCTACAAAATAATGAAGAGAAGGTTAGGAGAAACCGACTGTTTTTGACTCATAGTTGTCCTAAGTCAAAATTCAGAAGCTTGTTTCAGCAAATGGTTCAGTTCTTTGAAATTGAAATTTCAGTGTCCTTAGCTGTTTTTCCTGCAACCTCAGCTGTGGGGCTTTGCTGTGCCAACGTGTATTTCATCTTGGGAGCAAAAAAGTAGTCAAGCTTCCACATTCCCTCCCAATGTCTGGAGGGATGGAAAGAGCAGCCATGTTGCTGCTTTTCGTTCACTTTAGCTCTATCTTTATTTTCAGGTGATATTTCAGAACACAGGACAGTCCAAGTAAGCAGCTTCCAAAGAGACCTTAAAGAGAATGTGGAAGATATTCAGCAAAGCTCTCCAACAGAAGAGTATAAGAGAGATTGCAACTTCACAATCCTTTTCAATTGGGGAAGGTAGGTTGTTAACAGACTCTTGGCTTAAAGAAAGGAAACATAAGACAGCTGCTTGCATTTTAAATGAATTTTCCTAAGCACTGCTGTTTTTCTGTTACAGAAATTCATATTAAAGCATGACCATCACCATTTCATCATAAAACTTTCTATTTATTTTATAAACCTTGTTCCTGAGCACTGGGTTCCACAGACTCTAAAATACAGCATTTCTAAGTCTTTTGGGTCTCTCTCACAAAAAGATCTCACAATATGAGACCGACTGACCTGGGTTGCTGGTAGCTCAGCTAGTCTTTTCTCAGGAACAAACCAGTGTTGTTCCTTTTGAATGTAAGAATAGAAAGAAGGACTACAGAAATGCTTCTGAAAAGGCCAAAGGTATGTGAGGAATAACAAAATACTTGATTTAAAAGAAAATAGAAAATGAGCAGCATAACAATCCTTATAAGATTTTCCAAAACTATTTTACATCTGTATATAACAGCAGCTAATTTTTGCATGACAGGAACAGAAACTCCTGGGGGGAAACTGAACAGACACTTTCAAGGGTCAAAAATACCTAAGTGTCACAACGCTTGTGCCTGTCTCCACAGCCACCGTGTTGACTACTCCCAGCCTTTTCCGGGGGGGTGTCAGGGTGACTCCACCAATGTGAGACCAAGGCCCTGGAGGAGCAGCAGGTGCTCTCCTTGCACGGGGCTGCTTGCACAGACTTCAGAAAGTCGTGCTTAACGTGGAAGGCAGAAGCAGCTCTACCAGGTGATGCACTTCTGCAGGCACAGCTGGAGTGCAAGGTGAATTACAAAATGAGAGACACCTACTAGGCAAAAGTGGAAGTGTCTGTGAGCTGCCATTGCCAAAAAGTTTTAGCATTAAATGTAAAAATAACTCCAAACAACCGTTCAGGCTTTTCTAATGCCTGTCTATTTTGCAAAAAAAACCTACTCAAACTGTAATGGTGACTGAAATGCAAAATGCTAAGACAGAAAATCCAAAGCAAGACCCTACGAAGTGCCTGCTTAATTACAGCAGAGTCAAGAGACTCAGGGTAGAGCAAGTGGGTCATGCCTCGTGCTACCAGGAGCGCCAGCGAGGAAGGCGATGCTTGGGCAGGAGAACACGACTCACAGTGACTGCTGGCTCAACTTAATCCTATTTCAGTAAGAAGCCACAGACAGGAGGTGACACAGGTCACCTGCACCGCTGTCAGGCCACCCACTGTGACTGGGCAATGTCCTCACTTTCCTTCGGGTGTATTTCATGACGCAGGTGTGGAGATGGGGAACAGAGAGGATACTCAGACACGAAGCTCTCCAGGGCTCCCTCAACAACCAGTGCAGGGAGAGAGCAGAGATAAATAACATTTTAGAGGAGATGAAGCTGGAGATGGAGATGGAGAAGCCCAGGGAGACCAGATGCACCACATGCAGTCCTGTGCAATGCCCGAGTCTTCCCAAAATCTCCTTAGACTAATTTTATGACTCTTTAAAAAGTAGAAATGGAGAACACTTCATAAAACAGTATTTTTAATACTTGCCTTACAAAATTAGATTTTTCCTATTCGATAATTTATTATTAATGGTTCCTTTTTGGGCAGGCCACACTTACAATGTTATTTATTTAAAATATGGCAAAATAATTATTAAAAAGATTAAATTAAAAAAAGAAAAGATAATCTTTCTGAAGTACTATAACATAAAAAACACCTCAACATCCATGAAACTGGTACACCTAGCTAGTGACAGCCATGCAGGTGGTGCCATAGGTTGGCCCATTACTATTCTGAACTACTAAAATAAACAAGATAACACAATATGTTATGAACATGTCAGACATTTCTATCACAGATGTTATACATGCCAGCTTTATTATTTCCTCTGCAATGGTTCAGCCCGGGGAGCAAAATCTCCAAAGGCACATTCCATTTTGTTTAAATCAGTTATGATTTCTAAGGCATGGCTCTCTTCTTCCTTTTTTTAAAAATGTCTTCCTTTTATAAATGTCAATATATCTACTTAATGACCAGTCACTGAATTTCTCGTGAATTGCTTGTAGAGTGTAAAAGCCATCATGCTATTTCTTATCTGTCACAACCATTCCTTTATAATAATATTTTAATTAAATTAAGTCAACTAAGTCTCCTTAAAATAAATGAAAGGAGGTCAGTACAAAGTCAGGTTTTCACTTATATTCTCCAAGTCTAGATCTAATTTTAAACAAAATTTCTTTAAAAGATTAAGTTGGTACAGAGACATAGCATAAAATAGGTCAAAATGATAAATGAAATGTAATTGCTTTCACCATTTATGAAGAAAACGAATGGATTTAATAACAAACAATTAGCATCTTTTAAACATATATTTTGTGACGCATATGCCAACATAATAATAAGCTAACAGTGGGAAAAATATTTAATTGGTACTATAGTTACACACTGTGATTCCCTGAGGAATATGTCGGAGGAGTCACTATGGCAGCCAAAAAGATGATTTTCATAGAATATCTAATGTTTCGTTCATTATTTAGGATTGCCACCTCTGAAAATGCTTTTATAAGAACGATTTTTCACCTTGCCCTGAAACATTTGTCAAGCTATCATAAAAATAAATGAAGAACACATTCTTCTATCAGCAGAAACCAATGCTGATCATTAGACACACGACTCTTGCTAACAATCTGCTACGAGAGAATTTAAATCCAAAGCCACACATCAAACAGCGCAGGGGGAAGTGAAGGGTCATCAGCTGCCCATAGTCTAGAGAAGAGGCTCTCTGCAAACGCCAGTGCTGCATCCTTGTCCTTTTGCTAATGCAGCTACACAGTGTCCCTCATGCCACCTTTAGGATTTAATTTGTGAAGAAGCTGTGATGATGAATAAAGTTACTTCATTAGCAGGTCACACTTTTTGAAACAAGTAAAAAGAGCACCCAAGGAGCAATGCTGGCAAACTGTACAAGTTTCAACTTCTGTGTTTGATAAACTACATCCTCAGAAGGTACTTTAGGAGACAGTTGCCTTCACACATTCTGCCAAAGAGTACCAGCTAGGAGATCCTGCTGCATGGGACTGCTCTGGGAAGTACCAAAATCCATCATTTTTGTTACCACCTCATAGATCTTCAATGTATTTCTGTTTTCCCTGTAACTGGAGAATCCCCTGCATCCCTATTTTAGAGAGGAAATACGGGAATGCCGAGATCCCAGGCATGCCTGAACTACAACTCAGCTCCTCCCCCGTAGCCTGGAGGAACGTGCTGCCAGGAGAGCACCTTGTGTGCAAGGTGTGACAGGAACACTTGGGACAGGCCTGGCTCTTAATGCCAGCAACTGCAAAACACCTTCCATCCGGCTTCCAATAGATTGCAATTAGGTTTTCAGCACTCCCCTACAAGTCCTACTTCCCCCCAGACAGCGCCAGCGTGATGCCTGCTGCCGTGCCAACTTTTCCACAGTACCTCTTTTCCTAGAAAGAGAAATTATAATAATCTGGTTACGCGTTCCTCACATAATGTCACAACAGCTGGAGACAGCACAAAAGGAAACTTAAATCAGCCAGCTAGCCTGGGCGGTAGTTTTGCAATGCCTGTTTTATTCCTCTGTTTTGCTAGGATCTTTTAGGCACGCGCTAGCAGCTGGTTAGTTTTTCAGCTGCAACGACGAATGTGCAACTCCCGCTGCCCTCGCCGCATCTGTGCCCAGCCGGTGGCTTCCCGCTCCGCTCCAAGCGCCAGCAACGACCTGGGGGGCATTTCTAGGGATGCTGACTCAGCAGGAGGAGACAGCCTGTGAATTAGGATCACACGGGATAGGGACTAATGATAAAAGCTCATTTTTACAGTGCTACAGGGAATGAAAAAAAAAAAAAAAGAGTGCTGTAATGTCAAAGACAACACAACTGGTTTGTATACTGTAACAAATGATAAAATGAACAGGTATAGCCCCCACAGCTGTCAGCTTGAAAACATCGATTTTGTTTATTTTTCCAGTCATATTCAGTGTCACCACAAATGTACCCTGATCTCCTGGTGACCCAAGCTCTGCCAATACAGGAGATCCATCAATTTGTGCTGGAGGCACCTGCACATCACCTCTGGGCTCAGGACTAAAAGGAGAGCAGGAAATGTCAGATTATTGTCGCAGACCTTTCGTCATGTGACGAATGATCAGGGCAGCTCCACGCAGAGAAGCTAACAGGAAGTGGCTCTTAAAGGAAGATCCCCAACCTTTCTTCATGAGGCTCGCCAGGCCTTTCAAGCTAACAGTTTCCTGTATAGACAGTATGGAAATGTCTGTCTCTAACAGGGATAAAGAAAAACAGATAGTTTCCTTGTGCGCCTGTCAGTTTTAGGGAGGAAGATGGGATCAGTCAGAATACTCTTCAGATTCTTGAGATCAACAGTCCTCTGAGAGACAGGGGCACATCAGTCATGTTGTCAGTGGTTAAATTTTCCAAGAACAGGCAACCTTCTTCCTAACATTTTGTTAGGAGAGCTGTCAGGCAACCTTCAGCGATTTCCTAGAATGGTCACTGTTTTCTCATGATACTTGCGGGCAAAACATGAAAATGGTAAACAATCATGGAATGGCATTTCAAATGGCCTGATCATGACCAACATGACAAGTCCTGCAGGCGGTTTCTCTAGAAATTGGTATGAACAGCAACAGAGATTGAAGAGAAATGTTTATGTAAGAGAAGGAAGGAAACACAACATGCCAAAAAACATTAATCCCAGGAAGGAAAAAACAAAACAAAACAAACAAACAAACAAAAAAACCCAAACGAAACCACGGCTAGTTCCAGCCATGGGAAAGGACAGAAGCTGAAGGCAACCTGCAGTTTTCTTTTCTCTGCTTGGGTTGTTACATACTTAGTATTTGGTATACTAAAATACCAAAGCAGGAAACAGATTAGATATCGCACCTGTGGGATCCACGAGATGGAGAGTTGGCTGTGAAGATGCCCAAGCAAGGAGAAGGGCCTCTACATTCACATGATGGAGAAAAAATATGAAATCCCTGGTAACAGCCTGGGCTGTGGTCTTCACCAAGACAGATGCCCACCTCCTAGAAAGATCCAATCACTGCTGAAGGAGGTGCTGGAAGGAGGCTAGAGAGTTACCCCTGGTCTATGTCCATGTTATAGTCCACAAAACTCCACTAATGGAATGGAAATAGAGGAGGCAGAGAAGCAGGGAGAAGCAAGAGATGGGGGGAGACCACAAGGCCAGGAAAAGCCAAGGTGAAGAGGAGACAAGCACCCCTGGCCGTGGACCAAAGTCTCTACTGTCAGTGTCTGTGGGAAGAACGTGCTTTACCACACACATTCAGATGTGTCGGCTGCTAAGAACGAGAACAGGACACCTTTTCCATGGGCTTGGAAAACCATCAGGCACCAACAGATGCTTCTTTTGTGATCCCTGAGTTTTGAACATCTGGATTTGAGAATACTCTGTCTCTTGATGCTTCAAGTAACTGGAGTATCTTAATGTTACCACTCCTTGCAGGCTATTTAGTTGCTTTTTTGTGTCAAATTTCTGCAGCATTCCTCTGTGGAATTACAGCTGAATCTTTTTAGAATTTTACTGGTAGGGCTTTACAACCCCTTTCTGGTGGCTGTCAGTCCTGTGACACTTATAGCACTAATGGTACCTGTGACAGATATGCTCCTTCCCCAGCTCATCCTGACTTCTCACAGGTAGCCCTGTTCAGGTGTTAACCACCACATTATCTGATCCTGGTAGTTGCCTCCCTGATTTCTTCCTCCACACAGACATTAACCATCAATAACAGTCCTGATGGCTGCATCCTGATGGGGAGATAAGGCTAACTGTGAGTACGCCAGCCAACAATCATTTCTGAATTGAAAGAATGACTATCAGTCAATCATCTTATCCCATAAATATGCGGACAGCCCAAGAGCCCATTGAGCTCTCCTTGCACGGCAGTGGGCTGCACGCCAGGATCTCCCCTTGAGCAGGGACGCCTCTCAATAATACTCCTTGAGGTTAAGAGATCCTTCCCACTGCTAATTTGTGGTAAGTGACTATAGCGCGCCTTTCTCTTTTTGAATTTGTAAACTTTTACTTTGTAACTGTGCACAAATCCCTTAGACGTAAACCGTTGACCAGGTCTGGGACTAGGACTGGATTCAGCCGCACCCAGACTCCTCTCAGAAGGAGTTTGGAAAACAAGGGGGTCCATTCTGAACCTCATGACTCAATGGGAGGGTGTCCTTGGTAATTCTGTGTGTATCTTGAACCTCCATGCAGTAAATAATAAGTGACCTTGCCACAGAATCTTCTGAAACCATTGTCATTACCAATAAAACCTATTCCCATTTCTTTCCCACAAGTGAAATGCATTGTGTCCCTCATCCCCACCACCACTCATTCTGTGACAGTACCCAAAAGGGGGATCAAAGCCACGAAGTAAACTAACAAAGAAGCGAGCTTAGTGTAGGCACCACATGCAGGATAGACAATTCGTATCCAAACAGCACATAATTTAAAATGTCATTATTAGCAGTGTCAAGTGTAAAAATGTAATTTTCAGTGCCACCATCTAAAAATGTACTAAAACCGTACTATTAAAGTAATCATCTTTGATAAAAATTATCTATTTAAGTACAGCACAGCCCTACATAGGTCTGCTGCAGTACACTAATGAGTAAACTAAACAATTCATGCTTCCTATTACTTTATGCACTAAAGGTTTAATTAATCAATTTCCAAGGGCTAAAAAAGCAGGAGGGAATACAACACAACAGAGCAGGGTTCGAGATAATAAGTATCAGCATGGACTACTTTTAATCAAGTCCCTGAAGTAAAGTGAAAATAACAGGAAATGAAAAGTCATGAATAGAAGTCTACAGCTCTGCCATCCAAGCGATAATAAATTAGGTGGTATAAAAGAAGAAGGTATTAGAATAAAATTCCCTGCAGTAACAACTTTTATAATTCAGTGTAAGTAGTTTTAGTGACAGCCAAAAGAAAGAAGAAAAAAGAAAAACCCACAATCCTGCTCTGAGAAGTCAATGAACAACATATTCCAAACAGATATTTGCTGATCAAAAAGTCTGGAGAGTCCATGAGAAATACCACTTATATATGCTCTTTTCCTCTCTGACATGTCTTTTAATACTAAAAAACAAGCAACCTTCATTTTTTTCCTAGTTTCAAGGTTATTTCAGAACTCTACATTCTGTATTTTAAAGTAAGACTGCTTTCTGCTTTAAACCATCACAGCCATGGCTATCAGCACTGTCAATCTGCCTTGCTAAGTACATTTCTTTATAGGACTCTATTCCCAGTTTTAAATCGCTTCTCAAAATGCAATTTTTAGGCCTTTTTTTTTCTTGCAAAGGGTCTGCTCTAATTTTTCCCCTTAAGATTGGTGACTGACTGATTCTTTCTTTTTAATCACTGGCTTCTGGATTCAATCAGAGCCCAGTTTATTAAAAACTGATATTCCAGTTTTGCTATTTTTCTCTTGTGTCATAACAACTGTGTTGTTTCCTTTGTCGGTAAACGCATTTGCTGTGAGAATGACTACTTGAGCATTTTGCACTAAGACATGACTGAATAAAATGTAAACAGAGAAAGGGTGTTAGAACTCAGAACCTCTCCATTTCCTTTGCCTTTTATGTGTTTCTTTTTGCGGCCCTTTCTTTCTGGTCACACAACCCTTTCAGTCCTCCTGAATGGCGGGACACCTTCAATGGCAGAGAAAGAAATCCTCCTGTTCTCTTTTGGGCACCCGAATGGGAAGTCCATGAAATGGCTTCCTAACGGGAAGCAGCAGATCCTGAAAAGCAGCATAATTTTCATCTCCTAAAAAAGGTGTGAAGCAATACATGATCAGGAAATGGAATGCAGCATTTTCATACAGATGCCAGCACAGGTGAAAAAAAAATCTTTCCCGCAACCTTACTTTTAGGATATTCTATCTTTGCAAGCTCTCTGCGCCGAGGTACCATGAAAGTTTGGAGTTTTGGTAGTAAATAAATAAAGCCTGCCCATAAAATCCTCACCTCCATTGCTATGTTGTGAGTGAAAGCTGCAAAGGCACGTGAGGTATTCTGTTGTTTTTTGGAGGCAGGTCAGTAGAGCATGCTGTCTGGGGGTCTAAGGTTGCACAGATGATTGTAGACAGCTTAGGGATGAATTTGGGAAGTTAGCGGAGAGAGCAGCTTCTCTTGTTCTCCCAGATGGCTTCTATATTGCCGTGTAAGCCTCTCAATACTAATTTTATAATACTCTATATCATCCTAATCTCAATCTTGGTCATTTTAACCCCAAATTTATATTCAATGCTTTATCTAAATTATATGCATTTCTTACCACCATACTGGAACTTTAAAAAGTGATTTTCATCTTTCAGCCTTCCGAACTCTTATTAGCTTTTATTAGCTTCTCATTTTATCTTCAAAAAAATATTTTAAGTGGATTCACTGTCACTCACTGAGTTAAAAAGTGTTTCAAAGGATTTATTCATATTTATTGTTCTTTGTATTGTATGGGGCATGACTGAACGTTTAAATTGGCAATCAAAATTGTTACACTAACTGCCTAGCTCTATTGTTAAAAAGAATTGGCTGATAAGGTGCAGAGATGTGTTTTAAGCAGTTTTGAAGCTACCATTCACATCTGTGCCACAGGCAGTCTGACTGACAGACAATTATTTCTTGTTTTAACAGAGCTGTTGTATCAACAGTAGCTTTAGATACTGGACAGCTTGTCCCAAGACTCTCAGCTGTGATACTCTTACAATGTAACATCAATGCCATAGATAATGATGCCAACTTATAAATGCCATAGATTACAATGCATTAACACTGCATAGGCATTAACAGGTATGCAAGTCAATCTAAATACGTGTAACAGTATAACATATAACACACTGCTGTTGCGAAAAGAAGGCTGCCTCTTCACTATTGGCTTCCCAGAACCTGCGACTGCTGAATGAAACACAGCTAAAATGATGTTCTGGTTCATTGAAAGGGACAACTTTTCTAGATAAGAAAATCTGAAGAAGTCTTTTTCACACTCGTGTTTCTGAAGACATAATCTGTTTTGACGCATGCTTTGAGAAAAGTATAACTGTCCCTTTGTCCAGTCTGCTTCAATCTTCCTCCTCTTCCTTCGCATCCACACAATGCTACATCATTTAAGTCTCCTTGGTTCTTGGATCTGATGAGCATTCAGAGATTTCTTAGCATCAGTCACTAAAGGCTTGATGGTCATTAAGAGCCAACAGAAAAAGTCCTGGCGGTTTCCACAGACAATGATCAAGCATCAAAACCCTTTAACTGGCATTAAAATTATACCAGGGAACACAGGTAATGTGATGAATATGGGAGGTGTCGAGAAGCTTGTAAGAAGGATTTCAAGAGCAAGAGCAAACAGTGGAATTATTTATCCTCCTAAGAAGTGATCTAGGTAAGTACAGAGTCCCGACCGAATGCAGCTCTTGAAAGCCAGGATGACAAAGTTTCTGATTGACATACCAAAGCAGCAATAACAACTCAAAAGCTTTCGAGTTAGGCAGGAGAAGCAAATGGGAGCAAGCATTAAAGTCTTGGATTGCAAATTCATGCAGTCTGACTAATATACTTGTATCACTGTATAAATATTTTCCGTTAACACCATTAAAATCTGGAAACTGAAAATGGTCTTTCCTTTCAGGAAACAGTAATGCAGTGTAAAAACCGATTGTTTCTTTTCCAAGCACATGACACATTTACTTAGGCACAATTTTATATTTCAATGCCGTTATCTATTTGAAAATGGGGATTAAAGTCAACTACTTTGAACAAAAGTGATACTTATTTACACGCAATTTGCAGGCTGCTTTTCTCCACTTTATACATTTATAGAAGGGTGTTATTCATTATGATTCAGTCAATTTACTGATGAAGAGCTATTTGTATTTTTCTCAAGTAACATTAGTTTCAAACATATCACTAGACTTGCGGAAGATAACCATATTATTTATCAATTTTTGTTTTGGACATTAGGCTTGTGCCCCTAACATAATACAGTATTACTTAACATAAGTTGTTTTTCAGGAAACACGCAGTTTCAATGGATAACATATTTCTAAGAGAATCAACACACAGACACAATGAGAGAGGTGAGAAGGAAGTAAAAGAGCGACTCAAATGATCATATTGCTAAGAACTGCTAAGAACATGAAGGGACTAATGAGTACTTATGAGATACTTGTATGAGTATCTCTCACATAAGGAAAGGCTGAGAGAGCTGGAGTTGTTCAGCTTGGAGAAGCCTGAGGAGGAATCTTATCAATGTGTATGAATATCTGAGGGGAAGGTGTAGAGAGGATGGAGCCAGACTATTTTCAGTGGTGCCCAGCAAGAGGCAATGGGCACAAACACAGGAAGCTCTGTCTGTACATGAGGAAATACTGTGAGGGTAACTGAGTGCTGTGACAGGCTGCATGAAGAGGTCATGATGTCTTCTTGACTTAAGTCCCTGCTTGAATAGGACAAAAATATTAATTTCTAGAATTTTACAAGATTACAAATTTGGAATATGAGAGCAGCACCTGGTCCAAAGTGAAAAGAAGATGGCTCTGTTGCGTAGCCTCATCCCTTTCGGGTAAGCAGATGGAATCGGCGACCTCAAGGGCCAGGAAACCTCAAGGGTGCTCTCTCACTTCTGAATCGTCTTTGCTGTGTGGTAAGAGCTGGGCTGGCGTACACCAGGCCAGCCTCTCCCCCCACCGCAGCACTCGTGAAGCAGGATATCTGCGACAGCTGCTCTCTCTGCAGACAGCAAAACATCTGCTTCTGATCGCTAACATATGTAAGGCCTGCTTAGTCCACGTGGGAATCCAAAGCCCTACAGGACTGGTTAATGAGAAACCAGTCTGGTTCCCACAACAGAAACTATACAAGTAAAAATGCTTGAAAAAGGATAAGGACATTAAATGTTTGAATTAAGCTTTAAAAAGTGGCAATAAAAAAAGGAAGAAAATAGACCTTCTCCATGCATTTTAAGGAGAAGAAGAAGCAAGTAAAGACCATAAACATGCCTTGTCTTACTATGAAGGTGCACATTATCACAGCATCTGGGGAACATCATTCAACAGCACCAGTCTATTCTGTACAAATAGACTGCTCTTCAGCTCAAAACTAAATGCGAGTTTAGTTCTCTGAGAATCAACCTTGTGAGCTTCTACCATGCCTTGGGAAACCTTGGGCAGTAGTAAATCTTAATGGTATAACAGGCTGAACACCAAAATGACAGATATATGCCTTCAAAGATAGCTACGACAGTGAGTATCTTTCCAAAAAAGTGCTGATTAAAATAGGAAAAATTCATTTTATGAAGTTTTGTATAGAAGACAGAGAAAACAGTTTATTTATGACCACTGTAGAATATCATGATGTGATATTCTGACAACACTGCTGAAAGACTGCATGTTCTAAAAGCCCTTAGAAAATATTAATTTGAAATTAATTAAAATTCAAATCAAACACTGAAAATCTTCTCTGCTCCAGTAGGTTTTGCTATCTATAAAGTAAGCAGCATGACATGAAATGGACAACTTTAAAGGTCAACCAGAAAGACTGTCAGATTTGCTGCACCTAGTGCTTTATGCTGGGAAATATTTAAAGCACACAGGTCTCACTAAGGCTAAGTATTGAATCAAGACATTTACATTAATGGGCCTTTGACAGACTAATACTCTATTTTCTTATATTACACAGAAATCACACAACATGAGCACCATTACAAGATATACAGTATATGGCTACCATTAAAGCTCAATTATAATGAATACTTGCTCATTTATTCCTCTAAGCACTGCTGCAAGGAATGTAACAGCAGTTTCACAGATGTCAGCTGGAAATAAGTAGCCTTTCATTTAATTTGCACAGAGATTGTTCCCTCCTATTAACTTCGTTGTAAAGATGTGTCAGTGTTGTAGCAATAAAAATGTAATTTTAACATGAAGTTTAAACCAATGAAGGCAAATTTCTGGAACAAACCGCTTAGCTGGCTCACTGGCCTCTCTTCATTTCCTTCTCAGTAGCTCTCAAACTGCCCCACAGTTGGATAAGTCTCGTTTTGTCTTTTCCCTTTGCTATTGAGTTTCCTACAGTGACATCCCTGTGTCTACAGCAGTTACTGCTGGGATTTTATTACTGCTTGTCGGTGGGCAGCAAACTGTTCATTACAGAGCAACTGATTATTCCAGAAAGTCCTTAAAAATTACACTTCTATTGCAATACCATATTGTCTAAGCCAGATCTACACAGGTAAAAGTCTCCTACAGCAAGCAAGGTCCTCTGATCAAAAAGCAGTACACATGAAGTGGCTCATTTTTAAATGCACCTGGGAGATGCCGCTTACTCTGGTACATCCAACTAAACCAACATATGGAACAGAGCCCAGACTAAGCAAGAAAAGGAAAGCGTCCTGTTTTTCCAAAACCAAAAGATATATTTGTGAGTTTCCACTCCTTTCTGCCTTACCTTACAAGTCAACTTTCATTGAGTTAAAGGTTAATCAGAGCCAAATATAATGACTGAAGTATTGCTTACTGAATCACTCATTCTCAAGGCTGACAAACCAGGCATGACCATGCTAAATTGTACTGCAAAATTAAGTATTAGGGGAAAAAAAAAGAGAGAAAGATTCAGCCTATCTAGAGCCTAATATTTGTCTTAACACAGGCAGCCTCCTGTAGCGAAAGGCATAATGACTTGGGGACTCTCTCACCCACCTATGTGCCTAACTTACTATGAGTAGATACAGCATTCTGCTACAACAACTACATCCAATTGGTGTAACAGAAAATCAAGAACAATCTCATCAGTCTCAAATTCTTTGATAATCTCTGTTTCTCCCGATGAAAAATTCTGTAACTTCTTTTACAGTTTCTTTCTCAATGTGAATATCATGCTGCCCATTATAGCAGAAAACCAAAGATATGGCAGAGGATAAACTTCAAAGTTATCTGCACAACTATAAATGCAGCTCAGCAGCAAACAGGAGATAAAAAGAAAAAAAAAGAAAAAGTTAAAAAATAGGAAAGAAAATATAGACCAGCCTAGTAAATTGAACGGAAAGATTAAAACCTTGTGGTTAACATGACCACACATAGCTACAAAAAGCCTTGAGGCATTTTTAGATGACTGAATTTGCTTTTAAAGAACCTGTTGGACTTTGCTACCCAGCTCAATAACAACCCATTTTCTCAGCACAGCTGCAGGAAATACAGCATCTCAAAACGCTTAGGGTTATATTTTATCCTACATATCTGTGGGCTAATTTTGGAATGTTTGTGACAATCATAAGATCTGGCAACACACAAAAGCATACAAGGAAAACAAAGCTGACCTAACTGAGAACATACAGTATAACAGAACTGATTTGTACGGGAGTACTGGATTGCCTCATCTGCCACAAAGAGAGTGACTTTGAAGCAGGCATCAAAATGGCTTTTTCTCCAAATTGTCTGCAATTCACGTGACTGTTCTCATTTTGCCATGTGCAAATTGCATTATGATGCTCACAAAAATTTAGTGCTACCAGGATGAGGGCAAAGAAAACACCTAGTGAATATGAAAATGAACAATGCAAAGATAAGTGATAAAATGGTTTGAAAAATGAAAAAAAGAGGAAAGTATGAGTATGCCCACAAGCGTGTATACATGGGAAGAAAAAAATACCCAAGTTTGCTAAGTTCTTCATTGCTTTGTTTTGAAATTAGTAGTTCTCCTCTTTGATTTTGAAGGTGAGTGTGTGTGTTTCTGGGAGGTACTGATAAACCAAAGCCAACACAGAGCTGCCTTCTTTACAATTTTTCCACTACAAAAGCAAGTGTGCACTCCCTGCCTACAGCCATCTCAGCCAACAGAGTGGACCTGCTAGAGTAAACTGTGTAGGCCAAAAGACCTGGGCCTGAGCACCCACCATCCACAATCTGAGGCTACAGAATAGTGTGTGAGGCTGATTGGGAGAACAGAACTTTACAGTGAATGCTTTCTTCTAAAAGAAGCAGTAATATCTAGGGAGCACATTTCCAGCAAGTAAGAAATCTCGGCTTGATTCTCCTCCTGCTAAAGGGGTTCAAACATCTGCTAAACTCCAGCAGAAAATCTTAAGCACTGGACCAGGAGCTGTTCTCAGCAAGACTGTCCTTTTTTTTCTCCTGTTGAAATTAAGTCACAAAGTGACCATTAGAAAATATCCACTGTATTCCCACTTGTATTCAAAATACAAGAGGGAACAAGTGCTCAGTATAACAATAAATAAAGTACTAGTCTACAGGATAAAAAAAATAAAAACCTCCCGAGCTTTGGTCGCTCAGAACAACTTAGCTAATGCCTTCCTAACAAAAACATTTACAAAAAAAAAGCACTAGAATAATACAAGAAAGAGGATAAGTCTTATGTGAATAAAACATTTTTTATAATTATCTTTTCACTGCCACTCTAAGGTTATCGAATAGTTTTGCACAATTTTCAGACTCTTAATTTACATCCCTGCTTTGTGATCCTTTCTATTGCTACAAGTAATAACAAAGACAGACATTATTGACAAGATTACAATATTTTGTTCCCCAAAGTATTTTAGGAGATAGAACTTGGATATATTCCCTTATCAGTTCCACTGCTAGGAGCCCCGTGCTAAGTTTCATCCAGTAGCATTTGGTTTCGTATAGATGAGACAGGAAAATTTTAAGGAGTAGAGACTGTGGGGTGATAAAAATGATCTTCACACATCATGAGGAAGGCAAAGGGTGACCAACATTTCCCTTCACCATTCACGTCACCTTGCCATGCTAACTAAATACACCTAGGTAATTTCCCTTTCCTTTCTGTGTTTCTGAAAAACATGCATGGACAGGTTAGGCAAAAATGCAAACTCACATAACTGCTACAGTAATTGCATTGGTTGGGTTTATTAATTTGTCACAATTAAGACAGTAAGAGTCTTAGTAACATTGTTATATTACTTGATTAGTTTTGAAAGTGATTATCCTAAGAACTCTACTTAATTGGAAGCCTCTCAATTTACAAGCTACATTAAATTTGCAGTAGCATTTTAAGATCATTCAACATATGCAGGTCAATTACCAGTAATCACTGTTTTATATGACTGCTTTATAAGAAGCTTCAGTAAGATGCTGAAAAAAAATAGAAAAGGGTTCCAAATACAGCCAAAATTCAGTTCACTTTATAATTATAAAAGGGTATACCTACCATCTAAACTGTGAAAATTGTTCTGAAATGGGAAAGACAACAGAAATTTGAGTGTAGAATAAAAAACAGTTGTCTACCTTAAAACAGATGAGAGATGATTGCAGGACTGCCAGATCACTGAACTGCAGTAACAGCACTTATGCCTAGCTGCACATTAATTACAACTTTCTAATCTGGTAATTAATTTTCTTAATATCACTATATTGTTTTTCTTCCTTGAGTTTATTAAAACAGATTGCAATCAGTCATTGCTAATTCATGTTGCAGAGCAGAGCTGTGGTTGTTCCCACGTGTGAAAAGCACTGCCTGTGTAGCTCTTGGTATAACACCTGGACAGTACAGGTCTAAGAACCTCTGTCTTCACATTCTATTAACATTTCACAATAAGGTAAATAAATTATAATGTGACTTAATATCGTTAGTAGAAAGACAGCACAGACTTAAAAATGGATTTTAAAGATTCTTTCAACAGAAAAATTCAGAGAGAATATTTCACATAATTTCAACTATAAAAGAGGCTGAATGATAATGCAGGAAATTTTATTTTTAATTTTCTTTTTATACTTTTTAATGATTAAACAATAGTCAACATTAATAATTCACTTCTTCACCAGTTGACTTTGTCATTAGAAAACATTAAAAGTGCTTCATATCTTTCCAGCTTCATATAACACAAACTGCTATCAAAACTCTTAAGGGAAAAGAACTTCATAGAGATATGGACTACTGTACAGTTCAACAGAGTTTTGATTGAGAGTGTTCAGTTATACATACTGCAAAGCTAATTACTGCAGTGCTCAAATAGCATAAATTTTTCTATGTTGAAATCTATATTAGTGTCAAAAAGTGGTTTATGAAATGAAAAGGATTATTCAAGTATTCTCTTGTGAGGAAAGAGAACCAAGTAAAATGAATGAGACACATTTTGCATTTATGCCTGAAAGATGTTTTATTTCTCCAGCCTCATTTCTGCTTTAAAGCTATTTCTTTATATGACTTTTTTTTTTTCTTTTGCCTCACCAGCTTTGTGGAGCACAAAACTGAGCGGAGGACCCCTAGGATTACAGTGTGGTGGTTTCCAAAGAGCAACGCTCCATTTTACTCTGAATCAAACCAAACTCTTCATGTGGTCAGCTTAGATGTCAGAAAGGAAAGACTAGATATTCAATGACTAATGACGGCTGAGAGTTTGTTCTCTGCCTCAGGTTTTCCAAGGTATGCTAGAGACACACACAGTTCTATGCTTGAGAGAAACAGGAGATAAGAAAAGAGATTTTACATACATAGCCTTGAGCAGCAACACCAAACACGACCTTTTTTTTTTTTAATCCTTTCCCCCAAACTCCCCAGAGCAGTCCAGTCTGCCTTGCACTGCTAAATGATATATATGTATATATATATATATATATATATATATATATGTGCACCAGATTTATGCCCAAGAATAGCTTGACTATCACTGCTTCCAGAATATTCAAAAACTTAAAGAGACAGCAAATTATATGGTAATAAAGAAGTAAAAGCAAGATTTATTGATCTTGAAGAAAGCATATAATATCTTGAAGATATTAGCCGAATGGTATGTTCAGCTTTGGGGTGTCACAGAGAAGGAATGAAGCGTATCAACCAAATAAGCGCAAGAAAAAAAAATGTACTAAGAGAATCTGGAAAAAATGTAATACATCCTTGAAAAAAATAGATTTGTCTCTCTTAAAAGGAAATATATATATATATACATACGTATAGACAGACAGACAGATAGATAAATAGATAATCTCTGAAAAGCAAAAAGTGAAGAAACAAGGGAGAAGGAAGCAGAAAAACAGCCAGCCCAAAAGTCTGAGAAGCCAATACCCCGCAGTTCCCAAATCCTAATTTGCACAAGCTTTGGAAGTCCCATGGAACCATGTTCTACAGCCAGATCTCTGAAAAGGGATTCAGAGAAGCAACCTTTAGGTCTGGAAAACATGGTGCATCTGGGATTTCAGGTCCCTCTTATGAAATATGAAGGGGTGTTATGTTCACCGTTCAGTAGAAGAAACTTCAACTAGAGATGAAAATAACCGCTGGTGATTCTCCTTCAATGTAAAAGCAGATTAGCAAAGGGCAGCAAGCACAGAAGTGGAGTAGCAGAAGAGACCTTGCCCAAAAGGAAAGAACAGCTGTATGAAAACAAAAGCTGCACATTGACCATATCTGGGACACCTGGAAGTAAGAGGTACAGCACTTTAGCTTCTATATTTATGCTGAGATTATCATTTAACAAGAGGATGTGTTTTGTATTCAGCTGGATGTGTGAAGTTGGAGACAAATGTGAGGAAATCCAAATAATGAGCAATTATGGAACACAACTATTATTTATGGTGGAGGTGATGGAGTAGTGCATGTGCTTACTTTCTCATTTATTTTATGAAACATGAAGGCTATGTGAACTGATTCCCTTCCTTCCAAAGAAAGGCTCTTCCAACTGTCACAGCTTGTCTATCATAAGACTAAAATTTAATAGATGCAGATTAAAATTGGGATGTTCATGATACAGGCAATTGAAGAGGAAATGGTCTCTAACCAGTCAGAAGATGAATGCACCTACATTTAGGCCTCTATTTTCCCACCATAGTCAACATGGTCAACAAAGGGCAAGTCAGCTGGCCAGGAATGGGGTATTTACTCCAGGACATGACAACTGCTTGCTCAACTACTTTGCACTGTCAGGTTCCCTAATTACTGTAATGGGAGCAAACATATGCCTAATCTTGAACTGAGCCTCATTCAACACTTAATTCTAATTCTCAAACATATTTAGCGACTCAGTAGTGCCCTAGTGGTTGAAGGGCCCCTTTGTTTCTCCTCGGCAGCATGGAAGTACGGAGCACAAAAGATTCCCAATTATCCTGACTGTATCAAAGTGGTGGCAGCAGTGACCCAGCTAAAGCAAAACCCCAAGTAACACCAGACAGATGTAAATTAGCTTATAAAATCTATTTCCAATAAATGCAATTTCAAAATTTTACAGACAGGTTACTTTGGAGAGCATGATCATCAGTTTTAAACAGCAGGGAGCAAACTGGGAGACCAATGTGACTTTCCCATGCTTTGAACTATACCCTTTATGTCACTATGTTTCATCCACAGCTGGCATAAAATTCAGTGGCCCTGGTTGATGCATGGCACACTGATCGCTACGCTCCATTAATGATCAGGGCGAACAGACTGGATATTCCCAATAGCTTCTAAGACAAATGCACAACAAAATAGCACAACCTGCTGCTTGTTCTTGACTCAAGTCCATTGCTCCTTTTCCCATCCCAGAAAATTTTCAAGTCTTCATTACAAATAGCACACAAAAATGTCCATTCCCATTCTTCTAACGCCACCAAGATAAAAATTTATGATATCTATAAAAGGTTTTTTTACCTTGAAAGGATTATCTACTTTGAAATCGACCAAAAACCATGAAGCAAAGACTAACGCTCCTGTAACAAGCTGACTTCTTTGCTTATAAAAACAAATTATCTATTATTATTGTCACAGAGATGTCTTAAGTGATTGTGGATCATAGATTTACATGCTGAGAAATCATATTACTAACATTTACATAGTTTTACATAGATAAGTACCATTATAATTCTTAACTCACAAGTAGCTGTACTCATTTTACAGTGCATTGATAAACTGTGGGCAAAAATTTGGTGTTTAAACTTAGAATTTTGGATGAGAAACTCATTTGACTATAAAAAAACCCCACTTGAACTAAGAAAGAATTCCTTGCAAAAAGAGTAATAGGTCCCAAATCCTTCCCAAGTTACTGCTAGAGGGCAGTCTGCTACACAAACTGGGTAGTACAATATTGAACTAAAGCTGCTGTTTGAATAACATAGGTTATCCTTATGGGTTATCATTTTTTTAACACAGTAACAACTCTCGTTCTCTCACTTCCGCATTTTTTCTTACATTTTATACCCAGAGATTTTTGAATTGTCCAAAGGCAAATTGGACATCCCTGCACATCAGAAGAAACCATCCAGAAAAATGTACTGATATGCATTGATATGTAAATTCAGAAAAATCTAAATTTTAATAATTTAAGTATTACTCCTTCAATTTATGTCATCAGTGGAGTGCTTGTCAATGCACACAAAGCCTGTGTTAAGTGTGCAAACCAGACTACTTCCATTTTTTTTTCTAAGATAGTGTCAGTTCTCTCCTCTAAACTGATGCACAAATTAGATAGAAGGGATAAAATTAAGGACATGACTCACTACCACAAGTACTGTTACCAACTATATTTCGACTAACATCATACAGAAAACTTGATGCTTAGCAAAATTTTGCAAAATCATGTAACATTCCCTGGCATTTCTGATAGGCAGAATCAAGCTGACAAAAAGAGTTTTCTGGATTTGCTTGCTTGGATCCTTCCTTGCTTATATTTTCAAACTTTCTTAATATGCCAACCTTCTTTTACAAACTATGTGGAATATACTCTTAAACACATTGATTATGAAATTTTGGACGAAGTCCCAGAACACAAACTGAGCCATTCTGGTACAGACTTAAATCAGAATCTTACCTTAAGAATACTAAAAAGATTTTTTTATTGAGGAAGTGCACTAACAAGATTTTGAAGGTCAAGCTCTATTACTGAAATGAGCTATACACAAGATAGGAATGGCTTTGAAGCTTCTAAAATATTTTGAAACAAGCTCTGTTGTCTAAAGATCAACATGCCATACTTTTTTTTTTTTTCTTTTTAATAAATCAGCCACATTTCCTGCCAAACATAAGGCTCTGGCAGGCAGGTTACAATTTAAAATCTCCTCACTACACTGAAATGCTAGAGTGTGAGCATCAGCACAGGATGTAAATCCCGTGCCTTAGTCTCCCCAATTGAAACTGTGGCATTTTAGCCAAAATCCACCCCACAAACCACCAGGCTCTGCAAGGATCAGCCTGGCATGGGAGAGCCCTGCTGTTCTGAGGACCTGTCAGAGAGAATGGGAACACCAGCAGGTGCTAAAAGTGCAATTCCTCCATTAGAAAAGCAAACTAAAATCCAAACAGGGCACACACTGGTTTAGAAACGTGGGCCAATATAGAAGACGGAGGGGCTATGTCTCATTGATACAACGGGAGAGGAGAAAATATCAATTCTGAAGCTGTGGATGTATCTTCTTGATTAGAACCTCCCTGGTGGCTTCCAGAGCCATAAGCAGCTTCCTGGAGCTTTTGTCCAAGCGTGGAAAGCTGTGAGGACCGGCTTGGCCTATGGCATAACTAAAATGTTCTGTACAGAATGTAGTAATTAAAAAAGAAAAAATCAAAAGAGGAGCTTGTTTTAAAAACTTGCTGACAAGATCCCCATAGAATAAATATTGCAGTTTTGTTACTTTCATCCTCAATTACCTACAAATGCCTAACTAGTTTGTTGAAACGATTTAGCAATTCCTCTGCCATCTCACTTGCACTAATGAGTTCAGCTTAGGTCCTCTGTTTATGTTTAATTAATGCTAAAGTGTGAAGCACAAAGAATTAGACACTGACTTCAGACACAGTAAACATGTTTATGTTCAGTAAATTCCTGAGGTTTGATTTTATTAATGTAATCAAATTTATATCAAAATCCTCCTTAGTTTTTGACTTCTGCTAAGCTTCCTTGCTCAGAATTATTGCACCTGAACCTCATACTCTTCCCTTCTAAGCAGAGCTTCCCAAAGACCATATATCCCTAAAGGCTTAAATGAGCTACTTTCATCTCGAAGGCAGCCTAGTCATAATGATACTTGCAAACACGCTGGAGGCATCTGCCCCTCCAAACTGCTTCCTGTTTGTTCATTTTCAGAAATAAAATTTTTATTTAGCACAGTTGGAAACTTATTTTGAGAAGAGTAAAGCTTATTTTTCAAGATTTCAGATCCACTTAAAATGTATATAGTAGGCTGGTTCTACATAAAATGTTAGTGAATTTAATGGCTATCATTTTCTCTGCTACATGTTAGCAGAGAAAGGATGAAAAATAACCTTAAAATGTTGATTCAACTGGTCAATTTAAGGAAAGCAAATATTTTATGGAATCTATATTCTTTCAGAAAAGGATACTTCTGGATTATCTATTAAGAAATAGTAAGGTTGTTTTACTAGAAATAATAAGACTAAATAAAAAAATATATTGGTCTAACCAAAACTGAAAAAAATATTGTTCAGGACCTTATCCTCAGAAACAGAAGAGGATTTTCAACTGATCCAATAAAATCATAGCAACCTAGAGTCTTCTCAGTATCTCACAGCTTGGCTTCACCACATAAGCATGCGTTCCATACAGTCGCCTTTGTAATAATTGTAGAAGTAAAAATAATTGGATGCACAGAAAGGTCACTTGGCATCATTGGCCTGATTCAAGGGGGACATTTTTTAATATTACTTAACTCATTAAGGGAGATGAAATTTTAGATTTATCTTTATAAATCTGAGAGAGGCATATTACAGAAATTCCTAAGCAATCTGATTGCCAGTCATAATTTACTTGAAGTTTATAAAGAGAAATGAAAATGAAAAGTTTAGCATGAAGAAAAGAGCTTGTCACAGAACACCATAGGGGAAAAAAAAGAGAAAGATCATGAACTAAAGGTATTTTAAGAAAACAGCTTTGCCAGCAAGTCCTTCTTATCCCAAAGAGAAGACTCGAACCTATCTGGCAAGCCACCAATCCCACTGCTGCCTCTGCTTGTATCTCTGTTTCAGACAGAATAGAAAACAAGTGTCATACAATGGTTGCTACTAAAATAAGCAAGTGATCCCTGAAAGCAACCTCAGTATAAGCGGAAGTGAAAAGCAGATGCTGAAGATGAGCTGAACACGCAGAGTAATATCAGGAACATCAGATGAACGGAAATGCAACTGAAACGTTTAGAAAGAAAAACCACCAATTCAACCAATTTAAAAGTACTTTAGAGACAGTAAGAATTTCCAGACAGAAGAAAAATCACCCAAGAAATTGGCCAGCTCAAGTCAACTTCAGCTCAAGAAAAGTAAACTTTTTAATATATTTGACAATTAAGGTTCCACAAAAAATAAATGCTGGGTGGTCATTAAGTCAGGAGGAAAGAAGCGGGATGAGGACAAGTTATGGAAAACAGAAAGAGCACAAGACTTCAGGCGTATGCCTTTATTACATTAAAACACATACACACAGACAAGCACATGTATATATTTACACACACAGGCAGCCACAGAAAGACCAAGACTGGCTATGAGAATACAAGAGAAACAGAGAAAACAAACTGTTTTGTGGAGAACATTTGCACAGTAAAACAAATATCCAGCTCATCTGCTACTCCAAAAATAGTCATTTAAAAATAAACACTGACACCCACAATCTATTGTGAGTGTTCTCCAATTTGAAGCATAAATCAAAATAAAATCAAATAAAATATTCATCAGAAATGAGGCGTATTGGATCTGTAATATATGCAGGCTTTAGTAGCTTAGCATTCCCTAAGCCTGAATGACAGTGCATTTGTTTACACATAGCATTATGGAAGAGTTATCTCCTGAAGGTCAAATCTAGACAGATACACATAGATTCAGAATGAATAATCAAAACCAGGGCCTTTAATGTAACATTTGTTATCTTGGTAAACATCCTCTTCCATTCTGGGGAGAGATATGGAAGGAATCCTGTTTTACCATCACCTGTTCGCGATCTATGTTTGCAGCATTTGCTACGAGAAGCCAGGAACTAACCCATAAAGACCAACCAAGGAATTTGAATTGTCTGCAAAAACTGCCAATAAATTTGGCAGACAAGCAAGGATTTAGATATGGGCCATATATAAAACATTTTTTTTTGTGGAATAAACACCTTAATAATGTTTAAATAAATTACCTAGTGTAACACACTGTTGTGCTGCAATCACACAGGCATGCTAGAGATTTGTACTCAGAAGCTTTGGTAACAGCTTAGTAATGACCAACCAAAAAACCCACCCAAGCCATTGCGCTGATCAGCTGCGGAGAAGTCATGAGAGTGACCAGCAGAAGCCAAGGGGACCTCACAGGCAGCAGTTCACCAGCCCTTTTAAAGATGAGGAAGCCTTGAGGAACTAAGTCCCTCCTATTCCCAGCACGTGCACGCACACTTCTCGTCTCTCACCTCCCATATTCTTTCTTTTTGTAGGACAGGTTGAAAAATAAGCCTGCCTAAACTGACACACCAGGGATTTCTGTAGATCTGACTCAGAGGAGATTACTCACAATTCTTAAATACAGCCAACCATACAAGCAGGCCAATTCATGCCTCTTTCTGGAAGAAAAAGACATAAGAACAGACCAAACAGAACAGTGGAAGATGTTGACTGTGAAGGAGGGGAATTACACAAACATGATACCAGCACCACCTCCCACACATTAAATTTCCCTTGATTCTCCTGGAGAGCTGGAATTTCATGTTCTTATGATAAGTAGCTGGCCTGCAGTTAATGTGTCCCTGTATGCATGTAAACAGAATCCACATGTATACGTTCCCATATTCTTCCTCAGACAGTACAAAGGGAGCCTTTGTCTCACTGTGTCACCACCAGCAGGTCTAGTAGCCCCGAGAGCAATGTGGGACTTACAGATATTTGCCTGGAATGGAACACGGGAGGCCATAGATGCTCCAGGAGAGTGAGCATCTCCTGCAGACAAAACCTGGCCACCTTCAAAGCAAAACTGGCTGAATGAGAAACTCCTCAGGAGACAAGGCAACACACTGAGTCACTTGTAGCAGATGTTACTCTCGTTTCCTAGGACACACTCGTACTGTGTTTGTCAACAGGTAAAAGCAATGGTGCTTTTCACAGAGCAGCCTAACTGGCAAGAACCCTTACCTTTCTGGAGTGACATATCTCAGGACATCTCCTTTTGCAACTAGCCTACCTATAACAACACTAAAATCAATGAGGGACTCCAGAAAAAGTGATGAGCAACATGCTATTTAACAGAAAAGCGGTCAGTTCTGTGATGAATACACACGGTGCTGGTGCACTCTTATGTGTACAATACATATTTATTTACATTTCTCAACTTAAACTACAAAACACCGGATCTTATGTGACCTTTCGCCTAGCTGGAATGACTAAAATAGTGAGGCAATTGCAATAGCTTTGCAGTTAAGACAGGATTTCAACATAACTTTTTATATGCAGCCATCAAAAATTAGATATTACCTCTTAATATTCAGTAGTGCCCAAGGTATGCCAGTGGGAGTATTGAAAGCAGGTAGCAATTTCTCTCCAAGTTCCACTGCCTTCTTTCGGAATATCTGAAAATTAAGAAGAAACAAAGTGTTGGAAAGGACAGTGCTGCTCCTCCTGACTGAATCTGAACGTGTGCTGCTGTTGAACATGTGATGCAAAATCATCTCAGCACAGTGAAACAACCCTCTTTTTTTTTAGTGTGGTATCAAAGAAGCAAAGTAATACAACCATTTATCCAGTATGCAAAGTAACTGGGGTAGTAGACACGACAGGAAATGGAAGAACTTGTACAACAGTATTAATATGGGAAAGGTAGCCAGGTGTTTGGCACGACAAGCATCAAATCAGAGTGGGGAACTTGGCTAGACCCGATGTGGTTTGCGCAGAACCACTTGGGTGCTGCCCCCTCTGGCTTGGTTGGCACTGCACGAAGGCAAAACAAACACATCCCACAAAAAAGGCAACAGGAAAAGCCAGTGCAATGATATTGCTGCAGCACCACAACTGAGTTACTAAGTAGTGCTTCTCAGGACACAGTTGGCTTTGCAGGAAGACAAATGAATACCCACACAGTTATTAACATTTCCCTACAGATAAGTCATTTCCCCACAAACAGTCAACTAATATTTACTATTCAACAGAAAAGTTTCAGCTCTCACACTAAAAAGATGAAGGAGAAAGACCTCAAATGCTTAACTTCTGCTCACAGGAACTGCATACAATTTAACTTTTATGTTCCAGGTAATCGGTGTAGAGGCACAATGAAGAGGATTTTGCTCTCCTGCAATGGCCAAGTTAGCTCAGGTTACCTTAACCTGACTTTCAGAGCAATGACTGCTCTAGTAAAGGAAGTTTCTAATTAGAAGCAAAATTGTTTCAACTTAAATATAGAAACCTACTTAGTGATTACAGTGTGTGGATGTTCAAGTCCTATTTGCTTGGAATTACACTGGGGCTCTGTGCAACACTGAAAGGAATTATCCCAGGTGTACAAGCCAAAATAGCAAAGTCACCTTCAGCATTTCTCATTGCAATAAACGCTCCCTTCAATTATTTTTCCCCCTAAAACATGCTTACGATGAATTATTTATTTACTTATTTATTAGAAATTATCTTGTAAATGTAATGCTTGTCACAGAATAGGAAGGTACAGTAGAGCAAATTTCAACAGAAAGAAGGAAAAATACACAGAATCTGTTTATACGCTTATGTGAATGAGTAAATAAAGTTATTTGCTGGTCAAAACGATGTAACTGAAGACATTACTATACAAATAAAATATAAATTATAAGATCACACTTTCTAAAAGACATTTTGTGTAAAGATTTTTATAATATATTCGATCAGGAGAAAATTTAATATTCTGTGATTACCATGTTACTACAACTACTATCCCCCAATCATACATACTACCATAACTACATATATTTTACCTTAACTACTACCAACAACCACAACAGACTACTCCACAGTTTCTTCCTATCACACAGGATTTAAGATTTCTGTAACAACAATTCAGGATTTGGAATTACAATAAAAGAGACTTGGAGATTTTGAGTGAAGTTTAGTGATTTGTTCCTGCTTCTGGAACCACATTTATGGCTGGAATCAAAAACCTGAAGCTACTAGATTATCCTTTCTTAATAAACTTCGTATTTTCAAGTGGAGTACATATAAATGCTGGGAGAAATGTGATAAAAAAGCAGTAGAGAAAACAATTTGCTTGGAAATTGTTCCATAATCCATGCTATTTCTGACTTCCCATTGTACTGCTTGGGTGGATTCTGTCAAAAATTAGTTATGGATTTGTGACCTTCACACAGTACGTAATTTAGTCTCCACAGGGAATAACCTTGAGGGATGCCCAGAAAGAGTAGTCTGTGCAAAACTTCATCATCCTTGAGTAGATTTATTTGAGCAAAGAGCAAATGACAGTAACTCCACAAGGAAAACGCCAGCTTTCTCTGTCACACTTCGCAGTCGCATTTGTTCATGTTGATCCATCAAACCCAAGTCTATGTTTTGCAGCACTGGAGAGGCCTCCTCAGCCTTTCACAGCATATGATGTGATCAGCTCAGCATCTCTACCTGAACCACTGAAGTAGTAGCAGGAAAACGTCTTATGACGAGCTTCCTGAGCAATGGACACATTAGGAGCCTGAATTCCAGCAGAAGCATCTGTTGTACAGCATAACACTCATCTTTTCTCCTATCTATCTGAAGGAGCACAGATATTCCGTTTAATGAATTTTGATTAAAAGCAGAGACTGTCAGTGTCAGCGGTAGTCTTTTCAGACATGTATCTGCAGACAAGAGATTTCCCTTTCAAAAGGCACATTAATATTAAATTGAAGTACTGGCACACATCAGTGACCAAGACTCAGTAATTGCTGTACCTTATGCTTTTTACTAATCCTTCTTCATTAAAAAGAGTATATACATACTCAGAAAGAGCAATTATAATAATTGCTTCTGGACAAAGAAATGTAACATTTTAGTATCCTAATTAAATAAAGAGTCGATGTACAGCAGAAATGTTTTAATTTCAAATAAACTCTCACCAACTTGATTCTATTGTACTCATTTAACATCTAAGGTCCCTTCAAAACAAACTTGTCTACTTCCTAAACATGTCAAAAGTAATGGTCATCAATATCAATATCCAATATCAAGCGGTAAGGAAATATTTATCCACTCATGCATAGACAAAAAAGCCATAAGTCAAATACATAATGAAGTTAGATTTTCTTTTTCAAAATGTATGTCTTTTAATGTAGTAAACAATTCAATATACAGAAACTACAAAGAAAAGCAATTAGAAAATAGGATTTAAAAAAAAAGGTGATTTTCAAACTCCTGCAATTTTGGAACAAGTCTTGAGTTGAAAATGCACTTCTTTATAAAGGAAGTGCAATAGCTCATTACTAAAAAGTCAACTATGGATATTATCCAATTTTATCTCTAGGGCTAATTTAATGAGAGTGAATTACTGACTGCTAAATTACTACCTAATAAAGTAAAGCAGTATTGGCAAGAATGACAAACATACAACAACTCTTTGTGAATGACTGAACATCCTGAATAGAAACTTCACTGCGAAAAACCATCTTCTTTCAGCAAAGGAAAGAGATTGAAGATTAATAATAGAAACCACTTTACTTTTCAATTTGCAGCTTTAATGGGGTTAAGCAATAGCAATATGAAAAACTGGGATTAGTTATAATTACTGCACATTAACTTCAATAATAAGCATTTTTTCATTAGCAAGCCTTAAACTTCTAATGCTATACGAGAAATAAATGCTGTACAGGATAAGATTTAGAGGTAATAAAAGCTAACAAGCAAACAAACAAACAAAGAAGCCTCTACTTAGTATCTCTATTGCTGTCATGAATTTTAACTTTTTCCTAAGTCCTAAACTCTCCCACTGACACTGAGTAGAGTTACTCTTTAGATGCAAAAAGTCATGGTTGCTACCGAACACATAGGGTAAAGGTGGAAAGGACAGAACACAAGAAGGAGACACAATTACATATGAGAAATGAAAAGTTCTGCAGTAGAATTTCCCATCAGGCCAGTTATTTCAAGAGGCTTGAGGATGTTTTTTGGCCAGCGGAATTGAGGACCCACTGCACCCAGATTGGCCCTGGGACAAGTCGTCACTGCAGCTCCCTTTTCACCCCAACTGCCTGCCCTTTGCTCTCCACGCTAACGTGTTTCTCTGCTCAGTCCATACACCGCCTCCAAGCCCACTCTGACTTGCTCATGTTTCCCCTGCTCTACCGCATCTCCCATGCAGATTGCACACTTTTTTTGGGGGGGAAAAGGACTGTGGTGTTACTTACTTGTCCTATTAGCTGATCAGGTGACACAATAAGTGAGCCACACTGTGACCAATCCCTTCTCTCAGATGGAGTACAGTGTTACTGCTGACTTTAAGAAAGTAACCAACCGAACCACTAAAAATTGCACTGACCTTCAACTTTCTAGATACTATGCTACAAAAAAGAAGATTATTCTAAGAAGAGAAACATGGTGATTTAGGGAAAAAAAATAGAGTTAAAAAGGATCAAAAATAAATGATCAGTATATTACATCGTAAAGTTAGGTAGGATACTAAATGTTTTTTAAACAATTTCTCTCCAATATTTTTGTCAGATCATGAATGTGACATATCTCTCATTTTGAACTCAAGGTGTTATTAATATTTTTAAAAGGCTTATGTAGGATTTCTAGCAATCTTTTGTATTATTGATGCTCATCTTGCGCGGGTCCTATGCGAGAATAATTCCTTTCTAGAGTAAGTTTATAGACTACTGCACACTCCGCAGTCCCAGTTCACTGAAATAAATTACATACTATAGTCTGTACAGAAAATAGAGTAACTTCCATTGAGATGCCTATTTATACTACTAGCTCTGAGTAATAACCTCTAAGTCAATTTATACTAAGTTAAAATAACAGCAATGTTGTCCTTGTCCTTTCAGCTACTAATCTGAGGTGCCTTAAAAATTAATCCGTCTCCCACGCCCATCCTGCCCCCATGACTCCAAGTAAGCAATTCCCTGAATGACATTTTAGCACAGCAATGCATAAAGAGGAAAGCAATGTCTCTGCAGGACAATGCTGCACTGTCCTGAACTGTGCAGGGAAGCACATTCAGCTTTCCTGTTATTGTCCATTCATCCTCTGCAGCTAGAACACATATCAAGCGAGCTCATTTATCCAGAGAGCAAAATATTAATTTCTCACTCCATTAAATGATGTTCTTATTTTTCTTTTAATACGAGTAAATACTTTTGGTCTTCATATGAGACAACAAACAAATCTGGAAGTGAGGACCTTCTTCTACCAGATCTAAGCTAAAGGTGGTGTGCTTTTGCAGGATTTTGTAAGCTTGCTTATCAGGATTCCCCATGCCAACAAGTCATTCACTTCCTAAGTAGTTATATATCTTTCATTCTAGTAGCACTGCTACACTATTACTGAAAAAGGAAAGTAACCACATTTACATATACTGTACTTTCATCAGCAGTTTTCTTGAAGTCCTGAGTCCTTTTTTTTTTTTTAAAAAAAATTTCCTCATTTCTCTCAAATGTGACCTGAAGCACTCTTGCTTAGAAAAGCATTTTGGTTTGTTTTTTTGTGGTTCTGCTTACTTTGTGTTACTGATGCAAAAGCAGAAATTTTGGGCATAAACCAAAATGACAGAGAAGAACTTCAAATGAAACTTTGTCAGGAATTTAATGAACTAAGTTTTCCAAATGCCAGCTTAATTTAAAGCAGTTCCTTTCATTCTCTACCTAGTTTTGTGGGATACAGCTATCAAAAGCGTGTTTTCTGTAACTTTCTTTTCTAAATGGTTTTAGATGAAAGGTCTTTATCTTTTTAAAAGGGAATTTTAAAAGTGGTCAAACATTCAGAACTGCACTGCTCATGGAGAAGACCCAATCCAGTAATCAGTGAGATCAGGGAAATGGAGAAATAACTGCTTTTTTCTGTAAAGATGCAACTATAGGACTGACTTCATAGCTGTCATTTGATGCAGTACTGACTTTCATTATAGTGCAGGAATATTATCTCCTCTGGATAAACAAACACATTTCCTCTAGGTGGAACGACAAATCCCTATGAAAATGTTATATTAGCTCATTGTAGATGTAATTGCTGTTGCTAATCAGGAAGAAAACAAAACACAACAAAATATATTAGAATTTTGTATGAGGCAAATATAATTAACAAATAGCACAATGGTGTATTATCATAAAATAATGTCCATAGTTCTATCTAAAAAAGGCACTCATATGAAATATAACTAGAAAGATGGGGTAATTGTGTCCTTCAAGCCCATGTGGGTATAAACCCATTGCAGTATTTGATATAAACAACGTTCACAGAAACATTTACAGTATAATACTGAAAACAGAAGTTATATTTTAGCAGCAATCAGAGGATACAATCCTAATCTGTTATTATTTTTTAAATTGACAAAGACATTTTCTCCACATTTCTAATTCTGTCAAATTAAGCATTTTTCACTTTTGCATTATATTTACTGATAAAAACTGACATGGCAGTAAGTAAGATTTATTGCTTTCTTTGCTGTACCTGACTGCCTTTCCCAGTAGAGTAAGGAATGAATATTTCAGTGCAAAAGTAGGAAACGAGCAGAAAAATTAAGAAGGACAGACTGCTTTGTTTCCCTTCAGACAACTAAACAGAAATCCCTTCAGTTTAGCAAACGTTGATTTAGGTTTAAGATGACCTGTTAAAAATGAAGAAATCTTTTAAGAGAGTTTGTTCTAATCCCTTCTCCACTGAAAGACAATCCAGATTTTTGTTATGATTGCATCTTACTGGGAAGACTGGGAAAGCTCTAGGAATGTTTGTGCTGCACTTCGAAGTATCAGAATACTTGAGATAGCATAAAGCTGAACTATTTGACAAGCTTTGATATTAAATGGTACCACACTTAAAGGTTATATTATTCAAAATCCTTTCTTGTAATATATTTTCAACATTTACGACACCTTTGTAAGTTACCCAGTTGCTGACATTAATTCAGTAGCAATTACTGCTTTTACAATTACAATTACCTTGACAGGAACAGGTGGTTTCAAGTTTAATTTCAGTCAGCCCTCAATTACCTCTTGCTGAGCCAAGTCATTTATGGATTAGCTGTGCTACAAGGTGAAAAGATGGTTAATAAGCTGAGATCCACAGTGAGGAGCAGTGCTGTAACCAGTGCTAACAGGAGGAGCCCATGCAGACTTTGTCTTGGACCTTTTCAGCTGTAATTACATTTATTGCCCTCCCAAATCCAGGTGTGCCATGGAGGAGGTTTTGAGAAGTTTCTCTGCTGAAATACATTGGGTCCAAGCAGCCTTACTAGTTTTGGGTCAGCTAGATCTTGAGAGCAGCACGTGTGAAACGCCACAGAAGTCCCCCTAGGCCCAGATGTCCTCCCGTCCCTGGGATCAAGAGGAATGTGCACAAGAAACGGGTGGCTCTGCCTGGAAGCAGACCTAAGGTGGTTAGAGATGGGCCACAGCCAACCAGTGTGACTATACATGGCCCAGGAGCCAGCCCTGGAGCTGGTCCTTGGCAGTCTGAGTTTGGGGAGGACTTTCTGGCTGGGAAGCAGAGGGCTGGACCTGCATTTCCTGGGCCATCAAGGCCACTCGCCAGGGCACCTCTCTAACCCAGGCCATGAGGAGCAGGCTCGTGTGTCAGAAGGCTGAACGCGCATCACTTCCTCAAACCACAAGGGGAAACAAAGGCTCCTTTAGATTCTTAACAAAGAGACATTTGTCAGAGCTTGACATGAGAATTTTGACTGGACACAACAGCAGTTTAGTTTAAGAAGATTTCTGACAAACAAGCCAACCTCCCTGAAAATCAGCAGAATGCTTTCCGTCTGGTAGGAAAGCCGGCAGAGGGAGCACAAGTTAAGCTGTTACAGAGGGCCATTTTGGTGTTACTAGTGGAAAGAAAATCCCTCAAAAGGATTAAACTACAAAGACTTAGTTCAGTAAAGGATCTCTATCAGCCCCCTCTCATTAAAGTGCTCATCAAAGAAGCATTAACCTACATCCACATCTCTATTGCACAGAAGAACCACGCCAACTATATTAAAAATAACTATTGTCTATGGTCATTTCTATAATCTTGCTAAACCTCCACTGTCAGATAGTTCTGGGCTGCAAGTGTGTTAAAAGACAAGCATGCATATTGGTTCCCAAGTCAGCAAACCTAGGAAATACCTATTCAACACACGAGATCATGTGAGACATTAGAGAGCTCAAGTCTGGAAAACTCTGCACGTGGAAGATGCCGTGCCTATTCAAGAAGGTACACAGAAGTTTCCAGCTTTTGAAAACCTTGCAAGTATGCAGAAAGCTTTACTGGGCCCTGTGATAACGAGAGATGTGGGAAAGGTGCGAGAGCGGTGAGCAGAAAGTGCTGCTTCCAGCCCAGGGCGGTTAGTTGGGTATGAGAATGTTACAGGATACACTCATCTAATGGATGGGATATTCAAAACCGAAGAGCAGTGAGAAATGAATACCTGTTATCTTACAAAGTAAGCTAAAACATACACCGGGCTGACAAATCATTGTTCTGGAGAAAATCTAATTAAACATAGTGCAAAAAACACGTACAATTCTACCAAAAAGAAATATGTTCCTTCCTTTATTTGATTAGCCTTTTTTGTTATGTTTTCACAGATAGCAACTCAGTTGACCTAAGAAATCACACAGTACCTTGAAAGATGTCTCCTCCACCCTGAAAGGTTGTATAAAACTTCATCAAATGGAAGTAATTGGATTAGTTAGATTTAATCCAAATGTAGATAGGAACAAACAAAACAAAAAAGTTTCCATCATTAACTAACTCATAATTACTTTAATTGCTTTTTAAGTAAAGAATTTTTAAGAAGATATATTGTATTCTAAAATCTTATTTTAGGAAAGCCAGTAATAAGTAGTACAAAATCTCAGGCAGAAAGAAGGCAAGGCAGGCATAAAACAAGGAAATATTAAGGCACAAAAACACATGCACCTGAACTGCACTCAAGGTTGAAATGAGGGAAGGAACTGCTCAATCCTGTAGAATTAAGAAATCATAAGGGAAGAGTTTGTTCCGGTTACATTAAGTTATTTTCCCATGTGCTACTTATGCAGCTGTGTCTTTAAGTTTGCCTATGTAGCTATAAATGCCAAGAAAATTTAATAGGAACAACTTTTAGACCAGAAGCGAAAAAGTAATTGCTAATGAATCTACTAATTTCAAAAAAACATTGACTTTTTTTTAAGTTTATGAATACTTGCACAATTAGAAGCTACATCTCATTAGTACCTAGAAAGCACATGAACTGATCATTTAATATCGCTGGTGCGATTAAATTCTGGAACAGGTGGTGATGAATGAAGTAAGCAAAACTTAAGTCTGTAATAAAAGTAATTCTTCAAGCACAAAAGCCTTTGAGAATTCCCTAGCTCAAATTCAGGGCTGCCTTAACTTTTCAAGAGATGCATGCAGTAACGAGCTGCATTTGCTGTGTGTGTGCAGATCAGCTACATGCTGGCAGCTGGATCCTGAGCCCCGGACCCCAGCTATCAAAACACACGTTGATAGAAAGCTAGGCTCAATTAAAAATTGATTCTAGAAACCCACACACTTTATTTATAAATAAATTATAAAATTGCTCAGTGTCGATGAATCCATGTCAGGTATTTGAGATGCCATTCTTATGACCTGTCAGAAATAGAAATGAATCACTGAAAAATCTGGAATCCCAAGTCTCCGGCCCAATAAAGCATATGTCTCTAGCAATGGCAGATGGCAAGATAGCAGCCATTAAAACTGTCAGCAGGCCGTGACTGAGGACCGAGCCTAAGCCTGAAAGCTAGTGCAAGTTTAAATCTCTGATTTTGTTCAATATCCAGATAACTGGCACTGGGTCTTAACCCACTGTTCACACGTCAGTACATCCTACTCAGGAGCCGTGGGTAGCACTGACTGAAACACTGTGCAATTGCACAAGTGGAGGATGAACAGACACTGTCTCATAAAACCAACCCCCTCACCACAAACAGTGCCCTCCCTCCCGGCCAAAAAAAAAAAAAAAAAAAATCCACAACCTGCAGAAATCTGATGCTTAACTACTTGGATGCGAGTGAGAGACATGGAGCATCGTTAGTCCTGGAAGCTACTGGACTAGTACCAGGCAAATATGTCAAAAGCTCAAAATATATATCTTTACAGCTCAGTTCTTGTATAATTAAGAAAGTACACACATTTGTGTGTGAAACACATGAAGTACACATATTTGAAAATATACTGCCTGTAACATAAATAAACATGAATGGAATGAAAAATACAGTATATACAATGAAAAGTCATTAAATTGGGAAGTGATACAGAAAACATCTGGATGTCATCTTATAGGTTTGTGTTTTTCCTGATTAAGGAAACAGCTGCCTTAGTAAAATTACTCATATCCACCAGTAATGAGGAGTATCTTTTAGCACAATTCCTCTGTTAAGCCACAAGCATCTGCTTCCTAATTTTCTCTTTATTTAATCTTGTGTACCCAGCCCAAGTGCTGTAACAACAAATTTAAATAGCTGCCTCATTTTACATCTTGCAAGCTATCATATCTAAACAAAGAATAGCACTTTGCATATGAAACTCTCCTTTCAAGCAGGTGACTGTTGAGAGGTGATTTGCAACACCATCTGTGTAAGGGGGGGGTGGGCTGGAGGAGCCTAATAAATGTTGCATGGTGAATCTATAATCACATCCTTAACGCAGCATAAAGTGCTAACAGAAGATTCATTCCTGGCCTTGTAAGTTTAATTGTGTATTTTAATTCCAATACCATTAACTGATTCACCATGAAGTAAGCTCCCAGACCACCGTGGCAGGCACATAAAAGGCTACAATCACTTTGTGCAGGTATTGGATGTTCCATTTGCTTTTCAGCATTACCTCAATAGGAAACTGAGAGCTGCTGCTTAAATTCGAGGCCAGCATTACATGACAAATGTAAGTTTGTTCCAGTTGCTAATGGGAAGAGCTTTGAATGATGCTTATTAAATATACAAATACCTCATCATGACCAGGATACTGAGTATTCCTACTTTTATTGTGCTTCCGCTCTGCCTTTTTTCTCCTTCTAAATTCATTTGATTATTGGAGTATTTTCCTCCAACATCAGAACAATAGTTTAATGAATTTATACCTCAAGTGGCTACACCTCAACTGGCAGGACTGTGGTGACCAGACCAGATGCATTTCAAATCTTGAATCTCTCCATTCTTCAGACATGTGACAAAGCTGACATCCTGACAAACTTTCCCCACATACTAGTGAAAAACACCTGCAAGTTTCACAGTATAGACTCCAGAACTGAAGCCCCATAGAGATGTTCACATAAGGTTAAGCACTAGTGATTTAGTTGGAGATCATTTAAGCAGGGAGAAAAATAAAGCATCTTGAATGACTGCTTATTTCACTACTGCTAGCAGCTGGGGGGAAGGGATAATGAAACATCTGAAAAAAGGAAATGTTGTTTGCCTACTCTGATCACAAGTATTTTAAATCAGGTACTGATATCGGCTCTCAGCTGGTTAAAATTTACCCTGATGATGCCTGTACTGCCTTTGCCACAGCAACAACCTCAGCTTTGGCCCTCAGATGAGGTAGCACACACTCATTTCTGGCTGAGCTCAGTGAACCATGTCTCCGGCTGCAAAGCTCTCATCCTGTGTCGCTGCCCCAAAAAAAAATAAAAAAAAGTTTTCTCCTGTTATTTTTACTTGAAGTGCTCCAGAGCCACATCAAGGAGCTGTTCTATAGTCTGTCAGGATTAAGTTTTCATGAAGCTGGGGGTGCAAGTTAACATATGTTGTGGCACAGCATGAGGGTGCTTACAGAGTAGTGTGACAGGATAGTCCTAATAACCAAGGTAATGACTTTTGTCCAAGCTATACCTTGGGTAGGCACACCAGTCTGTGCCAAGAGTCTCCTCTTTTGAGGAAGTAGTGATGTACTTTAGAAAGATTTTACAGTCTTCATTAAACAAAAAGCTTAAATACTCCCATTTGCAATAGACAGTTTAATGCTCTTTACAGAGATGCTCTGCTTTCCCTGATGCATGAGCAATTCCCCGACCATTAATTTGATGTGTCCGTGCATTCAGAAGAAGAAATTCAAAACTACTTTTAGTATTTCTTCTACCATTTAAACATTTACTGAATATCATGACTATTCAGTGGAAATTTGTTTTATTTTCAGGCTGTATCAGGTTTAAACATTATTATCTCTGATACTGGAAACACCATAAATATCTTTAAAAAAAGTTAAATGGTCACTATTATAAAGAAAGTATTACTGTTATTGTGTTAGATTTATGGCATGGATCACTTTGGAACAAACCATTTGATTATAAATCTGTGTCATTAATCTTGCTCTGCTTCCCTGCGACAAGCAGCTAGGGACTACTTTTGTTTCCCTTTTTTATTTATGGAAAAGGAATCAAGAGTTTTTATCTGTTCCAACTCTTACATTAGAACAGTAGTTTCTCAAATTACAAGTGGACGCTGATGACTGTCACACCTGTTAACAACATAGAAACCACTTTTCTCATTTGTTTTGGAAAATTCCATTAAAATAATGGTATTTAGAAGGCGTCATTCAGGTAAACTAAACCTGAATCTGCAATTCTGTGCAAAAAGCAACCAACTTAGCTTGCTTTTATGACAAGTGAGTTTTTGTGATGCCAGTAGTTGTATTACTTACATATTTTAATAAGTCTCTTCTAAGAAGAGAGGAACATGATAAAGTTTTGCTTATTTCTTAAGATCCTTTCTCCCCTACAATTTCTGGCACACTACTTTGCTGGGTATTTATATAAGTAATATAACAAGAAAAGACTTCTTTTGTACAGTTGGAAAGCAACATGATGATTTCTTAACTCAGTACTTATCTTTTTGTTGAGATTTTTCTGAACGACAATAGCGGATGAATTGCCTGATGAATTATGTGCATGTCCAAAACAAACCTAAATAAAATGTTTATATATTTTCCTTAAAATAAATATAAAAAATGCGAAGACTCTTGCCATTCTTTTAATGTAGTAGAAAAAAAAATCAGAAGGCTTCAAGAGAGGAGGAAGCTGCTTGTATGTGGCAAGCTAAATCATCAGGCAGACTAATTCATTTCCTTTCTGTTTACTGTAAGACTACTTCTCTTACTGGACAAGCCATAAAACTGACTAAAATATACGAAGGCAAGGAGACATTTCCTATTCTGAAGAGTTGGAAAAAAAGTGTGCTCACTGAAGAGTAGTGCTGCCAGCAAGTCATAAATTTATGAGCAATGCAAGCGCTTTACTGAATTCCTTACAGTTACATTTTTCTTACTGTTAAACCTGGAATTCATTTCTATAATTAAACAACAATGAAGTGTTAGCCCCAAAAATAAACATTACATGGTTTTTGAATGCAGTGTGTACTGAGAAGAAACGACTGTTAGAAGTATTTATAATAAAGATTTAAAATACTTGTATTAGCATTTATAGCTATTACTATTTTGTTTACCCTCCCCATGCTCAGTGTAAGTGTCACAAAATACTGCCACTTACCATCTCCTCTTTGACTATGGAAGAAGAGAGCTCTATTATGTACCTTGTAGCTTTTATATAAAGAATTTTTATTTTTTTTCAAGTGCACCACGATCTCAAATTCTACATATTCTATTACAAAACATGCCTGTCAGTCAAAAGGAATTGGGGAGTTTCTTCTTGAAAGAAGAAGAATATGCATTAGCAGGTAGGGAGAAGAATAAAAAATAAAACATGATGGTCATGGAAAAAAAAAATCCTTCTCCCAAAACTCATTGCATGGCTCTACTGTTTTATTTTATGGTATGACTCAATAATTTACAGACCAGTTTAGAAAGTCTTAACATAAAAAATAATTAAGAAAGACGTAAGAAAGTCTTAAAAGTGCATACAAAGGGTTATTTTAGCAACAGCTTAAACTCAGTTCTTTTAGCACCAAATGACCCAGCCTTTTCAGAAGGAACTGGTTGAGCAAGGAATTGTTTTCACTATCTCAGAAAGCCTCTTGGTAAGGCTTTGGGTCAACTAATAAGCATATCAACACTCATCCTCCAAGAAAGTCAGAAAAGCTGACGGCGTTTGACATCGGAGCAAATGTCCCCAGATGACCTGAAAGCTTAGGGCTATCCCACCAGTTTCCTGTAGCAGTGTGGCACTATTTGCCTAGAACATCCCAGAGGTATTGATCTTGCCTGGAATCAAGATGGTGATTTGTTCTCCCCTCTCGAACATAAATGAAAATAAAAGCGACTATAGAGAAAAGACTGAGCATAGGCTGAATGCTGTCTGTAAGAGCGATCCTACCAGCAGCAAATGCTGATCAGAAGGTTTGAGTTATTCACTGGTTTTGCATGATAAAAGGAAAAAGATTGAAATTGTCTGTACACTGTGAATGGTGTTTTTAAGAACAAGTTGGGAAAAATAGCATCCTTTAGGAAATGGAATCATGAGCTGCTGACTTTGTTCTGCAGCTGTTGGTTTGGAAGGAAACAAAAATGTTTTTTAAAGAAAAAAGGAAGAGAATGAGTTTCACAGCATATCCTTTTCACATGATGATCCTGAGAAATCTACTGGACTGTAAAAATATCTAGCCATGCTTGCAAAAATTAAGGACAACAGGCCGCCCAAGGGACAGCGTGACTTTAAATCACTAACAGGACCGAACCGGCTTCCAAGAACAACTAGCATGGTTGTTCTGCTTAGCCTGCAAAGCAGATGACTGCCTAAAGGCTGGAGAAAACAAACCGGACACAGCTAGCTCCTCAGATTAACTACTTGCAGAGCCCTTGTGGTAGTTAGATGCATCTGTGACACAAGAAACAATGGGACTGGCCCATGACGCCAGAGGGAAGTTGGTTTTGTTAACTGAAGGTTGCCGCTGCTCCGGGTACTGCTGCTGAAGTGATTCTTCCTTGCTTGCTGATGGGATTGTGTCAGTTTACTCAGGTTTTACGCAAGCTTTTGAGCCTTTATGTAGCTGAACAGTTGGAATCGGTCTTAACTAATTATTATTTGAATGGCTATGCAAAGTCATGTGGATTAACAGGTGTTTTGAGTGGAGAATATCTCAGCTGAACATGACTCCAGAAGATAAAAGTCCTTCAGAATATCTTAAGATATCCTTACCTCTCACAGCTTATGCACTACTAGAAAATTAAATGGTAGGTAGCTGATCAGAAAACACCTGTGAAGTACAAAAGCATAACATGTCCACGTCAACCAGTCTTCGCCACATGCAGCTTGGTAGCAATATTTTCCATAAACTATATCTACTTAGTTAATGAATTCTGATACCAACACCAGATGTGACAAATGCAAAGGATGCCTTCTCAGCCTATATAACTCTATACCCATTCAAATGCAATAACCTCTGCTGACCAGTAGCTCTTTGATCGTGATTATGTTCCTAATAGTTATACTATCTCTATATGACAATATTTTGGGCAATAAAACAGCTAAGTCTTGCATACTCATTGACAAAAGACTTGCAATATAATCAAAGAGTCAAAAACTGTATCTGATATTTAGCTCTATCCTAGATTAATTTTACTTGATGAAAGCAAGCTGGATTTCTATGAGACACTGGCACTACATATTCTCTCTTTTTCATCCTTCAAATACTGATGAAAATGATCTTGCTCATCCTCTTCTCAATCTTCGGCTTGAGAAAGGCTTGCAGCTTGCGACTTATTGTGCAATCAAATGTCTGCTTAACAAGCACATATATTCATCGCCTTGAGAAGAACAAAGATTTGTCTTTCATATGCTCCATGACAGCTCTAGTTAGGAATAATCACCCGCCAAATGCCCAAATTTCCCTTGGCATCGGTTGTGCTGGAAGTGGCACAGGATTTTTCATGTGAACATCTTTTCCAAATTCCTAACTCAATTATTTGCACATAGGGTGCAAATACAGTCTGTCTATGGCAGAGGCAAGTGTTTGGCACCGGACAGACAGGAACTTCACTCATTTATCAACCATAACATTTATCAACGTTACTCAACTGTTGCATTTTTACAAACAACTGGCACAAAACCAGCACATGGACTCCAGCAATTACTGGAAGATGTCGTAAAAATCTCCATTCTTATCTTTCCTTTCAAATCCTTGATTTCTGTTGTTTGAAAAAGCACCAGCAATAGATTCTGCCAAAAGATATACAGGCCAATTAGCACTCTCCATAAATCAGTCTCAAGACTTCATGCTAACTTAATGCCAACAGCCTTGTTTGGGTCTGTTTCAGATTTGATCTTCTGGGCAAGATGTATTGCTAAATCCAAAGGAGACAAACGGGATATCTGTTTCTTCGGCAGCAAACATGCTGTTATCCATACCTTTTGCTGAAGGCATGAACTGCATGCAAAAGCAGCAACAATGTCTAGTTCTGATTTGAAGCATTCAATTTGCTCAGTGATCTTCAGTTAGCTTGAAGCAGCAGGACTGTTTGTGGCACAGATTGTGGTGTTCTGTAATGAATGTCTAATCTGATCTTTCAAGCAGCAAATTTGATGAGGTTTATCCTCTTGCTGGAGCTTCATAAAAAATTTGTCATACTCCAGCACCTTTTTCTGGTATCTCTCAATGCATGTCACAAAATCCCAGGGAAAAATGCAAGACTCCTAGTACAAAGAACTATTTATTTTCTTAAAGCCCATGAGAAATAAAAAATAGGCCAGTAGTTTCTCCCTAGGATACTCTAAGTGATACCATTTTTTGACAAATATTCTGTGTGTGGGACACTGTCTGGCAAAATAAAGCATAGTCTTTAAAACCTCTCTCCAATGTGTATCCACATCCCATCCCACAGTCCAAAATCTCATGCCTTCATTTAGAAAGAGTAAGGCTCTACTGCAAAACAGTTTCCTAGCCATACTCCATGACCTTTATGCAAGCAGATTTGCTGCCAGTTTTAGGTTCACAATCATTTTTTAAAATGAGAACCTTTTCCCATTTCATCATATACTTCTATTCACTTGATTTATATTTAAAATACTTAGAAGTAACTCTCACATATTCTTTAATTGAAGTAATTAAACGTTTTGCAAAGAGATTCAGAAGTTGAAGGATTCTTTAAGAAAGTCAAATTTGGAAATCTGATGAAATATCTTAATAGTTTCCTACAGAATGAAAAGACAGGAATCTTCTACCCAATGGTTTACTCTTTTATCTTCTCAAAGTTTAAAAGGAGAGGAAGGCTATTTCTACCTAATTCTCAACTTAATTAAAATTAACTTATGGATCAGAATCAGTCTATGGAAACACAGCACAGAACAGAATCCTACAAAAAGTGGTTAAATACTAAGAAAGAGCTAGTGTACTTTGTGCCCTGAGTTAAATGCAAGCGTGCATGATTTTTACCAGTACTTTTTGGAGAAAAAAAAATCTCACAGTGATGCAGTACAATTTGATACCTTTGAGATAACTAATTATCCTTTTATCATACATCTGTGGAGAGAACATAAACATATACATTCTCAAAACTTTTTATTTTGCTTGTAATTAAAAAGGTTATATTAATGCTGATCTACTTCTACCATTAACAGTAGCTGAGATATTTTGTTGTTCCTTTCATTTCTATATAGGTCAGATTCTTGGGGGGTGTGTGTGTTTGTATATCACACATATATGTGACATATATGTACACAGAGATATAAAATTCTTTAGAAACGGACAGCATATTTGCAATAATCTCGATATTGCAAGTGGCTCCACAGAGCCAAAAATAATCTACTTAACCATACCTTGTGCATTTTCCATTAGACTTGCAAACAGGACTAAGCCACCAACTCTTAGGAAACACATCTTTATTCTCTTTTTACTCGGCTTCATTATTACAATAGTATTTGGTGATGCAAAATGACAGAGCCTAATAATGAAATATATGAAAGAGAGAGAACTTCAAGACTGAATTTCTTTGTGGATACATGTTGCCTTTGGACCAACTGTTAATAATGTAGAATGCAATTTCTTCTGTAGAGTGTATTAGCACATATACAAACAATTCTTATTCCAGCTCTGTCTAGAAGTGCTGCTGCTCAAAAGGAAAGCACCAGCACCGAGTTTTCTTGTAGGCATGCCCTCTCCAACTGTTCTGTAGAACCACAATCAAGTGAAACTGCAGGGGCTGGTTGGGAGCCAAATCCTCAGAACAAACAAACCAGCTCCCTCTCAGCTGCTTGAATTCTACTTAATAATATAGCTCACGAGTTCATGTCAAACACACCAGCTGTTACAATCAGAATCAGATATTACTTAGCTCTCATTATCATCCATTCTCCTTTCTGACATATCTAACAATTTACCAGCTTTAGCATCCCAGCATAGTAGTCCGAGGTGAGCAGGGATTTTTTGTAAAAGTTGATGCATTGAATAATGAAGCATTTCTATTTATTTTATTTATTTTTTAACTCAATGCATGAATGTAAAGACATGATGCATAAGCCTTGTCTTGGGACAAGTTAAAGAAAAATAGACAAATAAAAACTCTCCCAAAACACACAAACTGCTTTTATTTATGCTAAAGGAAAACTATTAGAAATGAAATTGGTGGTCAGAGCCCTAAACTCACGTTTTTCAGACCAAAATCAGGGCATTGGACTCTGGTTTTGTACTGCACTGAAACAGGTATCACGCTAGTTCTTTTTTCCCCACTGCTGTAGAAATTCAAGCTCACGTCAGACAGCCGAAAGAGACACATACCCACCGCTGAGCCCCAGCAGTCAGTAATTCAGTGAATTAATGCGAATCGCCGGTTTTCACTTTATATTAATGCAGCTGGCCTGAGGGTCTTTGTTATGAGGCAAAAAAAAAAATTAAATAAAAAAGGCAGTGGCAGAGCCAGAGGTGTGTTGCTTGCTTGGTGTAGTGGCAACAGGCTCCAGAAGCCTTTGGAAACTCTCCTTACAACCTGGTAGGAGTTCCCAGACATGGTTTATATTTGTGGATATCAGGAACCTCAAAGGAGAGAGGGAAGAGACAGAACTATGAGAAGCAAAATTTAAATCAGTTAGGGATTGAAAATGAACATCTCTGTGTTACTGTTCTTTGCACCTTCCTCAGCATTATGTGTGAGGCAGAGCTGTACAGAGCAGCTTAGCAAGAAGCGCAGGCAGAAAGAAGCCAGAATTACCAGGAATGAGGCAGCTTTCGGAATCAGGAAAACCTATACAAGAGCAAGACTATAACTGCACTGTAGTGTATTTTCATGCAGCTAGCACAGAGAGAGAAGCGTTAGGTCTATTAAAGGTCATTGAAATATTAATGGAGATTACACAGGCCATAATTGTAAGAAACAATTATCGGAGATTTTACATCCTTCTCTGTCCCTGCCTAGACTGTTAAATGTTGCATCCGGGTGGGATATAAACTGTATTTTTACGTATTGCAATAACTGCTTCTTGGAGAAACTCAGGAGACCGTAAGAGAAAGAGTAGCACTATGCTATTAGTCAAGGAGAAACTCACTGTGACCATATGCTGCAATTCAACATCCAATAAACAAAATGTCCACCTTGGTAACATTTAAGAGAAATGAAAGAGAATCAAGGGGATCAGCTAAAAGGAACTAGCTGAAAGGAACAGTTGAACTGGTAGAGTTGAGATGGAGACCACTTGGTAAAAGAAGGTTCAGGGTCAAAAGAATCTTAAAAGACTCGGATGACTACTGTCTTATTTTGCTTTGATGCTAAAGAAGGCAAAAAAAAAAAAAAAGGTGAAAGTATTTTGTCCAAATAAGGAGCATGAAAATGAACAAAGTCTGACAAGTTTTAAGAAAAAAGTAGGCTAAAAGCAATTATGATTTATAACTTTTATTATAGAAGTTATAAAAATAACAACTAGGGGGCAGGGGAGGGGAATAAGAAAGTGAGAAATATGAAGTTTGCCAGTAAGCCAAAAAGAACAATTATACACAATTATATATATATACACATATGTGTATATATGTGTATGTACGTATGTCAAATGTTAAATGAGCACTGCGTGGAACAAAGACGTTGCGGAAAAGCTAACTTTGCAGTGTCTAGTCTTGCAGAGTGTGGGCAGGTTCCCAAAGACAAGCCTAACACATCGTGAGAATACTGATGTTGCACTAGGTGACCTTTTGAAATACTGTTCAAGCTCAACAACTTTAGGATCCTATGAAATAGGAACCCAAGCAAATTATCAGGATCATTTCAGAGCTTTAAAGGAACTAAAACACTGACCTGTTGAAGTACTGGTGTATCACTTAAAGTGGCAGCAGATGGATGGTAGGTGGCCAAGATGACCCAAACTTTAAAACAGTGCTGTAGAAAACTACAGGCAATTGCAATCTTCTAGTTTCTACTAAGTATGGACAAATAGGGAATTCTACTGCCAATCTGAAGACAGTTAAGGAGGGATTAAGTAGCACGCATACAGAAGTGATCAGGCTGATAGAGTATGCCTGAAGTTTCAAGCAGCATTAGAGATCAAGCTTTTGGACATAAAATGAAAGTCCTCTTGTTCAATTAGTGTCAAGTTAAGTGAAAGGAAGCAGAAGATAAAACATGTGGTCAATTCTCATGCTGGTGAGATAAGATCCCCTGGGGATCTCTTTTGGAACTTACATTACTAATTGGAAACAGGCCAATATCCTTCTATATGTAGCAAACTTCATCCTACTACTCTTCAAAATTTAGCAAAATGAAGAGTAAGATAAATTTTTGCATTTATTGAACTAAATATTCGGCAAAAGAGAAACATCTAGAAGGGAGGAAGAGCCAGATAAAAATAATTACAGTCAAATTCTGTACTGTCCAAGTACTCTTTGAAGTCCGCAGTGTTTGTGATCCGCTTGGCAAAAGCAACTAAAGATCAATAGCATCTGCATCATTATTTCTTGTCTGCCTCTCACTAATAAGACAGCACTATCATCACTGATAGATGGCTGCTTTAAGTGGGCAATGATTAAGCCTGAAGCCAGACAGGAGGCCAAAATCATCAAGCAAGGTCGAAAAATTGCACTGCAACCCCTATTCTAAATACGGATATTCCTAAGTAAGTGACATGTAATCACTTTTTCACTTTTTGCTTTGATTAAAAGTTAGTAGAGAACAATCTATGAAACTCATGGAGTCCGATAGCTATCAACAGGAAAAATGTACTTTTTCTTCATCCTGATCAGGGTAAATTCCCATTCCTTCAACCGAATATAGTATCAGAGTAAAAAATCCTGTCACATTTCTGCTTCATGATGTGGAAAAAAACAATACAAACATTAACTGCCTTTGAAAACTCCTTCCATTTCTGCCTATGCAACACACCTGACTGTAGAACCTGCCTTCAGTAAGACAGCCCCTGCTATTATATAGTGAAAGTAATTTTAATGGCACCTATAAGAACCAACTATCAAACAAACAGAGGACAAAATTTGATTCTTTTTTTCTGTTCATGTCATCTCCATGACTTTGCTGCTGTTTGAGGACATAATGTTGTTTTCCTCCAAAGGTGACACTGCATATGGAAATGTGTTACAAACAAGAGGAAAAAAAAATAGGAGAGAGGAACTTGTTTTCAGTATTTTTCAGAGGAGGGGAACTTGTAGACAATGCTCTCAACTCCTTCTTGCATACCAGAAATCAGACTGGAAAATACCAGAGCCGTTGTTAACACTCTTCTTTTTTACCAGGCATCTTACTTTACAGTGTAAATATGCATAAGGTCATACCAAGTCGCAAGAAAACAGAAAACCTGGTTTCAAGAAAAGCTCTGTGTAGCAATTTTACAACTGAAGTTTGGTATTTGACTGGAATTCTTTCTAGTTTGCGTTTAAGCCAAATCATTAAAAGAAGTGATGTAAAATCTATGACGCTGTTCTAGGACTTTTATACAGTTTAAATTAATTCCAGTAAGACACAAATTCTAGCAAGTTTAATATAAAGCAGCTCGTAGCTCTATTTGAAAGTGAGCGGCACATACTTATCAGCAGGCAAAATATTCCATTTGCTCCTTTCTTAAATTAGTCACATTGGTGCCTTTATTGAATGAACTATTATGGAGCACAACGTTTTAGCATTTTCCCAGTACAACAGAATATTCTCCAGTCATGATTAGTTAGACTTAGAAATGATTATGGGATATATGGTGCAATATGGTGCAGCTTTGCATCATTAACCACAGAAGTGTAATTCAGAAGCACAAACAATTATTTTTGTCACTCCTTTTACTGAAACATTGCTTTCTTCAACTAGGATACTGACAAGTGAGCATGGCAAATATAAATTGCTAAATAGGTAATGTGATAGAGAGTATTATGAACATTTTGATGAGAAAGATGACCTATACACAGACTGTTCCAAATGTTTAGGGAGGCCCACTAATATAAGGGATTAAAGACGAAGGAGGATATACTTTCTGTGTGGGCAGCCAGACGCTGGGGCTTAAGTCCTTGCCACCCTGTAAGAGCACCAGTGAGGGACAGGCTTATGCAGCAAGGGGGTGTCACACCGCTGCCCGCGTGCTCTGTCATCAGAAGAGCTGCACCCAGCCTTCCTCTGCTCAGCAGCTGGTCACTGCTTTTGTATTAAGGAGAGAGTTTCCCTAATTTTGAAAAAGGTAAAAGAAAAATTTCAGAGGTCCAGGAGGAAGCATGCAGATTTACATGTTCTAAGGCATTCTTGCAGCTACTAGTTTAGGAAGATGAAGTCTGGACTTTCACTCTGCCTTGGACAGTAGATGTCTGTGAAAGCATTAAGAAGTGGCAGGCATGGACCGTATCTTTCCAGCCCACAGGGACTCAGGGCCCTCCTCACTTAAACATTTCATCTTCATTTTGAGGAGCCCATTTTCCTTCCATGAACGAGTCCATTCATACCGAGAATTGACATTAACACCAAGGGTCAAAAAACCCTGTGGCAAAGAACTCCACTTAATTAGGTATTGTGTGAAACACCTTTTGTTTTAAATGTGCCACTTCCTCATTTCATTTGTAAAAGAGTCTTATTTAACATCAGCACAGCTACAAATCTAGTCAAAGAGACAGTTGTAAAACTGCCTCCCTAAAGGTGGAGCGGTGGCTGAGAAGCAATGACTAGGAATTATTTAGGAGAAGCTACATCTATTGACTAAAAGCAAGGCTGCACATCAACAAACACAAGAAATAAATAAACCATCAACATATAAACGAACTTAACAGCACTGATGACAAATTGCGCAGGCATTTCTCGGCAGCCAGTCACCACTTAATTTAAAGGTCTTAATGTCCTCTACCAGCTCATTGTTTGCCAGGAAGCAATCCCTAATCTGTCACAACCAGTTAATTAAAATTCAGCCATAGGTTATACGGAAAAAGCTCACTACAGTTTATGAGAAGTAAATCTGTAGTGGAAGAGATAACTAGTGGAAAGCAAGAGCCTTTAAAAGCTTTTCTTTATGCTTATTCCTCGGTTGCCCAATAAATGCAGGGAGAAAACTGATTCTCTTCAAAAGCCAAAGATAAAGCATTAGGTAAAACAAAATGTAGTAAATATGAAAACGAACTACTAACCCTTTCTCAAATTCTTTTCATTACTGTTGACAGTAAATTCAAAACAGGTCAAAGGTGGTTTTTTTTTTAGAATATTTTAAGTAATTTAAAATATGAAAAACTTTTAGAACATTTATATCTTGTCTATACTATTTGCGCTGAGAAAAGAAACATGAGAAGTAGGTAGGTAAGTTTAGTGTAGACATATAAGCATCACAGAGACTGTCTCCCCAAAACTGCTTTTCCAAGTATGTAACTCTGACATGGTAATGAATTTTAACAAGAACTCATAAACTGCAGAATTTAAGATAATTTAAAGTGACAACGGCAAAAGAGAACTTTACCTAATACTCAGGAAATTTATATAGAAAAGAAAATCACATAACTTCAGGCTTTTGTAGAGTTTGCACAAATAATAGGTCTGGATTTAGAGAAACCCAATGCTAAATTCAACCTGTGATTACAGAGTTTTAATCTGTGTTATTCCTACAAGAAAACACTATTATAATCCATCAACGAGGAATGTGAATTTAACTTAGAAAAATTAAAGACTAAGTGCTAACCCAAAAATGTGAGATATCAGAGTACATGTGATAGTGTAGCCCCCTCTAAATTTATTACAGAAATAATTGCTTTAGTCGACTCTCTTAGACAAAATTGCTTCTTCATCCTCTCCAGAAAGCATGACAGGCATTGTGATAGGACCTTTGAAACTCATTACTGCGGAGGCAATAGAGATTAATTGGAGATTAATGCTCTAAGGACATTCACATGCACAGGCTTACCAGTTATTTTCTTTCTTAACCCCTCTTTTCTTTTTAGCTGACGTTTCGATCTCACGAGAAAGGCCAACATCTCTTTTTTCAGAGGTGCAGTTTATTAGTAAAAGGGCATTCACCAGGATGATCTGAGCAGCAGGTACCCACTGCACCAGATCCACTGCTGCAGCATGAGCACTTTGTAATCATATATTCCAACACAAAACCCACTTGGTATGATTTGAATGGAGTGGAAAAAAAACCCACAACAGACAAAGCAATTGCACAGAGAGAAACAAGAATATCTAGCAGAGAGGTCTTTCTTTGCTAGACAAGTCAAATTTTCAAAGATACAAAGAAGTTTAGTTTATTTCTGAAAAAATAAAAGTGGTAACTAGACATCTAGATGATAATATTTCAAATAGTACATGAAAATATCTTACCTCTTCTCCTGAAAGATAGTAAGCTGAAAGGAGTCCACCCACAAAGCGAATGTTCACTTCAAAAACAGAAATTTCTGCATTCTGGTGAAATAAAAAAATATAGTTATAATCCCTATCTTATAACCTACTGCATTTATAGATGCTGATTATATTTCCATAAACTGATCCTTTCAGCTAAAAAAAGACTTTTTTTTTTAAATACACAGACTTTAATCTATGACAATGATAAACAGCAAAACACAGTAGATGGAGGGAAAGCCATTGCTATAGAACTTAAGGCATTTTAAAGAATTTCCTTCTCTTCCTCACTTAAAAAAAATCTGCTTCATTTTTCTCATCCTGTCTAACTTTGCATCCTTTCTACTTGGATATTAATTATTCTATAAATCCATACATGTGAGCGCTTCCCTACTGTTGATTCCAAGCCCAGCCACAAAATAGGTGTAAGACTGGTACAAAGCAGTTGGGCTTCTAAGCTTTCGGCACATAAATAAGGTGTTTGACTTTCATGTGTTCTGGGTTGCTTTTGCTACCAGTTGTTTATCCATTTTGTATTTGCTGACATACACTATAGCTATATCCAACATAAATCAACGCATGGTGAGGCTGTAGAATGTTCTTCCAAAGGACTTAAAGGTTTTTTTTTCTTCTTTCAGCTATTTTTTGTACTCTTCTCCATTTTAAATGTAAGTCTATATAGAAAGGAAGAGTCTGTCTGTTCCCATTTTGGGGGGGTGAATTTTTCATTTTACCCAAATACCTTTTTAGGTAGTTCCTAAGCAACTCTAGATAACTTATTAAAGGTACTACTTCATGCCTGCCAATTTTCAATCCACTCTGATTAAGTAAAGGTTTCCAGACTCGTGAAGCATCACTGCAGGTAGAGAGGAGGTGGGAATGCTCCGTAAGGGGAGCAGTGCTGTGAAGGGATCAGTAAAGAGTGATCTTCATGTTACCTCCTTTTTATGAAAGGAATACTGTCCAGCCTGTGGGTGAATTATGTCAAACTGTTAACGCTTTTAAAGTCAGGTGTATTTTGGTAATGTGCACAACATCCTGATCTTAAGAGATGTCACATTTTCTCTACAAATGATAATGAGTATTTGTTTCTGTACTGTGGTATTGACATTTATAAATTCAGTTCATTGATAAAGCTTTAGGCTTTTTAAGTTTTATTACATGGAGATGAAAGTCAGATTCATCTATGAACTAAAGGTAGGCTGCTGAAAACAGCATTTTTGATTTTCCAAGCAAACTGGTGAATGAAAATTGGGTGGATGTATTTTGCTCTTAAAATGGTTTTCTTTTCTTTCTGGAAAGATAAATTCCAGAGGTGTACACAATGTGTAGTAACCAGCATGGTAAAAGTAAGAGAAAGTGACATCACCAGTGAAAGATTTAACATGAAAAGGAACATTTTAGGATGTATGCTTCTAATAGACCAGCAGATTTGTCTACATGATATTATTGCATTTTCTTTTATTTTGTTAATGACAGGCCATAAACTGAAACACCAAAAGTTCCACAGGAATTTAAGGAAAAAATTCTTGACAGTGAGGGTGACAGAGCCCTGGAACAGGCTGCCCAGAGAGGTTGTGGAGTCTCCTTCTCTGGAGATCTTCCAAACCCGCTTGGATGCCACCCTGTGCCACGTGCTCTAGGTGACCCTGCGTGTGCAGGGGGGTTGGACTAGATGATCTCTTAGAGGTCCCTTCCAACGTTGAGCATTCTATGATTCTATGATATTATAGAGGATTGATCAGTGATTCATTATGCTGAAAGCTACAGACTTCAGACACACATACTGGCTTTCTACAGTGCTTGCTACTTTGCCTTAGATTCTAACTTTTAAGCCCTTTTTTTAATTCTTAAAATCTTTTGTGTCGATTCCCTCCCTTAAAAAATGGAAATATAATTTAAACCATAGAATAATAGCTCCGATAAGCAGTGGTAGGACTGCAAACCAAAAAGGGCATCTTGCTAGTGGTACTACACTATTCAGAACATGCCAGGTTTTTCCAATAAGATAATTTCAAGTGTACCAAAATTCTGCTGTCTCTCTATACTAGGTCCTCTCCCAATAGAGAGGAGAAAGGGGAAGGATGGGGAATACTTGATTTCTATGTGTTTTCTATAATGACTGAATTAAAATAGTTTTCGATTTTGAATTGCTTGTTGAAGTAAATCCAGTGGTAGAAAAGCTCTTCAACTGAATATTTTTAATCTAGATCCTTACATTTCATGTGTCTGGATTTAGGATGACTCACAAAGCATTTCTAGCCTTCAATGAATTCAAAGGCTCATTAAGATAAGCTCAGAATATATGCACTGACATCTATTCTCAAAATTCAAGTACAAGACAAAAGATACACTTTGAAGTAATATGAGAATAAAGATTTTACTATCAACCCACCAAAATTAACTCCACTGTAATTCTGAATGGCTGCTGAAATGATGATCTTTCAGGTCATTTCTTGAAGGTACTCATTGCTTTAATATTATCAGATTTCCAGTACTTCACTCGCACACATCTCTGAAGCCTTGTTTGAAATTCTCAGCTCCTACTAAAATCTTTATACAAGCCACTGAAGCACATGCAATGAATGAAGTGGACAGACATCTCATTAAGTGTATATTTGAAAGCTGTATGTTTAAGAGGATTGGTATTCCTAAACTCATTATACCAGGCTAGTATCATTCTGGGAAAGTGCCCAGATTATAGTAACTTGTAAAATATCTAAAGAAGTTTAATAATTTCATGTCAGAGACTCATTCATCTCTACAAGGAAAGTTTTTATTAGAAAGTAGTCTGTTAAGGAAAGTGGGTGTGTCCTAAAAGAAGTATATTACTACTACATCTACTTTACCCTTTTTTCTGAAATTTAGTTTTTAATAGCTTTATAGCTTTTTGTATTGCACATTTAAGATGCCTTGTCCTGCCCATTACCTTCCCTTCATATGTGTAAATCATGATCCTCAAAGTTTTGCACAAATAAATCTCTTAATTTCTATTCAAAAAACATGTGTCAAATATGGAATATTATTTTGGTTTTGCTGTCAAACCCAACTATACACAAATATCTTATGATTAGCTTAGCAGTGCCAAAATATAGGAAAAATCTTTATCTTCATCCCCCAAAGTCTCTACTTTTACTTCACCAGCTGCAGCTACAGTTCTTTTTATTTTTTTATTTTTTACTTTTTTAAAAAAATGCCAAGGTTAGCCTGCTAACTCAAACATTACATTTTACATTACATAGCAGGTCTGAGAAACACTTCCATTACTTCCATTAGATCTAATGCAACTTGTCTAAGGAGAAGTGCTGGACACTCTTATTTTAAAGTAACCACAATGTTTGTATGTAATATCCCAGGGAAGCTGGCTCAGCCCAATTGGATGTTCATCCTGCTTCAAGAGCAGGGGCTTGGATTAGATGATCTCCAAAAATCCCTTCCAACCATAACCATTCTATTATTACAAATAATCTCTCTAATTTCACTGTCCTTTTATCAGTAGCCCAACTTGGATTTCATCAACACATGCTGTGTATAATATCCAAAACATCTTCTATTAGCACCTGTTTGTGATAATGTCTTCTTGTTACTGTGCAAAAACATCTTGCTGTAGCTGCTGATTTTGCAAGGCTTCCTTTCACTACACATTCTGAATATACATGGATATTTGAGAAACTGGTATGCATATTGGCAACAACATATTGTTGTTCTACTTTCAAGGTTTTGGTGTTAACTGTAGTATGTGGATAACTTGGTCTTTCATCATATACTTGATGAACAATTTATCCTCTACTATTTGACAATAGGTAAATCACAAATGGTAGTCCATTTAAAAAGTCCAAGTATGATTCAAAATTAGGAGAAATTATGACTGTCTGTCATTATATTTACAGAAATAGAAAATCAGAAGTAATATATGTAGCATTATGTGGAATTGTAGGAGCAACACTACAGCCACTTAATGGAACTTCATCTGGTTTCCCTTATTAGCTTCTGAAGATGAAATTCTCAATTGATAATTCGGAGACGTTTCAGCCACCTGTGGTTAAATTTGATGCCTAATGCAATGTTCAGACCAAGTTACTGTCACTGGGCTCTCTGGAGGCATCTGTCCTATCGGATGTCTCCAGTTTCCGAAACATCAGTGTTCTTACCCTTGAAACATCAGTGTTCTTACCCTTCCGGGTCATTTCCCTAGTACACCTCTTTCCTGAAAATTTTCCTCTCCACAAATTCCTAAATAAAGGCCAAAACAACTTCCATCTGTCTTCTCACGGGAAGTCATCTTTGGTCATACATGCAACACTTAATACAATTTTATTTATCTAGTATCAGCTTCCACCAGGCACTCACCAGCTCTTGCTCTGCTACTCATAATTCAGTTGGAGGAAACACTGCGTGCTCTTTATGTGGATAATGTACTTGAAGCAATTGAATTTATATTTGACAAAAAAAATGTACTCTTCTAGTCTTTATAAAGTTCCAAATAAGGCTCCATTCCCACCAAACAATTTCAGTCCTCTTTACTGTACAGATTCATTCCAGATCTTTTTTTTTCTCCAGTTCTCCTGCACTTGTCTTGTCAAGAGTGCAATAAATTTCAGTCACCTTATTTCCATTTCCACCTAGTGTTTATATATACCAAGAATGTAGCAATACCCTCCCCTGTGTATCATACTGTACCATCATAAACAGCTTATATCCTGCAGGCATGGCTAATCCACCTTCCTCCACAGAGAGCCATAACAAAAATGTGTAAAACAAATCCAGGAAACATGTATTAGATAATACTGAGTAATGCTGGATAATGCCCATAATTCTTCACAGAATTAAAATGGTCATATAAGAACCTAAAATATCAAACTCCCATTAAGCGCAAACGCTGGGAACAAACAAAAAAAAAGCTAGGCCTTATCAAGCAGTGTAGAATAGAGATATGAAGATTACTACAAGCTTTCTTTAAGCTATTTTAATTGAGTTACTTTTAAAATACTTGCAGTAGTGGAAAATATAAATTTAATTCACATTACATAAATGAAATTAAGCAGCAGTATCTTACAATATTCAGTTCCTAATGATATGGGAAGCACTTTTAGCGAGCTTGGTTGCAAATTTAAAAGCCCAGTTATTGCAACTCCTGTTATTTAAACTTACTGAAATCCTCACATGGCAAACTGTAAAACCTTAAAAGGAAAACAAGCACAAAAATGAAGTGCTACAGATGGTACTGACCAACTCTAGCAGAAAAAGATTTCCATTTGGTAATAAATTTACTCAAAATTTCCCTTTAACCCATCATAATCGTTTATTATTTATTCTTATAATCCATGTAAGATGAAGTCACTTTGATGTCTATTATTTAGAATGTACTAACAAGTCCACTTTGGAAAATACTAGTAAAAAAATAGTCCCACAAATTAAAGAACAATTTTCACTTTCTAGTGCTGGCTCCCTAACTTGCCTCACAGAGCTATTATATATTTATTTATGTGAAGGCAATTTACTTGCACCTCCCACACACTTTATTTAGGAAAGCTGTCTTATCATAAGTATTAGAAAACTTTCTTTTTTCATTTTTATTTTGCTTAAAGAGAGGGGAAAAAAAAACCCACCACAAAAGATGAAGTGCCAAAATCTATCTGTTCCCAAGCCAGAGCACTAAGTTATGGACTGCTAAAAATGATTACAACTGAATCACAGTATCTACAGTTTGAGAGCAGGAGGGCTCAGAGCTGCTCTTAGATGTTTCTAAGCTTGAAATAATTCTAGAAGAATTCAAAGAATTCTAGAAGTCCGTCCCTGTTACTGACTGCCACACCACAGACAGATTTGAACTACAGCATGATTAATAATAAATGCTGGAAGCACTGTCGATTAGATCCAAAAGGCATTTAGAATTTGGAGATCTTGGAAAAGGGAAACAATAATCTATATAAGACAGCAGATATAAATGTAACTTCAATATCAATTGTCTGCATTTTTTCCATTTTGTCTTAAGCCCCTTCGAAAGCAGACATAATATATGCAACACATCTATGTTGTATGAAGCTGTGTACAAAGCTACTTTAAAAGATACTTACATTTGCAAAGCTAAGTACAAAAATAAATATCAGAAGCGGTTAATAAGTTTTCTGGCTTCGATGCAGCGACTGATCTCTGTAAGCAACTTTGCTCAGGAGTACTGGCAGGAGACAAGTCTTAACTTATCCTTGCTGCCTTATTCATCCCTTCTCTTTACACAGTTCTCTGATCCACTTAGCACCCATCTTTGACAACAAATGAGCAAAAGCTTTTCATCCTTTCCCTACAGCCTAACATCCACTCTTTTCTAGGTGGATTCATCCTGTGTAGTTAATAAAGAATCTATGATTAGATAATGCACAACTCAGTGCGTGCACAAAATGCCAATTAAAGCCGATTCAATTATATGCACACAGGTAGAGCACAGTCCACTATTACTTCCCTCTGACTAAGCAATCATAACTTCCTGCCATCCTCCATTTCAGCCAAAAATACAGAGGAATGAGGCAAACAAAGCAAAAGCCACTAACAAACAGGAAAATTATTTTATTCAAGTGTCCTGGTTTCTAAATTCAGCTCTGAGAATTTTTTTTAGAGGATGTGACCATTTCTCTCTTTCCCAAACCCGTACCTTGTCCTCACCCTGGTTCTGTCTGACTCTACCACAAAGGAAGATCAACAGAGCAGTGTATCAATTCAAGCACTGTCCCACATTTGTTTAATTGATATTATTTTCTGCTCTGATTTGGGCCAATCTTGTCCCAGACAGCTCCCATGGACATGTTAAGAAGCAGTACAGACCAGGGACTTCTACTGGCATTAAGTTTGCCTTTTTGGAGAGGAAGGGAAGGGAATACAGAAGAACCAGAGAAGAGACTCTCTAGAGTATATTTTACTGGTATTGACTCATTCTCTCTCTCTTGACTTCTCCAACCAATCTCACCTTTTTTGCCACTAGTCACACAAGGTCACCCAACACAATGGTTGGGTTTGGAAGGGACCTCTATAGCGCTGTCTCAACAGAGAGGAAGAACAAACCCAAACCTGCAGGCAGCTCTGTGCCTTCCCATGCTAGCACTGCCCCTTCCTCCTCCTCGCCAGTCGCCAGCTCCTGCCGCACGCTGTGGGGAGGCTTTGGGCACATGGGCTAGGCTTGTATTAAAGAAATTGGGCAGTGGGGTCTGTGTGCAGAAGCCAAAGACTGTCAAATAGAGTATCCAGCAACTTTAGTTTTTCAGTGGTGTGCCAAATGGCTCAGCTACTCTGCTACTCTTTACTTGATTCTGACCCTTTTACTCATTTCTTTAAAAACCCTTTTCCAACTCTCCTTCTAAGTATCAACTCATTTACCCTACATGCAGCAAGTCTGACAGCTTTGCCCTGCCCAGTGTGAAGCAGTGGTTGGGCAGTGGTACAGCAAGTCTTTTAAGAAAACACTGAATGCTTGGTGTGTGCACACTTCCTAAAGCAAATGATGAAAAAAAAAAAAGGAAACACAGAATCACACAGCAACGTGCAGTTGCAGCTAGGAAAAACACTCAAATTCCCTCGTGATCCTGTGGAGGACAGGCTGCCTTTTCTCAGCAGCGGTGCTGGTAGTCACCCGGCGCCAGGCAGCCTTGGGCAGCATCATGCACAAACACTGCAAAACCAGCACGCAGGCAGCGGCACGTGTGGAGAGGGCAGACTGGGTCCTCAGCTCTGTGAACTGCTCAGGATCAAAAAGAGAGCTGAACACACAGGAAGCAATACCATGCAAAACAAAAAGCACAGGTTCATGATGAAAAGACTGTTGATTTTGTTGCTGCTAGATATCCAGTCTATTTCCACTGGGGCTAAAACACTTAAAAGAGCAAAAGAACCAGAGGAGGCTCATTAATTCTTGAAAAATTACTCAACCAAGTTGGCCAAAATGTCAGCGAGGCATCAAGGGAGAGCAATTTCCGTAGTTCCTAAAACAACACAACTCGCCTTCTTCAGAAATAATTAAAAGTAATATTCAACAACTAATTTATTGGATTCAATCCCTCAGTTCATCACATGAAGAATTACTAACGTGGCACCATTCACTTGTCACATCATCTTTATAAGCAAATGGCTAAGCTATAAGCTGAACTTTGGAAGCTTTTATCATTAGGTAAGGAGAATGATGTGGTGCGAAAGGAGCCAGGGCTTGCTGCGTCTTGTATTGAGTAATCTCCAGCTTTAAAATGTAAGATACAGATACAAGCAGCATTTTAAACTAGAACTTATGTCTAATATGGAAAACTAAAGAGGAGTTGAATAGAAGTTGAATAGCTTCCAACAAGTTAAATTCAGCTAATTTAAGAAGACAAGATGATGCTGATTATTAAAGTTGGTGTTACGGCTGTTCATTTTATTTCCTCATTTTACTTCAGGAAAGTTAATTTAGTTAGTATTGATGCCAGTATAGAATTCAATTCTATACGACTAATACAAATAAAGTATTAAGCAAATAAATTTTGTGAGGTATTGAGCTCAAGGCAGCTATTTAATACACTGACTGACTGTTGCTTCAGATGCATGTCAATATTATCTGTAAACAAGCTTCGGTAAATCTTTTTGATCACTGCATTTATCAATTAATGTAATACAGTATTTCACACATTTAGGATGACTATTTTTTTATCATATACAATTAAATGTTGCATAGTTTTTAAAAACGGCATATAAATAAACTTGATGAATGGAAATTGTAGGCAATACCATCCACAGGTAGAAGTTTGCAGCATACAGCAGGGCAAGATTATGTGTAAAACCAAAAATTTAAATTTTATAAATGTAAATCACTATGGAGCTTTATAATGTCCCCTCAACTACAGCTCAGCTTTTCCTTTAATGCGGTGTTTGCTTTTTTGGTTCTTTCTTTTTTTTAAAAGATCTTAATGCTATGCTAATAAAACGGAAATTCAGTACTACAAAAATTCCTTTGAAAAAAATCTCAGCTCAAGATAAACTGAAGATAAAGTTAGCATGTCTTTCAGACATCTGAAGATGCTCAGAAATACAGTTCAAAGTCCTGTATTTAAGTTAAAATACACACTAAATTGTTGCTTATATAAACTATATAATATCCACTCTTAACTCCTTCTCCTAAAATAATTAATTCTCAAGTACACAAGAGAATTAATTTTCACTTTTGTGCCCCCCAATTAAAATATATATTCCCTTGTCAAAAAGGGGAAAGGACCCAAAAGGACCCAAACCAAATCTTCTAAATTTAAGTTTAAGCAATTTAATTTTTACTCTCTTCAAGGCATTTCTAGAATAAAAGCTTTACAAATGAACTGTGCTCTCAAATTGCCTGTTTCTCAGGCAATGGATCAATTCTCCATGCAGCTATGATGACCCATGGCCTCATGTGACTAAAGCAACTCAGTTTGTGCCACCTAGTTCAACCTAGCCCACAGGATTCAACTTCACTTCATTAGAACACAGAAAGGAGTTGAACTGACACTTATGACATTTAGTTTTCCCTAATCGTAAGATTGTAAGTCTAGTTTGTGGAAAACAAATACAAAATGTTTGCATAACCCCCCCCCCCCAAAAAAAGCGCTTACATCCAAAATAGCGGAAACATTTGTTTTTCATTTTATAGTAAGTAATTAGTAAGTACTATTCTGCTCTTTCTTTGTTCCATTCAACTGAGTCTCACCTACTTATATCAAAATCTCTCAAAAGTACCTATAAGAAGAGCAGTAACTTTATTACTTCTGCTTCCTATGGTTCTTCGCACCTGTTCCTTTTGTACTTTCTCTATAAACAGTCTAAATTCTGTAGCCTCATATAGCTTCTGCAATATTAGAACCCAGTCCTCAGGTGGTCCCTGGATACTAACCATAGCGTTAAGTGTTAATCAACGATGCTACTTACCACATTGAAATCTAAGTTTTGTTCAACCCACTCCTTGGCTTCCTTGAATTCTTCCTTCATTTCCATGATGTAGAGTGTATCAAGGGCATCCACTATTGTTGCTCCTTGAATGTTACCTGAAATGCAAAAACACTGAATGATTTACTTTCCAACAGAAGCCTTTTCAATTCAATCTAATCAATTTAAATTAATTTTAATTTCTAAATCCAATTTTAAATAATCCACTTAAAAATTGGATGTATGAGCACTCAAGTGGGTAACTTAGTAATTCGGGATTTTAATTTTGATACCCCTGCTGCAACAGAACAGCCAAAATATTGAAGTATTTTTTCCACTGAGGAAGTTTCATGCTCTGATGCACTTCATTTTCAACGTTGCCTTTGCATTTGCAAACACTGATAAAACAGGTTACTGTAAAATACAATTCATGGAAGAAAATAATAAATCTCTTTAGGAAATAATGATTGATTCTTCATTTTGGAGTTAAAAAAAACATACTTTTTGTTCCTTTTTTTGTTTTTACACTCTGCTCAATTATATACATAAAGCTTTAAGAAGCTGGTAAGTAGTGACCACACTGCAGTCAAACAAGCCCTTTAAGAAAAGTATGCTCTCCAGCAAACAGTTTCTGATACTGTGCATATACACCGTATAACCTACACAAAGCGGCATGATGGGGAGGAAGAGAGGGCTTGCAGAATCAGCGAGACTGTCCAACATGGGTTTTCAGAGCTAGCTCTTGCTGTCTGCACAGATGGCATCTTTCTACCTCTAATATGGGGACCGTTAAAGGCCTGTTTACTAACCTTCAGTGGAAGCTGCAAGATGAAATATCCCCAAGATGGTGACTCTGGCATGGACTAAATGTTTATGATTCTGTGCTAAGGGTAATACAGAGAGTGGGGGAGAAAGTGAAGCCACCCAAACTACTGCCCCATGCTTCCTTCAAATTTACAATGTCATTTTCAAAAGATGAAAAAGTTTAAATTCCTGGTTGATGAATAGTGTCATAAACTCAATTTCAGCTCCTTAATTTTATATTTTAATGTTTGTATTTTTTTCTTTACTTATCTTAAATATGACATTACCATTCCTTAGGGAGGATCCCAGATAGAGAAATGAATATGCAGAATTGCAGGATAGTTTGGATGGAAGGGACACAGCAAGTCATCTGGTCCAGCTCCTCAGTCCCAGCAGGGCTAATTTAGCAACACTGGCCAGTAGGTGACTGCTTATTAAGGCACGCATTTCACTGGCAGAATAATATGTCGGTGGTCAGTTCTAACTTTACTGAATTTGATTGTGATGCTATGAAATGCTTTGCTGAAAAGGTAAGCTCTCTTTTGCAGACCTCTATCCAGTATCAGAATATAACTGCTCTTATATAATTAGGAGGTCAGCTATTTCAGTGAACCTTTTTGTGGTTTACTAGCATCAAGGCTTTCTGCTTCTTCATGAAAAAGATAAGACCAGAATCCTCGCTCTCTCAGTTTAAGCATCCACGTGGAAAAAAAAGATCCCATTGTCACATCTTAAAATAACAGTACTTTATTATACATCCAAGAGAATTGGGTGCTTTCTCTGTTGTACTAACTGCCAATTGCTTATGCCACCTCTTTGGAATAGCCCTTTCCTTCTGGAAAGGAAGACATCTGCATGTTTCTCCTTCCACGATGCAGCGTCCTCTGTAAGCAGGACACGTTATCTTTCCCCAGCTTATTTGGAGCTTGGCTGCCCTCCTCTCCAAAGCAAAAGCTTCACTTTAAACTTGGCAAAGTACCTAGTATTTTTCCTGAGCTGGCAAGAAGGCAAGATGGACAACTGAGGAAAATTGCTCGAGGACATATGCTTGAGAACATTAATGCAGAGAATCTAGAGATGCTTAATAAGCCTGAACAACAAAAGCAGCTCATAATAAAGTTTTACCACTGAGCTCCTCTTACAGAAAAGTCCTGATTTGCTTCAGCGGATTTTGACGGGTCTTCGAGTGCAGTGACATTCTTTGGGCTAACCCGCCTGCACTACAGCTAGCACCACCTCTAAAGTGTTAAGCTTTGAATTTTAAGGATTATTACTGAACTCACTACTGAGTCAGAAGAAAAAGACATAAATTCCACCCAAATTGGGAAACTGCTCTTGGAATCATCCACTTCCCACGACTTTTTTCTGCATCTGGCCTACCCAGAAGCAGAATGTGGTTTTACTTCAAGCATAAACCTCCCTCTGTGGAGCAGGGAGGAGAAAATAGAATCTAAAAGCAGATTTTGCTTTATTTGAAGGAACATTTGTCATTATTTTGAAGGCCTCAGAAGACAGAATAAAGCAATTTATGTAAATATTAAATAGACGAGTCAAGTCCTTTTCTAACAGTTGCACTCCAAAATACTTGATAAATGATAAAAGGACAAAGAACTTATTTTGATGTGTCACTTCAGAGGCCAGAGTTATGACTTGCGAAGAACTGCAGTTAATGCTGAGATATCCAAAAGATAATCCAAATTCTTTGGAAGAACTTGAAGAGTGTTAGGAAAATGGTGCAGCTAAATATTCATTTATAACCAGTCAGTCAAACAAAGTGAGGAAGAAAAGAAAATGACTTATTATGGAGTAAGAGCTACATTTCATAAGCCTATATAAGCTATGTTTCCTAAAGCCAGACAAATTATTCAGCATAGCATCAGGCAAGTTTCTATGTAACACTCTCAAGTGACTCAGCAGTCAAGGACAACAATTACAAGACAAGCTTATTTTGAAGTCCTGTGCCACATGCTCTAGGTGACCCTGCGTGTGCAGGGGGTTTGGACTAGATGATTTCTAAAGGTCTCTTCCAACCTTAAGGATTCTGTGATTCTATGATTTTCATGTGATATGGAATATTTGGACAGAAAGAAGGATTCATTACAGACAGAACATGCCTTAGGAAAAACAATACAGATTTGATTAACAGTGACCATCAAGCTAAATAAAAATAAAAATAATAGTTTTAAAAACCCAGAAAAGTTAAAATATGTTTAGTAGAGTTTCACAACTGTCTTAGGCAGGAAGAGGATACCACAACTGATACTCTCACCGAATTCATATACTTGAAATGAATTTATCAGATAATACAAAAATTAGTATACTAAAGACAGAGAAAACAGATCAAACTTCATAAAACAGAAACTTGAAATGAGTATCTTAGAGAAAATGGATAATGAGATGCACAAGCTCACAAAGCCAAGTGAAACATATTGCTAATCTCTACCATAAACCTCCCAACTAAGTACTTATATAAGCTCTGTATCAGTTCCCTTGTTAAACATGCTTATGCTTCTCTCTCTCCTCTTTACTACCAGCATCAGTTGTTGCTGTGAGTGATTAAAGGAGCATGCGTGACATAGCTTGTAAGGCTGGGTAACTGCAGAGAAAGTTACAGAAATTAGTCAACAGGAAACCTCAAAATGGGCTCTCTAGAAGAGTCTGAACAATATCCTTTCAAATTTAACATTGCCAGTTTTTTAGTAATGTTCTAGAAGTAAATATAAAGCAACAACCACTGCTAAGGCTTGTAAATGACAAATAAGGATGACTAATCACCTGGCATCTCGGAACAGTCTGGTGCAAGGCACAGAGGAGCCTGGATCACGTCGGGGTGATACGCGGTGGGTCCATTTAAACAATATGTTTTTTAACATCACATATTGCACAGGAGCGCACGCGCGCACACACACACACACACAAATAAGAGAAGGAGGCCTGTGCTAGAAAATGGGGCAGTCCCGCTGGGGCAGGAAGGGAAGAGCAGAATGAAAACCAAGTGATGAGAGGGTGAATGGCTCAGCGTGAGTTTCCAGGGTGACACCTCAGGGAGGACGGCTACGCCTGTCCTTGGATGACAGGCTTCCTCGCACGGCCCCGTCACCGAGCCCATGTGGCCATATGGTTGAAGAACCACAGCTGGCTCCTAGCCAAGCCGTGCAGAGGGTGGGCCAAGAAGAACTTTTATTCGCCCAGCCCAGCCTTTTAGACATGGTTTCTGTTTTTGCCAAGAGTCTGAAATAGAATACAGTCTGTTAGCATGCCAACATCAATGCATGTTAGTACATTCAATGGTTTGTTTACAGCCTTCCATTCCCTTCGATACCAAGTTTGGTTTTCCAGAACATCCACATTCCTTGCCATTAAATATATTTGGACTTGAGAAATAATTAAAATATATACACAAATATAACACACACACAGACCACAGAGACACCAGGAAAAGCTGAGTGTAATGCACCATCTATAACCGAACAACAGCCAGGCAAAAATATTGCTCTCCCCCTAACTTGAATTTAACTGCTTTTCTTTTTCTGGCTCACTGTTTGAAAGAAAGAAAACTGTGCTGAAGTGTAGAACAAAACCAGAAGATAAGGAAAGCTGAACTGTGAAGTGGCCTCAGGTCATGCTAGAAGTTATCTTCCCATAATAGTTCAACATCCAGAAATCATTAAAAACTAGGATTTCTTGGAGAGACTAACACTGCTTGTTCTTCCATGTCTGTAAAAGATGAATAGATATGTTTTTTCCCCTTCAGAAAAGGGTTACATTTTTTGTGTTCCTGAGATGAAACATAAAAATTAGTACATGGCATATTTATATTTGCAATTTTATGAATGTGATGGAAGCTTGGCACACACAAACAACAGATGTTCCTTCAGAAGAAGTACAAGTGCTCAGAAAGAAGTTTCCTCAGTTGTTGTCAGAAGAATTTTGACTACTTTGAACTAAGGTGGAAAAGAAAAAGAAAGTTTTATATGCAGCTGTCTATAGTCAGGTTGCAATCAACTTTCCCCTTCCCCTCTGTGATCTTCTAGATGCTTCGCTGTTTCAATACTCAATGAGGCAAACTTGTCTTTTTCCAGCTATTCTATGTTCAGGGAGTTCAAAGCAGATGGATTCTATGACATGTTCCTACAATTTGTAATTTGAGCCTGGCCAAAAATGCAGAAACATAATCCTGCACTTTTTTTTCATTTTGTCTAACTGTTAATAATTCAGGTTTTCTTAGTATAGGGAACAAGACCAGAAATCATCACATTAAATACCAAGCAAATCAACAGAAAGAACCATTTTTTTAAATCTATATGTGCATATGTATTATACAATTATAACTCTAAACTATATATTCAATGTACCAAAGAATTCAAGTAGGTTTGAAAAAATACTAACATTTTGATTAGAGCTAAATGTTTCTTTCAGTCTTAAAGAGACTCAGGTTTTAAAACAGTGCTTTCCCTTAGTTAAAGTTCACTGAAAAGGCTGCTATCCAATATCATTAGCAATTTAAAGTGCCAAGAGTGATTAATTATTAAAACGTACTATGTCCAAATATGAAACTTTTACTCAAGTACTGGCAAAACCCTAGCAGAACTAAGATTTCTGAGTTTCTTTCACTGCAACCATCTGGTAAGAGTGAGGAAAGAATACTTTTTTTTTTTTTTTTTTGACAGATCTAGCTTTCCATGTACCACTACATGAAACAATGTAGTGATGCTTCTCCAATACTTTTTAATCTCTAGAATTTTAGAGCCACCTCTGGTGTCTTTGTATTTAATAGCACTCGCTGTATTTTTTTTCTCCATTAGCTTGTCTGTTTGCTTTCTGTGTAAGCCTCTGGCATCCACTATACCTCTGGCACGCGTGCAGCTCAGCTCCACATATTGTTATGAGCCACCTCCTTTTGTTTGCTTTAAACATGCCACCCACCGATTTGATCTTTCAGCTCCATGCAAAGGGTAGTGCTCCCCACAGGGAACAGTAACTCCTTATTCACCCCATCCATGCCACTTCTTATGGAGCTTCATCTTGTACCCTGAAAAGTTTTCAGTCTTTATTGCTTATTTTGCATTCAAGGCTCACTGTTTTGCATGTAAACTCAGAATCATCTCTCTGGTGCCTTTATGGGCCCGCTTAAATTTATGTATATTGGGTCTCATTTGCTATTTTACAGTGCAATCATCATCCATCACGCAATCCTTTTGGGTTCATGCAACTGTTTTCAGCTTGCTGTTGCCTTTGCCACTACCTTGAGTAACTTGTGTCATTGCCAAACTCTGCCACATTATTCACCTCCTTTTCCAAGCCTGTGGTAGGTAATTTGACAGCACGGCCTCAGCATTACTAGATTTCTGTGAGAGTCCTGTAATAACTATGATAAATGTTTTTTGGATGGAAATCTAAGGAGACTAAATATGCTAAACTTGTCTTAATACTGGCCAACTTGGGGCAGGGTGGAGGGAGGCTGTTTGCAAAGCTTGACCTCCTCTCACAAATCCCGCACTGAATCATTCATCCACACCCACTAACTCAGTTCTTCAGAGAACAGAGGTTCAGGGGTTTTTACCCATTTTTCCAAGAAAGATTTCAGGCTTTCTTCCAAAATTAACAATACATACGGAAATCTGTAATTTCAGGGAATCAGAAACGAAAAGAGAAAAAAAAAAGGAGGGGGGGAGAGAAGCTTAGAATACTTTAAATGTGTATTCGCATAACATTTAAATATGTGCAAAATTACTTTTCTAGGGCTACATGAATAACCTTACAATTTAAAAACTCACTAAAAGAGAATTTTAATATGAATTTTGGTAGGCTTCCAGAGTCTTAATACACCTCAATACTGTGAAGAAACCAGGTCAAATTAGAAGGAATAGGATCTAGAATACTTTGGCTTTACAGATTTTGACTGTATTAAAAGCTTCCCTTTCCCATCCAGAAAAGATCCCTTTTCACCAGCAGTGAGACTACATACACTACGCCTGCAACTCGCACTATTTCCTGTGGTGCTACACAGGAAAAACAGTTACAGATAATTCAAAAAACCTTTACTAACTCTTAAGTACAGAAGGCATTTCTAGCAAAAGCTCTTCTATTAGCAAACATTATTAATAACTACCTGAAACTTATAAGACTAACATACGAAATGCAAACACTTACACAGGGCCTAAATTCTACAAAGCAGGGAGTAAATAGTACACACTGCAAAAGACATACCAGTGCAAAAGACATGCCCTGGAAGGGGCAGATGCAGATGCAAAAGTACGGTACAAACTGATGTTTAGCTATTCCACTTTTCTCAATTACTTTTAAACAGTTTAACTTGGAACAAAATTATTAAGCAGGCTACAGAGACAACTCATGTCCTTTTCAAGTAGGTGTTACCATCATTGACTTTTTTGTAGTCAATGTAAACTAAAAATAAACAAACAAAAATAAACAACAGAAAAATCCACAATAACAGTGGTTACTTGCCAAGATAACATGGTAAAAGCTAGAGTGGCAAATAAAAGGAAACTAAAACATTTCATGTATATGCGGAAAAGACTTTGCAATGGTCAGAGGCAAGCATGAGGCTTTGGCTCCGTACTGAAACAAAAATATTTCAGTTTACCGTAAGTTTCCTAATAATTATTTTGAGAGTGTGCACATGAGAAGAAGCTCATAATAAACATATGCCTGAGATCTACCAGCTTAAGATCTTCTTGTGCTTATCAAACACCTTCGCCACTGTCTACGCAGTATCAACAACTCAAGTCGATTCCTCGTCTTCAAAAATCTCTTAGGACAAACAAAATGGCATTTCAAAGTCCCTCAAAAATCTTAAGACCCAAGAAAAAGCTCTACAAAAGTTCTAAATTTGTACAAGAGCTGCAGCCAAATGAAGTCTCTCCCCCCAGGTCAGAATCATCTGGGCTGCGGCCCAGTTTTCTCCTGCCATCATCCCATCTTTTCCTGGCACTATTCCTCTGCCGCTAGCCTGACAAAAGCATCACATCGCATTAAAAGCTTTGTTAAGTTCATGATGGTGTTGCCTAACTAAGTCACATCTATGTTTAATCACACTTGTTAAAAGTGCGTCTTTTTATTGTGTTGCAGAGATTTCAAGAAACACCAGACACTGTTATCTACTCACAAAACGCCATGTTATTCCAGCTAGAACTGAAGCATTTACACATCCAAAATTAAGCTTAGAAGATTTTCATTCGACAGCAGCAGGGGAGCTGCTCTCCCCTCCACGTCAGGAGAGCTGCACTGCCTGTAACCTACACAACATTAAGCACCAGTAAAGCACAGCATTTGAACCTACTGGTCCCCACAGTAAGATATCTAAAGTCTGTATCCCATAACAGACACCTCCAGTATATTCATTGTGCCTCACAGGAGGGGAAGTATTCAAAATTAAACAACTGGCTAATAAAGTACGCTCTGTCTTCCTGCTATTAAGACAACCAGAAACTTGCATTTTTGAAAAAATGTGAGATCCAGAAGCAGGAAGAAAAGACATGCATGGTAGATTGGAGAGAGTTACGACAGGTGACAGGGCAAGGAGGGGCTTACTTGACTTCTGATGGTTAACTGGAAATTCACAGGGCTCAGAGCTGGAAGTGAGTTAATCTCAACTGATTTAGTTCTGAATTACCTTTAAAACAGTCACTCAATTAGTTGCAATCTAATCTTTAAGAGAAAGGAACCAGAAGAGCCAGAGAGGATAGGGAAACTTTTTTTCTCCTTTCATAGGAAAAAACAAAAAAAAAAGAGAGACATTAAGTATTTGAAAAAAACAGCAAAACTAATTCAGGCAAATTGCTCTATGAAAGAGGAAGACAGGAGGCATCTGATGAATTCCAACATGAAGGTACAGATCAGATCTAGTGGTTTGATGACACTATTAGATAAAGAAAAATATATTTCTTTAAAAAGATTATTGATTCAGGAAAATGTGGCTTATGAGACAAAGTGGCTTGCAGATACACTGCTCTTTGAGATTCTGCAAAACAATGCAACAGAAAGAACTGGTATTTATTTTGATTTGCCATCAAGATCAATGACGCAGAAATGTTTCTAAAGAAAACTCCACAGCAGTAAGATCTTATACGACGTGACTGTGATGGGGAAGCGATGCGCCTTTATACTGCTTCTGGCTATTTTTCCTTTAAAGGAATTTTTATTTTCAAATTCAATATTTTTCTTGTTTCACATTGAAAAATGCCTTCAGTAATCTATTCTCATGTAATATCCACAACACTCATGCTAAAGAATTTCACATGTCAGTACATTTATCACTGTTTTTCCAAATCTAGTCAATAGAGTGAAGAATTCAAAACTCTTAAATTTTTATCAATTGTGTTTCTAATGAGAACTAGATTAAGCATTTTAATTTTAAAGACATCGTGCACCATTTTTTGTCCTTCAAGGAAACAAAACAAACTGGACTGCATCATTTTTTAAAATCCCTATTAAATCTCAGAACTCTCAGTAATTTGAATGAAGCTTTTTTAAAAAAACTGGTTCTCCAAAAAAAAAAATCACAATTTCACTCAACATTAATGCTGGAGTTCACCCAAACTTCTTTGGTTTCTCATATTTAAGGTTCGAAAACTAACAGTGCAATAGTTATCTAATAACTTTTTGAGTACCACCTTAGGCAAACTAACACCGCAACATTAAATTTGGCCCATATATTTTCACAACTATTTTTGTAACCACAACTGAAGTCTTAGCAACTTAAGAACACAGTTGAAGATTGGATATATGCTTCATTTAGGCTGTTTTAGAAAATGTTCCTACTTCAAGCTATCCTTTCCAAATATTTAATTTAATTTAATATAATAAGCTGTTGTTAAAATCAAAATGAATGTATCGATTTTGTCATGGCTATGGAAATCAGTTAATTTTTCAGCTTTCAGTTTGGAAAACAGAGGTTGTTTGAATACAAAGATTGCTGTCATACAGTTTAATTGTTCATTTTTCTACAACACTGAAGATGATGACAGCTCATCGGACAGTTTTCTCTGAACGCTGCTGCTGTTCAGATGCTTTTTATCCCAAGCTCTGTCCCACTTGTATTTTAAAAAACAGTTTTGCCTCATTACACAGGGTTTCTGCAGTGTCCTTATCATGATGGAACTTTTCAGCACCAATTTTAGAGGTGGTAATCAAGCAACTCCCCTGTAACATCTAGGGGTGCAAATAATGGTTATTTTCATGAAAGAAAAAGAGAGCCTGACTGAAATACATCAGCAAGTTCTTTTAAGGAGCTGGAAAAAAAAATCTGAGCGTTATTGAGAGCCTCAGCTGCTTTCACCACTGCAGAGAATATCTAATACCAACTTTTTTCCTTTATGCAGGATTTATTTTTCTCCCCTTATTGTTTGCTTCCTGCTTACTGAGTGTGATGCCAATGAGTTCTGCATCACTAGGATAAGTTTTAGGGCAGGGCAGTATCTAATGCAACAAAACTAACTCTATATGATATAGCAATGAGATGCTTCATTTATTCTTATTCAAAAACGAATCTTTGAGTCATGGAAAGTACTGCCTTCAATTACTGATATTTTCTATATGCAACATAAGCAAGAGTTGCCACATCACAACATAAAAGCTGGGAAAAGCATGTGTTTATCACCTTCAATCTTTTCAGCTGATTTACTGTTTCACGTTAACGTCACTAAGCACAAGCACAATATGCTCTACTCACCAAATAAATTGCTTGAATGTCCTTGCTTAGATATGGGTTTCAGTTCATTTAATCCCCAAGCGTAACGCTTATAATTATCCCAGGCATGTTTCATCATCTGTGGGGAAACGAAAGGAGGATTTTAATGTTGATTTAGCAAGAAGCCACAGCAAATACTAACTTGAGAATATACTCAATATTAAACATATTTAATTCTATGCTTAATTAAATGTGTTGCATGCATTAGAACTAAGAAATATTTTACAGACAACTAACAGTAGCATTGTTCTCCACATGCTCATGGTAAGAATTCTGTCTGTGAAGTCCATCTCTACTGTTACATGCATGCTTATAAGGAAGTCATAATAAAAAAATAGTTTTTACAGAGAGAAATTTATCATAGAGCACATTTACTCATGTAAGCGTTTGTTTTTTTGCGTTTTTTTTTCCCCCGAAAACCTTTCACCAAAACTGTCAGACATAGGTGTTCATTTAAGAAGTTGGTATTTTATTCTGCTTTTTTTAAGATTGGAAATAGGAACAGCTCACAGTAATCATTAGTGCCTGGCAGAGTCACACATAAAACTAGCTTATTCAAGCGCAATACAGCTAATAACAGAAGAAAGAAGCTAGAATGGCAGAACAATATCTGTGAGAAAACATGAAAAATATGCCCTATGTTTTCCTCTCTCTCTCTAAGTTATTATGCTATCATTTTCTATGATCAGTGCTACTGTACGTAACATTAGCTACTTCCAGGTGTCATTTTGTAGAAATAGTGTCAGAAGCTGGCAGCAGATGGACTGAACCCCTCTCAACTAAAGCACATTCAGCTCAAGGAACTCAAGGACACTTTGAACATCCCCCCACAGTGATTAGTTAGACATAGCCCTAACTATGTTTTTTGGGCAGATGTTGGCCAAACATCATCTTTTAACCCTCAGGAGCTACTTTCTTCAGGGGGTCAGCAGAAGGATCTTGGCTTTATACAGCAGCAGGAACAACATTGCTTGGGCCACCCTGCTCCTCCCTTCCAGGAGGCAGCGCAGGGCTGGGAACGCCTGGGGTCGTCTTCAAGACACTAAGTGACAATCTCAAACCTTCTCCAAGATGCTGCTCCAGGCTACCAGTTGACAACACTGCGCTGCCCTTGCTTTTGGTCCTCCCCTCGAGGCTACACGTGTCAAGGATAATTTGGTTAAATGGCAGCTATAATCCCAAATTCTAAAGCAACAGCTTGAGGGCATGCTGATAATAGTAATCTTGCACTGCCTTCCTTCCTCCTCCCTTTGACATAATTTTTCTATGTAACTGAGCAATTAAGGATCTGCATTACGCCAGGCTATACTAAATGACAACAGATCCTCTAGAATACTGTTGTGCTTGTGGGAATGAGTGTCTCTTGCCTGTTTATAGAAGCGTAAATGTGTCTCTATCCACCAGGAAAATTCAGGGACCTCGGTTTACTCTAGAACTTGCTTTGGACCAACTTCACCAATGCAAGGATTTAGCATCTAAATGAGATTTTGGCAGAAAGAGTGAGAAGCTGTATGGAAATGTTGGTAAGCAACAGTGCATGTCAGGAGCATTTTTTCCTCAACACAGAGCTGGTAGCACAGAGTTAAATAACAGAGCTCATATCTACGTGGCATTCCCTGGCTACAGAGATCAAGATTATATTAAATTGATCATTCAGATACAGCATAAGGCTAAGTGATTTTCAAATATACTAATTAATATCCAAGGTATTTTGCACACTATACAAGATTAAGCTGCCCTTCAGTCACGTACCAGACCAGTAGGTTCTGCTTTGAATACTGAAGCATCAAACATTTTAGACAGGCTAAATCCTGACCTGCACTGAACCTGCCATTTTTTTATGTTCTGTCAAAGTTTATTCTCCTCAAAATCACATCATTTTATTGTTGTTTTTGTTGTATTTAATAATAACCTAGGAGCACCACATAGAAGGGCTGTCTTATTTTTTAAGACCAAAATTGTAACTGAGTGGTCAGAATCAAAGTGCCTAAAGTTACAGTTTCATAACAAAATTGGAGAGGCTCAAGCCAGTATTGCCACAGTCCCACTCTTCTTCCCTTCTTTTCTCCTGGCACATCCACGCTCCTTCTCTTGCACCAGACATCTGGTGTGCGTCTGTCCCCATATCAGGTGACTTCAGAGAGCAGAAACTCTACAAATTTTTGTCCTTGTTGGGGTTGAGGATCATTTTTGTCCTGCCTAGCTTCCCGGGTCTGACTGCTGCATGCTGAGTATTGGAGCTGGTGAAAAGGCAAGAAGTGAACGATGCCAAACCCCAGTCAGTTCAGCCAAAACAGGCACGAAGGACATGGCATTGCAAGATGCCCCACATGGGCTCAGGAGCCTTCACTTCTTCCAGCCAGTCTGCATTTTGATCAGATTGCACTGTAAATGCCAGCATCTCACTCCTAACAGAAACACTTCAGCTACCTTATTGCTAGTAAGCCCCAAGGCAGTAAGAGAGGTAGCTAACCCAGCCAGTAGACACTATCTTCTAATAATAAGTAATGTTACATGTTAATGAACAGCAAGTTTTTTTTTTTTCTTGTTTTCAAGTGACCTCCCATTGCTTCTAGGGCTACTCAAATGGTGTGGACTCACCACTTGATAAGATATTATAAGACATGAACCCAAGAAGCTAAACAAATGCACAAAAAAAGGTGATTGGGGAAGCAGGGAGATCCCCCCAGGCCCTTCTCCATTTCCTTGAGAAATATAAGCTACCAACCAAAAGATTTTTTTTAAGCCAACCAAATACTTAATTAATTAAAAAAGTCTAGATTCAGATAGAACATCAAGCTTACTAAGCATGTTTCCTCAGGCAGGAGAGGCACCTTCAGCTTATTTTCGCTTTAGTTTAGATGTTCACAGATTACAGACATAACAATTAAAGCAAAATATGTCTCCCAAAACTGCCAGTGAACCCTCTAGTGTTTCAGGGAGCCAGGAATTACTTTAGCTAAACACATACATATGTGTCTATTTAGCCAAAGATTACTAAAATGCAGTATAACTGTGTTTACTGTGTGAAAAGCCCAGTGATCTAAGTAGGCTAAAAAAACATTTTAATTAACACTATCTGCTTGGTAAATAAGTCACAGTTTGTGCTTCTAACTTAGCAAGAAGTCTTATTCATTAGAATTCAGCACATTGAAAGTGCTCTATACGATTTTCGCTCTGTAAGATTTATGGTTCTGTACCAAACTTCCCACTAGAATGAATTTGCTACTTGTTAATAGCTTTGTTTTCTATGTAAGAATAAAAAAGCTCCAAAACGCTGAACAACAACTTGAACAAGCCCAAGTCAGAGATAATTAAGCCTTTCCTTCAGCCAAATTCCTAGCACTGAAAGTTTAGGAACAAACTTCAACAGTTATGTGGATAAATGTATCTATCTTTGAGTCTCCACTGTTGAGCTGGCATAAAACTTCCCTAAATTGGTATTTACAGCTATTTTTCACTTGACGATAAGACCCTTTTGATCACTTGCTGACGGCTTGCACAAATATTTTTGATCACTAGATTTTTCTGAGCAAGCTCCACCTTTACCAAGAACATCTATATTTCAGCAAAATAACCCCAGTCTTGTAAAAGATGGAAGCTCCCAGTGACGAAGGATGTGCTACAGCTTGTGACCAGATGACTCCAGCAGATACTCTTAAACTCCTCTACAGCCTGAGTAGTAAAGTGATTTCATTTGACTGCTTTCCAGTAATCCCTTGGTACTCCTCCAGGAGGGCAATAGGCACAGTTACATTTGCATACTGCTTAATTCTTCTAGCTTTGCTCAGTGATACATCTCAGTGAATCTGAAATTGCAGAAGATCCTGACACCTCCCTGGGAAGCCCTGTGTCTACATCAGCAAAGTCTGGCTCCAACAGAGACCTACCGCAGGCCTTTTGGATGCAGTAGCTGAGTGCTTGACTTCCAAGAGCTCCCTTCCTGGTTAAAAGCAGACTACTTTTAATCTTCAGAAACGAAGCACTCATTTTTACTTAGAAAGAAATTGGAAGGGGCTAAAATACTACCCCACCTCTGAGGAACAAGGAAATGTGCTATTATAATTGCTAGCAGCAAATGGACTTAAGCACATGTGTGTTTACTTCGATGGATGAGAAGAAAAAGGAGGTGAAAGTCTGACAAGCTTCACAAAAGGCCCCTCACATTTCTCTCTTCTGCAGAAATTTTTTTAAAAGATAATTTTAAAGCCTTTCTCCATCTGCTGTACATAAGCAAAATATACATATATTCTCCAGAAATAAAGACTTTTAATACAGCTGTTATGCTGGCCAGCCAAAAAATGATGACCCTACACTCTCATTTATCAGTATTTTAGTTGCTCTTATCTTCCAAAGCACTAACATAGTGCTCTGTGAGTGACACAAAAGCTGCCTGAAATGTAAGGAATAGAGTCCTAGTCCAACAAGAATACCCATGATTTTAATTTTGAAATGCTGCCAGAAAACAAGACCAGGGCTGAATCAGCACAGTAACAGTGATATTGAGATGCAAACTTCCACAGTGCCAGGTGGAGGGCAAATAATAAGATCTTGATATGACGTATTTTAGTAGTTAAATAAAACCTGGGGAGATGTCAAAGAGGATCTCAGGAAAAAGAACTGAAGCAGATTTTAGAAATAAGGTATTAAAGCAAGCAAATAAACAAACCAAAACTCAGACCTTGAAGGCAGTATCATCCATATCATCTACAGAGTCACTTAAATCATGTCAACACAAGAGAGAGAAGAGTAGGACTCAAATACTACTGGAAGGCTGGCAGAATAAAACTAAACTTTTCTATATCTTTACTGTACTTTCTTTGTTTTGAATAACCTTCTCCTCAGTCCAGAACACAGAAGCTTTTTACAAGTTTAACGTATTCTCACCTGTTAAGTTAGTTGCTTACCAGAACTTCCCGTTCACTCAGTCTGGATTCCCCCAATCTTCCCTCCCTTCTGTTGCTGCAACTAAAGCTTCAATCTTTCACAGTACCAGTGAGAGGAATAAAAGAAGTTGCAAGAGTTGGTAAGAAACCTCTACACAGACTCCACTTAGACGTTCCCCCCATACAACAGAGCCAGGCCAGCTGATGACTTCCATGTGGCATCTCCAGCACTGCAGGTTTGTCACAGTACCATTCTCCCCAACTACTTCTATCAACCATTATGAAAAACTCAAATTTTAGGAAGAGCAAACTGACCTATTATTTCATTCCCACTACTGTTGATCAAACAAGTCTCAGAAGAAACCCAGGGAAACAACTATTCCCAACTGTTTTCACAGTCTCCAAGTTCAAATGAAGCCAAATCACAACACAACTGAGATTCTTCACAACCTCTGCAGGTTTCTGGAAGATGATCAAACAGGATCTTTCTATGAAAACATTTTATGATCACCCTAAGTTGATCCAGTAGAGGGGTTTTCTTAAAATCATGCTGCATACGTAGAAGAGCTCTTTTTTATAAACTATTATGGAATCTACAGTTTATCACAATGAGCAATGTTTGGCTTTTTTAAAGTTATCAGAAGTACTACATTTCTGTTTTACTACATTTCACTTCATAGTGGCATTCAGCATATTCTTGCATTTCTAAAGAGTTAAGAGTTATTTGCTGAATTTCTTGACATCTTAAATAATCTGCATCTTAAGACACATAAAATAATAATAGACTTATTTTTCTCTAAATTTCCATAGATAGCACTTTTTTTTCCCTAGGATTAGGAACCATAATAACATTGTGAAACCATTTGGTAATTTCCTTTATTTCAGAGCATGACCTTTGCTACTTTTGACATTATTTGCTCTTACTATGTTGGGTAGGACTTTAAACCTGTCGCTTCAACCTTTTCCTGCAGCTCTGCTGGTAGTCCCATTGCATTCTAACACCTTTCCATCTAGAACAATTTCAATTACTAATAATAGACTTGGATTACCTTAAAATCCATCTTTTTCTTCAGAGTAAATTAAAACAGCATTTGCATCTTTCTATCCTGCTCAGATTTGCTCTATAGCTAAATTCTAGGAAAAGATTTAGGGTGTTTTACTGTAGTTACTATTTTGTTAATTAGTTTATAGTCATGTATAAGTAGACATATACTTATGCCTACAGACTAATATGACTGTTTTTTTAAGTTATTTTATGTATATTGTTATGTTAGAGCGCTACTAACATTAGAGTTCCAGTTATTTTTTACAAAAAAGGAAAACCCTCAAAGATAACTTCTTGACTAAAGATCAGGATTTACTAGAAAAAAAAACAGATGAACAAATCAGAGTATTACTTTATACTCAGCCCTTGTTTTCTGTGGTAGAACCGCATCTAGAGCTTTGCTTTAAATTAAAAATCAGCACCTATAATTAGAATATTCCTCTAAGCACTACCTTTTATTGATTTATTTAATTAATATTTTTATTCCAGAAGCAAAACTGCAAAAAATATCCTAAGAAGGTTCATCTCAGTGGACACCGCTCAGATTTTGTCTTGAACCTTACTCCAGTGACAACACATTCAATTTTTTCTCCTGGCACCAAAATTTATTTTTCTCATAAAACATGTAAAACTAGTCCTGTCACTATGAAATTTTAATTTCTTGCTGCCAGGTAAGAGGTTATATTTATATGTATTGTAGATCAGAAGGTTGGCAGATTCCTGGTGTTTATAACCTCATTTTCTAATGGCATCATCCCGAGTTAAGAAGCAAGTCGCACTTGCCCTGTCAACGTGGGTTTAACAGCCACAGCCAAGGTGTTGCTCTTTCCACCTTAGCAGATGGAGGCCAGATGGACACTGCAAAGGGCGTTTGGTTCAGGTCCTTTAAGTACTTTGGGCCATTGGCCTTTCAATCCAGCCAAGGAAACCCTCAAAGGAAGCTTTCTATTAGTTAACGGGCCAGTAAAAACCATTCCCAGTTACCACTAAGAAGCACCTAGAGATTTTAGGAGCATTTAGGGGCTGGTCATTTAGTTTATGGCGCTTCGTATTGTAATGGGAATTGAAAGCTTCAAGAACACAAGTATAAGTATTTTTGAAACTTATATCTACAAGATAGGATATTTAGTACTGTTCTGGGGGGAAGATACCTAGAACTCTGAAAAATGTCAACATAGCTAGGTTAGCCAAACTGATTTACAGGTTTCTCCATCAAATATTAAATGCCCATATCATGAAATATTTTATTTATTTCCATATTTGATGTTCTACATTAAAAGGACAGATGAGTAAAAACTGCTGCTGTACTTCAGGAATTATCCCACAAATAATCCATTTGTGCCTCTCCCCCAAATAAACCCAAAAGTCTAAGTAAATTTGCAGATTAAAAAAAAAAGTAGAGAGAAAATGAAAACACTAAGGACCATTGTGATGATTAATTCATCATCTGTACTGCAAAGCTCTTCAAAAATCCTCAAATGTAAAGCCTGACAGAAATGTTAAGTATTATTCCCACGTGTTAAGTTACAGATAAGCTTCTGTTCTTATACTCTCTTCTCCTCACTGTGGCTTGTAATCATCTTTAGCAGTGCATTCAACTATCCAACTAATATTTAGCACATGCTGTTATGGGTATCATTTCTAACCAGGGACAGACATTGCAGAGTGCTGCATTCTGTTATACATTTTCAAAGGAACAACCTATCCCACTAATTACATAAGAAGAATTCTAATTAGAAGGTTGCATTCTTCCAATGGAGAATGAAAAATCTGCAATTAAGGTATTTTGTACACTCAATTCTATTACTGCATATTTTACTTAATGTAAAAGCATATAGAAAAAAAAAGACTATTTTGTATTAGAAAAAATATCATCAGGCCTGATGCTTTGGTATGTCTACATCGAAAAAAATATCAGGAGTTAGTTTACTTGAAAAATATTGTATAACATATCAAGTGACTCACTGACAATAAAGCTATGTTTTATTGATTTGTCAGCTCTCTCTCTTAACAGTAAAGGTTTTCCAAAGTTATTATATGAATGAAAAATGGAAGGTACCATAGTATTTTACAATTAGGTTGCATGCGAGAGCTGTGTGTTATTACTTTGTTACTGCATAGCTCTATTTAGTAGAAGGTGTAGAGTGTTAATGCAGAGAAACTTGAATGAAGACCATAGTTCATGTCCAGACTTCAAATCCTTACAGCTTTCGGTACAGGCTAACGAAGGTCTTATTCTTACTTGCCCTTTGCAACAATACTGAGATAGGTGTAGCACAGAAGCATACTAGTCAAGGATCTTTTCCTCACTAAATAAAATCTAGGAAGGCATGAGCCACACACAACTCTTCACAAATTATGAAGAACAGAGTCCTTACATTTTCTGCAGTCCAAGATCCAGCTAATTTCAACCAAGTGAAATTATCACTTTTATGAAAAGGAAAGGTGTAATTCAAAAATCTTGCCCATATATTTATCAGTCCTGTCAGACCTGCCTTACCCTGCCTTGAACCATGCAAAGCTGGGTGAGAAGATCAGTTCTAGCTCAATTTTAGATTCATTCACTTCAGTTTTCTTTTTACCAATGTACAGAAAGCAAAGTAGATAAGAAAGAAAACTAATTGGTTTAAAAACTGTAGGATGTGGATGTTTTTGTTTGTTTCTCCCACCAAGTAAGCTGGGATTTGAATGTTTTCTGTAGGCATTTGAAAAGAGTTTTTTCCTAAAATTATTTGTCATGAAAGGGTCGATTAAGTTGCTATCATGCTGCTTTTGCCTCCAACTCTCAATTATTAGTGGAGGAATAAATTGCACATTCTCAGTAATTACACTAGTAGAAAAAAAAACATACAGTATTGAAGTAGAGCAGTACATAATTGAGCATAACTGACAATGTCGAAGCAGCTCTATTTTCAGATCACTTCAGTTTCCATTTACATCTGTGGACATCTACAAGATGGAAACATTTGATGAACCATTTAAGTCAAATGAAAACAAACACAAGAGCACTCTAAGGAATCAGGAAATGGATCTCATATGGCTGCTACCTTACAACTTAGCAACTGTTGCCATGATCTGCATTTGAGAAAATATCTGATGCCTAAAGTTCCCCAAGTTATTTTTCTTCTTCCAAAGCAAAATCCTCTTCAAATACTCAACAAAACAAAAAGTCAGGACACCCTAGGATAGAGAGAGAAGAACTATTTCTTTATAACTAGTGTAGAGGCCAGATGTTATTTCTTCAGAAGATCTATGATTTCACAGGTTTGATTTGCCCACTTCAATTAGAAATAAAACAATCCAGGGATGTTCAGATATTTTTCTAAGGAGAATCGCCAATGGCTATTTTTCCAAATCCAATCATGTAGATGCTTTACATTACAGAAACATATACTTTACGTTAGAAGTTTATGTAGAAAAAAATATATATCATAAGGAAGTGCCCGAGAACTCGGGAGAATCCCTGTTGACGACGAAAATTAGAGGAAAATGCGAGGAAAGAAAGGAAGGAGGGAAGGAGGGAGGGAGAAAGGAAGGAAGGGAAATGAATTTGTGAAAATACTACCCTTAAGAACGAGGGCACACACTGACTCATCCCATCAACAGGATTTTTTTTTTCCTGGCCTACTTAGGACTTGTTGCAGGTTTGAAGAACTCCCAGGACAAACAGTGTGAGCAACCAGGCTCTGGCAGCTGCCTGATACAATCACGCTTTTGTTCTCCTCTCTTTCCTACTGTTCTTTAAACAGTTATCTGATAAGCTTTGCTTCTAATTAGATTATGAATAATTCATGGCAGGGACTTTATCTCCTACATGTTTGTTAAGTATCTGGCACTACATAGCCAGGCTGCTGCTCAAGTTCCCAATCACAGCGGGAGTAATGTAAATAAAAAGTAAGCAGGGTGCTATGCAGTACAACACATCCAGATGAAGTGACTGACTAATATCAAGGTGATTTAAGGCCCTGTTTTAGAGCATGATTAAAGTCACACACACAAAACAGCTTATAGAACCTTTTTTTTTTTTTTTTTGCTTCAATACAAATGATCTCATATAAAAGGTTAACAACAGTGCACCAGGACACTAAGATTACTGGTGCTCCTGTACATCTCTGTATGCACAAGTTTGTTGACAGGATAGCCTGTTATGTCCCTTGGCATGTCACATCAGGGACTTACCTGCCCTGCAGGCATGCAGCAGGCCAACACTTCTACTGAGACATAAGGGCTTCCTGTGCCTCTGTACGATTTTTCCTTTACTCGAGGCTGTGAGACTTTGATCTCCTTTTACCCCTATCATTAGCTACCCCTCAGACTTGGAAAACTAAGCAGTGACACTCCAGCAATGGAGACACTGGAGATGGTCCTATGACTGAAACCTACTTTCTAGAGAAATGCCCCTTCTAAACTACCTGAAAGGACATGGCATGAAGTACTCGGAACCTCACATCATTGCTATTTTCCTTCTCACATTTTGAACGTTCAATCCTCACTCTTTCTCTCTCCAATTTTACTTTTTATACACAAAGTCCATAAGGAACAGGCTTTTATCCACCCCAGGACATGGAAAGTGCTGGTAAGTTTAGTTCTGACCAAGCAGACGGACCTATCCAGGACAAGAGGAAACAAAACCAACCGCAGAAGTTTCCCAGGTTCCTACAAGTTAGAAAGATTCGACATGTATCCAACAATCCAGCCTCACTACCAGACTGTGTTTAGGGATTGGCAGTTTAGGGATAGCGGAAAAATTACTTAAGTTTTAATCATGCCATGCAGGCACTGAAGGGCAGAATTTCAGAGGCATCTCCTAGTGTAATTTTAACTTTCTTTTGAAGCAATTATTTTGGATTTTTTGCAGAACAGTTTGGTCTTGAGGAACAAAAAATAAACAGTGAGTCATGCATTATCAGTAGGTTTGGGGCCATTACAGACCTAGTTAGGTAACTAGTAACAGTAAGTAAAAACATGAGATAAACCATTTATAAATATTGCATTAGATATGAGCCAATGAGAGACTTCCTAAGCTAGATATTGGTGCTGAATTCAAAGCTCGGCACTTTGAGTTTTTCAAAATGCTGAGCACTGAAATAACTACTTTTCCCATCCTTTAAGCAGTCAGTGCTTGACAAGATGCCAGCCCAGACTGTATCAAATCCCTACCCACATACTACTAATTCTCAGCTACAAGGATTTTTTTTTCTCTTTTCCTCTTTTTTCCTCCTGCTATCAAATCCATCCTTCCCTTCTTTTACCTCTCCAGTGTCCAGTTAATGGAGTCAAAAGAAATTGAGGCACTCTGCTCTTATTTTTACTACAGATGCGCTTTCAGGAGTCAGAAAGCCTGCTCAAAAAGTATTTATGGGGATTAATCTGATACAGAGTTGCTGCATGGATCAACAGCTAAGCCCATGTCATTACCACTAAGCACAGAAAGGCGTCTTCAGTCTCATGGTCTGAAATTGGAGAAAAAGGGCTGGACTGCCTCCCAAGAGCTAAATGCCACTTGCACAGAGGTTAAAAGCAGATAATATTCATTCATCACCTTAAAAAAGATTATAGAAAATAAATAAATAAGCTGCATAAAGTGATAAGCTGCAGCGAGGTGGGCAGGGGCCGCTGCAGTGGCAGGAGCTGGAGCCCTGGCCAAGGAGTTTTCCAGAACCAGTGGACACAGCCTGACCCAATGGATTCAGGCAGGTCTAACCGTGCCGCTGAGTTGGCCTGAGCTCCATCAGAGACCTTGTGAGCTCCCTTCCAGCCCAAACTCTTCCTTCATCCCCCTAAATATCACCTAGCTATCCCCCTAGAGCTCAAATTCCAGCCTGAGATTCTGATCGAGTTTGAGAAGTCATAGTTCTAATCTGGAATATTTGAAAGATAATATTTCAGCCTTCAGAAATATTTAAAGGTATTTTCTATATTGCATAAATTGATTCAGCAATGCAAGACACTGTTGGATTAATTCAGATAAGTTAAAGCAAGTTAATAACTATCTACTTACTGGCTTAGTTCAAGAAAAACAATTAAGATAATCAGCCCCTAGAGGAATATGGGAAAGACCTAGTATCATATATTTTCGTGATTTCTGCTCATTTCACATTTATACATACTTATCTTGGCTACGACTGATCAAACAACTTGCTCAGCACTGCATTTGATTTTAAAAGAAAATTATTTTGAGAGAGATTTATTCCTGCAGCCGATAAACTTGCTCTAGGAAATATAGGCTACAACATAACAAATTTCCAGATGTGAAAATTTGTTATTGTAAATAGTCATCACTCTATGAACACCAAAATACTATCACCAAAACAAAAATATGCTGAAAGGTTATTTCCCTTAAATAGTTATATCATAGTATTTAAAGTTTGTATTTTAAACATTATCATTCTTTACATGCAATTTATTTTTCCTCTTGAAGCATTTATATAATCATCTGGTCTGTGGATCTTGACATGACCAGTATTTGCAAGTTTCCTAAAATACATGACACTCAGATCCTAAGTTTTTTTTTGCTTAATTCCATATACACTTTACAGAACAGTGACCAATTTTTAAAATTAGGCTCCACTGCAGAAAAGGAGCAAGACATTTCCTCTCATGCCCAACACGTGAAATGTGCCTACTGGTGTCTATAGTGATTTCCTTCATTCACGCTAGAGTTAAACATGACAGCTTGGAAATGACAATTTTTCAGTGAGAATTGTGTACATATAGTGTTTTTTTTTTTTTTTTGAGGCATATAATTTAAAGATAATTTTAGATTTGTATTTATTCCTTTTAATGGGAAAATATGTCAGCTTTGCATTGCCATCTAACCTGACTAGTTTCTGTGTTTATGGTACCTTACGTTAATACAAGTAGTACATCTAAAAGATACAGAAGATGGGGTGTTTCTCACAAACACAGTCAAATCAAACAGTGCAGTCTCAAACCCCTGTCAACACCCAAGGCAGTAAGGGTGAGAATCACAGAGTTAAAATACCACAAGCTTTGAAATAGAGGAGGAAGAAAGGATGTTGACTGGACTGGTTCTCCAGTGACTACTTCTGCTTTCCTTTAATTCCACGTTTTATTTCAGGTCTCCTTAAATGAGGCCCATCAAAATACCTATTGTATTTATAAACCCTATACAGAATTAAAAGGCTGTCATTATAAACCATGATTTGGATAGTTCAGCCTCAACTGTCGAAAATAATCTGTGGAGTTTGCTGCTGCTGCTGTTCCTGAAGAAAAACATGCAAAATTACATGTCAAATATGAAAACCAAACATCCCCAAATCTCATAATAATTTCCCCAAATAGTATGTACATCAAATCACTCTGAGCTACAAGGTGTCTAGTAAACTAGAGCTGGTGAAGACTTTTCTGGCTTTTGTTTGTTCTTGTTAGTATGTTTTTGTTTTTTTAAAAAAGGTCCATGGTTAAAAGCTAACACAACCCTGCGTCCACCTCCCTTACTACTCCCATGGCCAGTGAGTGGGATTTGACACGTGGCTCCCAGGCAGGCTGGTGGGTGACGGACCGAGCGGGCAGGGAGCCGAGCTCTCCTCACAGCCAGCTTGACAGGTCCCTGTCAATTCTCATTTCTGGTTTACTGGCTTCCTGTGAGCAAACTGTGTAAATTCTGAAAACTATTTCGGGTGACACACTTCCAAAAAAATTTAAGTTGTTCTTTTGTCTCACGTTTCCTCCGTAGACCTCCAGGTTTTCTCCCAGAATGGTTTTTATCCAGCTCTGAGCTCAATCCTAGCAAACCTCCACTTCTCCTGACACCAAGGGCCCTAATCCAAACACAAACAGCAGTAACTATTCCAATAGAAAGATTTAGGAAATCCATAGCAATATTAAGTCATGACTTAATCCAGAGCAATATTAAGTTACGACTATGAAGTCATGAGGCAGTGAAATACTGGGAACGCAACATAGATTATTCTGGAATCTCTTCTGAGGCCTGGCCTCGGTACTGTAGGCTAACAGACTCCAGGTAGCGATACATGTGCGGGTGGCCCACCCTGACGGCGGTGCCTCCAACAAGATAACAACGCAAGCAAGGACGGCGTGCTACAGATAAGGGAAGGGGGACACACAGATGGGCCACCCTGCCTTGGGGCACCACTAACAAGAGAACAGCGCCAGAACGGGGTGGGAAGGAGCTTTTCCTATGTTTACAGCCCATTTACTGAGCATTTGGCTAATAATAATGCACTTTAATTTAAGATTGTTAGGAATGGTACCCATGCCATTCTGAAATAATTTCAGCATCTATCTTTAGGGTCTTTGTTGCTGTTGCCGTTCATTTCTCAAAAATAGATTTCTCTGAGCACAGGCCAGGCAACAATTATTCCAGTTCTCGGAATATCCCTTCCACAAGAATGAGCTAAATGAGCACAGGAGGCTCATCTGCTCCCCTGCCTCATCCCTAACAAAGTTTAAGGACAGGACAAGCAAGCAGAAATATTTCCTGTGAATATACCAGCTCTTCAGAGCTAGAGAGTCGGGGATCTTCCTGAGCCAGATGCAGCATCTGTGCAATTAAAAGCCCCAGCAGTGCTTTCCTCCACTGTTTCTTACCCCACTGTTTCCTAAACTCATGCAAATGGTTAGCATTCACCACATCCTGCAGCAAAGGCTTCACAGCTCAACAACATATTGCATAAAGAACAGTTTGTTTTGATTTTGTCACCTAGTGGTTTTACTTGACATGCCCTGTAGTGGGCAAAGAATAACATCTCTCAGCTTACGCTTAAGCACTTCTGAATCAACCACAAAAATTGATTTCTGATTGATTACTTATTTGGGAGATGCTGAATTCTACTTATTTTGAGAACTCTGAAACAAAGTGTGCTTTTATTGTGTCTCTGGCTGTCATATTTGTACTGAAGAGCAGATTGACTTTCAGAGATGTTCAAGTTAGATTCTTTCTAATCATCTATTATTTGTGCCTTATAAGCAGCTCAAGTGCTTTAAATCTGCCTTAGTTCTTGTAGACTAAAATAGGGAAATGGTTCTGACCTTTTCTGTAATGCTTCATCTATTGATAAAAGCCAATTGCATCATATAACAAATTACATCAAATAACTACATGCTCTTATAGCTTCTGTTTTTTACACATTGTTCATGACTAGCACCCTTTCTGTTACATTAACACACTGACTACCCATCTGTGATCTATCTGTTGCCATAATATTCATATTCACCTATTCATCTTGGAGAATGAAACTACCTAAGTCTAGAGCTTCTAGCTTTCAGGGATTCACATATATCACGTTTAGCACACTAAAGTAACACACCCCAGGGAGGACAGTTTAGGACAGCAGAGGCTTTATCCCTTCTAAGATAAGGTTTCCCCAGAGCTTCCTTGCTGAGCACACAGAGAAGCAGCCTGAACACACAAGCTATTTAGAGACTTCAGAGTTTTCAGAAAACTGTAATGTTTAATTCCTATATTTTTTTGATAACTTCTTGTATTAAAAAACAAAACAAAACAAAAAAACAGGAAGAAGTAGTTATTATTAGACTATTTACTATGTTTTCATAGTGGAAATGTGATGTATTTCAATCTTCTCTCTCGAATTTATTGATTTGAATCAGACATTTCTTCCAAATACTTCCCCACTGCTATGTGTAGGACTCCTTCCAGGGCAAAGCTACTTTGTTTTCTAATTCCAAAACTATCTGGGCCTTCTGACTTGTAATGGACCCTTGAAAATAACAAATTTCTGACACATTCATAAAAACATCGCCACTATCTGCTTTCTTAAATGCTGAAATTATATTATATCTTCCCCATGCACAGATGATGACTGGCCACATATGCAGAGTTCATCTGCGCATCACGACCTGAGTCTATGATGACAGCACTGGCATTTTCCCCCCAGGACATGTTAGGAATGTCTTGGGCATTACTTCTTTGAGCAGAACATAATATATCCTAATTGTCTTCTGCTACAGCAAAACATAACTCCGTAAGTATATGGCAACTTATTAGGACTACCAGCATCTAACTTTGCATGTAGAGGCATACTCAGGCAAACTGAGTTTCTATGTTCTAGCAGATTTAACTTTACTATTTAAATACTTAATTGCTCTTAATTTTAAGCAATGTACCATTTCATGGATATACCTACAGATATACCAGATACACCAGAAGTAAAATAAAGCACCTTTCTTAAAAATGAAGCAACATCTAAAAGTACTATGGACAAACAGAATTGGAGACTTAAACTGTCTACTGACTTCTGCTTTTACCTTTTCCATATACTTATCTGATAAAACTGTTGCATGAAGCAGTAAGCGTGTGTGTAGTCCTCAATCCACAGTTCAAGAAAATACATGTCACAATCAAAGTGTATCTCTCATCTCATATGTTTATAATCAGGGTGCTAAACCTAAGAGGGAAGTGGTTGCTCTGACAAACCACTTCTAAAACAGTAGTCAACAGTAGTCAAAACACAGTGTGCTGTGTGGACAAGAGAAATAGATTTGATAAAATTAACTTGGCCCTTAAAAAAAAAAAAAAAAAAAGTTTGTCTGAAGTGGCACTTAAAAATTAGCACCTCTTTTGCTAAATAAATCTAGGGCTATCTCCAAAGGTAGAAATTCTTATTCCAGGTGACTGAATATGCAGTGTAACACAAGACAGGAAGATGCGTTTTGTTAAACAACTCTCTGCTCTACAACTCCATGATGTGGGTTTCAAAACCATGCCCAACACTAGTGTACTACCTTTGACTTTGCTGCCATGGATATAGTTCTTAGCATTAATGAATAGTCCCCAAAAAAGATTTACCTGCAGTTACAAGCTGGCCAGGTTAAGCCTCTTTACAAACTTTTATCTAACATAGTTAACTGAGAGTCTGCATTCATGTGCCCTAGATAAGATATCCTCTTAAATAGCCAACTCAGCAGGTCACTTTCTTCATTCGTGTCCCATCTAGGAGTCAGGAAACAAACCAACCAACCTCCACGACTGCCTTACTCCACAGGCCAAGAGTGACTCACCTCTTTCTATTCTATTTGCAACCATTAGTAGTCTATATTTTTCTTTGCCATTTCTGGGGGGAGAAATCCTTTCAAATCTTGTCCTTTTACAGAAACTAGCACAGAAGGTTTGATCAGAGCTCCTAGGCACCAGGCTCATCTACTACTTGCTTTGAAATAGATAACTAACAACTCTGCAGCTAACGACTGAAAGCCAGCTAACAGGTCTGCTTGCTGGTCCCATAAATAGATCAGTGCAATTAAAATGTGCACTAGCTTAAGCCTTCAATTTGTCTAGTTGATTCCAAGCCTACCCTGCACATGATGACACTGCTACCTTCTAACAGAATATAACCTGAATCCACAGCAAGAAACTGAGAAAGTATTATGTATATATATTTTTGAGCAAGTTTCAAAGCCAACATCAAATGTACATGCTTACTTCTAAAAGTCAATAATCCCTGCTGGTGCAAACTAGTACTGTTATCAGTCTGCAAAGTAAAGTCAAGGGGCTGTCAAGCAGAATGAAGAAAGAATGGTTTGCAAGGGAGACAATACATCAGACATACATCTGAATTTGAAGTTTCCCGATAGCATTAAATAAACTCAAGGTCAAAAATTAGCTATCCAAAAAATATACACTGAAAAAACAGTTTAATATCTGCAGTTCAGTGTGTTTTTTTTTCCCACTGACTTAAACAGAAATCGTTTACTACTTTCTTTTTCTGAAAGAAAATAGCAGTCCCTGAAGAGAATTATTTAGTTTATTTGAAACTGTCAGATATGACTGTTAAGAAGAAGAATTAAAAAAAAGGTGGGGGGCAGAATTAAAAAAAAAAAGGCACCAATTCATTTAACCTCTCTGATTTTTTTTCACTGTTTCTTAATATTGAAGTACTGAAGAAAAGATACTGGAATGCTTCAAGAAACTACGCAAGCCTATTTCATGAACCATCAGTCATGTTTCTCCTCTAAAGGAAGACAGTCAGAGAGCTTAATCCCTTGCCCCAGCTGGGGATGTCTGCTGGTTATCCAGTACATGCACACTAGTATCTTCTTGAAAGCAAAGTACTTTCATCACCTTGTTCATATAGGGTACATTTTTACAGATCGCTTGAAGTGCACTATAATTTCAGTTAGCTTGGCTTTTCCCCAACTTATAAAGCAAACAGAAGACTGTGTGTTAATCAAATGGCAAAAGGTTCAAGAAAAAAGTGCAAGTATTCCATAGTCTGCATTTATTTCAAGTTGGTTTTGGCCCATGCAGTCCAAAAGGCTTGGCACCCAAGTGCTCTTCCTTCCCTATGATCAACAAGATGTAGCTGAGTTTCAGGGAAAGGGAATTTATAGAGGCATCTGCCAGAATTTGCCTCTAGCCTGGATCTGGCAAAGCCATGATTAGTTAGATTTTCAAGCGCACTGCCAAAGTCTAGGACAGCAAAAAGGAATGTGGACTTATACTGATTTGGGGAAAGTGGTTGAGTGAGTAATCTTAAAAGTCTAGGAAAATGATTTCTCCCTGATGATGCATATTTTCTGTCAGGGAAAGCAAGTATTATTTCAACTCACCCAGAAGTAGTTGCTGAGATCACAGCTTCTCAACACTAACCAAAGCACAAAAGTTGGGGGGCATGAATGAAACTCAGCGATGTCCCAAAGGGAAAAGGATTAACTATACAGATTAACTGTTATCAAACTCCTTATGTAGGGAGCCCATGGAGAGCTGCTGACTAGGATTTTCAGAAAGCTAAAAAATATAAAATAAAATATGTATTTCAAACATAACACAGCTTGCAACCAAGTATTCTTCTTGTTCAAAGAGGACTATATTTAATTAGCAAAACCATTTCTAAAGATCAGAAATGTTACTTCTCCCCAGTGGTCCAAAAGGTAAACAGTAAGAAGTGGGAATAAAATATTAAGTGAGTCTTTACACCATGAAGACATTAGTCCACACCCGCCCTCACACAGTAAGTTTCTAGAACTGCCACTTTTCATTTCAGCTGCCAAACACTTCCTCAACTCACCACCTAAAACAAGGGCTCTTCTCAGGTTTCAGCTGCATGTACAAGCCATAACAGCTATGAAATGTTCATGATGACTACAGTAAGAGTGAACACTGGTAGAAAGTTGCTACAATGCCAGCAGGATGATCTTCATCGTGTTTAAAAGCATGTTAGAGATTACAGACTGGTAATATTGCTTGCACAGTAATTCTACCTCTTCAGGTACCAGCTTTTTCTTTGGCCAATCTGATCAACATGAATCTAAATGCATGTGTGTGTGTGCACATGGGTGCACACAGGTGTGTATAAGAACATATGTAATTTTTGTGGTATAGTATAACTAACATTTCTTTTAAAATTCTGAGAATAAATTACTCTCAGGTTCCTTCACTTTTCTCCAATAGTCCCCTACACATTTATTTCTTGGGCAAAAGATGGTGCATCTGCCACTACCACTAATAACTACTTAATAGTTTTCAGATGAAAGACTAGTATTTCTTAAACTACTTCTCTTACTCCTTAATGCATCAGAAAACACACAGAGCTCTTCTCTTTCTCCTCCTATACAACATCTTGGGGGACCTTAGATAAGTTCTTAATTATTTGCTTTTAAGGAAAAGATAGAAGCTAAAATTTGTGAGGGGGATTTGTTTCTGTAGAAAAATAACATATAACAAATTATGAGTTGTTTTGATTTGGCACTTAAAATGCCACCCAGGATGCTTCCTATAAGCAGCATATTTGAAACTGAATATTAAAGTAGAGCAGAAATACCCAAGAGAAATTACGAATAAATTATTTTCTTCCTGATTACAGCACACTCTCTGTTCTCATTTTACAGTCTGCAGAAGTTCTCTGCACAACAGGATTAATAGCAACAGAAAGTTATTCAGTACAAAAACCATTGTTGAAAAAGATGCAGCAGTACCAGCAACAAAGGGAAACACTTCTGGTTTTGCAGGGGTGAAGTGTGGTTTGCGAAACAGACTCTAGATGTGTTTGACATTAAGAGAGAGGATGACAGCCCCATTTGTTTGCACTGCATTTGTCACATAGACCCACAGGGTTGTCCTGGCATCAGCAGCTGGTCTTCTTCCTTCCCCAGAAAAGAAAATATGCCTTTCCCAGAGGCAATTCAGTGGAATATGAAGTGGAAAAGGCTCCTCAGAGCAAGTTACAAGTAAAATGGGTACCACAAAAACAGTGTGTAAGACCCACCCTTACACATACACACACACAAAACACAGCCCTGCCCCAAGCACCATTACAAAACAAGGCAATAGGCAATTAGCCCTTCAGCAGACTATTACATCACTCTAAAACAAACATATTAAACACCTTAGTGTACTATTATGTGTCCAAGACAACTTACTAGTAGTTAGGTCTTTCTAGGCTCTCATGAGAAAGATTTTAGCAAAACAAACAAACAAACAAACAAAAACACAAGAAAGCCCATAGCAATAAAAAGTTTTTCTTTCAATGCCCAGCAGACCCAGACCAGAACGTTCTCCTAAAGTTGCTCTGGGAGAACAAAAGAGAACCAGAGTCTCCAGTAGGTTTTAAGCTACAGGACCTGCCTTGCATAGGAAAGCAGAATGATGGATTCAAAGTCACAGATCAAGAATGCAATAGTGTGGGCAGAGCCACTGGTCAAGCTTTCAAATGCTAAACAAACCTAGAATAACTTGTTTGCTGGATGAAAGGAAACCTCCACACAGTCCATCCTAGACAGTTTTGGAAAATATTTCTACCCAAAAGTAAAAGCAAGCCTGACTTCTTTCTAAAACTCAGGGGCCCTTTCCTCAAACTTACTTGGTTTCTACAGGTAGTAACTCACACAGGCTTTGTGGCTACTTCGTCATGGTTTTGCTTTTAAATGTCAAACAAAAATTACGGATGACCTCTGTTTCCATAACAGAGGATCAGAAACTGGTACAAAAGGAAGATTATATAGTTACTGCCACAGCAGGAAAGAACTTTGTTTCACTCATCACAAAATCAAAATACTTATGCCAAATTGAAGAGTTGCTCATATATTACTATAATGCTGAAAGCCTATATTTTTGGAAGTGAGCAGTGTTTTTGGACAGTGAACACAAGACACTATAAAGAAAGATTTCATTTTCAAAACGAAGCTTCTAGAAAAGCCAATCTCCACTATGCCATGCGATGTTAAAAGTGACAGAAAATCTAATCCTGAGTAGCTGGACTACAAGACTTAATAGTGTAGTGCAACAGTACAATCTCACTGCAAAAATAATTACAGTAAGTCATAAATAAACCAGACAATAAGTTTCATGGCAGGTATTCATTTATGAAAATTCTTTCATAGCTTGTAAGCTAATCATAATTATTTGCTAATTTTAAATGCTCACAGATAAAGTAAGCAGTCTCTCTCTATATATTAACTATACCTGTTTGTCCAATAAACTTTATTTTACTTTTAAAAGAAATTCCAAATATCAAAGCTAACATCTAACTACCTATCATGCTCGCCGCTGAAACTGAGAAATGGAGCACAGATATAAAGGAGAAAAAAAAAAGCCACAAGCCACTTTTCCTCCCCTGTCCCAATTCCCATAATAAAAGTTTACTTTGGAACAGTTAGTTTATGAATGAGCATTGTCTAAACCACAAGCCATAGTAAATCTGCCCATTTAAATGCTAGACAGGAGCATTTAGGATCCTGGAGGAAGTGAGAAAGGCAGGCAACAGACCCTTCACTTCAGCGAGCAGTCCCAGCTGGTCCTGGGACATGCGCATGGGACCCTATGGGAGACGGCCTTGTAGTGCAAAGGTGTTCAGAAGAGCTGGTCGGCCTCCAGGGACAAGCAGGGTCCATTCCAACACATGGTAAAGAAGCAGGTCCGTGGCAAGAGGGCAGCTTGGCTGGACGGGGAGCACCTTCCTGGGCCCAAACCACCATGGGAAGGGTGCAGTGGAGGGGGCAGGGGCAGAAGCACTGCCCAGGCAAAGAGATGCTCAGCTAGAAACCACTGTAGGAGAGGAAGGGCCTCTACACGTACCTTAGCAGCAGAAGGAAGACCTAAGGAATCAGGGACCTGCTACTGAACAAGCTGGGCCAGCTCACTAGTGACAAAATACATGGAAAGGGTCAAGAGCTCAATCTCTTTTTTTTGGCCTACCAACAAGGCATCCTCTTGAGGCGAACAGCAGAGCTTGCTGAGAGAGGTGCTAGCCTCCTAGAACAAGAAGGAACTAGAGGCTGGTCAGCCTTATCCATCCCCTGGAAAGAATATGGAGCAAATCCTCCTTGAAGCTCTTTCCAGAGACGTGAAGGACAAAAACATCTCTGCAAACAGCAAGCATGATTCCCAAAGGCAAATTGTGCTCAGCCAACCCAGTTACTTTTTATGATGAAGCAACTGTCTCTATGGATGAGGAAAGAGCAGCAGACACTGTTTACCTTGACCGTGGCACATTCTTTGACATAGCCCCCTTAGCACTACTGCAGCCAAACCAGAGAGGCATGGACTAGATGGGTGAGCAGAGGGGTCAGTGAAAAACTAGCTGAACTGCCAAGCTCAAAAAGCAGCGGTAAATTTGCCACGGTGAACTAGCAGCCAGTACGAGTGACATTCCTCTCAGGCCGATCTGGACAAGAGAAGACAACACATCTAGTTTACAGCTAATGCCAAACCAGGACAGCAGTTGAGAAGCTGGGGAGCAGAGCTCATACTAGTAGGGCCTCAAGAAGCTCGAGGAGCAGGCTGACGAGCCTCATGAAGCTCAGCAAATGCAAAATCTTATACCTGGCATGAAATTACCCATTGCAACAAATCACACTGGGAACTGACTGGCCAGAAAGTAACTTTGCAGCTAGGGTCCTGTTGCACAAACGGTTGGACCCAAGACAGCAAGACATTCTTGCAGTGATGAAGGCTAGGCTTCATTAACAAGTGTGCCAACTTACCAAGGGGCATGATTAACACCTTCCCATTGACATTCCTGGGGCCTCAAATTGAGTGTTAGTATGTACTCAGTTTTTGGCTTCCTGGTACAGCAGTATAGAGGTGAGGGGGACCGGGGGAGAGGGTGGACATATGAAGTATGAAAAAAAAAAAAGACTGAGGGAGATGGGTTTGCTCAAACTAGAGAAGGGGAGAGGAAGGAAGATTAGTCGCTGTCTTAGCTACCTAATGGTTGCGTATGGTTGAATGGTTGAAAAAAGGGAGACAAGCTCTTCTGAGCGGCGCATGGTGAAACAAGAGACAATGGTCACAAGCTGCAGCAAGAAAAAATCAAGCTAGGTACAGTAATGATGATAATAAAGGAAACATAATTAAGATCTTTAGAGATAGAAATGGGTCTTTCCAGAGAGGCTGCAGAAACTCTGTTCTTGGAGATTTTCCAAACTTGATTGCACAAGGCTCTGAGCAACTTGATTTGATTTTGAAGTCAGTACTTCTCTGAGCAAGAGACTGACCACATGCCCCAGAGGTCCCTTCCAGCTTTAATTTTTATGATTTCCTTAAATGATGACATTAAATGACATTATTAATATATCTCTACATACTTGTGATGCATTCCATAATAACCACTATGCTGAGTAATATTTGCCCTCCACCTGGAAGAAAAATGGCAATCTCATTCCAAGGTTCAAACAATCAAAAGGAGCCAGGAAACTCCTTTTTGTGAATTGTATCAATGTCACAATAGACAGCTGTAAGTGCTAAAAATAAAATTCAGTCTCTACAGAAAAAGGAGGAGTTTGAAACAGGAACCCATACACTTCATAAAACCAACCATTGTGTTTCATGATTAAAAAGTTAAAATTCAGAACATCCTCATAGCAAGCACGAGCTAAATAAGGCAACAAAACTACTTTTTTGGTCAGTAACCATCCTGACTATCATAATCCATGTATCATAATATTATACATGGGATCTTCAAGCAGACTGAGAAAGACTGCTTTCCCTCTATACAGGCTAGGAAGAACAATTACGCGAGTCTGAGTTCCTCCCTCTCTCTCTCAATAATAAAATTATTGCTAATAGTGGTAAGCAGAAGCTTGTGGGAAAGAGCAAGCAAAACTCCAGCATACATAAATGCAGACCAATCATGCCCCCACAATGTCTTGAGATGATCAGGCTGCATAATAAAACTGTGCTGCAATGTAATCTGATTTTTTTTTTTGCAGAGCATCTACTTTTTCAAGGCTAAGATTCATAACAATATAATCTGTGCAAAACTGATAACTGCTGAAATCCAAGAATTGCTTTGCCCCAACTTTATGCTCTGGATTTTGCTTGCAGCATATATTTATAATTACGTTTTCAATTTAGACGAGTATTTGTAAAGTCAATGCCTTTGACTCAAGGTGCTTATTCGGACCAGTCTTACATTCACCAGACTACATCCTTGGGGACAGACAAGAGAATTCATCCTTTACCAACTGCATAAAGTATTTGGCTCTAATGTAGAACATTTTATAGAGAGATATGAATACATCTCTGTGTGTACACACACAGACACACACACAGAGTCACCCCAATGTGTGCATACATCCCTATGTACCCACAAATAAAGTGACATTTTAAAGACTCTGCATGAAGATGCTGAAAGGCTTTTCTTCAGAAAGGCTATTTTTCAAAACGTCCTTTTTGATCTGTGATGTCACCTTAGCCCTTGGCAAGATTTCCACGAGGATTCAGTTCTGGTTTGGTGCCACGCTTGCTCTAGAGCACTACAGAATAAGATATAAAAATACCACTCAACTCGCAGCTCGGCATTACACCACACAGGTTCTGCATGGTGGTTCTTCAGACAAGCTCACCAGACCAAGTAAGGAGCGCACGGCTTTGAAGCGCTATGACTTCTTAAACGCACCACGGGTATAACTCTCCTGCTCTCTAAGTGATAATGAGGTTTTCTGTCACATGGCAGGAGGGAGGATATCAGTCACTCTAAGTTATTAATATCTATTTTTCTTCATTAAGCTCTAGTTTAAAGATATTACTATTTAGGTCCAAGATAAAACTCAGAGTGCAGTTCTCAAAGTCACAGATGGGTGGAGAACTATAACCACAGTAACGAGCAGCAGATTTCCCTCCCAACAGCGGTACGGGCAAAGCATCACTCTCACTGCTCAGCGCACCCACAGATGTCACAACTCAAACGCGGCGAGAAAACTGACAGGGGAGTTAAAGACTGGGTCTGCATCTGGGTGTGCATATCAGTGAATAGTAAAACTGCTATCTCCTTAAGCATTACTCTTCCAAAGCATGTTTTTTTTGTTGTTTTTTCTTTTAATCTTGGTGTTCTTTTACCCAAGCTACTTCCTATTTCCTTAGAAAAAAACAGTTTCCAGAACAAAAGATGTTTAATATGCAGGGAACTAAGCAAAAGGAAAATATGCAGATATATTAAAAATAAATACACTTTAAAAGACACTGAGTCTTAATGCTAATTAAAGAAGTAAGCCATACTGTTCTAATGCAATTTTATTAGAGTGTTTTAAAAACACACTCTGACTTTAAATAATTGAAAAAGCCATCTCACGTTGCCAAGCAATAAGATCATCCCTATGCAAGGTAGATGATATAAATTTCTGGGGAAAAAAAAAACCAGATATTGTTCCTTCCTTCTCTAATCTTATGGATGAAACATATGCATCTAATGTAAATGCAAACAATACATCCTGTCACACGAGAACTTCAAGAAAGGACAAAATTTTTTTACAGAAAAATTCCAACTTCGGCTTCTATCCAGCATCAGAGAAAAAAGCCAATTCTTCTGAGAGAATTTTTGAAAAGCACACAGGAAGTCTTTTAATAGCCAGATGTTCCCAAATCATTAGCTCATTCCACGTACAGCATCTTTTGGGTCCTTCGCTCAATATTGCCTTCTCCGTCTCTTCCAATTTTCATGTCTTTTTTTTACCTTATTAGAGCTCTGTATTTAAATGAAGGGCCCAAGTTTCTTAGAAGTCAGACTTCCACCTGCTTGCTTTATCCCTTAAACAATGTAAAAGCCAAGATACACAGATTCCAAGAGCGAGTGGGAGGACAAATGAAAGTAGATTTTACGCTTGTAGTTACCTTTCCATAAGAAACCACGTATCTCAGTGCTCCTACACGGGCTATGAGTGTTTAACGGTTTTAAGAATGTAACAGCAGGTTATGTGCTCATCCAATCTGTTGGAAAAGCTTTTAAAATTAGAGGCATCGGAATGAGCAATACCTGTATCTTCATAAACACTAGCTATAAAATCCAAGCAGCTTACAGAGGAGAATTATAGCAGGCTGTCATGTTACTTTATCCTGGCATTTCTCTGGCTACAACTGAGTTCAAACCGAACATTTCAAGATGCAAGAAAGGCAAGGCTATAGTTTTACCACCACCTTGCCTTCTTTTGAGACAGCATTGGGCCAAAACCCATGATTTCTAGTATTGTTTAAAATGCTCGAATTGGTGGCCCCAACCCTGACTTGAGGAATATTAAGCTCAGTCCATCCCTGTAATAACCAGGGTGATGCAAAGAGCAGCTCAGCCCGCAGCTGCCCATGTGTGGTCTTGATCTCAAAAACCCAGCTTTAGGCTGACCCCAGTGAGCCTGAGCAAGAGATCTGCAGTGGATAAGGGTGCAGAAGCAGCAGTTGTCACACAGCACAGAGCAACAGCCCTTGACTTAGCAGAGAAAAACTTAGCCAGGGCCGGGTAATCATGGCCTGTTCTTAACCCTGCCTCTGAAATGCCCAATGATCTTGGGCAAGTCACTAGACCCACCCCCGCCACCCCTGGAAAAATACTCTACTTTCTCATCAGGGCTAAGTCTTCCGAATGCTACAGGAAAGGCTGCCAAGCGCTCTGCTACAGTGGCAGCTGTTGTAACACAGTTCTGTAACAGGCTTTCTTTTAATCTGCTTCAGGTAAACATGTGATTTATTACTCACCAATTAAGTGTTCATGAGAGACTGGAGGTTGGTTATAAAAAGAAGTTGTGGAGAAAGAGGAAGCTAGAGACACTTCTTACAAGTACACACACATTCTTTATACTAGATATTTAAAAACCCTCACTTTTTGGATAAAGAAAGTATTCAGACACACATGCACACAAGGATCCAGTATATTGAGTAACTGGTCCATTGCCCATGTTGCTTAATTCAAAGTCCCACCTACATAATTACTTTCTGCAAGCTTACAATGGCAGTTCTAGAAATAACTTAGAAATAAACCACGAAATTCCTCAAAACGGAATGTCTAAAACGTACGTTAATAGTACTGTTTGTTACCAGAAATGCACAGTACCAGAACATTTCATCACCCTTATACCACTTCAGAATACAGTTTATTGCCAGAGAAGCACTGCGCTGGCAGATAGCAGCCAAGCACCAAACGAAAGCCACTCTCCTGAAGCATGAGAACATTGTTCTGCCAAATAAGCTAGGAAGATGGGTATTAATGCGTAAATAAAAATTGCCTGATAAGGTATTCTATTTAAAGATGAAAACCACAGAAATTTACATCAACGCTAGCTCCACAAACTGAAAATTCCAGAAAGCGAACACATTCAGGGATTCCTACAGCAGGATATTTGAGAGGGCTTTCAGGGAAAACCTGTGTGTCCAACAGCCATACACGTGGTAGTATAATTAAGTTAATTACCTGTCATGTGCTGGCTCCTGCCTGTCCATGGTTTGCTTTCATAATTCTGTGCCTTCATTAACACAGAGAAAAGTTACTGGCCTATCTGCCACAGTAGCACTTCTCCTCCAAGAGACATTTTTCAGCCTTAACAGTAGATTTGAATAAACAGGTGGATTTTTTCTGCTTCAGTTTGCCCGAAGCATAGAACTACAGCCTTAAGCAGTTGTGTTCACCAACATGACGATTTACTCCATTTCTCTAAGCTAACTGGCTGCCACAGGCTGCTACATAAATATTAAATACAAGATCACCAGGAGAATCTAACTTGTGCCAAAAGTCAGGAGACGTTCCGTTTTAAGCTCTACCTCACTCCATTTCATCACCTTATTTAATTTTCACCAGAAGAGTCCTGTGCGTCTGGAACTTGGGTTTTGCCTCTACCTAAAACACGCACATGGTTTTCAACTGAAGAATAAATCATGTGCTTGGGTTTATTTTTTTGAAAGCCAGATGTTTTCCAGTGAACATTTAAAGTCTTTTCATTTTCCTCACAGTCCTAGAGGATCCAGTTACACATGACATTCAGTTAGTTTTGGTAAATTTACCCACTGAGAATGTAGACCAAGGCTGAACATATTCCCTCATATAAGAAAATGAAATAACTCCTTTTAATCTGCTCACAGAAAGCAGGTAAAGGTTGATGACAAGAAACAGCCACGGGAACTCACGCGAGTGCCAAAGTTTCATATCCCCATCAATTGTACACACTGTCACGGACTGAGATACTCATCCATCTCATGACAGAGATTCAAGTGAGACCTGGCAGAAACATCAAGTCATCGGAATGAGGCTGCCAGTTCCTCAAAAAACAGGGAGGACATGGCAGACAACTCAAGCAACTCATCTGAAACATGAGGCTCCCACAAAAGTGGATGCCAAGAAGTGGGTGGGACACAGGCTTGGAAAAGGCTCCTCACTGACAGCCTAGCAAATACCCCAGCACTGCGGCACGTTCGGGTCTCGGGGCAGGAGATGCCCTAGTCCCACTCTGCCACAGCCTCCACTTTGCTCCTGCTTCCAAATGCACCGGGCTAGTGAGGACAACTGCTCCCTTTGAGCCACACAGTGCCCTATCAGCCCTTTTAGGCAGGCTCAGAAAAGTCAGAAAAGGGCTTCCCATCAAGCTGGCAGGTTGAATTGGCTCTGCAAAGGGTCTAGCCAGTGCCAGAGCCAAGAGATCTACGTAACTGAGTCACTGCATCAGTCTCAGTTACTCAGATGAAGGTTTTCTGCATCCTTCTCTGTCATTATCCCTAAGGAAGCAATTTAACCTATAATTTTGTGACATTTTAGACACTCTAAGATACCTTACCCACCTCCACCTGCCACTTCACAAGAGCATGGAACTACCATAAAAGCCTGGGAGAATGTCTACCAGCCCCCTGAGGACTACCCTAATAACTTAGGTGTATTAGATACCTATGTGCCACTGGGCCGTGTTGGATACCCTATATCCAAGCACCTAACTCAACATTATTAAAAAAAAAAAAAAAAAAAGCAGAAGTACATGAGCAATGCCTTTCAGGAAGGAAGACTCTGTAAAACCCTCAAACTCAAGTAGCAGATAAGAAAACACTGAAGATGATAGATAGGTGAATAAAGAGTTGGAAAAGCAAAATGAAACCCCAAAGCCAAGAATCATTTAACTTCATTTTAAATTCCTTTGACCGCTATAAGATGTTGACATTAAGGTCAGAAAATACACCGAGAAAGATCTTAAAAGCAAAACAAAAGAAACAAACAAGAAAATCTCACATCATCAATATATTGCCAGGAATCATTGTTCACTAACTCATTACATCACTTCCTTTACCTGTATCTTATTCTTAAAGAAATATACCATTAAGGCATGTGTCTTTTTGCTTTTGAAACTGGGAACACCTTAATAGGTGCCCAGGACCCTTTTAAAGTCTCTCACTTCCCCCTCCTATGGGGCCCCACAATCTTCCTCCCAATAAAAGTACTGTGAATTCCAGGAGAGGGGCAGGAGGGCTCCAGTAATTACTGACACTGTAGGGTTTTTCCCCACTCTCTGTTCTGAGGAAAGAAGTTGGGAGCAGCAGCCTCCTGCTCACACAGACAACGCAGCTGGTTGAACCTTCACCCTGCAAAGGTCACGTGGTGCCAAGGGCCAAGGTAGGCCAGATGAGCCCTCCAAACCACCTCCTCCTCTCCTCCCGAAAGGAAGGGCTTTGTTCCTCTTTCTCCTTCCACCTGTTTCCTCCATGAGTTACAGCCAGAAGCAGCACAGAGGGGACCCTTCCATTAACTACTTCTCACTCTGTTCCCTTTCTGCTGGTTCAGTGAGTTGACTGGCTTTACAGACCTGGGGAACCAAACCAAAACAAGAAGCCTTGTTCTTCACATCCGCAGTGCCCGTGAGACCCCCCAGCCCGGCAGTACTAGCAGAAGGGCAAGTAGTGCCAGTGTACAGGAAGGTACACGGGGTCAAGGGCTCTTTCTCAGCGGCAAGCCACCCAGTGCACTTTCACCCTCACACGTCTCTGTTATCAGGGACTTCCCATTACACTCAAGTGCTGCTGGTCAAGTCTATATGAGATCCCTGATTATTGTTTATTCCCATGCTCACAAGTATTCTGGTTTTGTTGCTGTTGTTTTTCCCCCCTTCAGATATTTCTGATCTTCCCTGTGACATTACTAAGTCTTCTTGCTTACTCCAGTGCTTTCCAATTAAGCTGCCACCACAGAAAACAAGTAATGGTGAAATTAAACAAACAAAACAAGCATGTAGGAAGCTCCAGAATTCAAGCTGCTAATGCAGCCTCAACTGGGCATTTGCTTCAAAGACAGCATGAGGTAACTTCCATCTGCAGAGTCTGTTTTGCTGCCTCATGACTGCAGCACTGTCCAGCTCAAAGGCCTGATGATTGGGAATGACAGCAGAATTAGAGAATAAAACTCTCCCCTCCTGGACCTCTACCTAGTTGACCACAAGGACTGAAAGATGTGGAAGCGACTGGAGTGTTGGAAGGAACAGGGAGCACCGTCATATAACTTAGGCACAGGATTGCAGTTTTCCAAGGCAGCTTTCACCCCGCGCCTGAAGAGCGCCACACAGTAACGCGCAGAGCGCCCGAGCTTGCCGCCTGGCTCGAGAGCGGCGCGGCTGCATTAGTATGGTGCTCCACCAGCGCCACGAGCTTGCTGCTCAGCAGGATTAATTAGCCTGAGCAGAGTGCTGTGCTAATGTGATTATATTGCTCCTAGTACCTGAGCTAGCTCATTCATCCTTTTCAAGTCCTTTTCTCTGAAATGAAAGAGTTCAATTTTTGTTACTTTTCTAATGCCTAAATAATTCAATCACTATTTTTCTCTCCTCCCTCTTCCCAAGAGAGAGGGTTTAGACTTGGAAAAGATTCGGTCAGATTTCCCTAGCTGAAACAGTGCATCTCCTGCCTCCTTAGTCTGTCCTGAATTTATTTGTTCTCTGCTAATCACTGCTTTAGTTCACATCAAACTGTCACCTTTTGCATACTACCTATGCACTTGCAAGTCACCCCGTGTTATTCCTGATGTCACTGTTAGTTGTGGCCAGACAATGGCTGAGACTGTTCCCCTCACACACACCAAAACATTGCCAGAGCTTCCATTACCTTCTGTTGCCCCTTTTTACAGATAGGGGACAGATATCTCGGGAATCACTTGCTCCAAGGAAGGGCCCTCTTGCCAGTTGGTGACTGTGAGTAACAGAAGGGGGACATCAACCACAGCCTCCTCATCCAGGCCCAGGCTCCAAGCAGGACATAAAAAAGTACCACTTTTTTGAAAGGGCTGTTTTTTCCCCCAAACATTTGGCCTGAGGAAGACAGTCAGTACAGGCAACATCAGGGCAGCCAATAAACAATTTAAAAAAAAAAAAAGCAAGAGTCACAAGCAACCAACAGCAGTTTGTAACAGGAAGTATTGAGCAAACTTCACTGCAGGCAGGACAGCCTTCCAACGGCTGCGTGCAGTTCCTCACGTGAGGAGAAACGTGGCAGGCGTTCGCAGCGGGCCCGCGGAAGCGGCACCACGCAGAGCTCGCAACCGCAGCACCGTCCTGCCACGGGGGCAGCGGGGCCATGGCCCCACGGCGCCCACCTCGCCGCTCTGCAAACTTTCCATGACTCTCCTGCTTTCAAGAAACCACGGAAGCAGAAAGAGTCTTCAAAGTTTGCGCCACCTGCATGCAAACACAAGGCAACCTGAAAGGGAACCTGAGCTGGCAGTTCCCTCCGCTTGCCTGCGTGTGCAGTCGAGTACAAAGTTCATACTTGTAAAAGTTACAGTTTATTTCTAAAAACCTAGAATTACAGCTTGCCAGTAAAGATATAATGAAAAAAAAAAAGTGCACAAGGCATTGGAAAGACATGGAATATAGCAATAAAAATGGCAATATATGAAACAATAGGCAGCTAAGAAAACAAGTTAACACAGAATAGGAAACACTGTTTTAATAACGGGAAAAAAAAATGAAAGCAAGGCTTATTCTTCGGAAGGGGGAAAAAATGAAGAGTTACAAAGTAAGCAGTACATTAAGTTCAGATACTGAATCAAGAAGAGAGGAAACTCCCAGAAGTAACAGAAATAGTATTAAAGGAAACATACTGAGACACCAAAGAAAGTAGAGATCTGAAAACTCCATGCAGTCTTTCTGTCATTTCCTATGCTTGTGTTGCCAGACATCTGGTCTGGGGGGTTGCTAGACTGTCAGGGGCTTCTGGGGGAAACAGGGAAGAAAGAAGAGTGATGGGATGGAAAGGAAGGAAAAAAAACATGAAGTACAGGGGTATTCATGTACATAAGTACGTATATGTGTAGACACACACAAACACATGTACATGTATATTTCAATATACTAAAAGATACTTGGACTAGTTGCCATAGCAAAAAGCAGTGATGTACCCAAGTTCTACTTTCTTCCCCCAGCTTATTTACTTGTTGCACCGGGCGCTGATCCACAGGAAAGCGCCAGCTCCTTCCTACCCTGCAGGGAGCACAGCAGGGCTGGAGCCCCATACACCGCTGTGCTTCCAGGACAGCAACTCCAGAGCCCTGGAAAACCAGCTTGCCGCTACTTTTACTTGTGCCGTGCCTCTCAGGGAGGCTGCGTGTGGCAGCAAAAAGGAGAAAATTGTCTCGTGCACTTTTCATCGGGTCTGTTAACACTCACACCCAGGGCTTCTCCCCTCAAAATACCTCTGCACTGGCATTCAGGGCTGATGACTGCTGCACAGTTTGCTAATGCACTTGGAGCTCAGGAGAGGACTCCAGAGCCCCAACTCAAGACGTGCAAGTGCTTGCTATTTGACATTTGGGTGATGTCAGTGCTCACTCCTCATACTGCTCGGCGCAAACACATAAACACTGAAATACGCACAAGTTTCAGCCTCGCTCCTGTCCCTTTCCCCTCCCCGCAGAAGCGGGGACACAGTAACTCGCCATTAATTCACCAACCCTGATCCCTGCAACCAGCTGTGGGATAAAAACAGCGGCCAGTAAGGAGGGCAAGTTGGGCTGCGCATCAGGCAAAAACCCTGTCGGAGCAGCCCCATTGAGACCCGCTCCGAGGCACCGCGTATGCGGGGTTTCCGCAAGGAGACCCTTGGGAAGGGCCTCGAGGGCGCCGCGCAGGGAGCAGGGCTGCGGGGAACTGGCCACGCGCGGGGCGACCGCGCGCTCACACGCACCTCGGAGCGCCCCTAACCCGCGCGCCACCGCGTGCGGAGGGGGGAAATAGAAGAAAAGCCCGCACGGGGAGCGCAGGACGGCGGCGGCCCCGGCGCTTCCCGGCCCGCGGGCGGCGGCTGCGGCCGCGCCGTCGAGGCTGCACCCCGGCGCGCTCCCTGCGCGCGCTCCCCGCGCGGCTCGCGGCACGCACCTCCTTGATCTTGTCCCTGCGCTGCCGCACGGCGGGGTCGGCGGGCTCCTGCCCCACGGCGCCCGCGGGCTGGCGGAACGGGCGCCGGGGCAGCCCCGCGGCGGCCGCCTCCTTCCTGCCGCGGGCGTCCTGCGCGAGTTTCTCCTTGTCCTGGCGGATGTCCCTGCGGATCTCCTCGGGCAGCTTCTGCAGCGTCTCCTTGGCCTCCCGCAGGGCCCGCTCGTGGTCGGCGCGGATCCGCGCCAGGCTGCCCGCCGAGCCGGGCGCCGCCGCCGCGGGCGGCTGCGGAGGGGCGCGGGGCTGCCCGCCCGGCGGCGGCGGCGGCGGCCGCAGCGCGGCCGAGTGGAAGAAGACGCCGCTGAGCAGCTTGGAGGAGTCGGGCAGGAAGAAGATGGCCCCGAAGCAGAGGGTGATGAAGGCGCTGAACACGAGCAGCAGCACGAACTTCTCCGTGAGGCGGAACGCGCCGGGGCCCGACGCCTTCCTGGCCGCGCCGCCCGCGCCGCCGCTCGCGGGGCCGCCCAGCGCGCCCGGCCCCGCCGCGCTACCGAAGAGCGGCAGGAGGCTGGCGGCGGGCATGGCCCCCGCGCCGCGCCGCGCTGCGCCGCGCACGCACCGCGCCGCGCCGCGCCGCCCGCCACAAAGTTTCCCCGCGCGGCCGCGACAACTTTTCGCTCGGCGGCGCTCGGCGTGTGCGGGGCGGGCGCTGTCAGCTCCGGCCCATGCTGCTGCCGCCGCCGCTCCGCCCGCGCGGAACTGCCGGCCGGGCGGGCGCCGGGGCGGAGCCGCCGCGGGGGAGGGACCGCGCCGAGCCGCGCCGAGCCGCGCCGCGCGTGGGGGCTGCGCGCGGGCCGCGCCGCGTGGCCGCGCTCCGCCCCGCGGGACCGCGCCGGACGGGACGGGGCGGGAAGGCGCGGGCCGTGCAGCGGGCGGGCGGGGGGCCCTGCCCCGGGAGCACGCGTGGACGCGCCCCACCACCTCCCCCCGGCAGATGTGCACGCGCCTACCTGGCCCCCAGGCGTGCACATACACGCGTGCGTGCCCCGGACAGATGTGCACGCGTGAGCAGGTACACACATGCACACGCATGTCCCCGTGCTGCACGCGTGCTTGCACGCATATCCTCGCACTGTGGTGTGCACACACATGCATACGCACACGTGCACACACACACATGCAGCCACATGCACACGCGCATGCTCTCACACGTGCGTGTTCAGGTGTGCACACACGCATGTCCCCATGCATGCTCACGTGGCCATGTGCACGCTTGCACACATACATGTGCATGCTCTCTTGCAGACACAAGTACCTATGTGCACACAGGCACACACATACCCATGCCCCCACGCAGACATGTGCTTGCAGACACACATGCAGACCCACGTGGAGATCTGTGCACATAAATGCACAGGCACAACCCCCATGCAGTTGCACGTATCCACTGTGAATGCACCCATGCATGCGTGTATAACACACATGCACACGTGTACACACAGATATGCTCACACAGCCCGAGGAGCAGCGCAGGAGGACACAGCAACACCTCAAGTACCCATGTGGGCAAGGCCAGGCAGCAGTGCAGGGCTGCACAAAATTCCCTACACACCATTCTAGAAGGAGCTGGGTTTTTGTTTCTAATAGAAAGCTTTTTTTTCTTTCTTTCTTTTTTTTTTTTTTTCTGATGGTAAAAAAGTACGCTTGTTGATAGGAAGTAGGGGGAATATATTTACATGACTATGAAAATTTGGCCTTTTTCCTATGCTGATGCAAACGAGAAAGCAACACACATCGGCACAAAGAAATTTGGTATTTGATGGCTGATCAAATCTCTGGATCCTAACTTCCCAAGCCTTGCTAAAGTTTTGGAAACAAAATAAGACATGGATTTATTATTTTGTTCATGTTGCTGAGTAATAGAATGAACAGGGAGGATGTAATAAGCGGGGAAAGAGCCACAGTAAAATGCTGAACTGCTTTTACTGGGAAAGGGAATCCAGCCAACAGCCGGAGGTTTATCTGAAAACTTTTGGGGAACTGACTTGGCACTTACCTAGACTTTGACACAGCTGAGCAGCAGTAGACTTCTTTTAATGTTTCCCCCAGAAAGTGAACCACAGAAATGGGAAAGAAAATAACGAGATGGGTCATTCCCAGAAGTTATGGTACTGAGGCTGGTTTGTTTGTATATTTGCATTACTTTATTTTGCAAGGGAAAAAAAAAAAAACCAACAACTGTAGAGGGAAGTCTGTGCTTTAACAAGGGCAGGGAGAAGGCATTGCATAAAGCTGTAAAGACTCAGTTTTGAAAGTGGGCTTGGTGTGCGCCTAGTTCTGCTCCCAGTGGAATCTGGGGGAGTTTTACCATTGACTTAGTAGGAATAAAGTGAGGCTGCTGCCCAGTGCTTTTCTAAATCCCATTCCTTAGAAGTTAAAATATGTAAGAGATTAATTAAAAACAGGTTTAAGAGAGATGGTTACATACAAATGCTAGACTGAGTCCTGAAAAACTTCCTTAAGTATACCAGCAAATGCTTGTGTAAAGTTTCAGGATTATAACCAAAACGGAAGGATCAGGGGCCCAATTCTGCATCCAGCAAAATCACATTTTCCTTTATTTTTTACTGTTTTTCTTTTAAATATTTTTTCTTTCTTCTTTCTTTTCTTTTCCCCTGAATTGCATTTCCCCACTTGTACATAGGAACTGAACAATGAACACTGCGGTATTGACATTCATTTCCCAGAAATGTGTAATGTAGCTGATAGCTGTGCCAAGATAAAACTGTTTAGGATTGAAGAATTCAGACTGCTTGGAAAAGGAGATTAAAATCTATGTTTTTTTTTTTTTTTTAAAGGAACATTTTCAGATAGAAGATATGCAGTTTAGCTATTGTGAGGCGATCAGCTAATTAAAAAACTTCCAAAATACCACTCTCAGCTTCAGTGAGCATGTTTCAATCACTGCATATGTGGGAGTATAATATTTTTCACAGATTGCCCTCAAAACTCATCATTACTTATAAGATAATATTTGGGGGCAGAATTTGTTGTTGGAATTGGTGCCTTTCTTCAGTGTTTTTGAAGTAATGCCATAGGCTGCCATATTTCTATGGTTCTTCATGAGCTGATATAGTAGTTGAAAAGACTGTCACGTAGCGTGCTGCTCCTGTGTCTCTCCTTCCTAAACTGAAGCACTTGCTCTCATCTGCCTATTGCTTTTTTTTTTTTTTTTTTTTTTGGTGTCCAGTGGTGTTCGTGAGGGGTTAATCATAAATCCGTGCAGTTTCACTGCCACCCTCATCGCTATCTTTGGGACACCCTGCTTCTTTTCTGAGCCTGTGGGAAGCAGCATCAAGTGTGCACTGTGCAAAGATAGGAATTGTTAAAATAATCTACCCTGTGGGGAGAGACCATCATTGCAAAGACAACAACAATGTGGGCCCTCAAGGGAGACTCTTCCTTGGGCAGATCCCTGCGTTTTGCGTGTGGGGTTTTCCTATTGTCAACACCTAGTGCTACAAATAGTTACTGGCGAAGTCATGTGGGAGCTATTCAGCAGGGCTGCTCGTGCATGTGAAGTTACCCACACACATAATTGTTCACAATATCACAGCAAAAAAAAAAAAAAAAAGCCTCGACCCAACATCATGATTCTAGTCCCGATTCCCCCTTCTCCCCCACTTTTTTTTTGTTCAACATTTTACTTTAGTCAAAATACAGAACCGTACAAAATATTCCAAAGAACATTGAAGTATGGCGTGTCATAGAGGAAAAGCACATAAGACAGGTAGTTGAACTGAGAATGGTGCATCCTCAGAGTTTCTGCTCGCTATGTCAGACAGGCAATGCAGCTATAAAGTTAATCCACGTTGGTAGGTACTTAAATAGTGTCAAATAATCAGAATAAACTGTGAACAAATCAAGCCTGGTGTTTGCGATAATCTCCTAAGGATGGCAGTGAAAAACCTATCTGCCTGCACCCAAGGTTTGCAGGAGAAAAGCGTTGATATATAGCTTTGTTAGCATATCCACCTAGGGGAAACTTTTCTTTTCTTTTCTTTTCTTTTCTTTTCTTTTCTTTTCTTTTCTTTTCTTTTCTTTTCTTTTCTTTTCTTTTCTTTTCTTTTCTTTTCTTTTCTTTTCTTTTCTTTTCTTTTCTTTTCTTTTCTTTTCTTTTCTTTTCTTTTCTTTTCCTTCCTTAGTTGAGGATGACTACAGCTAAATGGGGAGATAAGAAGGCAGGTTTTTTGTTCTGCTGGATATGGCTGGGCACTGTCCAAGAAAATGCTGTGCTGTAAGTCTGCCTCCCTTTTGCAAAGGCAAATGCCTGTTCTGTGGGATCAGCAGCAGGATCAGGAATCATCTTCCATGCACAAGCTGGGCATCAGCGGTGCCGAGTCTAGTTGGAGACTGTAGCTAGCGGTGTCCCCCAGGGGTCAGTCCTCGGTCCAGTCCTGTTCAATTTATTCATCAATGACCTGGATGAAGGCACAGACTGCTCCCTCAGCATGTTTGCTGATGATACCAAACTGGGAGGAGTAGCCGATACCCCAGAGGCCTGCGCTGCATCCAGAGGGACCTGGACAGACTGGACAACTGGGCGGTGAAAAACCTCATGCAATTCGACAAGGCCAAGTGCAAGGTCCTGCACTTGGGGAGGAATAACCCCAGACACCAGTACAGGCTGGGGACTGACCTTCTGGAGAGCAGCTCTGCGGAGATCTGGGTGTCATGATGGATGACAAGTCGACCATGAGGCAGCAGTGTGCCCTCGTGGCCAAGAAGGCCAATGGGATCCTGGGATGCGTTAAGAAGAGCGTCTCCAGCAGGTCGAGGGAGGTGATCCTGCCCCTCTACTCAGCCCTGGTGAGGCCGCATCTGGAGTATTGTGTCCAGTTCTGGGCTCCACAGTGCAAGAGGGATGTGGAGCTGCTGGAGAGAGTCCAGCGCAGGGCCACAAGGATGATCAGGGGCCTGGAACATCTGCCCTATGAGGAGAGGCTGAGGGAGCTGGGCCTGTTCAGCCTGGAAAAGAGAAGGCTGAGAGGGGATCTGATCAGTGTCTATAAGTACCTCAAGGGAGGCAGTGAGGAGGATGGTGCTGGCCTCTTTTCAGTGGTGGCCACCAACAGAACTAGAGGTAATGGCCACAAACTGAAGCACCAAAAGTTCCACATGAACTTAAGGAAAATTTTCTTGACAGTGAGGGTGACAGAGCACTGGAACAGGCTGCCCAGAGAGGTTGTGGAGTCTCCTTCCCTGGAGATCTTCAAAACCCGCTTGGACGCAGTCCTGTGCCACGTGCTCTAGGTGACCCTGTGTGTGCAGGGGGGTTGGACTAGATGACCTCTAGAGGTCCCTTCCAACCTTAGGGATTCTATGATTCTATGATTTATGGAGAGTTAGAACTGCTGCATGAAAGATGGTGAGAGAGCAGTTTGAATACTGAAAGGAGAAAGCACTTTTCTATAAATGTATAAATGGACAAATTGGCTGATCAACTGAAAGATCTGGAAAAATACATCTAATATCTTTTTTTTTTTTATAACCCCCATTAGCATACCTAATTCCAAGCATTTCTATCTCAGACCTTGCCTTGTGGTAGGGAATTAAATAGACAGCAAGTTTTAAAAGATACATATAACAGATATTAACAAGTGACCAGTTTTTTAATCACACAGAGCCCACGCAGAGTTGTTGATCCCCTTCAGATGAGGAGTTTGTTATAGTACCACTACTTTATAAGGGATTTACTGTGTCAGTTCTGGTCAAGACAGCTTTTAAAAATTAATTGACACCTTTGTTTAAGGCATAATACTTACTTCCCTATCTTCAGAGATGCTTATAATGGCCCTGCCTTTGGGAATGTAATTCTCCAACCCAAGTTAGACATCCAGTTCCTTACAGAGTGAGTAGTGTGACATAGACATGAGCTTAACAGGGCTCACAAACAGGTTTCATAACTCCCAACATGCAGTTCTGAAGGAAGCTGTGGCCATTCCAAGAGCAGATGTGTATGAAATTCTCTCTGTTTATTAGATTTTGGCACTCAGCTGCTGCTCTGAATTCAATGTGCAAGGAAAGTGTGATTCACATCCACAACAGCATCACTTGATCTTCAGTCCTAAGAGTACAAGGAATGTCTCATGCTTTTCTTTTAGATCTCAGAAGAAAGAAATATTGATCATTTGCTTTGCAGTCCTGTGGCTGTAACACTTGCTCGGGAAGTCGTTCAAAACCTTTTCTAGTCTGCAGGGTTCAAATTCTCCTCTTTTGTCTTGCAGTAGAGCGACCTAGGCAATGAGTGCATTCCATATCTTTCCTTTGGAGACATGCTACATTGCAGAAAAGAGTGCCAGGCTCGGGCATGGAGGGTGGAGAGGAGAGACAGATGTTTTCCAGGAGGGAGTGCATCTTAAAAGCCCTGAAGTGAGGATGCTGCACTCCAAGAGGATCTTTGGCACTAGCTTCAGAGCTATAGAGATAGCAGTTTAGCCTCTTTCATGTGAGATGAGAGTTGAAGTTTGGTCTCCTGCTTCGAGGAAAAAAAAGACAGGAGAAAATAAAACTGACAGACTTTCCCAAAGATTTCCTCTAATTAAACGTATAATAGGAGTGTGGCTAATACCTGAACTTTATAAATACTGCAGAAATGTAGCAGCAGTATGAGGCTGCAAGCTTACAAAACTTTTTTTCTCTACTCCTTTGACCCTCTTCTGGCATGGTCTGCTAATGCTATTATGGTTCTTTCCTCCCTCCATCTTTGGAATTGCTATTCCTGCCTCTTCTGTCTCTTCATATTGCCCCTTTTCCAAATGAAGGCAGCTCTGTAAATGTTTCACCCATATCAGCAGGATTCACCCAAACCGTCCAGCTAAGAATCACTGTAGAGGGGCATTGCTCCTTACCTCTTCTCTGATATTTTGCTTGTTGCAGGACATGACCTGCAAGACATTCGGACACAAAAAGGTATTTGACATTTTTTTTTCTTTTGCTATAGAAACATGACAGATATCAATCATTTTCTTCAATATCTAGTTAATCACAACATGTATGAGTCCAGAATTTGAAGTCTGATCACTTAAAGGTTGGTGTACAAGAAACTAGCATACTCCAGGAGGTATCTTTGATACCACCACACTAGAGTTGCAACTTGCTTTTCATCTCTTACTGTTTCTCTCTCTCTCCCTCTCTCTCTTTTTTTTTTTTTTTTAGCTATCTGTGTTGTAGACTTTGCACTCCACCAGAGTAAGCAAACAAAGCCAAGGTGTATCATGTGCAGGGGAGTGGCATGCAAATAAAGGAAAGGAAAAACATTACAGGCTTTCCTCTACCGAGATTAAATCAAGACTAAGAATTAAAAAAAAAAAAAAAAAAGTTTGTGAGAAGGCCCTTGGGAAAGATCTCTAAAGTGGCATTGTTTTCCTCCTGAGGTACTGCCACCCAAGAGGGGAGATGTGTTGGTGGAGAATCAGACAGGGGCATTAGAGCTACGTCTTACAGTCATTTGACAGCTATATTTGGCAGCCCTTTTATGAAAATATCTGGACCTCTTGGTTGCAAACTAGAGCTGGCTATTTTACTAAATACCCCAAGGAAAACTGGTAATTATTCTTCAGGGTGGAAATTATCAACCTGCTGAGGGGAACATGTGTAACTGAATTACTTAGACTTATATTTAAGGGAAAAAAAGAAGTGTACTATAATAGATGATGGAAAGAATCAGAAGACGAACTTAAAGACAGAGGACACTGCCAATTATTCTTCCATTTGCTTATACTAGAGGTGGATGTTTTGCATAGGATTTTAATTTCTTATTTAATGGCTCTGTGGCTATTTCATAAGACATAAAGCTGAAAATATTCCTGAGCTTTTATCACCCCGGCCATGCGTGATGCCATGTGGATTATGTAAATAGCCCTCAGTTATTATTTGAAATGGTGTCCCTGTGCTTCTTTCTTCCCAATGGCTATTTCTCTAACTAGATGAGTTAATTCTGCTCAACAGCACATACTAGTAGGACAAGTACAGTTGAGGTTTACAGACTGTACCCCGATTGAATGAGGGATTAGTCCGACTTTGTTTCTGAGCCTTCTTTAAAAGCCAGTTTCCCTCCTGAAAATCTTAAATGGCTTTTGGGGTTGTGAGCAGTAGAGGTTATACATTTATTTATTTATTTTCTTAATATTACCTATTGAAAATATTCTGCTGCTTACTAGCTCTGTCATATGGGAAAAGTGATACTTTTTCCCACTGCTTTCTAATTAAGATCACTGCATGTTTCCTTTCATAGATCGTCATTCAGAACCATTTAAGCTGCTCCCATCAGAGCTTGACAGATTCTCATATCCCAAACCATAAATGTCTTTTGGTGATTGAGAGTTATTTTTTATTATTATTTTTATTATTTTTTATCGCTTTTTCCTGCCTGTGCCGTTTGTGGTCTGACTTACCTTCACATGCAGTGATAATGGGTCAGATGTGTCCAGCTACCCTTGACTCACTGCAGGAGTGTTGCTTGGGACAGTCATCCACAGAGCAGAGGCTCTCAGCTCGCATGTGTATCTGGACGCCTGCTCCATCCTTACGTAGTTGGGGATTATTTGTCTTTTCTAAATTAAATCCATGACTTTCAGCCTCAGTTCAATACTGATTTTTTATCTTACTGGAACCCCCTTATTTGATTCACTGCTTGGACTAAATGATGCAGAAAAAAAAATGCAGCTAATCTGCCCTTTGCTCTTGCTGTTTTGCCAAATCAGGTTCTTATTGAAAACCTAGATAAGAAGAATGACTCTCACATTATTTGTGTGAGGGTGAGCCATATTTTCCTCAGCTGTACCATAATGGCTAGCTGATTTCATAGTGAGAACTAATGTATGGAATTTGCTTTGAAAAGCTTTTGGGTGCAAAATTTTGCTGCTTTCTTTAGAAATTAAATTCTTCTCCAAGTTTATGGTGCTCAAATACTAAATCAAGGATGTGCAGCGCACCACTGACAATCCATTTTAGATCAGTTCTGGATCATTCCATTTTGACATGGGATCATAGACAGTCTGAAGAATGACTCAAGCTGTGAATTAGCAGCAAGGAATGTCCGGGCAGGTGTACTTCTGTGTAAGATGAGACACAGGAAAATATCCCAGGCTGAAAAGGGAACATAATTGAAGATAATCAAAAGCCAATGTCTTTTAGGAAACATTTCTTAAGAGAACATTCATAGCTCAAAGACGCTGATGAAGACTGGAAAATGGACTTATCCCTTTTTTACTGGTATCTATAGCATGGAGGTCTTGATGTATGTAGGATACTTGAAGGGATAAACAGGGACTGCACAGGAGCAATACCTGGAGAGAGGGTGAATATTTCCATCTAAGTCAAATCTGCAAGTTGTGATACACATGGGAAGACGTTCTCTAAGCTTTTTATAGCTTTCTTCATGTTTTATATTGTTTCTTTTAACTTCCCAGTCAGCAGGGTGAGGAACTGCCATTGTCTTTATGAATAAACCTACAGGTTAAATGTAAACCTGGAAGGAGAATATTTGGTCTTTCTGACAGTGGTTAAACATCAGCATGTTTAGATACAGTAAGAGATAATATCCAGCATCTTCTCAGATTAACCAATAACTGGCTACAGTTTTGAAAATTATATTCCTTTCCTTATATCAAAATTCTTTTTGCCTTTCCATTGGAATCAACTATTTTTTTCAAATGAAAACATGTGAGGGCATGTGTCTTCCTCATGTATTTGAATCAACAGATGATACGTGGCAAAATAAGTTAATTGTTAACATATGTATGTGAACTCAGAGAACAAATTCCAAACAGAGCAAAATCAAGCAGTCATCATGCTCCTAAAATCATACATTAAATCTAGGTTTTATCTTGTTGTTCCACTTGTTTTTTTTTTACCCCCATAGCTAGTGAGGAGGTACACAGATTAATGTTTGATCTACAGTAGAAAAACATTGATTTGCAAAACGATGTGGCAGAGATCTTTAGCATTAAGATTTTTTTCCCCTTTTTCTGTAAGATATATTTCCTGATAGATAACAAAGTTAACCAGGTAGCATTTAAGCAGCTGCAGGTAATTTATCCTTTTCTCTAGATGGAGTGGAATAAATAATAAATCCATCCTACCTAGGAGGTAGGGAAAAATCTGTTTCTGTAACGATTCAGGCTGACACGACCTATCTGATGCCTTCTATGAGAGCTGGAACATATTGCTTTTGAAAAAAACAGATGGAGTTGTCCTGAAAGGACTTTATCAGAAGAGGTTTGGTGTCATGCTGTCTCTTACTGCATCCTCGACATCTCTTTAAAGACAGATTTTCTGCCTTCTTTAATCTCCCTTTTTATTCCTCTGTTTCAGTTTTCTTGTGGTGATTTGCTAATGTGGGACTTGAATAACCAGAAAGATGGATAGTCAAATGATTGCCTCAGAATTTTAGCAGAAAACCTTTCATACAATACCACTAAAAACTAACACCCTATTTGCTGAAGTTGTGTCAGAATATTTGCAGATTTCCAGAGAATTCTGAATATAATTGAAAGCAAGTTAGAAATTAATTTCTGGCCAAGGGTGTGCTGGTTTCTTGGGTCCCTCAAATGGGTCACTGCACTGAAAAAATCATGTGCTGACCCATCTTCTCACAAATCCTAATGTGGGCCTGTGGAACCACACCTGTACCACAAAGGTCTTTCTGGCAAGTTCTTAGCACTCACTGAGGTATTTGTGCCAACCTGTGGTCCCATGGAAGAACCACATCCTCATTTAAGCCATTGCCCGTCAGCACCTCCTAACTAAAGTGAGAGGTTAAGGGATGTGGGCTAGTGCCAAACTTGCAGGTTACAGATTGTCTTCAGAGCCAGCATACCCCTAAAACCCGTCATGCTGCTAGACTAGGCCGCTGACACCCTCCTATCCTTGTGAAGCCCATACAGAAGTAAACATTGCCCTAGGCCTGGCTGAACGCATTGGCATGTCCTGCAAGGGTCACTGTTCCAGCTCCTTTCTTCCATGGGGCGAAACAACAGGCTGGCTGCATTGAAGACTGACCACACAAATATGGACTATTTATCCATGGAATATGCACCATATAGAATACAGGCTGTTGGAAATATGAAGGTGGAGAGCAGATCTTGGGGCTGTTTCTACATGGAAGTAGAAGGAATGAAGAAAAAGAGGTATCTGAGAACAAAAGTCCATCCCTGACACATTGTATCAGGAGATTAGGTGTTCTCAGAAGATATTTATTGCCATCTAAAGTTATAACCCATTTTATTGTCCAGGAGAAGATACCCCTATAGTTGTCTCTTGCATCAGCCACAGGCAAGAAAGAGGACTGAGAACAGTTAGTGCTACCTTCCAGCACACATGACCATTTCTTGGCCTCACTGACCTGTGGTCATCTGGATGTTGACCAAAACAGTGCACAGTGACCAGGGAAAGTACACATAATGTAGTCAGGACAATTAATCTGGGCAGTTTTCTGTTTGTCTTTGAGGGAGTGAAGCAGACTTCCTCTCTTGCTATCATTGGAAGCATAACAGCTATTGACAGTCTTGGAGAAACCTGACGGTTGTGTGCATATAGTGCAAACTCAGATTAGGAACCCCTCCTGTCATGTTGGTGCAGCTGAGTGGCCAGTTAGGCATGAGGTTGCTCCACAGCTTTCTAGTGAGGAAACTACTGTAGCCCTCCATGTCTAAGACAGGATGAGGGGTCATAAATTTGGTCAGGGCAATTAATGAGACTGGGTAGCTGCAGCCTGGAGATCAGCAGAGCAATGTGAGTATAACAGGATGACCCATGCTCAGCTCATCATGTGGCTTGCACTGAAGCAGCTGGAAGTTAAGCAGATGCATGTGAGGCATTGCAAATGATATAAACCTTTCCAAATTATGATTGAGATCTTATTTAGGGCCATTTCATTGCCATTATTGCTGTTTGATACTACCTAATTCTGTCCTATTTTAGTCAATTGGATTACTTACTGTGATGTGGAAATAATCTGTGTAATGGAGTGCCCAGCAAGTGCTCAAGAAGCCTTGACCAAAAAAATTCATATAGTAGTGCTATTTCCTACAACTATATCTGTTTATAAACATGGATTGGAGGTTAAACCATCAAGGCAGCAGGGTCGTTACCATGATAGCCGGTGAAGTGACTAATGAATGGTTAATGGAGTGAAATAAATAATATGATGAATGTGTAAATGTAAGCAGATATGTAAAACAGATAATATTGAATTAAAAACATGGAAATCTGAATCAGTTGCTTTTGCTGAATGCATTAGCCTAAAATGTATTACTCTACTGTCCTTCCCCAAACAGGATGGGTGGATATGGAAAACGAATCCATAAATAGAAATTGCTGGGTTGCATCCTGTGTCAGGTCAGTTTAATGCTCCTTATTCTTTCCTTTTCTTCAATTTTAACTGAAGAAATTTAACTTGAACTACTTGTCATTAAGAAGTAGAGAACTAGGCCTGGTAGCAAAGACAGTCTAAGCATTTGAGAATATGGGAAATAACCAGCTTTAAAATTAGAAAATATCATCCAGATATTAATATAGCAGTAATAAAATGATATATAAATAATTTTACAAAATTACAAAGATTTATTTCACTTGAAGGGCTGTTATTAACCCAGACGTGTATTTCCAAGTTAACCTTACTACTTCATTGTCATGTTCCTTGCCTATACTGGATGTTAGGTTGAGTGAAAGACTCATGAGGTGACAACTTTCCAGTATAAAAATATCTTTCTTATACTATCTGTACAAATCTGACAGACAATAAGTCCTGTCTAAATGTTTCCCATAGGAACAAAGAAAAAGTAATAGGAAAGAACATAGCTCCTTGAATGAACTATTTACTTAGCAAGATATCACTAAAGGAATGTGAATGGGTTTTGGTTAAGTTTAGGCTTTTTCTTAAAATAGTTTTGAGGGATTAAATTGCCCTTGTATGACCATAAGTAAACTGTCTGCATTGCTTTGTCTTTTCCCTCTTTTTTTTTCTCTTTTCTCCCTCACTTTTCCCCTCTTTTTCCTTGACTTGTCAAGCAAATTATTTTGTCATAAAGCAATACACTGCAAAAATTGATTTTTATTTCTTTTCTGTTCTTAATGAAAAATGAACAAAGAATTTAAGTAAGTTGTCCTATACTATACTGAAAAGTATAATTTATAACTTGTCACCAAAAAACTCCACCGTAGGCATTATTCAAAGGCATAAAAATGTGATGAGTTGACAAGCAAATATGTTTGTTTAGGTGCAGAATTCAGATATTTACAAACATAGATCTAATTCTGCAATCATTTATGGTCAGGCTGATTGTCAAAAGGGATCATGGGCTGAGAATACGTGTCTCTGTTTCATGCATTCTCAGGTCCCAAATGGGGGTGGTCTGATTCCGGCCTTGATGAAGACGAGCTTTCAGATGTGGTACAGTACAGGACTGAAACAATACTGATGAGTAAAGAAACACATCAAGAAGAGGAAAATTCAAAACTCTTTTAGAGTTTCTGAACCAAGTCCTGATTTGTTGATCCTACTAGATCTCCAGCTTCTTATTAGTGTTCATGTAGGGGTGTCCAAGAACATGACTTCCTCCTTTCTGTTGCCTTGCCCTAGTGTTCCTTGCCTTTGCAGTGTTAATACTGTTAAGAATAGTAAAATACGGTAAAAGGCTGGTGAGGAACTTCAGTCAATGTGGAATGCAATCAAATCTAGCGGTATCTATCACAGGAAGTATTTGATTGTATTCCATGGCCTAAAATAACTCCTAGCTATTTTTAGGTGAAATGGAAACAATTGGTTTAGGGCCTCGATTCTGTAAAATGATCTGAAACTTGGTATCATAGGAAAAATTGTCTCCTAAGGTGATACTATTAGCTGATAATTTGACCATTAAAATCAGCTTCGCTTCTTTTGTTATTCTTCTTGCCTATGTTTTAAGGGTTCAAGGCAATAAACAGTCCAGTAAAGATCCCCCTCTCAGATGTTATCAAAATAATTTGTTGTCATTAAATTTCATTCAAAACCCCTAAAATCTACAAAACAAATTACACGGTGGATAGTCAAGCTTCCTTATTTTGGCTACTCAACAAATAAAATTGAAGTAATGTAAAAAGATACACCTTAGAGGCCATTCTCAAAGGCTAACATTAGTCTAGCAAGAGCCATTTCTGTGGACTTCTCTGCAGTTTCTGGAGACACATAAGCCCTTCCAGGTATGAGAAAGAACAGCCGCCCTGAGCTTTTGTTCTGAATCTCTCCTGGGAGCCACTATCGCTCTGCATCAGCACTAGAGATAACTCCACCCTAAAGTGGTGAACACTCCTCTCCGTCCCACAATGCTATCGCTGCGATCATCACTAAAGGCAACAGATAAGCGCCTATGGTTTCTTCCGGAGGTGGAGGAAAGTGCTTGAGATTTTACTTCTGAATCAGATGGAGCAGTGAAGGGAATAAGCTGGTATATAATATCAAGAGACCACTCTGGCTCGACAGCAATATATGCTAGTAGGATGGCGTCCTTCATCATAAAGCATTAACTGTTAGCAAAACAAATTTTCCTCTCTTACAAACCTCTCAGAAGCACTGAGTAAAATATTAGGTCTTTTATGCAGTTTCCTGTCACTGCATTAATGAAAAGTAACCAAATTGCACTCTGACAGATTCCCGCCACACAGTTGATTGGAAAGCTAAGGTGAGATGAACGGAGAAGAAAACCTAGATGCAGCTTGTTGACAGTGTTTTTGACTGTAGTGCTAGTAGATCACCTTCCTTCCCCAAAGATATACGTGCACCCGGCCCCAGTTGGAGATAAGCCTATTGTGCTGACCATCCCTGGTCTTTCACCTTTGTAAAGATTTTTAACCTTATAAACAGGTAATATAACATCCATAACCCCATGATACCTAGGATGTTTTCCTCTCTCCTTGGACCCTTAATTCTTATATTACCTACAAAAAATGATTTCCATCTTCTACAAAGTCCATTTCCATAAAGCTGCTCCTGTGCAGTGACTCAGTAGGACAGAAGCACTGTATTCAGGAAAACTCCTTTCTTAGGGATCATTGCAGGGAACTGAGATAACACAATCAATCAGCAAAACATCTCAATCTTTTAAAACGTAATGTTGTTATAGTTTTACACAGATGTTTTTAATCTGGGGAAAATTATTGATGCGACTAAAGTCAACACAAGTGTCTTTTTTTTTTTTTGTAATGCTGGATTCATAGCCTGAAGACTCCCCCTATTCTTGTGGCTTCTTAAAGGTTACCTTTAAATGCACTCTATTTATTTGGTCAAGAAGCTATGATTAAATAGCAATAATCTTGTATTACTGAATTTAGCTTGATTTGAATGGGTGACCTAGAGATCAAAATTTCAGACTCCGCGACAATTTAACAGAGGAGTCATTTGAATCCCTGATGGATTTATTATTTAGGACCTGGACTTTGATATTTTTTGTTTGATTTTACAAAGGTGATTTTCACCTGCCTTTTGTGATTTGAAAGTTAACACTTATGGCGTAGTTAATGTACAGTGCTTATTCATCACTTCACAGCATGACTACTAATCTTCTTGGCCCTGATTCATGAAAACTTTCGATCACGTTCTTAATTGCAAATACAAAGGCAAATATGTTCCTAAAAGCCTTTGCTGAGGTAGGAATTTATCAGGCTAAGCTTCCACCTCCCAGGCATTTTCTTGGGAAAGTGCTATTTGTTGTTTTTGCATTGGGTGTGGAGAGATAGAATATTTATTAGTAGAATATATCTTTTATTATTTGCAATTATAATGACCTTGTATGAAGCAAAAGGCATTTTTTCAATGGAATAAATTATTTTTGTAATATATTAGGTAGTTAAACACACTGAACTGCTACTTGCTAGAATATCTGATCCTGTTTCACTGGAAACCAGTGAACAGCTAAGGAGGTTTGGACAAATACATAGAATTAAGAGTAAACAAACTCCCTTATAGGGTAACCATGAACCTCAGCATGTGATTATCAGTGTACTAAGTAATCAGAGAATATTGTTTGGAGGTTAAAAGTGGATAAGCAATTCAATCTTCTCATATCTACAGTGACTAAAAGAACAAGAGCTGAGCTCTGAATTGTGATACAATTTAAACATACGCATCAAAAAGTTTAGCAAGATTGCACTTTGATTTTTTAAATTTTATAATGTAATATTATTTTTATATTATAACATATATAGTGTTTTTGAAGTGATACATCTAAAATATGATTAAAAGTAAGATTTTAAAAATCCAAAAGTTCTTTAGGGCTCTTTATGAAGTTTCTAATCGCTCTATTAGTGAAAAATAATTTAATTCCCTTCCATCAGGTTCTAATCAGAAAGCAACTTCGCAGAGCTGATTCTAAAGCTGGCATAACGAACTGAGAACAAAATCTAACCACAGTATCAGGATCAGTTTTTAAACTTGTAACTAATTGGTCTAGCTATTTTCTTCTTGCATTATAGGTCTGTGGAGGGACAATATATTTCTTTTAAAAGGCTTTGAGTGAGTGTTTTACTTTAAGAATCCAACAGCTCGATCTTCAGTTTTAATTTACTGTTCATTACATTGCCATTCTGAATGAATTAATAAGGAGATTTAGTGTTATCAAAGTATTTTACCAAGACTTAGGTCACAACTTTCAGCTAAGAAAACAAATTTAAGTTAGATCTTTTATTTTAACATATCCACAATTACCAGGAATGGATTTTTCACTATCAATCAGGCTTAATGTAGCCTGATCAATATCACAGTCCCATATAGGTTAAAGGAACTTTTACCTAATAAATTATTGTTTATTTCTTCTTCGTACCCTAAATAACAGCGAAACATACGGAAAGAGCAAAGCTACCATCCAAGCGCTCTCCCCAGCTCACTGGTCCAGGTGTGAACTAGCAGGCAGGATACTTGTGCTACCACTTCATGCCTCTTTTGCGGTAGTTTCATTTCCAGGGAAATCACAGCTCCAACTCACCTGCAGTATTTGGGAAACAGATATGGGGAGCATGTATCATTGTATCTTTAAGGAATGTCATTCACATATCCAGATAAGGACCTGTGAGGAAATGCACAGAGGCACTTACATCTCTGATGCAACAGCGGCCAAAAAATGGCTACCGTGAGCTCTATCATCTGCATCTTCAGCTATGTATCTATCTCTTTTATCTCTGTATATAAAGAATATAAAGATATATAGTTTAAATAGAGCCTTGCAGAAAAGAAGAATTCCTAGCTGAGCTGAGTATTTTTTTTTTTTAGAATGTTGGAGTGGACTCCTGAGAGTTGTTCGGCTATTTTGTGACAATATAATTAAAAGTAGAGCATTGTTTAGGGCAAGTGAGATGATCTTCATGAATATCTTATAGTCTACAAAGACCCACTTTGTGTCAGTATATATAGAACTGCCAGGAAATAAAGTGATGGGTGCCTCTCTTGCACAGTGGGCATTTCTTTTTTTTTTTTTTTTTTGGCTCCGTGTTTTCCTTAACTAGGGAAAAAAAAACCGTTGGTAGAAAACAGAAGCAGAGTACACGAGACAAGATGGCGTCAGGAGAAGTGGAAGGAGAATAACCTGCTGATCTAGAAGAACTGGTATGGAATTAATTTCTGTTTGTTACACAGGTGGAAGATAGATCTGCATTACTATATATTTAGAAAAGGTAAAGTGTCTGAATGTCTCATAAGAGTTCATCTTTTCGTTAGTCAACAACTTTTACTTGAGACCACCAAAAGTGTTAGTTTCCAAATGCACCAAAAGTTTTAGTCCCCAAATGGATTTTCTTTCCTATATTTCATTGATTTTGGTTGTTACTTTGCTACTGTGCAAAAAATCCTCAGTAGCATTGCTCTATCCCTCACCTCCACAAATGCTGCTTTATGAAATGAGATTTCATCCCTATTTTCCTTTCTAGCTTGTTTTGAATGCACTTTCTATTTTTACAAAAGTTATTGCAAGATGAAGTTTCTCAACCTTCCTGATCTGCTATAAACTTAAAGATCAAAGTGCTAGAGAGCAATGGGAAATGGCCAAAGAACTTTGGAAAGAAGAAGAAACTGGAATATATAGCATTACTTAACAAGCTTGAGCTGGAAGATTATACAAAGCCCTCCAGATCTTCTGTCTATATTTTAACCACACTTCTGAACAATACAAGACAGATTTTCATTCAGAGCATCTTTCCCTGATATTTGATAAACGCCGGAGAATGATGAGACAAGAATTGGAGGGTCTTGCAGATGCTACCATGATGTGTAAGGTGGGTATGCTTCATGGAGAGCACGGGCATGTTGTTTATTTCTGAGTCTCAAAGTTGTGATGTAAGATTCTCTTGATAATTGAGAATACCAAGCGATTGTGCTTTGGGTGTGCAGGCTGAAGGGACACCATGCTTCTTAGCAGTGGAAGAAGACTTGCTTTTAATTATATGACATAACTGTACTTTCTAATAAATGCTTCCAGTAGGAGCAATCCATCTTCTTACAGGCACAGTCAGATGAAGATATAACACAGAAGGCCATGCCTTTCCTGTGGTCTGCCCACAGGTAAGCATGTTAACAGCATGTTAGTAAATATATTTGTCAGCATGCTGTTAACTGCCCTATCATGTGCTTTGAGTGTGGGAGGAACAGGGTACTGAGCATGAATGGAGGTCAGGAAGGCAGGGTTACTTCTGCTCATGCATTAACTGCCTCCTCCTGCTCCATAGGCTGGTGTGGAAGCTGGTTGCAGAGTGCCTGATTTCCATTGTTGAGGAGGCATTCCTGCTGTGGTCTCACCCCAGCAGTGAAGTAGGACCGAGGCAGCGAGGAGAAACTCTTTCCCGTCTGTGTAAAGAGAATTTTCCTGCGTCATTAACAGATAGCTGGGTTAGTGACAGGATAGAAGTGACAAATTAGTGCAGAGAAACTACCCTTGGCAAGAAATTTCAGGGATTACCTATAATTTTAACTGAGGAAAACACATGCTATTTTATCACTTTCCAATAATGGATCGAACTGTTCTAAGCTTCTCCCTGGGAGATGGAGATCTAGATGACTTGGTATCTGGGTTTCAGTGTATTTAATATTGCTTTATGGCATATTATCTTTTACAACAAGCATATAACTTGTTATTTTTGTTCCTCTACCATGAGAAAGATGATATTCTGTTTGAACACTGTAAGACTACAACTCTGGCATTGCATTTTTTCCCCTGTCTGCGTCAGGAGCGGAGCGAAGGAAACAGACGACTCGAAGTTAGCTGACAATGTATTATTTGACCACTCAGGGAGTCACAGCTAAAATTAGAGGGTAAAACCTCACCTAAATCTTTCCTAATAATATCTTTCCATGATGATGTGCTTTAGTCTCCTTTTACTCCTCTGCACAGATCATCTTTACTCTGCTGAGTATCTTGAGTCAGTCCAAGGAAAAGAGCTGGTGATTCAGGAGTATGGGTATCTCTGAGATGTGTCATCCCTGTCTAGATTGAAAATGATTTTCTCCCATCTAAAGTCTTCAGGGGTGTTCCTGACAAGTCTGTGTGTGTGTGCCCAGGGCAGTGCTCAGAAGCTATGCAAATCTGCCATGACGCCGTGTTGCTTCAGGGCAGCTTTAGGTCCAAGATTTTCATCCCTGGCCTCCCAAGCCATGATTTTTGGTCTGTCTTCTCCTAGGCATAAGCTAGCGAGGAAGGTGGTGTATTCTCAAGGCTAAATAGTGCTTTCCATGTTGCTCTACGGAAATCTGTGCCTTGTCTGACCATGGGTCTGGGACCTGTGGGGTAGCATTAAACACAAGACAGAAGCAAAGCCTGGAAAACTTGGAGCAAAGTGTGATTGAAGAGGCTGAGCAGAGATGTGTAAAGATGGATTATCTGCAGTTTGAGATGGCAGCAAAAGTGTGAGTGCGGTAATCTAAAGGCACAAGTGTCGAAGTGCTGGGTGGGTAGATGGGAATACTATCACGGGTTCACTGTGACAGGCCTTGCCTACAGTTTCATTGGGTTGGACTTGGGTTCTCAGTGTTAACTAGCTCAGGTCTGTCCTCCGCTGCTGCACATAATTGCTAGATCACCACTTCATATGGACAGAGATGTATGAAAGCAAAATGTGATGTGAAGAAAATCCGCAGCCTAAGGGAGGTAAGGTAAGTCTGCAGAGAGGACTGCCAAAGTATCTTTGTGTTCCCATTGCTCTTTGATGTTTTCCCCAGACAGCTTTTAGCTTATACAAGTGACAATTACTTGGCAGATAACCCATGGAGACACTGAACTCTACAGAATTATAATTTGTGTGTTCCAAGGATGATGCGTCCTCAAGCAAGCTTTAGGAACCGTTATGTAGAATCATAGAAACATTATGGTTGGAAAAGACCTTCAAGATCATTCATCCTACTATAAGCCCTTCAACACTATGCCTGTTAAACCATGCCCCTAAGTGCCTCATCTACACATTTCTTGAACACTGCCAGAGATGGTGACTCCTCCACTTCCCTGGGCAGCCTGTTCCAATGCTTGACCACTCTTTCTGTGCAGAAATTCTTCCTAATGTCTAACCTGAACCTCACCCGGTGTAACTTGAGGCCATTCCTCTAGTCCTATTGGTAGTTATTTTGGAGCAGAGACCAACCCCTGCCTCACTACAACCTCATTTCAGGTAGTTGTAGAGAGTGATAAGGTCACCTCTGAGCCTCCTCTTCTCCAGACTTGATAATCCTAGCTCCCTCAGCTGGGTCTGTGCTGAAGGTCTGAAGGTCTGAAGGTCTGTGCTCCTTCACCAGCTTTGTTGCCCTTCTTTTGACATGCTCCAGCAGCTCAAGGTCTTTCATGTAGTGAGGGGCCCGAACCTGAATGCAATATTCGAGATGCGGCCTCACCAGTGCCGAGTACAGGGACACAATCGCTTCCTTGGTCCTTCTGGCTACACTATTCCTGATACAAGCCAGGCTGCTGTTGGCCGCCTTGGCCACCTTGGCACACTGTTGGCTCATGTTCAGCAGGCTGTTGACCAACACTCCCAGATCCTTTTCTAACACACAGTTCTGTCAGCTCTGACACTGCCTGTAGCACTGCATGGGGTTGTTATGGCTGAAGTGCCACTCAGCCTGACACTCGGCCTTGTTGAACCTCATACGGTTGGTCTCAGCCCATCAATCCAGCCTGCCCAGATCCTTCGGTAGAGCTTTCCTACCCTCAAGCAGATCTTCCTCCCAGCTTAGTGTCATCTGCAAATTTACTGATGCTGCACTCAATGCCCTTATTGATATCGCTGATAAAGATAGTAAAGAGAACTGGCCCTCACACCGACCTCTGGGGAGCACCACTCGTGCTGGGTCACAGCAGCTGAATTTAACTCCATTCACCACCACTCTCTGGGCCTGGCCATTCAGCCAGTTCTTCACCCAGTGAAGACTTCATCTAAGCCATGAGCTGCCAGCTTCTCCAGGGAAAGGCCTTACTGAAGTCAAAGTAGACCATGTCCACAGCATTTCCATCATCCACTGAGGGAGTCACCCAGCCATAGGAGGAGATCAGACTGGTCTGGCAGGACCTGTGTTTCATGAACCCATGCTGCCTGGGCCTGATCCCCTAGTTATCATATGCACGCTCTACGATCACCCTCAAGATGATCTGCTCCACAACTGACCCTGGTACTGAGGTCAGGCTGACAGGCCTGTAGTTCCCCAGATCATCCATCCAACACTCCTTCTATATGGGTGTCACACTGGCAAGTCTCCAGTCATGTGGGACCTCCCCTGTTGACCAGGAAGTATCAAAAGCATCATCCTTAAGCAGTGTCTGTGCATGCCTACTTTGTTCTGTAGCCACAGCACCGGGCTGCAGACAGACTTGTGTAGGAGAGCACCAACACTCAGTTTGGAACTGCCACTCAATTTTCGTGCCATTTTTTAAAGCATAATGTACCACTGACTGAGTAGTGTGTTGCAGAGATGTGTATCTTTTTTAGATTTTTTTCCCCTTGAGAGTCCAGTAACAGAAGCAATAAGCAGTTTACTCAACCTATCATCAGTCTCTCTAGCTTTTAAACACTGAAAGCTTGTTACACACAGTGTTATTTGTCTGAATACAGCTGAGATTCCATGACTTAATTAAACCCATGTCTCTGTCATGCTTAGTTTATTCTTGTTAGGAAAAAGTTTTTGCTAAATATAAATATGCAACTTGCTATGAATGCAATTCTTAAATTATTTAGGGAGTCAATGTAGGAAGCTTTATAAACTTTTTTGAATTAGAGGCTTATTCACGGAAGGAAATACATATGGAACAATTTAGACTGCACTTTTTAAAACGCAATAGCTATTTTGCTTAGATGCCCTTTATGAGTGTTCTTATTGCCATACTGTTGGGGCCTTAGTAAGAATATATAGGAAAGTGGAGTTTGTGGGGAACTGGACCGACGCCTAGCAACCGAACACCTGGAGGAGAACCAATCAGCTGGGAGCCTGTAGCCAATGAGTGCTGCTCCTCAGCGCATGCCCACCTGCATGGGTATAAAGCCCTGCTACAGACAACAGCAGGGGGGAGTTGACCTCACTTTGTGTGGAGGTGTTGTTTGCTCCGGCTTGTGGGGAGGGCCCTGGCACTTGGCGCAAGAGTGACCCTCGACATCTGGTGACCCCGACGTGATCGTGCGAGAACGCGAGGGATCTTACTGGAGAAAAGCGGATTGTGACCACGACCTGGTGAGTCAGAATGGGAATTGGCGCATCTAGAGTGGAAGTTGCTGCAACAGCAATGGAACATGATACTGTTGAACGCTTCGTAAGGCTTGCTCAAAAAACTAAGATTGAGGTCTCGAAAACCGAGTTAACCGATTTGTTGTTATTTTGTAAGAAGAGAAAAATCATAGAAGAAGCTTCCCAAGCATATAAATTTGAATCATGGGAGCGAGTAGGAAGAGAACTATGGGACGGTGTACAATTAGGCTCGGAGGAAGCGTGGCGCCTCACAAAGACTTTTCGTCTAATATGGCCTATGTTTGAGCGGTTAGTTGCTATTGCGTTTTGGGAAGCGCTCCATGGAGAAGAAGAGGAAAACAGGTCTGAAAGTTCTGAATGTATCAACAATACTGAGCCAATTCAGTGTAAGAAAATAGATAATAAGAGAAAGGTAACCTCACCTAAACAGGCATGTCCGGTAACTTTGGCCAAACAAGAAGTATGGGGAGGAGTGGATGAATATCTCCCCCCGTGGGAGGGGGAGGAGCGACCACCCCCCACAGCACCCGAATGGGAGAAGCGACCACCTCCCACAGCGCCCGAATGGGAGGGGGAAAAGCGACCAACCCCCACAGCGCCCGAAATGGAAGTGGACCCAGTTAAAGTACCGATCCCAGATGGATCGGACGATGATAATGCCGTGGTTCAAAAAATGCGGCAAGAACTTCGGGGACAGGCAGAGAAAATGACAGAATTATTAGAACAAATGCGGCGACTAGATGGTGGGTCCAAGGCCAGAGATGTGAAGGCAGCCTATAAGGCTGCCCATAGGGCTATAGTCGAAGGGTTGGAAAATGTAGACAAACAATTGGAGCAGTGGGAGGCATGAAAAGATGCTCCTAAGATTCAAAAGAAAGCAGCTGGAGGAAGTGACCCAGCTGAAGAAGGATTGTTGCCGGAGCTCCCAGCCACTGCAGGTGGAAGTAATGATGAGGGAATGCCACCTGTTGATCCAACATTCAATGCGGGAGCACGGTATAAAGGACTCATAGAGAATGCTCAGTTACAAGGAGAATTTGTATTTACACCACTAGCAGCTCCTGTAGTAACGGGAGCCCAGGGCCCCAGGTGGGAACCTCTCGATTGGAAATTTGTTCAAGGCATACAAAAAACAGTAATGCAGTATGGGCACGACAATAAGTTGGTGAGAAATCAGGTCTCCGCCCTGTTTAAATATTCCCATATGGTACCTGCGGATAGCAGAGCGATAATGGAGCTCCTGCTTTCCTCTACCGCTTACATGCTTTGGTTAGCAAAATGGCAGGAAAGATTAGAGGAAAAACAGTTGGAGAATCTAAATCGCAGTATGGACGATCCATTAAGGGTTGCCACCCTTGATCAACTGATGGGCACTGGGCGTTACCGGGCAACCGAGGCCCAGGCAGCGCTCCACCCCAGGATACTACAGCAATCGAAAAATGCAGCGCTAGCCACTTTCCTTGCCCTACCACAAATAGGAACGCCACAGTTGCCATACACCAAAATAACACAAAAACCGAATGAGTCCTTTTTCAACTTTGTTGATCGACTGAAGGAAGCCTTGGATATGGCACCTAATGTGCCTGCGGAAATGAAAGCAATATTGGCAAAGGATCTAGCAGTTCAGAACGCAAACCAAACTTGCAAGCAACTGTTAGCTACTTTGCCACCAGGAGCTTCAATTGTCCAAATGATAGAGACCTGTGCCCGAGCGCCATTGATGGAGGAAGAACAAAAAGCAAAAATACATGGTGCGGCTTTGGCCGCAGCAATTAAAGGAGAAAGAATGTCTAGAAAGGAAGACAAGAGATTTCATGGGACATGTTTCCTATGTGGTCAATTAGGACACATGAGGAGGAGGTGTCCCAACAGATTCAGGATGGAGGATATGACCCCGAGAGGATTTAATGGGACCTGTACGAGATGTCAAAGGTTCGGGCATAAGGCAGCGGAGTGCCGATCACGGTTCCGCAAAAACGGCACGCCGATACAGGGAAACGGGAGCCGCCGCGTTGTGAGGGACGCGGCGAACAAGTATCCCCAGACAATGGCTGCCTCTGCGAACTCTCCGCCGCAACCCGAGGAAGCACAGGAGTCAACCTCTCTGTGGCAAAATCCACAGTGATTAGAGACTGACGTGCACATATTAGAAGAGCCAGCGACCGACCCACCCCCCCGCAACTGCCACCCTCTTCTCCTTCTCCCGCCCCCCAAGCTGCAGTGTCGCCGGGAGCAGGCAAGGGTGGGCGGACAAACCGGGCAGGGTAATGAGCAGCGGACGGAAGGGCAGATTTGTGGTCCTCTCGGAGGTGGCAGTGAGGTGCAACTTAGCACGGGAAAATGAGTGAGCTTGACCAGTTACTCGAGGAGGCCGAGCAACTGAAAAACGAAATCAGGGATGCTAGGAAAGCATGTGCTAACGCCATCTTGGCTCAGATCGCAGCCAACATTCTCCCCGTGGGGAGAATTCAAATGCATAATAGAAGAACACTCCGGGGACACTTGGCTAAAATTTAAGCAATGCACTGGGGGACTGATTCCAGGCTTCTAGTCAGTGCCTCCCAGGATGGCAAGCTTATCTGGGACAGCTACATCTCTTCCTAGCTGGTTATGACGACTTCAACTGCAATGTCTGGGATACACTGAAAGCTGATAGAGCAGGTGTCCTTGCCGGTCATGATAACCGTGTCAGTTGCTTAGGTGTGACTGATGGTGGAATGGCAGTGGCAACAGGATCGTGGGACAGCTTCCTCAAGGTCTGGAACTGAAAAGAGCGGCAGACTCCGTGACTGGAAGAACTTTCCAGCGGTTGAAAACTAAAACTGATAGCATATCCAGTCTGACCATACTAACTTGGACCCCCATCCTCCCCAGCTCCAAAGGGCAAGATTTTTTCCTTCTCCTGTTGCTGAAATGAAGAGCACAATTACCTTTCCAAGAAGAATTTCTGTGGTTGTAAGCAAAATGAAATTGTGTATTCCTTTGGGACCATTTTCTTTTGTCTTGGGAATTTAAAAATGAAACACTATCATAAGTGTGACCAGAATGATTATATTTGTGCTTGCAACTAAGTTACTTTGTTTTTGTTCATAATATTTTGATGCATGGTATTGCCAATTTTTGTGTTTTGTAAAAAGAGGGGAAAATGCTGAGGTTTACAGCTATGTTACTTTGTTTTGCCAATGCTGTAATGTTTATTGTTAATTTTTGTTTTTTGGAAAAAAGAGGGGGAGATGTTGGGGCCTTAGTAAGAATATATAGGAAAGTGGAGTTTGTGGGGAACTGGACCGACGCCTAGCAACCGAACACCTGGAGGAGAACCAATCAGCTGGGAGCCTGTAGCCAATGAGTGCTGCTCCTCAGCGCATGCCCACCTGCACCGGTATAAAGCCCTGCTACAGACAACAGCAGGGGGAGTTGACCTCACTTTGTGTGGAGGTGTTGTTTGCTCCGGCTTGTGGGGAGGGCCCTGGCACTTGGCGCAAGAGTGACCCTCGACACCATACTAAAATTCTGTTAAGTTTACCTAAGTGCTACAAGGATGCTTTCTAGACTATATCTGTATTGTATGGCATATTGCAATGTGGAACCCCACATGCAGCTTGTAAATAGAACAAATCTTTTTTTTTTCTCAGCAGAATAAAACAAGTTTTTTTTTTTTTTTGGTTGTTTTGTTTTTTTGTTTGTGTGTCCTGTGTTATCACATATTGACTTCTTTTAGAGTAGAAGGGAAAACTCTATTTTGGGAGCAGAAGGTAGCATCTGTAGCAAAGGCATGCCTTTAATGTGGAATGGGAGGGCTGCACAAAAATAGTGTAAAATTGCTATTATATACTATAACACTTTCGCATGTTGATGTCTCAGCATACTTACATCAGGAATGGGCTTTATATAGATTGATATAAGGTTGCTACAGATCTCTATTAAGAGTTTGAACTAATTTAGGCTAAAAAGGTTTTGAGATAAAGTGGTACAATTTTGAGTATATATGAGATCCAGTCTAATGTGTGAAAACACCTCCCTATACTACTTTTTTTGGAAGGGGTATGGAGGGGGCAACTTTGAAAGTTGAAGCAGGGCATGAAATTTCTGCTGTGTGATATTTGCATTCACTAAATTGATGGAAAGTTCTTGGGTTACAGTAGGATTTACAGATCTGCATTGTGGTGGGTGTTGGTAGGATGCGGGTGGGAAATAAAAAGGCAGTGGCCCTTGAGTTGTGCTGGAAATCCCAGAAGTCCAGATTTTGTATGGGAATTTCTAACCTCTGGTATTCCCAAGTAGGAGTTCATTTTTCTTTCAATGTACATTTCCTTTTATTTGTGGGCCATTTCATATTAGTTTATGACAATGTTGGAAATTTCAAAAAAAAAAAAGTGTTTTTCACAGGAAATCAGCTCTTATTTTTGTATATTTCAGTCATTCATTTGTTCTGGTCATTCTGGAGATTTCTGAGAGCTCAATTCTCGCAAGCTCCTGTGTTGGTGTCCATTGCTGTGGAGAGCCCAAGTGCAGCACATTTGTCTTTTGGTAGGATACAGCACAGCACAAATATTGTGTGCACCATGTTAGAGCTACAAAAGTGGCTTGCAGAGCCTTAAAATTGGGAGGTGTTGAGTCGGGGCTTCTAGACATGATGATTTAGTGTATCTTTCATCAGCAAGCACAAGTTTCAACCCACCTGCTGTAAAAAAAAATCACTGACAAGGGCATTAATGCCAACTTGTTTATGCTTTTCAGTCTCCCTTGAACACATCAGCCTTTAGCAGGCTTTAAGATTTTTCAGTTTGCATTTCTCATGCCAGTGGGTGTGAATTACAGCTACTGTAATTTAAAATAACAAATACATAGTATGCAGTCTGAAATAATGAGAAATCTAAAACAACTGCATGGACAGATGGTTTTATAGCCTACCATTCAAAAGATAATATAATGATATTCAGTCTTAAATTAAAAAAGGCATAGATCATCTGAATTCATCCAGCTATTGGACAGTCTTCATTACAAAGAACAGCTTTGGGATAATCGCAAAGTATTAACATCCTCCTTCAAAATGGATACAAATAAATGAGAAGGGAGATCTTATGGGTTTTGGAGAGAACTGTTTCCTCAAAACTGTACAACAAAAAATTGATGCTAGGAGTATGACTAGATCTCTTGTTTGCGATAACATCAGTCGGCACCGAAAACATTTGACTGTATCATTTAGAGGTGTTAGACTAATTTTGCTTTAGGCAGGCCTTTGTTCAATAGAATAATTGTAGAACAGCATGTAGCACCTAATTGGTTCCAAGAGAATCAGCTTTTTCATTATAATTTCAAGATAGTTATCAATCAACATTTTTCTCCTACCCTTAATGAGATGTCTGGTTGGAAGAAGCAATAAGAAGTTAGAAAACATCCTTAAAATTCCAGAGAAAGCTCAACAGTTCAAGTCATGCAAACAACAACTGCTGCACTTTTTTACCCTCAACCAACCCACCCACTAAAGAACGTGTAATCTGTTTTCCTCTCACCCTGCCATATCTGAGCTCTTGATTCCCAATACCTTGTCTATCAGACCTTTGACTGAACACTGACAGAAAGTGCTGAACAAAACAAAGTTTTCCCAGAGACAAGTGCATGTCTTATGTGATTAATTATTGCCTTTATCAGAATTTCCATATTGTGATTTTTTGAGATAATAATGAGGTTGTGCGAAAAGCGTGGTCTGGATGTTACAATGCTGAATGCTGGCTAGAGAGATGTGAGCTGGTTTCTCAGTTCTGCTCCAGATTTCCCATATGATTTGTGCAAGTCATTCAAGCACTCTGTATTTAATTTTTTTTTGTCTAAGAACTTACAATAGGTGGCAAGCAGCCACCAATTCATGTAATTCTTGGCCAATACCTGGAAATTCTGGGTCCTCTAAATGCTGTGGTCAGGCAGAACATGATGGAGCTGAGGAAACCAGCTAAGCTCTTGTAATTCTAGTGTGCCAGAAAACAGGAAGCAGAGAATGACAGAGGAAGAAAGAGGCAATCAAATGTATCTTTTAATGACAGGCAGAAGTATTTTTGCACCTACAATGCCTTTTCTTTCCTTTCTTGTAACTACGTACCTCCCAGCTTTACTCAGATGAGTTCCATATTGCTTGGTGATCAGCATTGTTCAGCTTTTTTAAGGGATCTGAGGAAACCCTTGAGAAGAAACCAACAACTAAAAGAAAAGTTGTGACAAACCAACAACTAAAAGAAAAGTTGTGACCTCTTCTTATTCATAGCAACATTTGTACATTCCTCCTGATGTATTTTTCAGCCTAGATGTGTTTTCTTTTCCTTTTACCTTGAAAACTAAATTAAAAAATATTCATCAAAAGAAAATAAGAGTTCATTGTCAACATGCAGAGGAATCAGGGAATACAATTTCTCCCCCCAGCAACAATTTGCTTTTTCACACAAATGAAGCATATTTCTACTAGCCTTCGCAGCATCTGGGGCCTTGGTGAGATTTGTCATTAAAGCATCACAAGGGGTATCATAGTATAGGATTATTAAACACATTCCCAAGCTGCTAGCTGCTCTAAGAAATGTGGAATATTTTTTTCCTAAATACATTTTCCTTTCAGGATTTTCTCCCCCAGGATATATTCTTTCTGTCTTATGGCCTGATTTGTATTCCACTGGGTGCTAGACTCCATGGGAGTCTTTCCATTGATTCCATTATTTACTTTGTTTCACTTTGCATTATTGATTCATATTCACTTTAGCTCAGACCCCTGGGCTAAATGCTTCTAAATGTGAAACTCGTTCTGTCAGGAACACCTCATTCTCAACTAGAGATAAGATTTCTGAAACCAGAAGCACGAATGTGAACTTGAATCAAGAAAAAAAGAAATCCATACATTCTTGCCTGTTCTGCACTTTATACACATCCCAGAATAGACATATGAACTGAGATTTACATTTTTCTTTAACCATCTCACGATTCAGTCCCTCCATCCTTCAATAACTTAAGGACAATTTTTTCCCTTGTGTTTTAATTCTCCTTGCACTTTCCTTCCCTTATTTCTTCTCAGTCTCTGTAGGAAACTACACACTGGCATCTGCTGCTCCAGGGAATATTTTGTGGTTTTCCTAGTGCTGCAGATGGCTGCTTGGCTGCATCTCCCAACCCTGCTACTTCCATGCTGTTCTGATGGGCTGATCAAGAAGGAGTCTGTAGGAGTAATACGGAGGAAGCAATATCTGGTTAGGAGTCCACATTTCCTGAATATAGTTCCCTGGATATATTCAGGACAGATTTTTTTTTTTTTTGAGATTTAGGCTGAGAAGAAGTAGAGACCTTTTTATGTTCATTTTGCTTGTTTCCTTGGAGTGCAGACTCTAGTAGCGGCTAAGAATTTGGGACATTCACATAGGATGCTGAAAAACATCCCTTATCTGCGTTAACCCAGGTGCAGGAGCCTTTCTTTCCCACACCTGATGTGAGTATCAGAATTGCTTGGCCATTCTTGAGAAGAGTCTTGGAATTTGACAAAAAAAAATCAGTCACCCCAATTCCCTTCCTCCCTTCACCCCCTCCATGCCTATACTAGAAGACTTTTCCCAATACATTTGTACAATTATGCATTTTTTAAACTGAATTTTATGCTTTATTTTTCTCCCAATCAGTTTTATACCTGAATTTTATTTCTGCCTCTAATATTGGTTCATCTTGTGCCTCAAGGCTATTATTTGAATATTTCTACCTCTGCTATCCCATCACATGTAAAATAGGGATAAGACCTTCTTGCTTTCCCTAAAAGCGATATCTGTATTTTGATGTAAACATTTAAATAGATGGACGAATGCTAAATATTACTCAATGGAAGACTATAGACATAGGTGCACTGGCAGGTTCAGAGCTGAATGGAATTCCAGTTTAAATAAGCATGTGTTTATAGTTTTTAATTGCTTTCTGCAGTGGGCTAAAAGTGGTATTACACTTCTTTGTTGACTCTTTGTAAATCCAAAGCGCGAAATGTATAATCGCACGTTAGACTACATCATATATCAATAGATACAGAGAGATTAATGTGTGCATTTGTTTGTATATTATATCTGTTTTAGTTCTTTGTGGACTTTGTCTGACCAGTTGTATTTTCAGGAAAAAATACAATGGGTTACTTTAGGCTGTGAAAACTAGGAACCTCACTATCATTTGTATTTATTTTCCATATGGCATAGTGTGAAGCTGTTACACACTATCTCTTATTAAGAGATAAGCTCTTAATACTTCTGCAGTGTATAGCTCTAGGTATTAAGTTTTGGCTGTTTTCTCAACTTCTCTTTGCAATGCAGCTTAGTGATATTTACACGGTTTATTCAAAGTTATGAATCTACATGCATTTTTAAAGTTTGATTACAAGGCAGGTTCTGTACAAAAAGTAATAAAAATAAAACAAAGTCAGTGTAAGTTAAATTGTGACTATGTAAAACTATACGGACATGAAGAATTTGGTTGTACATGGGTTTTGTTGCATTTGGAGGCTTTATGTTGTTCTTTGCACCAAAAGCAGAAAGTTAAAGCAGTTCCTCACTGCTGTGTTATGAAACTCTTACCAGCTGAGCCACTAATATTTTGTCTTACAGTTCCATTTTCTGAGAGAGAAAGTGTTTTCGTTTCAGGTGTCAGTGCATCAGCTGTTGCACTACACCTAAATAGAGTAGCCAGATCCCCAGGTGATTTCCAGGGATACTTTGATGCTGTCAATTAGAGTTGATAGGAATTCTGCCTCTGATGAAACATAGGCATGAAGGTGATGTGAAACCCAGACCGCTCTCCACTGATCAGGAGGCTCTTCCTTCTGGGCAAAAGTAAGAGCAGCCTAAACTCATGGCATGTAGCTATGAAGACACTATAACAGGCAAAAAGACTTGAGATAGATACCATGATTTTACCATCATTTTCCTGACTACCTTTACTGCCTTAGGATTTCAGCTGAGCTGCTGTGAATGTCCCAGGAAACTAAGATGTTGTGTCCTTGCAGGTGTGTGGTATTCCCATTGATGGCTTATGTTGGAGGAGCAGCCGAAGGCTGTCACTGCACCCTAATATCTGGAGCACAATGATATACACTGTGATACGTCTATGCTGTGATTTTCCCCAGGGAAATCTTATGCTAAAGTTATCACAGCTATGAATTGTGCAGTTTTGTAACTTGCCTCCTTCACATTGTGTTTCTGAGCTGCCTATGAGCTGCCTACTGACCAAAATACTACTACTACTACTACTACTACTAAAAATTAATCCATTAAGGAAAAACAAAACAAAACAAAAAAGGTTGTGTAAAGACAGTCTCAGTAGGTGCAATGAATTATTTCCTCCAGTAAACCAAATGTAGGCGTTAGCAAACAGGTTTGACTACACAGCTGGCCAGCTTGGTAACACATGTTCAGTATACATTGGACACACATGTAGCAGGTTTTAACAAGTTACTGAAGTGTCATAGTGGTTTAAAATACAAAAGGTGACACAGCCTTGGTCCCATAGGCATCATGAATTAGCATTTGGGTCTGTTGGGCAAAAAGAGGGTGACCGAGGGTTCAGGTTACATGAAAATTACATAATCATATACATTAAAGATTTACTCTCCTTCTGATAATATGACAGTACCCACACACTTTCCATACTGTGTTCTCTTTGCTGACCCCATTGAAACCTCCTTTCAGCATCCCCTTTTGACTTTTCTTTCTAATGCTTAGGCCAGAAGAAGGTGAGCAATAAACATGGAAAGGCTATTTAGGATTATAAAGATTATGCAATTCTTTCCATGTTCTCATGGGATGACATACCCCATAACTCAAAAAATTCCTGTGGTTAGTTCAGATACTCGGGAGTTTGCCTTGTTCCCATTAAAAGTCAAAGGCATGTCTTTAACACAGCCAACGATTTTAGTGGAGGCAGCTTCGGACCCTAATAAAACACAGTATCTTTTCAGATTTTGGAAGTATCTGGTTCCTATTAGGAAAGGTTAATAACATTTTAAGTCAGAACTGCAAAATATTAATCACGCTTCCTTGTTAAGTGAAATGCCCTTGGTGGCGGTTTCCGTGGCGATGACAATAGGACCCCCATGGGCTGCAGTGGACGGGATGCTGCCGAGCAGCTCCTGGCAGAGCAGCGGGGCCTCAGCTCCAGGCAGCGATAAAAAAGAGCATCCCCAGGAAACCCGCTGCATTTTGCAATTCACGGCCCGCGATTCTTGGCAATTAGGAGCAGAATATTTTGCATGATACTGCATAATCCCATAAAAAAGCAATGAGATGGGACTCCAAGGCACGTGGCAGCACAGAATGTCCTGTGCGGTGCAGCGGAGTCTCAGCCTCTGCTGAAGTTTGCCCAAGTATCTCTTGTCAGCTTAGGTCCTTACCTGCATGACACCCAGATTGCTATTCAGAGCACTACCAAATGAATCCATCTCACCAAGCAATTCCAATGCCTCTGATGGAGAAAAGAAAATGAATAGTGTAGGAAATACGGCCAAACTGCCATTCAAGAAGTCACACAGGAGAAATAGATTTTATTACTATTTTAAAGCAACTGGCTAGTGAAACTGAGGCAGTTAACAAACTGTTTTTCTCCTCCATTCCCTCTCTTCTCATTTCCATACATCCACCTGTACTTAGAACACATTTTTTTAGTCAAGTATAAGAATCTTTTTAAACAAATACAGATTATTTCCTATATGTGTGGGTGTAGTAGGTTTGTGAACACATGCATTACAAACTCACCCCAAATATTTTTATACATATCTTTATGTAGATGTTAGAGACTAATTTCTTTCTCAGAATATAGAAAGGAAGGTTGTATAGCAAGTCTTCAAAGGACATTCCTTAGGAGCATTTTTATTTTAGTCCTCTGTTAAGTGAACCTGTGAGTTTCATATATCAACTAGAATTGTATAAACACATTTCAAAATAAATTTACATGTGTTTTATTTATGAAAGATTACATTTTAAGTTTTTTCTTATGTCTTAAGTGACAGTTCATGTCTTTCAGTCATAAATGAAGCAAAGGTCTTCCTAAATCAAAAATGAAATCCCACTTAGGAAAATACTGTCTACAAAGTAGCTCATCCTAATTTTAATCTTTCTATGACCAGAGAAAGATTCCTCTGATTCCCCATCAGAGAAGCCTTTCACTCCAGGTCTATCCCCAAATCTGCATGAACATTGCAGAAGATCGTATTTCTCTCCTGTGCTTCTGTGACAGGGTAAGCTACATCAAGACCTACAGCTACAGCAAAATATACCTGTGTATGTCTTAGGGACATGTATGCCATGCATGCCATAGGGACAGACTACACTTCATTCGCTGAAAGACTTTGATAGATTCACCTGAAATATTACAATGGCATACTGCTAAAAAGACTCATCTTTAATTTTCTGCTTTAAAAGTTGTGATAAAATGCAAAAGTAAGAAAGTATGAAGATCGGAAGGGTTTTTTCTCTTTAAAACAAAAACATACATCATCTTGGTAGAGAGCAGAATTGGCATGCGAATGTATTAAATTAGGCTGTTTATCACAGGGAGCACAATAAGAGCCTACCAACTTCTGTATTGCAAACTTCGTCTGGAATCAAGTTCTTTTTAATGCTTTTAAAATTACAATATGCCTCAGTGAATATAAGTGTTTTAGAGAAAAAAAAAAAAAAAGAAAAAGTTTCTCTGTAAGGTTCTTGTGTAGGAAAAACAAATACATGATTAAAACCTTTTTCTTAGCAGGAAACCAGCATCACCCATGCTGGCCAGTTGCATGCACGGAACCACTAACCATTGCTTTTGTTTCACCTTAAGCTTACTGTTTTCTGATGGAAAGACTGAGGATTGAAGCCTGTGCACTAGTTGGAAGCTGAGGCTTAGGCACCAGCAGGGCTCACTGTAATTGAGCTCCTGCGTTATTCGTTACTCGGCCAAGTGACAGGTAAAGGAGACAGCAGCATACCAATTCACTTTGTTTCTTTTCCTTTTCCCTTTTTTTTTTCAAGCCTCTAAGCTCCATTTGTAATTAAAGAGACTTTTCATATTTAATAGTATTTATCTTGTGTGTCAGACAACACTTGTTAAAAGTCATCAGCTTTTCATTACCAAGATCATTAATACTATTGGCAATACCGTGACTTGAATAGCTCTTCACTTGTTTGTCAGTGCCACAAATTGACTTTCTAATGAACGATTCAGTTGTAAATTTGTCTTCTCAAGAACAACCCCAGAGGCATCAGACCTGTTGCTTACCTCAAAATCTTAAAATGTATTTTTAACATACAGCAATATTGAACCAGCGGTTTTAGAGCAGGGGTCTCTTCTGGAAGGTCGAAGTTTTAAATGGGTAACTTTCTGCCTTATAGAGCAGATTTTTTTGTCCATTCAGATTTTGCTGATTTTCCCATCTGTTCCTCCTGCTGTGACAGGACACCTGGTGAAGGGCCTAACTCCTCTTTGCTCCTGCATGCACACACTTTGGCCTGTTCACCTATGTGTTGTTACTACTGTGTCCTATGGAAAGGACAAAATTCTGCCAGGCTGGCAGGGAGGAAACCCATCTGCTTTGTGCTTTCGCTTTTACTTCCAGGCTGAGCCTGCGAGTTACTGGGAGGCATCATGCTGCTTTTTCGGGCTGCAAGGACAGTCTAAGGAGTTTTATTTTTTTTCATCTTCACATACAAAAGCCCTCAGCATGAATTCGGTCTCATAAAACACTTCATATCGGCAAAGATGGATAGATTTTAGATCTGAAGGCCAGAAGAAATCAATAGGTTGTCTAATCTCACCTTCTATGAAAGCTAAGCTGTGAGATTCTTCTGTTTCTTTAGCTAGACATATGCCTTTGATTAATGCATAGATTTCAAGAATAGGGAAAACACCAGTTTCCTCTTTAGTTTTTTGCATTTTTTATCGCCTCAATGCTGTTTATTTTTGCCAGTATTCATTTGGCTGCACAGTTCCTGTGCGGCCAGTGGTGCCTCCTGTGAGAGGCCTCCTGTGAGAGGCCACCACTGCACTGAGGAACTGATTTGGTCACCATGCCCATTCTGCAGTTGCCTCTGTGGACACAGCCAGTTGTGGAATTTGTTGACTGAACAATAGAATAATTGGAGAATAATATTTATTGATGCTTTTATATGTATCATCACCACTCAAGGCAGTGTCTTGTTATATATGTTTTGTTGTAATCTGTGCTTTTCAGAAAATCCTATCTTCTGGAGTCGTTAGAAGTTTTGAGATACTCAACTTTTATTAAAAATAATAAAGAACTCCCCCCCCCCCTTAAGGTCAGGTTATTATTAAGAAAAAACAAGTGAATGTGTTCATCCCATTAGATGTCAGTGAAGTCAGACAAACAATTTTGACTTGCATCTCTGTACCAGCAGATTGCTCATATTGCTTCTACTTTGACTGAGAATTGTGATAGGCTAGTGTAGGCTGATGTATACCATTTAGTCCTAATTTAAGCTTGCCACAAATAAAAATTATCAGGGCATTCAGGGTCTTATAATGCAAGAGGCTGCAAAAGCATTTGCAGTGTATCCCAAGTTGGACAGTGGTCATTTTTTTGGCTACATGAGGCATGTCATGGAGAATGAAGTGCTATGAAAGACCTCTGGGTGCAGATAAGCCCGTGTATTGTAGATTCAAGGAGTATATCCTGAAATTTGGCTATGTTACACGACAATTTAATAACAGCACTGAGCCAATTTTAATTGTTTTTTATACTATCAACGGACATGAGGTTATATAACAGCAGGAAGAAAAAAAAAACTATTTTTGAGGTTGGAGGGTCAAATTAGAGAAAAAAAAACAGCCCCCCAAAACTAAGGCAGGTTAGTAGTTACAAGGTAACTGGTAGAGGCAATACAACTCAGCTGGGATGGTCAGCCCCATCCCCTGGTGTGCGTGTGAGCTGGAGCTGAAATCTCCTTGCTCAAGATGAGAGCAACCCAGAGGGATCAGCCAGGCTTGCAGCTGAGTCCTACACAGGGCTGAGCACTGTGGTTCTTGCCCAGTAAAGCTATTGGGACCAGATTAATTTTATGGACCTCGGTAATCCTCTGCCTGGTCAAAGGATAGGGGCTGCAGACTGGAATTATCGCAACATTTGCTGCTGTTACCTTGGTGCTCCCATCACTTTCACCTTGCACAGGGACCTTAAGATGGTAGAGGACAGAGGTAACCATTCTTCTAATACATCAAGACTCAGCCAAGTAGGTGGAGAGCTTGGAGGAATAAGGTCTTTTACTCAGTTTGCTTGCCAAGAAAGCTGGGAGGCCAGTTTATGCACTCATAATTCCTGTATTTCTTGGTTGCGCAGAAAAAAAATGTCGCTTTGTTGTCAAGAAATATTTTAACTTATTCACTAATATCCTCTCTATTCAAATGACACTCAACTCAGGCAATCATTTGTCCAAATCTGTGATTTGAACTTTTAATTGCGATGGATGACCAGGTAAGAGGCAATCTTACAGTGGTGCAGTGTTATTTTATTTTTACTTTTTTTTTTGTCTGTTTAGCAAATCACTGTTGAAGAGCTTTGGTATACTTCATATATGCCCACATGCATTACTTGATGAAGTGAGATGTTAAGGGAGTTCCACAAAGACTTCTATGTAGATAAGGTTTTACTATGTGTAAGAGAGACAGAACTATAGGAATATAGGAATGAAGTTCCCAGGGATACAAAGCTTGAGAGTAAACTGTGAATGCTGAAAAGGACAATGTATTTCAGAGTGATTTTGACAGACATCTACTGTGGAAAAACTAAATGTTCAGGGCAGGGAAATGGAGGAGCATTGGTAGATTTTTAGTCAAGGGGACTGGGAAGGTTGCCCTCTTTGTTGGGCCACATTAAAAGAATCATGGGAGTTACTAGCTGCTGAGATAATTGGCCCACTGAAGATGATAAATCAATATGAAAACCATGGCCTCTGCAGTGGGAACAGCAAATGCTCTCTTTCACAGGCAGCAATTTCTCTAAATGGGAAAAGAGAGTGCTGTGCTTTCGCTTAACAATACAAAATAAGATGTAAGAAAGTTACATGACCCTGGTAATTTTCTTTTGCAAAAACCACAAATGATTCCCTTAATATCAAATAGTGAGCATGTAAATAGTCCTGTAATCACAAAAGTGCTTTAATAATAACAGTCATTTGAGATAAAATGAAATAGAATGCCTCTCCCAGTGATAAATCAACCTGTTACAACCTTGCTTCTAGTGGTGCCAGTGGCTGTTTGCAAGAGAGATGGCAATAGACATCCATGACAAGGATACAAACAGGAAAGGCAGGGTGGGATAGCCAAAGAGAAAAAAATGTAATGCCATAGCAAGGGTATCTATTACCATTACCTAGTCTCATGTGTGGAAGTATGAAAAAAAAAAACATACGTACATACTCAATTTTATTTTATCATTAGAGGGAACATGACTGAAAAGATAATCACCTTCAATTTGGGTATGTGCTTGTGCCTGCTCAAGATGCATGCCCACATAAGCACTTGTTTGTGTACAGTTGCCTTCTGGAAAAAAATAGAAATTGCAGGAATTCAATACAAAATGTTAACAGATTCTCAGGTAATTCTACTGGTGAGGGTTTAGGGTGGGATTTAGCTCCTAATAAAGATACCTAAATGAAGATGTCTATACGTGAGCTTGATGAGCGAACTCCAATTACAGCAAGTGGAAGTTTCATTGACACAGGCACCTACCACATATTGACACCTTTATTTAAGCATCTTAGTTTGGAGACAAGATCTGCCCCTACTGCCCTGAAACAAGATAATCAACACTTAATCTACAGCAGTATCAACAAGCTCCCAGTAACCGTGGTGATATTTTGGGAAGCATTTGTAGTTGCTTGGTTGCTAAACTGATGGAAACTGAGAAGGGTGATGATGAAGCAGCCTAAAAGCATGGTAGATAATAACAAAATTAGCAGTAATGAAATGGAGCTTTTGTTGCTAACTTCTCATTTCTTAAATAGTATTAAAAAAAGTTATATTGATGTAGAGGAGAATTTGTCCTATATTAACTAATAAAACTCTGCAATAATGCTGGGAAATGGAAGATTTTAGCTCCCATTTTATGACTAATTTGAGCTTTCAAAGTAATGAGCATATATGAACATCTACATTGCTTTGGGCTGGATGGAAGCTTAGATAAGTGACCTTCATATCTCATACTTTAATGTTAATCATTCTCAAATATACACACGTAGTATCATCTGTAAGAAGATGTAAAGATCCTGTTCATATCCTCGCCTTTGGTTAATGTTGAAGATGCACAGTTTTCCCTTTGGCTTGATGTCTTTTTGCTCTTCTTGGACAGAGTGAATCTCTAATTTCTTCTTTCTATGCTTTGGAATTCCTGTTTGCATTACATTATCCTAGACACCAAAGTCTCCTTCTTTATAAATCTCCCATGACTGTCTCATTCCCCTCTGCCTTACACACTGCATACTAATTTACCTTTGTGTGACTGGATTAAGAAAAACAGGAGGAAAAAAAAAAAGGATGAGATGCAAGGGCACTTCCCTTGGGACAGCTCATGTGCCCTGATGCAGGGGGAAAGCAAGACTTCTTGCTGAAGAATGACAAATTAATAAATCCTTTGGCTTCCTTCATTTCTTCCTGGCCTTATTTCCACTTTGGGGTGGGGGGAGGGAGGGAGGGAGGGAGGGAGGGATCCCTTGGCCTGCCTCCAGTTGCTCTCTGAGAGACGAAGCCTTGGGGCTTGCAGCAGCCTCACAGCCTTCATGGGACCCACCATAGGGCCCTGCCTGCTGCTTCCCTCCCAGAGTATTACAGAATAACTGAGACTTTCCCAAACCCACCAGTACATCCACCAGTCTCAAGGAAAACTTCTGGGAATCTTTCTCCTCTACATAGTTCCAGTTTTCTGGCCACAAACACCAGAAATGTGTGTGACATAAGTTGCAAGATCACTGCTTATCCTGATAACAAGCTCATACAGCACTGCAGAGAATGAATTACCTGTTTCACTCTGTCAAACGGATCGCACCAATTATTTCAGATTTTATCTATTCCTTCTCTGAATATATTGATATCATTCTCTTCTCGCTATCATTTAATCTTTGTAGTTAAAAATCAAAATACCCTTTATAAAGTTAGAAGAGTTTAATCTCATAAAAAGAGCTATACAGTAAATGCTACAACTCAGTGAGAACAATAACATTTTGTTACTTTCGTAACTGCATCCTTAAACGATCATAACTTGACTTGGAATTAGCATAATAATTCTTTAAAAGGAATGAGAATTTATAAAAGGAATGTGAAAAAAGGATTAAGTCTAGCATAAAGCAGGAAATAGATCTGAAGGCAGAACTGGAAAATGTTCGGTAGTGTGTTAAACAGCAGAGGATAATGTAATGACTAGAAAATCCAGGATGTGTTAATGCAACGAATGACTGTTGCCTGTAATACTATGTAAAGGATTAAGGGATTCAATTCTGGCATCCCAAGAACATATTAAACACACTGTTTTTCGGCTCAGACAGCTTAGATGCCTTTAATATGTGCATTTGATTAAAGAGCACTTCTTGTGGTGTCAATGCCTGCTGTGGAGCTCTGCTGCCAAAGCTGGATGCCGAGCTGGGGAAAATTGGCTGCAGATGTGGATTTGAGAGGCTCCATAGGAAGATGCTCCCATGTTCAGCACTGGGAGGCAGGGAGCCCTTCATCTTCCAGGCACATAGAGAGAAAGAAGGGAAGAAGGAGCGAAGAAGAGAGGACACTGAGTCTGAAGGTTAAGGTAACAGGGCAAAGTATAAAAGAAGGGAAGAGGAGGAGACTGGTAAGATGGGAAACGGAGAAGGAAAACCATGAGGCAAAAATGGTATGGGGAAAGAGGGTCTTTCTGGACCCATTCTCTTTCTGTCAAAACCCTGCTGTGGAGAGATGCCAGATCTGCCATCATCCTCCTGTCCACAGGACTTTTCTCCCTCTATCCTTCTTTTTCACTTTAAAAATCTATCATTCTGCTCATCTTGATTATCATTATCATATTTATTTTTACTAAGGTGGTTCAGCAGCCATACACAGGCTGAAATCTCCCTGTGATATATGTTGTCCTCTAAACTATAGAGTTAACATCTGCCTGAGGTAGAACAGTGGCTGAGGAAGGGAGGGGAAGGGAGCAATGGGGAGAGGGTGAGGAAAGGGGAAGGAGGATGCATGTGGTATAAGAAGATGAAAACACCAGGTATTTTGTTTCTTTTTTTGCCAAGCTGACTCAAGTGTCTGAGTTTGACCCTTTTAAAACATTATCCTGTGGAATGGCTGGGATGTTTGCACAAGCTGTCGGAGAGATGATTTAGAAGCGAGCCCCAGCGTGGGAGCCATCAGCCCGTGGGTCCCCCACCTGCCCAGCACCAGGATGACATTGGCCTTGGTGGCAACGCACATCCTTCTGTGGAGAAGGGAGCTTCTCCCTCCAGGGCTGTTTGCTCCTTGATTTGCCTGCTGAGCTTGCTGACAGACATAGCAACAGAGAGAAAAACAATTGGGTTTTCATTTTACTAAAAAGGATTTAAAAAATTAAGACTCTGTTTTTAGACCACTTGCTGATGTTCTATATTGCACCACTCTGCAACAACAGCACTGCTCACTGTAAGCACATCTGGAAACACTAGACTGTGTGCTTTGCCTGGGTAATTCCCCAAAGGAAACTGAGATTAAAAACTTTAATTTTGTTTATTTTTATTTGGCTTTTGTATTATATTGCCTAAAATAATGGCTAAGTCAAATGCTTTCGTTGCATAGATTTGAGTGCAGCCTGTGTTAGTTTGTTGCAGCTGATGTTAGATTTAGGCTAAACATCAGTCTGAATGTTCTAAAGCGAGCTTTATGATACGATTAAATATGCTTTGTTTTAAGAGACATGAAGTGAATGTTGTGAAATAAGGGAATATTTTGCAAATGAGGTTGGGTAGAACAGAAAATGCAGTTCTTGCACTGTCCTTTTTGTCTTTCAGATGGAAATATAAATTATAGCTAGGATACCTTTGAAGTTTTTAGAACTCCCCTCTTATCTTGACAAGCAAAAGTTTGAATATATCTTCCTTCCTGAAGGTGTAACTTGTATACATCAAACACAGCACACTGAGATGAAGACAAAAGCTTTGCTTGGGATGAGAAAACTGTATTAGTCGACTGTATTTTGTTTTATATTAGAGAGTATTATTTTTTCTTTGTAACATTTTAATTGTACATTTTAATATTGTAAAATTGTAACATTTTAATATTTCAAAATTGCACCTGAGTTATAGCACTTCCCCAGCTTAAATAAAAACCAGCTGCTCTTTTGGTTATTGTTATTCCTGACCCTTGGCTTTTTACCTTTAGAAGCTGAGCAGGTTGCCAAAAGGGAGAATTTACTTGAGGAAAGCCAAAGCAGCTCCAGCCTCTGTGTGCCCTTCCAGAGAGCTTCTTGCATCTGCTGGTGGTTGGCTCAGTTCTTTGCTTGGCTCCTGCTGCTGGTAGTTGAGGTAAGCTTGAATGCATGTTGCTTTACCTGATTATGGGTGCTAAGCCTCAAAATGACATGATCACCCATCTGGTGGAGAGGCGGAGCAGGTGCGGGGACATGGGAACTGCCATAGCTGTCCCAAGTTATATAGATCTCATTTGTCAACCTGTGCTCTGAATCCTAGGAAGGCACTGCTCTGAGTCTGCTTCAAGTAGCTCTAATTCAAACTGAAGAAAAATACATCTGGATATTTTGTCCTTGAAATTTAGGCAGTGCTACATGACACAGATACAGCAACTAGTAGCATAATGAGGGCCATAGAGCTACAGGAAATGTATGGATCTCCAGGTGTAACCGTGGCTGAAGGGAAGGGATCACAGCGGCCAGAATGAGGTAACACTTATCCTATCGATCGCCTCTTTGCAGCGCCTAGTGACTCACTTCAGGCAAGAGGAGTGAGAACTGCAGATGTGTTGCCGCCCAAGGGGCTTCGTCTCCTTGCCCTCCAGCTCTGCTTCCTCCCTGGCGCAGGCTTGCTCTTACCAAGCACGCTTTGGTGTGGGTACAGAACTGAGTCACATTGAATTTGCAAGTTTGCTGCCAAACCCGAAGTAATTTCAAAGCCAGCTGTACGGCGCTGTGATTTAGCAAGAAATGGAAACCATTCAAAGCTCTGTGAATTTGGCAGAAATTAACCATTTTGGCTGAGTATTGCTGGGGAGTTAGGACTAATTCAGCCCTAAAACCCACAGTGAAATTCGGAAGGCTTGAATCGGCGCCAACAAAAATCTCTGCAAATTGGAAGTATTGAGGTTTCACCAGGGCTGCCTTACGAGCAAGGAAGGAGAGATTTCCCTGGGAAGCCCCCATCTCCTCTGGAATTCAGAATGAATGTGTCACGGCAACACCTGGCCCCGATAACATATCTCCCTTAAGCAGCTCTCCTGGAACGAGTTGTTAATGGTAGAAACAATAGCAATTATCAGTATTGATAGGCGATCGACAGGCTGTGAAATGGTTTGGTGATTCACTCTCCTAAATTAGCTCCTTGCTGCTCTGCAGTGTAAACGCTGCTACTGCTGATACAGAAACAAAAGTAAAGCAAGAAGAAGTATCTTGGGGCAGCTCTATTTGGGGCATATATTTGTGTTGCGACTGGAGTCGGGTGTCTTACTCCTCGCAGATACGTTATAATTAAAATTGCCCTTCTTCTGTGCATTCATTTCTATGAACGTATTTATTGGCTATAATTAGCTGCTAATTTGGTTGAACAGTTTCTAGGTGGGAGTGTTTGCAGTCTTCTTACAATGAATATTTATGATGTGCAAAATTTGCAGTCACACAGTTATGTATCTGGCGTTTAATTGGGTAACAGAAACATCCCAAGTCAAAGAAAATGAAACAGTAAAATTATGAAAAGTACAAAACAGATAATGTTCACGCATCAGTACTCATGCATGGAGGCAGCTGTGAATAGCAGTGGATAAAGCAGCCACTTTCCAAATATTTGTGTCTACATAAAATTATTTTCAAGATTTTTTTGGTGAAAATGGTACAAGCATAGGTCACCTGGAAAAGCTATTGAAAATAAGAAGGGATGAACACAAATATAAAATCTGTGTTTCCACACCACTGCCTGCATTGAAAAATTAGAACTTTTGGCATTGCTATGAAAACCCAAAGGTCAACTTTAAAAAATGAGATTTCAGAACCTAACTGTAGACTCCCACTTTTTAAAATTCATATTTCTGCTTCGTCTGCAAAGAACTCTATTCTACAGCTACCAGCATGTACCACTGGAAAACACTAGTGCATGGAGGGGAGGATACAGGAAGGAGAAGGATCTTTAGAGGGATTCATGGCACACAGCACAGCACCATTTTGTTATTTTGCAATGCCAGGTTATACCACTTGGCCTGGGCAACCATCACAGATGGCAGGTTGTATTAAGTTAAATAAGAGCAATTTGTAGAGTTGTTTTAATCTTTAACTCAGTGGCATAGCTTTTATTACCATAGTTCCACCTCTCCCTTTCCTATTCTTTTCGGCACACCTGCCTGCAATGGTGCAAAGTAGCTTGTAGGCTCTCAGCAAGTGCATGGGGACCCTGTGTCAGGACCCCAGGTAGTGCCATGTACTCTCATTTTAACCCCGGCCTCACACATGCACTAATAAATACACTCTTGGTTACGCTTCACAGGCATTAATAATTGCACTTTAAATAGCTTTAAACTGAGTAATGAGCTACCTGAGCACCTTGGTAAGAATGTTTAACAATCATTAAAGAAATAGTCAAAAAAGTGAAAAATTGGCATGCCAGGAGCTGTGTAATAAACTCTGTAACACTAGATATTAGAAAGATTAAGCTGCTTTTCACTACAGTAATACATATCTATAATGAGATGCAGTTGCCTCTTGCAAATGCACCACAAATTAATTAGTTTCAGAATACTGCAGCTTGGTCACAGTACCTTAAAGGAGGGAGGGAAGAAAGGAAGGAAAGGAAGGAAACGAAGGAAACGAAGGAAAAGAAGGAAAGGAAGGAAACGAAGGAAAGGAAGGAAGGAAAGGGAAGGAAAGGAAGAGAAGGAAAGGAAGGAAAGTAAGGAGAGGAAGGAAGGAAAGTAAGGAGAGGAAGGAAGGAAAGGAAGGAAGGAAAGGGAAGGAAAGGAAGGAAAGGGAAGGAAAGGAAGGAAAGGAAGGAAAGGAAGGAAAGGAAGGAAGGAAAGGAAGGAAGGAAAGGAAGGAAGGGGAAGGAAAGGAAAGAAAGAGAAGGAAGGAAAGGAAGGAAAGAGAAGGAAAGGAAGGAAGGAAAGGGAAGGAAAGGGAGGAAGGAAAGGGAAAGAAGAAAGGGAGGAAGGAAAGGGAAAGAAGAAAGGAAGGAAGGAAAGGGAAAGAAGAAAGGAAGGAAGGAAAGGGAAGGAAGAAAGGAAGGAAGGAAAGGGAAGGAAGGACAGAAGGACGGAAGGACGGAAGGACGGAAGGAAGGAAGGAAGGAACACATAGGTGAACTGAATTGAGTATATAGCCGGAGCATGGGGAAAAGCAAGTCACTTTGGCTCTCTGCACTGCTCTACTGCTCTGTTCTGGCAAGACAATTCCTCTTTAACTGCCTTTCCATCCTTGGACAGGCTGTTACAGAGATGAATGTCACCTGTAAATTTTGAGTTTGAGGCGTTAAGGAGAACCAAGAAGGCTGACTATGCATTTTGCAAAACAAAATGTGTAGTGTTTGAAGACCCGGGAGGACGTACTGCTTTCATTTATCTTCCTCTTGCTTTGTGTATATTTTTTTAAGCAGTTCTGATACTTTCAAACAAACAGATGTGTGGGCCCAGAATTATCCAACTATTGCACAATTTAAGATAAAGAGACTATGTGCTGTCTGTTCTTGCACAGGTAAGTGCTGTGCTGTGCCAAAACTTTCCCTCTTCTGTTCGCACATCTTCTTCAGCCCCTCTCCTCCAGGAAAACATAAGTGCATGGGGCTGTATCTAAAACACATAAAAAAAAAACCACCAACAACATGCATGATGCATTATGTAAGGGGAATACATGATGGTGTAATATAAATGATTTATCAATACAACTATGAGAAGCCTGCATTACTTAAAAGAAAGAAAAGCCAGAGCTAAGTTATGTAGGTCATCTATACAAATACCTAAAACCCCTATTCAGATACTGTCTTTTATTATGTGCTACACAGAAATTGTTTATATTAATTACTGAGGTTTTTGTTTTGTTTTGTTTTCTACTTCTAAATAAGAGTTTATATTTTAGTTACTATAGGATTTATCTCTGGAAGCAACCTGAAGCAATTATTTTTAGATCCATATAAGCAATGACATAGATTCAAATAAACTTTACTCCAGGACATGCAGGAAACAAAAACACTAGAGTTCAAACATAAAATTGTGAACATTTGCACTTGAAATACTTTTTTATGCACATTTTTTTGTCCTATAAATTCCATCTCTTTCAGAGTTCATCATATTCTTTGCTGATGAAGTGAAAGTAGTAAAATAAATCTGAGCCGACCTTCTTCCTTTATTGCTCTTCTTCCTTGCTATACAACTCAGGGATATGGTTAGTCAGTCACCTGTATGAGCTTTTAACACACTATATGTGTACACTACTGCCTATGGAAAGTCTGAGAAAATAGATAAACTGCAGAAGAAACAATTTACACCATTTCCTTGGTAATAAGATTAGTGATTGGTTTATTCCTATCACAGTTTTATTTCTCTAGTTCTTCTATCGTGACTATGACCCTTATGGTTACAATAATCTCACTAATATCTGGCAGCAACATGTACTGTGCCTATGAAGAGCAGGGACAAAGTGACTACTTACATCACCAGAGATGTAATTAGCATTTAATTAACATACTATATCCTGGTAAAATCAGTGGAGATAGTTACATTGATTTTTTGCTGACAGAGCCTTCTCAATACTTCTCTGGGATAGACTGAGTTGTGGATTACTGGCCCATCCACGCCAAGCAGTTGCAGCTGGAGAGAGGCCAGAGGTTGTGGGGGTTCGCGGGATACCCCGTATTCCTGTGTGTACCCAAATGCAGGCAGATTGCCTTGCAAAATGTGCAGAAGGAATTGTTGCTCTGGGTGCTCACACAAAACTGCAGCTCACTTGGAACAATGGAGTGGCGATGGCACAGCCTGAATAGCCAAAGGGTCAGGGCTAGTGGCCATGCTCTCCCTGGTGGCGGGTAAGGAGTGGAGTATGGCAGGGGTCTGCCCTGCGACCTGTCCTGTGCAATAAATATCTTTAGCAGTGACTTGGAGGATATGACCAACTGCACTCTTCTTCAATTCACAAGTGACACAAAACTGAGGTGGACCCAGCCAGGATGGCAGGACTGCCATGTATAGACTTACACAGGTTAGAGGAATGAGTCTGCAGGACCTTCATGAGACTCAGCATGGACAAATCCAAAGTGCATAAGCCAGTAGCGATGTTGGCTGGGGATGGACTGGCTGGGGAGCAGCTCAGTAGGAAGTCCTAGGGATTGAGTGCCCAGTGAGATGTGCAGCAGCCAGCAGTGCCCAGGACTGCATTAACAGGGGCATGGCCAGGTTCTAAAGAGCAAGTAACATTCCCCATATGCAGCAATGCTCATTAAACTGCATAACTGCATCTTGAAGCTGTGTCTGTTTTTCTGTCCGCCCCCCCCCCCGCCCCAGTTCAGGGAAGACATTGATAACCTGGAGCTAATTCATCATGGGCAACCACTCTGGCTGGGGCTGGAGCCCTGGCCTGTAGGGAGGTTGTGCAAACAAGTCTTTTCCCCTTGAGGGCAGGCTAGCAGTAGAGCTAGTTGCCCCCCAGAGGTTATGCCAGCTCTATCCTTACAGGTTTTCCAGACGTGACTGGATACAGCTCTGGGCCTGCTCATGCCCAGACCTCCTATAATCTTTTCAAACCTGAATCATTACATGATCGTATTTAAGGGTCTAATTTTAGGAGAAAAAAATCACTACTAGATAGGCATCTATTTTGTATATTCTAGATCCTCTCAAATAGCCAGTTCCAAGAGGCTGTCAATATGTTTCCTCCCTAAAACTGCAAGTCTTTTCCCCAAACAATTACCCTGCAGGACTAGAACTTGAATTTTCCACCTCTTTTTGTATGCATGATGCATGACTCTCCTGTTAGCTCTTGCTTTCTAACCACAAATAATACATTGTTGCTGTACTCTAGTTGGATAACCTAACTAAGATTTCAGTTTGCTCTGCCAGGCACTGTATGTACATACACTGTTCCAAACAGCTTATAGTTCAGTGAGAAAACATTATAGAGAATTACTGACCCAGCTGCTGGAGGCAGGACAAGCTATTTGTTTGGGGTCATGGTACAGTTATTCTGCTATTTTGTGCCATGCTGCAAACTCGTGACCCTCTGATGAAGAGTTTACAGCTCTAGTCCCAGTAAATGCTCTAAACAATGGAGCTAGGGCCCTGCTATACCAGCTCCTGGATGTCTGTGGGCTTTTAGTGTGTACTGCAGGTTGAAGGGCAGGTACTGGAGATCGTCATGAAAATAGCTCTAGCTTCAGTAAGCACTCAAGCACTTTTGGCTACTTTTCTTATGCTGCAGGAATATATAGCGTATATAGACGGGATGTCAATGGTTAATAACGATGACAAAAGTAGGAGCTTCCATCACAGTCTAAAGGGGCCTCCCAATCCTGATGAGCAGAGTTGTGGGCAAAGTCCAACAGGAGCTTGAGGCTGCTCGCAGTGGTGGACTTGCCAAAAGGCTGAGGCGTCAATCCTCTGCTGACAGTACTTCTTTCTTGTTCCCTTGGGTACATTTTCACTTCTCTCTATGAGTCTTAAGGTTATTATGTAGTTTTAGGAAGTGTTTTGTGGACTTTGATGTGTGGAAGATGTTTAAAGTAGTTTTCTGAATGCACTTCTGAAGTAAATATCCAATACATGGTTGCCTGCTGAGTCACCCTGTACTCTTTCCCCATGTTTCTATGTACTGTGTCTCCACCAGAGATCACTGGGAAGCAAGGACTGATAGCACTGATATTTTCTGAAGTGGTTGATTTATAACACTTGGACTTGCTGTTGCTGTCACACAGAAATGACTAGTACAGAAACACAATGGCGGAGTATCCATGGAGACTGATGTGATGGGTAGAACATGTGTCCCATAGCTACTGCCCCCCTCTATGGTTCGGTCTGCATGGGCCTTTAAAAGGTCTTGAGGCTGGTTAGCACAGAGTTGACAAAGGACCCACTTCTGAGTTCACCGTGGTGGCATAGTCGCTTGGTTAACTGAGAAACCTACAGACACGAATCGCTGCACATGCAAATGCCTGTGCATGCACTACTTATGTTTAAATAGTGGTAGTGTTCAATACCATAAATATCACTCATAAATAATGTACATTTTATAAGCACTTTAGCAATCTACTTATATCTGGTGTTAGAATATGGTAGTCTTGATATCAATTCTCTCCATGGATTGAATTGATCTATTAAATCTGAATTTATGGCTAAAACTGCATTTGGGTTTAAAACTTCTCAGTGATTTCGATGCTCCTTCCTATTGATAGATCTGTGTTTCAGAGTATGCTCTCATCACAAACTGAGAGTTCAGTAAAACTAATACTCTGTAAGAATACAGAAGGCAAACTTTATTCCATGAGCCCAAGGGTATACTTAATTTTCATTTCTTCCTTCTCTCTCAAACATACAGTCACCAATAAATGGTATGTAGAGGAGAACAGAGCAAACGGAAAACCCTGCAATTTATTAACTCAAGCATGAAAGTACAGAAAATAAGCAGGGGCTCAAGTTAGTTGAGGAAGAAGTCTGGACTTATCGCATTAAAGCATCCACTTGTCTAATGAGTTTCCTAGCAAATGAGGCATGAAACATATTGCCAGAATATGAAGTCAGTAAAATATCCAAATTACTGTATAAGTCATTGTATATTTTATCTTATTGGGGAGCTAGTGCAGAATATGTTAAATTTGTACTTCTAGAAAAAAAAAAGTTATTTTATGAATTTGCCATTCAGATAAGTTACTAATAACAGATCAAGACTCCTGAAATCCACAAGAGAAAAGAGCTCCACAAGAGTTCAACTTTTGCAAGAACACGTTAAAAGAACTGTTCAATAAAGACGTCAGTTGTTATATTCACAATCCTTATTTACCCATACCTACACAAATACAGAGAAGTAGAGAAGAAAAAGAGAAGTGCAGCTTGCACAGAAGACACTTTAATCTAAATGTTTTTCCCCCCAAAATTTAGAATTTCAGTATAATGATACTTATGTTAGCACTTATCAAATAATAGTGTATGGTTTGCTTCAGAAAATGAATCTTCACTATTTTAGAACACTATGTTTGGTAAAATATTGATACAGGGAGGACTATTTTACTTAGGAATTTTGCTATGCTTGCAAATGATTAAAATACATGATTTTTTATAATCAAGTATTTTATTCAGAGTTGAATTTCTACTTTTGTATGTAGGGGACCTCTCTGCAACTGTAAGTCAACTGGATACCTTCAAAAATAACTGTGTTTCTAATACATTTTATGAGTGTAGAATTTGCCTACTCCAACCTCCTCAGATATGTAAGTATAGAGTTTACTCTTTGCTGCACATTGTTTTCAGCACAGGCAGAGCTTTGCCAGCATTGTGCGGCTTGGGTTACTCCTTTACATCCTTTTGTTTTTATCTGATATTAAAACAGTTGTGAGTGTTTCCTCTCAAAGTGCTGTTTAAAGGATGACTGTCCATCAGTCTCCTTAATGTTCCTTTATCAGCCCAATGATATATGGGCACTGTCAGACTTGCTGCCTTTATTTTTAACATGTTTGAGTTCCAGGTCCTTTCCTTTGGAAATACAGCGTTTTGAACTCTGTGGCTGGCTGCAACATTCATTAGAAATTAATTTCTTGCTTACCTGATACTTTCCTGAGTTATTTGCTTCTGAAGGCATTTTGATGCTTTCTTGCGCACGGGCAGACTTCCAGCCTTCACATCAGTATGTTAAATTGGAAATAGGAGCGAGAGTCTGTAGTCTGACCTTAGCGATTAGTAACGTTTTTCCCTTCTGGGTATTCTTGTTAACTTGCATGTCACTTTCAAAGTATGTAATCTGATTTCTTCTGTTATACGGGTCTGTCTTAATGGAGCACTTTATCTTGGGAGTGGATGACAGAGTGGAAGAGCTGGGCAGGGACTCGGACCTGTCTTTCATGTGAGCTGACTGCAGAGAGAGAGAGAAGGAGCTGCTCCTTCTGGGGTGGGAGGAGGGTGGAGGATTATTCAGGTTAAACTGAATTTAACCTGAATTTGACCTGAGACCTGGCAAAATGTCCTTTCAGGGAGACAGGATGGGAGAAAAAAACTCATTCAAATCTCCGTGGACCTTTCTGCTTAGAATCTGTTAGATTTCTAACCCTATCTTATTTTTGATCATTACTCCATTACTGGAAAGAACAATGTCTTTATTTAAAATCTAATTCTTTTAATGTACAATTCAGGTACGCAGTGCCAGTGCTGTATACATCTACATTTTGTCTGCACTCTTGCTAACAGTGCAGTCAGTGGCAGTGTGACACTGACAGAAACGTGACCTTCTCTGATACCATTTAAAAACATGATCAAGTCTGCATTTGCTTTGACTATCGAAACTTCACCGTGGCGTAAAACCCTGATCTTAGTAGTTGTTTTTATTGGCACGCTATTTTACTTCAAGATGGTCCAGATTCAATCACAGTGGAGGCTGCCAAACGTTTCTCAAAATCTCTGACATTCGTGGCATGTGGTTTTTGCTATTTGACATTCTTGTCCATATTTATTTTTAGAGTGAAAATGTGATTGACATGTAATCTTTTGGGTCTAAATTCAGCCTACTCTTCCCTTAGGTTTGCCTCAATTACTTCCTTTGTTCTATTAATGAACTAACTGCAGAAGGCTTTGTTTATCACTGAAAAGAGATTAATATCTCAGGAGACATAGGCATCAGTAACTCATGTTTCTTTGGTCTTATTTTTCAGTCTTCCCTCACATAATTTGTGGTCTCCTGTGATGTCAGAGTTTCTATTTTCTCCAACCTTCTGGAGATGATCTAGAAGTCCTTCCAATACACAAAGGATCAATGTGGCTCTGGGGGAAACCATACTGGAAAATTTAAGTAACTTCCTAGATACCTTTGTGGAATAACAGCATCTGCTAGTTTTGCAGGGGGCAAAGAAGAGCTCTCTGAGCACACTGATTTCTATGCTCCATTGCTTTGGATCGCAGGCTTTCCATAAAAGTCCCTCACAACTAAGCATATGTTGAAGAATGTTTTTGGTGCTACAGTTCCCTGCAAGCTCTGAGTTTTGATCATGCCGTTGTAACTGGCTGTTGATATTTAACACTGTAGATTCATCACTTTTATCATGCTTGAAATGTAGCCCAGAGCAACTGATTGTCTCCCAGCATGAATTGCTTTTCTGCTTTGGAAGTCATGACTTTGCTCTATTTCTTTTACTGAAGTCTTTTTAGGACAACGTGAGTTGCTTTTCTGCTTTGGAAGTCATGACTTTGCTCTGTTTTTTTACTGAAGTCTTTTTAGGATGCTTGTCTCTCAACTCTGAACTCCACCTGTGGGAATGCAGAGTCTTTCAGACAGAAATATCTGCTGGAGAAGGGGCCTGGCAACATCCACTGGACTCAGTGAATCCTGCATCAGGTACTGGGAAGGGCTTAGGAAGAAGGTTGCATTGGCTGGGAGGAAGGCGAGCCTGATCAGAAGGTAAGGTTCATTCACAAGATGGCCACTTCTGTGGCTGCTGCAAGCCAGTAACTGGGATTAAATCTCTTGCCCTACAGCTTTTTCCTCCTCCACTTCTTCCAGGTGGATACAAGGGGACATAGCCTGCTGTTTTAACTTGGGTCTAGGCTGGTGAAAGACAAGATCTTCCCATTTTGCCATGTGGTAGGAAATCTAGCTCATTGGTTTTAAGATCCAGCAAAAGTTTCTTTACCTCTGTGCGTTGCAGCAGGACTTCCTTCTCCACCAGGCAAATTCCTAAGGGGGTTGCACCAAATGGGCCCTTCTACAGCTTCTTCTTCCTTCAGAAATAGCTCACCAGTGATTTAGGAGGGAGTTCATCTGAATGCCCTTTGAATCCTGACAGCTATTAAAATGGGGCACGCACAACAGAATCTCTAAATATTTTGTCCACCCACTAAAAAAATACTTTGAAGTGCAGAAAGATTCTTTTTGTAAATTAGCTCCACCTGCAGAAATTATTTTATTTGTGCATGCAGGTGACTTAGATGGCAATGAAGGCTGTTTTTTCTTTCCCAAGTGTTCAGGATTAGTTAAATCAGTTCTGGTGCAGGTTAATGGATTTCATATACAAAGCTGCAATTTTAGGGGGCCTTCAGGCTTTTTCTGCACTGTAGTTTAGAATCAAACTTATTTTTCACAAAAGCTTAATTTTAGAAGATACTTTTTTTTCCTTTCTATTCAGCAAAATGTAAATTTCGCTAGGTAATAACAATAATTGCCTGTGAAAAAAAGCTTCTTCATTTGGCACAGTTTACCACATTCTAATGAATTGTGGTAATAAAGGCGTCTTTCTTTTGCTTCACAGTATATGAAACTCATGCCTTGAAGGGACAATACAAAGAGATATAAAATTCTTTGCAAGCAATATCTTCTGTAAACATTTTTAAGGTAATTACACAGTAGATTATAATGAATATCAATCAAAAAGACAGATACTACGTTTTTCCTCTTAGGTGTGATTAAGACATGTTTAGGTTCTAAATAATCATAAGTATTTTCAGGGAAGTATTTAGCATTGGTAGAAGATTGTGGTTGAACAGCTAATGGTACTGAGCTTTCTGCCTCCAAAGGATTAAAATTAAGAATCCTAAATCAAGATTTATAATTAACAGTTAATGTGGGAACACAGGGGAGACTACAGATATATAAACTGCAATATTTTTTCCCCTCTGTTGTATATAGCAAAAAGAAATATTAAGTGGGGGTTGGAAAGAAGTACACATGACCTAGAAATCAACATTCCTCTCAGCAGGATGAAAAAGAATAAAAAATGTAATGAGCAGAGGAGAAACAAATGGACGCGGTCAGGATCTCATTCTTTATTTCTATACAATTAATTTATCAATAGACAGTATTCCATGAGGTACTGAAATTTATCTTGAGTCAAAACCTGGGGAGTAAGCAAACTACTTGCTTCTAAAGTTATGCACAATGCTTGCTTCTAAATTTCTATGCATTGTGTAGCTAAAAATGATTGCAAAGCTTCTGAGTATCTTGAAGTTGCTTACAGTGATTTTAACAGTGTAAAGACTTCTTAAACAACTTAGAGCCCAGAGTGTGCTCAATGGGTATGTATGTTCATAATATACCATTGGGAGAATATTGCTCAATGGACACTATAAAATGATGTTCTATTCCAAATGAGAAAATAGAGAGATGAAAATTGCCTTAGGGGATCAGATCATCAGTCCAGTATTTTGTCTAAGAGCTGTCAGTGCTAGCTGATAAAGTGTCCAATGCTCTATCAACAACAGTGAAACAAAAATTGACTATACAATTTTGTGTAACCACCATTATAGAGAGATTGACTTAACGTACATGCAAGTTGGCATCATATTCATGACACTATCATGAAATCCCATAGAGGTATTACAAGGACATCTTTGGGAAGATGATTAGATTCAGCAGTGGAACAGAAACAAGCAACTGAGCAGCTGCGAGTGGTGAAGATGCTCTGCAGCTGTGAGGTGGGATGTCTGGCCTGTCTGTAGAAGGAGGGATTGGAGCAAAGAGTGCAAGGCAATCAGTCTGTATTAATCCCGAATTACTCCTCTGTTAAGCTTGATTTGGTTTTGATTGGCACATTGGGAAGCTGTTGTGAAGACTAGTGTATGCAAAGTGACCATTGGTTCAATTCTCATTTAGAAAGCAGTGTATAGTCATTATCCCCCTTTTAACAACAGGCTTGAGACCAACAAAGGCCTATGAATATGCAAGCTGTTTTGGATTAGGAGGTCAAATCTGCATACAGAGCTGTTACTCATCTTCACAGAAGTTCTGGCAGTTCTGATGTATATATTCTGTATTTCAATAAACTGGCAAAGAAGTAGAACTAAGTGAGCATCATACATTCCTGGGTTTCAAAATTTAATTTTTGCCTTTTGTCAAGGTCATTTCCATTACAGACATTTTAGTCTAATGCAAAACTGAGTGTGTTCTACCAAAAATTCTATATTTTATAATTATATCACCAGTAGACACTGTGGTGGCTGGTGTACTTGGCAAGGAATACGCATGTGAATTTCTTGCTGCAACAACATGCATGTGTATAAAGTTCAGCAACAAGAGTTCTTTGTCTCTGAACATTGTACAATCAATATTCTATTACTGCAGTGTGAGTTCTGCTGCATTGTAACTGAATGAGTGTGTAAGTCTCTAGAACACAATGATGGAAAGCATTTTAATTTCTAGGTATAAAATGCATGTAAGCTGATTATTTGAGCTTTACCATCTTTGCTTTTGTACATGTTGCTTCAAGTATTATTTATTTAAATTCATTAGATAGGAGTTTGGGATTTTTTTTCCATTGTGGTTTTCAACAATGGCAATTTCAAAGAAGCATCATATTATTCTTATTTTTTTTTGCTTGCATGTTTGTTTTGCTTCATACAAGGAAGATACCTATAGCACTAGCTCTATCATTCACTGTAGCTCTATCATGCAGCCCCTTGCTTCAGAGTCTCTTCTTGTTAAAAAGTAAACCAAAATCACTGGTTTGGAAAGTGAGGCCTCTTTTTATGAGAGTGAGATGAGCTGCTCCCTGGGCACAAAGGGAAGGTTGTTGCACTGCAGAGACTCTAGGCAGCAGGTAGAGTTTGTGAATCTCCTCGACGGGCAGATCAGGACAACTTTTTACAAGCGCTGCATGGGCAGCTGGAGTGACATTTAGAGGACAGTGTGCAGTGCTCTCCACTACTCTCCTACAGCCAGGAAAGTACAAGTGGAGGCAGGGCTACAGCTGCAATGCTAAATTGTACTGATGAATTTCATTGATCATAGAAATGGTAAATGATATGGTTAAGAGTAACTGAAAGGCCAGGTAGTCCATTGCCCTGTTCAAAGGTGATGCAGGTAATGCTGAGAGATGCTCGTCTTTCTTAAAGCTTCTAAAGAGAAGATTTAGGTTCTTCACTTACAAGATATTTGTGCTTTGGTGTCCTACCACGGCTTAACAGAAGAACTCTGTTTTGCTGAGAGCTGATACTCATGTTTATAGATCCTCGGATGCTGTTCGCCTTTTTTTTTGCAGTTTTGCAATGTTGTTGACTCAAGTTCAGATGGCAATTCATAATAGCCCCAAATCATTTTCTCCATGGTGAGTGCTTATGGTTATTGTACACTATTTATGTAGTGGATTATGCCTACTTAAGCAGGGAACTGTATTTATTTGTCCTTATTGCTGTGCATCTTTTTTCTTCCTGACCATTTTTCATATTTGGTAAGAGGCTTTTCGAATGCCTGTACTCTGGTGTGTTTGCAACTCTTCTAGCTTGGTGCTAGCTGCACATCATGCAAATCCCTGGGATAAGATGCAGGGCAGATCCTTCTGGAATTCACTAGATACCGCTAGATCCACCTCTTCAGTTTGGTAGCATACCGTATAACCATCCATGCTTGCTTGTAAGAGCTGGAGAGGCAATGTCAAAAGCTTCACTGAAATCAAGGTATTTCCTTATATCGTGCCCGTCCTCCTTCTACAAGAACCATTACTGTGTCATAGGAACAAATCAGATTAACTTGACATGATTTTGTTCTTTTGATGACTGCTTATCCCATTGTTATTTTCCAGGTGCTTGCACACTAATTATGTCTTTTTTTTTCCCCCAGAGAAAAAGCTATTTATTTTCCTCTTTTTTTTTCTTGTCCTCCCTGTTTAAATATAGGCATTATATTTGCCTTATATTCTGGAATATCTTTCCATCCTTCGTGAAATCTCAGTGACAACTGGTAATACTTGTGAGGTTGTTGAGATATTTTTCTTTCACACATGAGAGTGAAATTCATTAGGCCCAACTGATGTGAAAACAACCAATTTATCAAAGTATTTTCTAGTCTGTTCTTTCCTTGCTGTATTGGAGTTCTCTCTCACTCGTGCTGGTTATATTAACTGCCTGACATGAGAACTGCATTTTTCTTTTTTGGGAACCAGAACCAAAAAGCCTAGTCCCCAGAGAGCAGGAATCCTTTGCCTGGGCTTCTCCGTCTCCTGTGCTTGTGTCATGTTCCTCAATATGCTTGTTTTCTCTTGCTAGTCATACCCCATTTTGGACTTTGGTCTTTCCATTATTCCCTTTTGCCCGTGCGTGCTTTTCTTTCATAGTCATTTATATCAGTTATGCCTAATTTACATCTTCTATGTGATTTGAATTTAAGATCACCAAAGCATTAATCATTTAGCCACTACCCTTATTCAGTTTATTCTTTCTTTAAGGAACTTTAGATTTATTAGGTCTTAGCAATCAGTTCTCAAGATTTCTTGAAATTTGCCTTTTTGAAGTCTGTTTTTGTTCATCAGTTGGACAGCCCTGTTTATCTATTATTTTTTATATGCTCTCATCTCAGCTTGTTATAGTTATTAAAGCTCTTGAACCAAATCTTATGGTTTGGATAACTCAGAAAAACAAAACAAAGCAACTTGTCTATCCTCATGGTCTCTATTCGGTGCAAAAATTGTAAATATTCCATTATCCTTATATCACTCCCACATCAAATCATGTTTGCTCATGATTTCAGAGCAAATATATACATTCAGTACATGCAAGGTAACACCTGTTGTTCTTTTTCCCTGCACACGTCTCACACAGAAAACTGTACTTGTGTAGCGAAGTGAACTAGTTCATTACTTGCTCATAACTTTCATTGCAGCTATTAATTCCTTTATTTTTGTCTCCTCTTCTGTGGACTGGAAGATGACACATATTTCTATGTACTTCACAAATGTGATTCCTAGAGCCTTTTTCTCTAATGCAAGGTGAGATTTCAATGAAAAAACATGACTAATGTTCTAAGAAACCTGCTACTTTGTGAGAACTGCAATAAAATAATGAATTTCAGTAGGCCTTTGAGGTTATAATGATACTTAGATTTCGAAGCATATTCCTAGTTTTTTTTCTATAGCATGTAAACCAATTACTAATAGGTCAAGAGTCAGAAAAGATATTAAAAGTTTTGCTAACACTTGTTTCACTCCTTCCATGTTCATGCTATGGATAATGCCTCTCTGTCACAACATTACTTATTTATTTTTATTGATTTACTCACTTCTTATAGTTCTCACCCAGTAATTACTTGGTGAGAGAAGAACACCTATGTGCAATCTAATTAAGCAAGCAAACATAATTACAGCTATCTGCTATTTCCTTGCCTTATCTTGATAGATAAGTTGCCTTATCTTTTTCTTGATTGTTTTCTGGTTTGCTAATCATAAATTCAGGGAAGTGAAGTTTAATTGGACCCTCCTCCCCAACCAGATGCTAGACGAAAATCTTAAACAAACAAACAAGCAAACAAACAAACAAAAAATTGAGATTGAGACCAAGAATCAAAGAATCCTCCCTTCTCTTTATGAGTCTGAACCATCTGTCACAGGGCCTAGGTACCAGCTGATCTAATACAGTAAAGTTATTTGTTTTATGGAGATTTCAAACAGCTATCTACAGTAAATAGACTGGTAGTTTAAAAAAAATGTGCTTTGCAAAGACTTTATGGGTACTTCTGAGCTATTTAATAAAATGGACCAGGGACTGCCCCCTAAGACCAAATCCACAGCATAGCTCTTCTCTCCATTTTTAAACTCTAATCCTCTCCAGAATGAGTTGGTTGTTGTGTCCAAAGTGCCTAGTAGGAACAGTCCCAAGCATGTACCCTCCGCCAAACTATGCCTGTGTATTACCTAGGAGAGTAATAACTGGCACGGGACAGAGCCATGCCAGAGGGCATGGGGTAAGAAGTAACTTACCTTACAGGAAAGACTACTTTCTTTAACTTAAAAAAAAAAAAAAAAACGTTTTGGTGTATTATCACTGAGTATGATCAATTTTTTGATGCAGGAGAGCCCAGGAGATACAGACCAAATCTACACAGTGCTTGCTGTAACATTCTCTTTTCACAAATTATTTTAGTTATGGGGCACTTTGCCTAAAGGTAAGAAATATTGATGAAAATGCATGTAAGTCTCAAATGAAGCACAAACTATTAAAATAGGGAAGGAAGTGACAGTAAATATTAAATAGTCTCAGCCTCAAACACACAGGCAACTTAAGGATAGGACATCACAGTGAATCAGTTGAACTGAAGTAAGAGAGGATAAACTTACTCATGAATGAGACCTTTGTACTGTCTCCCACTTTTAAAAATAAGTGCAAGGTATGACTTTGGTCAAATTCTCTGGATCAGTAGGTTATTTGGAGTTGTGGCCTTTGGTCAGGAGAAAAATCAATGGATACATTCCAGTCTATGTACTTTAGCTAACAACCTGGTGCATTAACTTAGGTGTCCCTGATGTTTAGGCAGATAAAATTTGCTGCAAGAGGCATTAGCCTCTTTCCATTGATTAGAGAGGGAACTTTAACCTTTATATTTGGAGGACTGAAGCGAGTGCAAGTAGGGTATCTAAGCTTGGGTGTCTGGATCCTACTCACTGAGCATTCAAATTGAAATAGTTCACAGAGTCACAGAATGCCTGAGGTTGGAAGGCTGTTATGGAAACTGCTCAAGCAGAGTCAGCTACACTAGGCTGCCCAGGAACAGGTCCAGTTGGGTTTTAAATATCTCCAAGGATGAGACCTCCACAAGTTATCTGGGCAGCCTGTTTCACTGCTCGACCACCCCTCACAATAAAAAAGTTTTTTTCTTAATTTTAGATGAATGTTCTTGTATTTTCAATTTGTGCTTTCACTGTACCCACTGAGAAGAGTTTGGTTCCATTTTGCATTTATTTTGTGATTCTGCAATATCCTTTCCTCTACTCCCTCACTGCATCATCTATTCAGGTCCCTGAAGAGACCCACGTCTGCTCTCCTGAAGTCAAGGGTTGTGATCTTGCTTTTTGTCTTTTACCTTCCTAACAGGATCCTGAACTCTACCGTCTTGTGATCGCTGCAGCAAAGGCTGCCTCTAACCTTCATATGCCCAGCTAATCCTTCCTCGTTTGTAAATCTGAGGTCCAGCAGAGCATCACCTCTGTACAGCTCCTTCATCGCCTGTGTTGGAGGTTGTCCTTAGCGCCACCCAGAAACCTCCTGGATTGCTAGCACCTTGCTGTACTGTCTCTTCCACGACTGTTGGATTGATTCCAGTCCTTCACAAGGACCAGGGCCTGTGGATGTGAGGCTTCTTCCATCTGGGTGAAGATCTGATCAGATGATTTTTACCAGACATATACCTCAGCTTTAATAGTTTAGTTTAGATATTAGAATGTAAAATAGTTAACTTCAGTGCAGTATGGAAAAAAATATGTGTTTCTAGGAGGCATTTTATCCCATTTCTAATCACTAAGACATTTTTAACAGGCAAATTGAAGAATGAAACCTGAGTAGTCCAAGTAGTCCCTAAGAAATCCACTGATGTGAGCATAGGCTATTTACTATATGTTATGAATATATTCATAGTATATCCTAACTATACTGTTGATTTATAATTTAAAAGAAAACTCTTCAGGGCAAGGAACAAGTCTTCTGTTGTGTGCTGTATGAGATGTGAATTCATGATGTAAAGTACTAATAACTGTTCAGTTGCTTCAGCAAAAATGATTGAGTCTGTAAAATAACTTTGTATAAACTCTGCTTGTCCTTGAATTTTTTCTTATTTGAATATTCTATGTATGCAAGATACTTTACAGAGGACAATGCAAATACATGTATGGTGCATAAACAGTTTGATATAATAGAAACTAAAGGCAGGAACTCAGATAAAAAAACTTAGAATTTAATAGAAGGTGATAAGCAATATAATACAGGACAGTAGAACAAGAATGATGAAATACTGTGCTAGGAAGGTAAAAATAATCTGATAGGTGGGATGTGGTTAATGAGGAAAGGCTTTATACCTGCACACCTAAAATAAGAGGACAGGGCAACAGACAAGAAGTAAGTAGGACAGAAATGAATGAGAAGTTTTAACAATAAGGCTCTTAATTCTTTGCCATGGTACTAATAATCTTTGATAGCTGTTGCTCTGAGATTCATGCAGATTTGAAAACTTGAGCACTATATGCTTGATTTGCAAATGTCTCTAAGAGTGGTCACTCCATGCCTGGCTGTCTTCACCTTCTGTTTCTGGAAGTGGCCAAAAAAAAGCAGAAAAGGATATGTGCTTGCACCTTGCTATCCCTGTTCATGTCCCAGTGTGCAATTTGGATGGTGGAGACAAATGTGCATTCACATGCTAGGCTCAGCTGCAAGGAGGAGCACAAGCTTCTGGCTCCTGTAAGCCCTGGCGTGCTCAGGGGCATCCAGATAAAAGACAGGCAGGGTAGTCCTGGTAGCGTTTTAAAGCTTTGCAAATTCCTTTGGAGCATAGGGTTTAGAGTTCCCACACAGAAATGAGCTTGGTTAGGAGAAGCACCTCTCCTGATGGGCCTTTTGATTCAAACACAAAAGAGATTCAAAAACAGGCATCTCTAAGGACAACAGATCATGAAAAGTGATATTACTGTAAATAAAATAGTAGGGGTGACATCCTGTCCCTGAAAAAGTCAGTGACAAATGCCTTTCTAGTGATAAATGGCATTCTCCCTACCTATAAAATCTATGATGTAGATGTATTAGCATGCAACCCTGGTTCTGAAAACAGGTGAAAGCTTTTAAGTACAAGATTTTTCCATATATATCAACGAAACTGGTTTTCTCACACGTGTAAAAGTTTGCAGGATTGAAGCCCAGCTGCTTATTGTACAGGATACACGTTGATTTAGTAGAACTGAGGATTTGATTTTACACTTACATTAATCTCCATTACAAATGTGCAGGAGAGCAGTGTCCCTCTAAAGACAAAATTGGATAGGAATACCATAATATTCTGTGCAATGATAAAACAAGAAAAGGTGCATACAAGTTGATTAGAGATCTAGTTAAATACAAAGGGATCTGTTTTGGTGAAGTATAAATGTCAAAAATGTTGAAAGTTCTGTTTGGGAAAATACCTAAAGAATATGAATATATTTTCTAATCAAACTGACTGGAAATTCTTGGGACTCCCTATTTCAAAAAGTGCTGAGAATTCCAATAGAACAGACTTTATTTTGGCTCTTATCTTATTTTTTCTCCCACATATGCACACAAAGAAACTAGAAATTAAATGGAAATTAAAAGCTAAAGGAGGGAACTTTTTAAAAATAGAATACACAAACCCCAAACCAAAGTTCTTCTTTAGTTTTTGATAAAGAAATAAATTGTTTGGTGTTTTATGTACTCTCGGTTTCTAACTTTCTTTCCTATGCTGTCACACTGCATTGATCTAATTATTAAAATATGGAAGATTTACAAGGAAGTAACTTTTTTTTTGTGGAGCTGGGAGACATTTTCTGTACATCGTGGGGGAAAAACAGAGAAGAACTGAAGAAGTGGATCATGAAAAGAAGCACTGTTTCTGGTAGCAATTAGAAAGAAAGATTAGGGAATATGGGTAAATTCTCTAGGAAAGATATAGAAAACAGTATTTGGTAATGATTTGCTCAGTCATTATACGTTCCTTCAGAAATACCCAGGTAGTGATTATGCAAATCCTATATTTTTTTCTTCATAATCTTTCTACGTGCGAGTACAGGGAATGACATGGTTTATGAAAAGAAGCACCTGTTTATGATTCAGGCATGCACTCACAGCTCTCTATGCTGTCCGGTTCAGGAAATGTCATTCAATAGAGGACTGACAATGAGTGGGACAGGAGAAGGTATTCCCGTCTGTAATTATGTGACATATACAGTGTTGCACAACGGTCTCTCATACCTACAGCTTCATGCCTAGAGCACAGGCACCTCAGTGCCCTTGGCATTGCTCAACCCATTTAGAAAGTTTTAATCTTCCTTCAGTTAGTACTAATGAGGGACAACTATAATATTGTCAGATTCTTCTCCAATATAGGCTTACAAGACATCAGGCAAAACTTTGCTCTGCATAACCTGGCCCTGGGACTGAGCACAAGTCTGGTCTTTAATCCAGAAATTAAGGCTACAGGTAGAATGGCAGAGGGCATGTGTTAACATATGTAAACAACCATTGCAGGAATAATTATCCTATGTGGAGTAAGGGCTGAGACTTTCTTATAAGCAGCGATCAACAAAAGTATTTTATTTGCTATCTCTTTGACAAATAAATAAGGATTTCTTTGTATCCTCATTTCTTGCACCCTCATAGGGCTGACCCAATATTGGGAAAGGTTTACTGTTACAGCTACACTGGCAAAATGTTCTAATTTAGGTGTAGTTTTATCAGTAGAGGGAGACTGCTTGCACTGCTTATATTAATTCTCTGAAAAAAAAAATAAAAACAAAACCAAACAAACCCCGAAACAAGGAACCTATCCTTTATCCAAGTTTTTGGTACTTGAGTACCCTAGTACACACCTTGGCTTGTGCTTGGATTTGGGGGCAGAGAAATGAGCATAAAGTAACACAGCTTTAACTGGCAATATATACTGACATTTAAGTTTAGCCTTGGAGGAAAGTACCTCCTTGTCCTCCTACTTTGACTTCTTAATCAGAATTTCATACAAATGTAGAGAGACATTTTCTTGACATCTTTTTTTTTTTTTTTGGTGATATGAATTGATTTTTCTTATTTTAACCTTCAGCACATGGGAAGAGGACGGCAGTTAGGTCTATAGTTCGAGGAACAGTAAGAAGACATAATGTTGCCTTGGCTGTATATACTACTGCTTCTAACCACTTCTGCTTTTCTGCTGCTTATATAAACTCTGATCAGGAGTGGGAACAAGATTATTTCAGGGGCTGTGAAGCACAAAGGAGGCGGCATATTTAGAGACAGACACATTTCAGAGTAAAGAAGCTTAAAGATGTTTATTTGGCCTACTAGTAACCACTATTCTAAACCTTTTGTCAACAAAATTTTATTTAGCAAAAATACAGAGAATGCCTTGAAAACGAGTGATTCTTTAACTCTTAAATCACATTTGTTTTATCATTTCTAGGATTTTGCCATAAGAAGACTGTGAGAGAAAGTCGAGCGACTCCATCTCTTTCTAACAAGATCAGGACAGTATGTTCTCCAGTCCTTTCAGATCAAACAAGGATTAGTCTCCTGCATTTGCTTCAACCCTCTATGTAAATATGCAAAAATGCAGGCTGGATTATTAGATTTACCCTGTTCAGTCACTTCAGTGACACTGATCCATGTGTCAGGCTCCTAGAGTTCTGTAAAAGATAAGATTAGTAAGGAAATAAAGTTCAAGGATCGGAATTTTGGTAAACAACCAAAGCTGAAGGAGGTTCATTGAGGTGCAATTGCTTAATACAGACATGTCAAGTAGCCTTTTTAAATTTCAGTCCTTGGATTTATAGTGCAAATAGGCACAAAGGAAAAACAAGCCAGGCAATATGCAGCTAATTCAGATATCCAAGTGAGGAAGAAAATATTTTACGAGACTTCTCCTAAGCTTTCCAAAGGCCTTGAGACCTTGTTCTGTCCTTCAGCCAGCGTTCTGCCCTCAGGATTTTAACTACAGGGACACATTTTTAGTCTCCTGTAGCACTGACTTGAGTGGGATGTTTGCTTCTGCCCTTAGTGCTACTGTTCTGATTGCTGCTCTTCTCTGGGAGATTATGCTAATGTTATTGCGCGCTTCCTCACTGCCCTGAGGGAGAAACAGACAGGTTTACAATCCTTTTCTTGTGCTGATTCTTTCTCAGAAGCAGAAGGAGCTGCAGAGGCAATGCCCATGACTGCAACAGCTGTGGGAGGGTGAGCTGTAGGTGGGGAGACCCAGAGCTGGGGGATTCAAGTGGAGGCTGGCACCCAGCCAGAGCCTTTGCTTAGTAGTTGCCATGCATCACTGTTCACTTTGCTCCTGATTACCTTGGGTGATTGGCTTTTCTCTTGAGTAAGTGAGGAAACCTTGCCCATTGAACAGGTTTCAATTTAAGAAAGTGCTGAACATACAGTTTTTCCAGGTTTGAGCTTTCAGAGCAGTTTCTTTTTGAAGCTCAAGAGCAAAGACAGAACTAGACCCTGTTGCTAGCAAGAATCTTCTGGAATTTCCAGCTAGTGATATAATAGTAATTGAGGATCACAGGAGGCGAAGAGTCTTCCTTGCAGAGCCGTACATCTCTAATTCCCTTTGATCTTTTTGTCAGCATTTGATTAAATATTTGGATGTAGACTGGACTCTCTAATCACAAGCAGTTTGAGGTAATTCTGTACCGGGGCTACGTGCTTCAGTCTACTTCTGTAGTGTTATCATTCATAAGCAAGAAGCTATTTAAGGTTAGTTTCATGCTCTTAATAAGACTTTCAGACACAATTCTCCAGGTACAATAAATTCTATATCTGTTCATTGTACCAAAGCAAACCTGTAAAAATAGTCTCTTAACATTAATATTTACAATTGTGATTGCAGAGGGAGAACACCTTATCCTCATTAGCCAAGGCTGATGTCAGTGGAGTGTTTAAGTTAGAGATATACTTCAACCACAGTGTCAGACTCAGATAGCCTAAATCTGAACGGCTCTGAAATGTCAGGATTTTTAATCCTGGTTCCACAGTTAGTCTCTTTTTCACGCCCCACATGTACCCCCATACATAAAAGTCCCAGATGCAGCTCCCTGCCTTCCCTAGCTTCCAAGAGTTTAAAATCTAGCTCTGATTTGTGAGACTTCCACTATGTCAGTGGATTAAGGTGCCACAACATTCTCCTCACTTGTTGCAATAGTCTATGATGCTCTTTCTGCCCATACTACTTAGCATTTTCACCCCAGGTTTCCAGGCACCGTGTGGGAGTTAGAGCTATCCAGGCACTGCAGTCATCCAGGCACTGCAGTCAGTTTGGATGACCCTGTTCTGGAGGCCAAGAGAACTTAACAGTAGAGACGTGGCCACATTGTGCCAGTGGATCTCAGAGCCAGTAAACAGGCCCTGGCATGTTTCCTTTGCAAGTATAGATGTAGCCTTAGGGTTTTTATCTTTGGCTCTGTGATTTACTGGGAAATGTTTTCCTTTGGTGAGACAGGAAGATGAATAACCTCCCTATGTGTTCATTTATGACTCGGAACCGGTTGCAGATTTCACAATACTTCAACAGAAAAGCAGGAACATCCCAAGTGTCCCAGCTTATATTTACTTGTTCAGTTACTAGTATCTGAAATATGAACTGCTTTTCTTTAAACTTCTGTTATCATTATTTGTTTTTTATTTGTTTTTGTTCTTTACAAGGTGATTTGCCGTACTGGAAGCATGTCAAGCCAATGAAAAAAAAATCCATTAATTTCTCTTCAGTTCGGTGCCCACCATTTATTGTTCTCATTGGAGGTTTAATTCCAAAATGGATAAAAACATTTTGTTGAGTGATCTAATGAGAACTGTTCTTAACAGCCAGTGGATATGTTAGAAAAGAGATGATGATCTTTTTTTTTTTTTTTTTTTTTTTAAACTCATACAGAGATACTGCCACTATACTGTAATGGATATCTGTATTTGTATCTCAGAGAGATCAGAGGGTTAAATAGAAAGTTTTAATGTTTATGGACATAAAGTAGGGTGGGCAAATTTAAATTAATCTTTCCTGATCCACTGCAAATTTGGGTAATATCATTTGGCTATTTGGAGAGCCACAGCAATACCTCTGATGTGAGGACAGCACAGGATAAACTGCCTGGAGGTGCTGGAGTGGTCTGCCACTAGTGTCTAAAGCTGATGAAAGATGTGCTGGGGTGAGGGGACACTTTGTCCTAGGTCATTTGACAGCATAAACTGAGATAAGGTGAGTACAAGATAGGATTCCTGTCTGAGGGAATCTCAGATGATCAATTTACAGGGAATAATCTGCCACCTTCCCCTCAGCTACAATAATGCCTAACGTTATTGTATATACTAATCTAGTATATACAATGTATAGTATATATGCATATATACTAATGTGCAGAGGGGAAAATTGGGCCATAGTAAAGGAAAAAGCTTTTGGTCATGTAGCACATCATTCTGCAAGTATGAGATTATTTCTCTTGATTAGATTAACTGGCTCAAATAATAGAACTTCTACTCCTTCTGGGAGATCTCATGATGGTCAAAATAATTTTTTTCATAACTTTCTTTTGATGTTCTTTAAGTATTAGCCTAATTTTCTTAATTATATGCACTCATCCTCCATAACTCTTTCTGCTCTGTTCTCTCCAAAACAGACAAGGGATCCTAGACCAAACATGGACTCAAGACAAGATCTGTAATTCTCTGGTTAGTTTGAAATGCTGGGATGTAATTGTGTCCAAATTTTGTCATCACATAGCGTGGCAACACATGGCAAACTCTTTTCCGTCTTCCTAATCTTTTTCAGTTCCCTTGTTACTTATAAGGGGAAGATAGAATATACAGGTTGTTAGATCTGCTCAAGACATTTGGTTTTATTTTAATTTGATTTTTTTGGGGGGAAAAGTAAAAAAAAAAAAAAGGATTAAATCATGACATTAATGGGAATAGTTATGGAAGTGTCCAGATTTTAATTCCACAATTTTTCCCCTTCTTTATTTTCGCAGTTGTTTTTCTTCTAAGTGCTTATTTCTGAATGGCAAAGATGATCGTGTCAGACAAAACCTTCTTCATTTAGTAAGGTGAGCAAGAGATAATTGGAAAAAATAGTTCAACAGTTTAAGATAATATAAAAGATTAGTGGAAGTGTCTGTACTGTGATTTAGTAGTCTGTCCACCCTTGCACTGAGCACCAGCAATCCCACTGAAGTGCTGAGACCTTCAGTTTTCATCAGCACTCAGATGGCAGGGGGTAGAGTTTGAACAATTGAAGCACTTAACACATTGTTTTATGGAAAATAGTCATTTAAAGTGTCACACTAAACTTGTCTGATATATTTTGCAGTATTTGCAGTCTCCCAGTGGAGGTTTTAAGCTGTTAACTATCCAGAGGCAAGCCAGGCAGGCTCCATGTTGAGCCAAGTGTTCAGGTGATGCTTTGGTGTCTTCTGCAGGAGTAGTAGGTTGTGTCATCACTCTACCTGACACCCTGTATTTCTAACCATGTTTCAAGGAACTTGCCATTCCCTGTTTCTGAAAGCCTGTGGTTTCTGACCAGCAGCCTTCTTCATATGCAGCCATTGTCATTGCAACAGGAAAAGGCACTAGAAAGAAGATTTCTGAAACAGCCATGTGAATATTTTGTCTGATCTGATCTTATACTTCACTGTGAATGGAGCTACATAAGCTCCCCTTTAAAGCAGCAGAGCAGAATGCACTGGCAGTTGCAGACAGGAAGGAAAGGGTTCCTGCACGTGGGAGAGAGCTTGACCCCTCTGAAAGACTCCTTTGCCCTCCTATTGTGCTTTTAGATATCATTATTTCATTTCTATATCATTATATATATCATTATTATAGTTACTTTTTTTCTCTAATCGAGACGAAAAGCATGTGCTCTTCCTGTGCTGAAACTTCCAGGTTGTTACAGAAGGTGAGTTAATTGGGAGGCACAAAGTGTCGGTTTTGGTGTTGTGCAAGACACAAGTACAGTTACACCTTTGCAAGCAGGTGGTGAGCCACATGCTGCCAATCTGGGTGGTTCTGGACATCACTAATCCTATTTTTGTGAAGTTAGATGCTGACAGCCTCTCCTAGATCATGAGATGAGGTGAAAAGAGAGCAATGGCTTCATTCTTTTGTCTGTTTTCTTCTGTTTGGTTGTTTTTCCCTCTTTACTGTTTGGTGACAGAAATTAACGATCTTTAGCAGGAAGGTAAGCACCTCAGATAGTAGTAATATCATCTGACGCTCCCAACGCCTTTGAGTATCATGCAGCAGTTTAAAGTGCAGCTCTGAAAAATGAGTCTAAAAATGGCACAGTGGGGTTCTGTCCTTCTCATCTCGTAATGATTTCCATATCAAATGTCTTCAGTGTGCATTGCAAAAGGTGCTTATTTTTTTTCCCTGTCTTCAAGACCCTGTGAACTCAACCTGGACTTGAAATTCACCCTGGGTTCTTTCTTTCTCCCATGTAATTGCTAGTAATGAAACTCTCTGAGGACCAGATTAAGCCCTTGGTTACACCACAGCAAGCCTTCTGCCTTTGAACAGGGCGTTCGGCACCACCTCTAAAGCCTCATGTTTTCAGCAGTTTTGTTCAGGTGGCTGGAGCCTATTAAGCAGTTCTGTTGATGCATGTCAAAAGGAAATATAAATCATCTCCCTGTGTCTTGGTGCTTTTGGTATGTGGAGAGAGGTGGGAAGCAGATATTTTTATATCTTTTGTCTCTAAAATGGAATGCTCAGGGAGCAGGTCTGTGTGGGAAAATGTCTTTTTTTTCTGCATAGCATTTTTTTTTCAGAGCGAAACTATACCCTAAAGAGGAGCAAGCCCACTTCCCATATGACAGATTCTTAACTAATTGTCTTTGCTTTCTTTCATATTTTGCATATACTATTCTTGCTCAGCAAAACTACTCTGTCTTGTTTTTCCTGTTATTCTTTTTCAGTGCTTTTTTATTCTTTTGTAGTCCCCCCTAATCTTGTCACAAAATATACACTCCATTTGATGAATATCCCCTCCCCTCCTTCTGTGGGTTGAAGAACATTTGGTGCTCAATCTGTCCTGCACTTCATTTCTGTATATGAAGCATTAAAATATGCTTTATATATGTATACATACAGCGACACATTACACATGTAGCAAAAGCATACATGCTGCAACATCCTTTTCAAGATAGCTGTTTTCAGAAACCCATGTCACAATATTCGCAAATAGTGAAGCTAGCAGTAGATTCCTGCAATAGTACCTCAGCAGTCAAAAAGAGTGATATGGTAGGAACTGTATGCAATTCAAAGTGCTCCCACTTTATTTGTCAATAGTTTGACCAGATAGCATGAAAGAGAAAATAAAAAGCTCTTAAAAATCAGCCATTTTGAAAAGAAAAGAAAAGGAAGATGAAAGACTTCGGTAGCTCTCACCTGGCTGATGGCCTTCCCCATGCAGGATGGCTAGATAGGCTAATAATTACTGAGTAGTCCTCTGCCAAATTGCGTAGACTTAAGGGCAAGTGAAACAGCAAAATGCAACCTGAATTCTGGACCTCAGAGAACCCCATCTGCTTGCACATGGAAGAGAGTAATGCAATGTACAAGCACAAAACAAAAGATGAAGCCATCTCAGCAAGTCACAGTTGCTTTGAATCCTAGTTTAGTTTTTCTTGCTTCAGCTATAAGCAGCTGTGGTCACTCCACGGTGGCCTCTGGGCTGGCTAACTTCCCAGGTAGTTCTTTGAAAGTGATGACTCCCCTTTAACATTTGAGATAATAATTCCTGGATATGTTTCATAGCACTTGCTTTCAAGTAATGCTTTGAGGAAGTGCCTGACTGATAACATTGCCCAGTGGAAGGTGGGGAAGAGGACAGAGATGAACTGTTTTCTGTCAAAGTCATTGTATAACCACAGAGCCCAATTTGTAGAAAGAGCAGTTTTGTCATGGTAAACATGTTTTATATTGGTTGGATCACATGATATACAATAAATGAATAAATAAAGGATTCCCCCCACTCCTCAGGCCCCCCAAACCAAAGCAGAAAGATTGTCAAAAGAAAGGAATAGGAATGATTTAAGCTCCATTTTGCAATGTGCTCACAGAGGAGAAAGAGACTATAGGAGAAGAGGGATTTAAGTCTGCCAGGATAGTGGCCACTGTTGTCTTCCTTACCTCTTCTGAGCACGTCCATCACATCTGTGTTGATGGCAATAGCTCAGGCATCTGTAAATCACATTTTTGCTGCACAAATGGAACTTATTGAACTTCATTATATAAATGGCTGCTGTAGGGCATTTTTGGTGGAAATGAGTTCTGCTATTCCTCATACAACCTCACTTCTAACCACTGCACTTCCAAAACATACCAAAAAAAAAAAAAAGGAGAGGGATTGAAAAGGTCCATCCCTCCAGTTATTACATGAGTTGGTGTGGAGTGCTATAAAAATGTTTATGGTCTACGCGACTTGTCTGCCAAGACTTGCATAACTCACTTGTGGCTCCACCACTTGTGAGCAAAGCACTCATCCCAAATGCATGGCCATAAAATCTTTATAGTGCCTTACAAAGTGTGGAGTGCTATAAAGTTTTTATGACCATACATTTGGGATGACCGCATTACATCATCACATATTTTCCCTATAAAGATGCTGGCATACTCTTGCTCTAAGCTAACTAACCTTTACAGATGGTTCCTAGAAAAAGCCGAGAGACCCTTGCTTTCTATTTTTGTTGTCAGCATGAATTTAATGTACTCCTTTAGTTTCATTAAGTCTCAGAGTGAGGCTGCAGGGGAAGTGGAATAGCGTAGTCGATACATGACTGGATTTTCTTTCTAGTTATATCAATCACATCGTCTCACTGCATTATTAAACATTCTGGCTTTGGTAATGTTTGTATAGTAGAGCAGATATACAAGCCGGAACGCAGCTGCTGTGTGCATGGGGTGTGTATCGTGGGATCTGGTTTGTGTGCTTTCAGCCCTTGGGGAACGTGCATCACTTGGAGATTTAATTGTGCCAAGCACTAATACATGCTAAATGATACTTCCTGTCTTAATTCTTGTTTACACTCTATTTTTTTCTGGATTAGTTTGCAGTCACATGATTTTCTGCCTCTCTCTGTACCCCTGTGGGCGCTCACATACAGGGAAGAGCCTGGGGATGTGCAACCTGGAGTGAGAAATGAAGAGAAGGAGCCCTCCATTCAAAAGCAGCATTAATTTACCTGGTCTTAACTGGTTATGAAACTGCACCCTCTGACTATGTTTCACCACCCATAGAAGGGAGATAACAGAGCTGAGTCATTTCTTAGTTGAGGTAAGTTACCAGGTGGCTTCCTGACATCTTGACTGCAGCAAGACTGAGCTGAAGACCCAGCTCTGGCAATAAGAACCCTATCTATGTGTCAGACCTAGAAACTCCTCGCAGGACAGGTCAGGTGTGTGCAGCACACTGCCTTTGGCAGCACCTTTGCAGACCCCCTCCAATGATGCCTCCAGGACACCTCTTTCTCCATAGCCTAACCCTAGCAAATGCATGCCGATACACTCTGGCAATTTTCCGCATTGCTTTTGGACAGCAGGGTGAAGGTGCAAAGGGGTTGAGGATTATGTAAAAATAGTGTGCCAGGTGTGACGTACTTAAAAGCTTGCAGTGTCTGAAGCACTTTGAAAAGTCTGAAGTAAATGTAGTATTGAACACGGGAATTTTTAAGGGAATAGATTGAGTTAAGGTTGGAAACTTGGAAATATAATCAACTTTATAGAATATCTCTTTGTGTAAAGTCAGTGATTTAAAAACTAAATTAGGTCGTGCATTTTTTAAACTAAATAAAACAATTCTACAGTAAATACAACAGCAAAATAAAAGGGTGTGCACTGAACATTTAGAACAAAGTGATGAAAAATCAGTTTTCATGTTCAAGGCAGGTTATATCAGAGAGGGAAACAGTCTCTGCCTGAAAGGCAGTTTATTAGGATGTTTCAGGAGATGGGGAACTTTATAAAACAGTGCCAAAATTAATGAAATAGACACAGTAGAATGAAGTTCCAGCCTGGAGTTCTGCTCCTTTCTTGGAGAATTTTATTATTTGTTTGAAACATTTTTTTCTTATTTGTTCACTTATGGCTTTGTTCCCTGCCTGTTATGGGATCAGGTCCATAGGCAGCTGGTTACTCCCAGTCTCTTCGGCACTCTCCTAAAGCAGATTTCAGCAGACTTTCAGAAGCCTCAGCTAACATAAAGTTATAATTTTAATTCTGATGATTTTCAGCACGTGAAAAAAGGAAAAAAAAAAGTTTCCCAATGCCACCCATTCCTTGTTGTCCATCTCTGAGAGTAGGTGTCTGTCTGAGTTACAGACATTGATTTTTGACAGCTGAATGAATGAGGGTTTTGATATTCTGTAGCACTGACTTAGATATGGAAATGGTGTCACCATAATCCTCCCCCCGTCAGAACGAAAAGAAATATCTTTGCACCTGATAGATTAAATGATCAGCACCTTCTCATTAGGAACAGGTCCAGTCATCAAGCAGTTAACATTCAGTGCAGTTGAAGGAGTCAGAGGGAAAGTTTGAGACTTAATTGATTTCAGGTAGGAGACTTGCAAACTTTCACAGAGTCAATAGCACAGATCAAAAAAGAAAAAAAAAAAAGACATCCTTTTGTATACTCATGGTTCTGCCTGGTGCAGAGGACTTTCTGTAATCAGTGCTTTGGTCTTAATGAGCAGCCCCTCTGTATGTTTATTTATGCTTTCAAGTTACTGTTTTTATGTGGGTTGTAATGGTGAAAAATATCTTCCAGGTGCAACATAATGTAAAAGACAAAGCACTGAGGGACAGAACTGAGTTTTGCAGCTGACAGCTGTACATGTGATGTCCCCTGCTGGAGCAGTTTAATACAGCCTACAATCAATTAATTATGATTATAGTTTGTGAAGAGCATTGCAAAGACTGTAAGGTACAGTAAAGCAAGTTGCTTTGGAAAGGGGTAGATGGAAACATATTAAAATATCTGTTACCTGTATCACTAGGAACTTAAAACATCAGAATGAAGTGATATGGTCTCATGTATTCTTATGCATCATTGTACTATTAACATTTAAGTTGGCTCAATCAGTGGAAATAATTTGAGGACAGTTCTCTGAATAATGTCTGGATGAAAACGGCATTTTCAAGCTCACTGCTTGTGTCAGTGAATTTCCCATTAAATCTGATCCAATTCACACAGAAAATTTAAAGATCGCTGAATCTGATGTGGGTTACACTATTTATTTTCAGATGGGGATGGCATTACACATCATTGTAAAATGGAAGGATCTTAATCCTGATCCTGGAAAATGTCATTCATATGTGGAGTAGCATTCTTCCTTTACCCACTGTTTTGTTTTGCCTATCCATCAACATCTTTTAACAAGGAATTTTGCAGACAAAATGCCCTTATCATTCTGATTTGACTTAGGTAACTCTTCTGGCAGTGTTGAAAACAAGGGAAACTGCTCTTTCTCTCATTGAGTGTTTGTTCTAATGTGTTACAAGTGGTTTAAATTAACACAGCAACAGCACCCAGTTTGCAGGCTTTTCAGGCACCCAACCGAGCAACTAAGCCTATTTTTCCAACAATTTCCAGCTACACATGGTCAGACAATCATCGCTGTCTCTCAAACCATTCATATGTCGGTCTATATATAAGAATTAGGGGATTGAGACTCATTTGAGGACCCATCTACAACCACGGTGTGCTCTGTTTTCATAATCATCTCGTTCATGTCCAGGAAGAGCGGGAAGGGTGCATGGGGAATGACCTGCAGGGGTGTGAATTCCCCACACAGGGACCTGGGGCTTCTGGATTTCAACTTGAGCGAGGCAAAAAGGAAGGAGTGTGAAAAACTGGCTCTCACAGTTGATTTGGATATGGGCTGTTGTGTCAGCACTTGGTTTGGCTAAACCATCTCCAGTTTATTTCTGGCATTGAATAGCTCTTGTGGAATTGCTTCTTTCTAATAGCTCTCTGTAGGGATGTTTCATCCCACACCAAGCACCCATTTGTGTAGTCTAAACTGCTAATTCCCCAATGCTCTTACTGTTTGAAAACCCAAGAATTAGCCTAGAGTAACTGTTGTGCTTATAGCTCAAACTCAGACTGATTTCACTATAACTTCCTGCCCTGATAGCCTTTCATTTTATCAGAAAAAGATGAGAAAGGAAAATGCATTCTACAATAATTTGTATAGCCATTATATGAAAAATAGACATTGCAAAATATAGTTAAATCAATATAAAAACACAAATAAATAAAAAATCTCAAAACTTGCAAACTTATTTGAATTGCTGTTCAGTACAGCACCACAGTCTTCAGCCTTCTTGTGGACTTCTGGATCCAAGTCCTTCTCTTGACTTTCATCATTCCTAGTTTACTTTTCCACACTCATTCTCCTTAGTTTATACTTCTTTTTCTTCAGGGTATTAGCCTTACTGTTCAGTTGTATTCAGGGCAATATTAACACCTGTAATCTATTCAGATCTATGACAAACAGCACTGAAAAAATGCCCACAGGCAATTACTTGCAATTTCCCTCTCACTGTGCACTGCAGTACTGCATTCCTGCCACTGCACAGCATTATGTGAGACTCTAATTTAAACTAATTAATGTGATTTAGGCTGATGTCTGTTTATCAGTCAGCAATCAGTGCTAGTTTCTCTCATCTGTCTCCAGGAGTCTTCCTTCCTTCCTTCCTTTAGTGCAGTGGGCTGCAGAACAGAGCTTCGCCCTGTGCTTTCTGTAGCTGTGATCAGGCAAGAGGAAGACAGTTTATTTTTTTAAGTGCATGTAAGTAAACCTGCCTTATGAATGTGGGAGGCCCTGGGCACAAAGGCAGTTTGTGAGCCAAGACTAGTGGTTGCTGCCTGGTGGGGCTCCACAAGAGCTTGGGGATTAATGGCCTAGTGAGTTAGATGTCCAGTTCAGTTTCTTGACAACTATTGATTTGGGAGGTCTCAGGCACACGCTTTCTTTGCCTCTGTTTAACTATTTTTTCCCCCAGGTATTCTTGGAAGAACCAAGGAGCTGAAAGTTTCATTTCAAATTTTCTTCTCTCCCCAAAGAAGAGCTGTGTTTCCATTAAGTTATATGCTTCCTTGGACTACGCCTGGTGATAACAATTCTACTTTCTGATTCTTCCTTGGAGGTCTTCATTTGCTTTCTTGGGTTGCTTTGGATATTCTTTCCTTTTTTCTGGTTAAACTTATCACATCTTCTCCATTTTAGGTTATAATTTCCTCTGTGGAAATTTACCCTCTTGGTACTTGCAGTTTGGATTAAGTGACTGAAGTGCCCTGAAAAGTCACAAGGCAGCGTCAAGTACTATGTTATTCTGCTTCATATGAACTATCTTCTTTGTATACTGGCTAAGAGGTCTGATTTCTTGGAGTTTCTTGAGGTTCCTACAAGAAGCAAAAGTTTCTCATACTTAGAATTTTGGGGAACGCTGTAGAGGAATCTTTAGATCAAAAACTCCTCTAACAGGAGTCAAAACAAGAAACTGCTTTCTGCAACACTTTTAAAATGGAAATGAAGTTAAGATCTGCCTTGGAGGAACAGTGAAGTGCAGGGATGTGTATGAAAGCAGAGTGAGTACTTCTTAAGCCATGCGGTGTCTCTGGAGTTCTCTTCTGTGTCCAGTCGCGTTGTGAGCCCCTGTGCATTTTTTAATCTTATGCATTCTCCTGAACAAACCCCTGCTTCTTTACTTTTTTTCACAGAGATGTTTTTTGGTGTGGTTTCTTTTAACTTGTCACCTGCTGGCTTTGTCTGGTGGCCTCTGGTTCTTGTACTGGAAGGAGAGTGGAACCTTGTTCCTTGTCCAGCTTTTTACAGATTCATAGATCTCCACTGTAAATCCTCTGGATCTAAGACTAGTAATTTCAGCTGCTCCTTACATGGAAGCTATTCTGTAACTGTGATCATCCTTGTCTCCTTTTGTGTTATCTTTTCACAGACTCTTTTTGATATGAGGAGAGGGATGAGAATGCCACGTGGTGTTCATGAAAACATCTATACAGTAACATAACAGTGTTTAGTTTGGTTATCTATTACTTTTCTAATGACTCTTAGCACCTGGTTTGCTTGTTTGTGTACTGCTCAGTATCATGCTGATTTTTTTTGATTGATTATGAGATCACAATCTCAGTCCAGCTGGTAGTAAGCCCTGAATCTATTCCTGCAGATGTAACATTTAGCTTGTTTTCAGCAATTGCATTAGTCTGCATTTATCTATATCAAATTTAATTGAGAGTTTTTACTGAATTTTTTATTCAAGCAGCTTTAATCCTTTGTTAACTATTAATTCTTTATGTCTGTATTTCCATGTCTGAACCTATCTTTCTTGATGGAGCCTGTCTAATATTAGTTTGGATAAGGAAACATGAAAACTGAAGAGCAGTCTAACTTACATAGTGGAATATTGGCCAGGTGAGAGTTTCAGGCAGGAGAAACTATTGAAAAGTAGAATAGAGGGACAAGAGGCCCTGTAGGAGAGTTATCATGTAGCATAGGAGTGTGGAGTGCCACACAATTTTCTGGAGATCTGAATACCTTCTACTTTATTAGGAGAAAACATAGCATTGATTTTGTTAATCCTTTTTTAAAAGGCCATCTATTCATAGTGTTTCATTATATGACTCAGTATAAGGCAGGATGGTGGCTTATTGCCAGTAGACTGGGGAAATTGCCATGCAATATTAAGGCTATATGAATAGCAGATATGAATGCAGAAAAGTATGTTTTGAGGCTCTGATGATTTCAGACATTCAGAGCCTAAGGTTTGGTTTTGAGCCAAACTAAGTCTCCAGAACCATACAAAACTGGGGGATTAGTGGTCTCCCCATTTATTGGACAATAGTTTGAAAAAACCTTATGTTAAAAGCTATTTCTGTGTGGCTCGGGCTCCCTGTGTGCCTGAGAACACCTCTGACACTACCAGGGTGGCATCTAGCCTTGGAAACGTACACGATAAATAGGAGTTTGAATTACTGACATGGTAACAGCTTAACAGCATATGGACTGACTTGATTTGTTGGGATGTTCTCAGAAGGAGCTGCTGCAGATATTGTGCCCAGACCTACTTATTAACCTGTGTCTCTCACTGATGCAGTGCACAATAAGCAGTTACGATATCTCATGTACCTCTGTTATTGGTACCTCTGTTATTGGTGCTGCGAGGTCTTTCCATTTTAGTTCGCAGTGCTAGAATTTGCAAGTGCATGCAGAGAAATGAAACCTGGAGCATGGCAATATGTAGTAGAGTAATGAGCCTAAGCAGAAGTGGGGAGGTGGTAATAGTCTGATTTGCAAGTGGTACTGCAGATATCCCTGCTTTTGCATTACTATTCAGATAAAAATATTAAATCACCTGACTTTAAATGTTAGACTGCCTTAAACTGGCAAAGGAAAAACTCTGCCACAGTGGCTAGGATAGTATCCTGTAATACTTTCATGTATAGTTGCTAGTGCACAATAAAAATCATAAAGGTAAATAATAAAAAAGAATAAAACTGGCCACCTGTGGGTGCCATCTGGTGGTGAGCACTCTGATCCTGATCCAACCATGTTTTTGAATGCATGCTTACCTTTAAAGGCATGAACATTCCTCTGAAGTGTGTAAGCTACCTCATGCACAGCCTGGTAGGCATGTTGAAAGAATAAATAAATGCAAGTCATCCTAAGGAGATTTTAAAAATATTTGCCTTTCTAATGAACTAAGTTTTGTAACAACTTTGAGAAGTAAAAAGCATTTCTTGCTCATGGGAAGGCTGAAGAACAAGGCAGAGAGATCTGTTGTGATGTTCCAGGACATAGGAGAAAGCATGAAAGGGCTGGGAACAGAGCTCAGCTATCTTCACTCTGGTGCCTTTGCCACAGGTATGTATCTTTGTTCTTATGAAAACTCAACATAAAGTTTGGAAATGTTTAGGTTGTAATTACACACACATGTGAGTCAGGTCTGTGCTCCAAGCTGCTCTCCTGCCAGTTCTTACACTGGATCTAATGGAGTTGGTGGGAGATGCTGCTGCCTCTTGTTTCTCATAAGCATCCATCTTGTTTCTCATAACATCCATTCTCATGCTTCCAGATGTGGAAATGCTCCCCAAAGAGGTGAGATGTCATCTGCAGCTAGTAACGATATCATCTTACTGACTTTGTCTGAAGCTATCATACCTCCCTTCCTGCCAACAGACTTTAGGGACAACAACATCCAGTGAAAGGTTGTAACCCAGAGGCAGGGACAAGGGTCGTGGTGTCTTTGGTGGGCACAGCAGTTTGTGAACATCTGTCTGCAGCATTCTCATTACTGCATGGCTTAGGTAACCTCTGCTTGTGAGTTCAAAGGCTGGTGTGAAGTGCTACCACAGAAATGGCAATGGGGATTTAAAGCAAGGCATGAGATTTCTTCCTTCATATGAAGCAAGCAGAAGAGTAGGGGATAAGATCAGAGCTGCGGAAAAGACTCAATTTCTTTCTCTAGCAATAAAGCATTTTTTATCTTAATTTTTGCTCTAAGTGCATATGAATTTAGTATTCAAGCAAACTGATCTCCTGCACTATTATCTTGGTGCTGTTCAAAATCCTGTAAAACAGAAAGCACTGGGTATCATTCCCCCACAGAAAGCACAGTGGGGAATAAGCAAATAAAGTTGAAACAGATAAAGATCTGAGTATTGATCTCTGTGTGTGTTTCCTAATAGAGAGTAACTCCAAAGGAATACTGCAGTCATTGATGGAGGAGAAATCGAAGTAATCTGGCTATCACTTTACATATCTCAGTATTAGAAAGGTTGTGTAGGCTAAAGAGTGCTAGGGATTTAGCCAAAGTAACAGCAGATTTTCACAAAACATATAGATTTATAGCAGCCCATCAGGACCATCTTCGGAAGAGCACTTCAGTTCCTTTAGCAGTGACTTCCAAACGAAGCAGCACAACTGTGGTGTTTTTATGAACTGAAGCTCCCTCATGCTTCTCTGCATACTTGAAATGTGCTGTTACCTCACAGTTACCACATGTTGGGTATCAGCATTATGTTCCCCTCCTCCAAAATGATTGTATTTAAGTTAATACCAAAACTTTTATCTGTATTTTAGTGTGAAATTAGTACTGGAGACCACGCGTGAAAGGCACTATTGTTCTAAAACAACCATTTCACAGTATTTTCAAATATTTATTTGAAATTATTTTTGAAGACCACCTTCATTACACAATTAGTTCTTGTTATTCCCTGGAACTGTAGCTTAACAGCAGCTGGTATCTCAGAAATAGAATAGAAGACCAGAAATGACATTTTCTGACTCAGCACTGATGGTTATCACTCTCGTTGATAAAAAGGCTTTATTATAGCCTTACTCTTGCTCAGATCAAAAACCTATAGTTATAGGAAGGCAAAATGGATTCCATCTGTCTCATACATTATCAACAATTGTTAACTGAGCCTCAGTTACAAGGACAAATTGCCGTGGCAGAAACAAAGTCCTTGAGGACAAATGTGGTTTCATACCTGTAATTGAGAGTGAGGTTTGGCTCACAAAATCTTTGCAATGTGCAATAAACGGGAGCCTTGCTTTGACTTTCAGATAAACTTTCAGTTGAAGTTTCTGGAGCTAGGAAAGAAATCATTTTGTGCTTGTAAACTAAGAAAAAAAAATCTGAAAGCTCTCTGGACAGTTTGAATACATGATGCAGTTGCTTTTTAGTGTGCACAAACATCACCCTCATGGTTTTCATTATTCATACAAACAAGATGCTTTAAATGCCATGTCCACCAGAGCCTCTTAGAGAGGAGGTTTCAGTTGTGCCTTGAAAACCCTACAGACTCCGGGCTTGGATTTGACTCACAAGCTAATACTAAGAGGCTGCCTTTGCTTTCTAAGGAGGGAAGATGTATTCCTGCAGCCACTTGTAGGAGCCCTGTTGAAGGCACAGGAAATCAGTCTGGGCATGGAGGACTACCTGCATGTATTGGAGCAGCATAACAGGACCTAAAAATATGTCCACCTTATGGCAGTGGAAGCTGCCCATAGGATTGCCTTTTCAAGCTGAGAGGCATTCCTGAGAAAAACTTGCATGCTTTATAAACTGAAACCTGTAACAAGCACAACAGGTTGAAGGTATTTGTGACAGGTGAGCTCCAAGTTGATCATAGTGACCTTTTATCCCTTTATTATATATTTCTATTTTAGTTAGAGCACTGGAATGTCATCCTAGTCTACAGGCTCTACTTTCTAAACTGAATATGTGTGTATGTGGGGCAGTGGTGCTGGCACAGGTGAAGAAGGAAATGGATCAAACAAGCCATACTTAACCTACCTTGTTGAGTGAGAAGGTAGAAATAAATATAAATTCACCAATTCTCAAAACTCTTTATTAGGGGAAATCTTCTTTCCTTTTTGTTAATTTTTTTCCATGCCAATTTTAATAGCACTAGAATGCTATCACTTCTCCTGTACTCTAGCAGCCCTATAATCCCTAAAACATCTTCCTATTCCATCTTCCTCTTCTAATTTTTTTTTTTGACCTGGAGAAAACAGCCTTAAAGATGAAGTAACTGCCCCACCAGGACCCTTATAAACACTTTACTGAAAGTTGACTGTGAATTTCTGCTTAAAGCTTGTTGATTTAGCATGTGTTAAATTAGGATGTTTCCTTGCTTCTGGTCCTATAATGCAATCTATTACTCCTGTAGCCCTTTTCTCACTTCTCGCAATAGGCATGCACTGTGATAGGGAAGTCTATTTTTTTTCGTAGACTGATATTGAAAGATAGGTTATGGAATAACCAACTTTTAAATTGCATTTCATACACCATTGAGTAGAAATTCTCATGGCTTCATTGCAATCCAGATCTCCTTTATTAAAAGGTATTCTTTCCAGCCCAGTGTGAGATTCTTCCATATTGTGAGTTACTATACAGTAAATATGTGTGCTAATCCAAATGAAACCAACTTCCCTTGAGTATTTTTATTGCCTACAGTCAGCTGAATCTGGGCAGAAGCTACAGAACTATGGATTAATGTACCACCACATTTAGAATGACATAAATAATTTACTTATTCTGTTTCAAAACGAAAAATATTTATCCTTAAAGGAAGTATGAAAAGGATTGCTTTTAATGAAGTTGCAAGTTTTTTTTTACAGTTTCCACTACAGAAAGAAATGATTGAATTTTTGTGAACATTCACTTATGTTTTATGATGACGGCATACTGTTGTCCCTTACATATGGTAGTGAGATTTCTGTATGTAATCGAAGCCACTAAAATGTTATGGGTATGAAATTAGTATTAATGATGCATTCACAAATGCAGGGAAGAACAATAGCCTGCCACTTCTTCATGAACTAATCTGACAATTTGCGGCTCTTGGGGTATGAAACAAAAAGGTTGTAGAGATGTTGTCATTAGTAAGATTTATAGCAGCAGCAGCTTTGGTGCCATAGGTCCATTAGGATTACAATTAGATGTAAATGATCATCCAAAAGACTGAGATTGCAGGCAATTTATTTAATCAAATATGTGGAGGTGACACTTTTCAGAAATATATTGTGGAAAAATACTCCTATTCTCCTGTAGCATTGTTTACATATAGTGCTGGTGATCTTGATGCTCCTTCCATAAATACAAATATACTTTGTTTTTCTGCAGCATAAAATTCTTCTCTGTGATATTTTTTCCTTTAGCCTGAAAATAAAATTGGTGTTTAAATGCTAAGAGCATATGAACTAATTTATGCTGTCCCTTACATTTCTAGGTGTTTTAACCTCTACTTGCCCAGAGTCCTTGATGAAATAAGGGAGTCCTTTTTCCTTTAAGAGTAGATCTACAGAATGTTTGTTATCTTGTTTTTGTTCCTAAGGATTTTCTATGACCAAAACTATGCATGAATGTGGATTCTAGCATTCTGAATGACAGTTCACTTCCCTGAGAGCTTTTCAGAAGGGAACTACATTTTATACCAAAAATATAGCTTAGTCTGGAGATCTAATTGTCTCTGAATATTGAATCTTGAAATAGTTATTGCAATTGTAAAAAGAAGGTTAATTGCTTCTGCGAATAAGCAACTAAAACAACTAAGCTGGTGCTAGAAAGAATATGGGGATTATCTTTTTTCATGCTTCAGGGCATAGACTAATCAGTTGGGGGAAAAATATCACTCAGTGACATACTGATTCAGAATTATTCCCACTTTGGGTCATTTATTTCTTTCCTTGGAAACATTCAGTAATGGCCAAAGCTGAAAACAATATTCTTGTTAAACTACTGATTTATTCTGCTGCCTTTATGTTTTTTACATACAAACTCAATTTAAAGGGATGGGATTTCACATGACATTGTTACATGAAGCTTGGTTTTGTGCCCCCTGGTGTAGGTGGGGAATGCATATTTTTCACTGAATGCATATGAAAGCTATGGACATGTAAATATTGGTTTTGAAATAGCCTTTTATAATAACTAGTTCTATGGATGTCTAGTCTTTTGAGACTAACACCAAAAATATATATATATGTGAGCTACCAAAATCCAAGATTGTGCCTGGAAAGCAGAACACCGGACTGTGATCTAATTCAGCTTTGATCATAGTCAATAAAAAAGTATTTCACTGTCTTATTGCCATTACCTTCTGGGGTAAGGGAGGGATAAGAAGATAATGAAGCTATTTCTGAGCAAAGCACTGCAGCTTCTGTTAAACAGAATACCAGCGATGAGAGTGTGAAAATTTAATTCACTTTCCATTTAGAACTGGGTAGAATAAAGAATGCAGGTCTGTTTTCTCATCCAGCAATAAATTTTGAGGACACTATCTATATGTTTTAGTCAAAGTACTGCATAAGACTGCACAGAAGACTGGTACTGCAGCCCTTGAGGGGATAGATTACCCATGATGAAGAAGTCTCTTGAAGCATCTATCAGGAGTTTCAGTTTTTGAGAACTTCAAGTTATGCTGGAAAATATATGCAAATGTGATAAACTGTGATTTCTCTCCTGGGAGTTGCTCCCATCTTTTCTTCAGACCTTTGCCTTTCTCTTTAAGTAGTTATGCCAATATATTTTGGTCCCCTGAGTGGCTGCTCCTACTTTATTTTATTTTATTTTATTTTATTTTATTTTATTTTATTTATTTTTGTTTCATTTAAAACTTATCTCCAAGTTGGGTAAATTGCAAATCAGCCACTTCTAACATTAGCTGTCCAGAAGTTAAGGTTATCTTAAGGTTATCTTGAGGTTTTCTTTATGCTGCAAGACTAAGTACTTGGCAGCAAGATGTTTATCATATTTATTTTGGGGTAAATTTGTCACCAGTGGGACTACCTTGCTCATCTCTGAATTATGGGGGAGGCATTGGCATCCACTGGGTGCCTGCACTTAAGATCTTAAGGGACTAGACAGGCACTAGACACTTAGAGGGACCTAGACAAATTGCAGATCTGGGCAGATAGGAACCTCAAGAGGTTCAACAAGGGCAAATGCAGGGTCCTGCACCTGGGAAGAATAACCCCAGGCACCAGTACAGTTTAGGGGCTGACCTGGTGGAAAGCAGCTCTGTGGAGAGGGATTTGGGAGTCCTGGTTGACAACAGGTTAAGCATGAGTCAGCAATGAGCTCTCATGGCCAAGCAGGCCAATGGGATCCTGGCAGGCATCAGGAGGAGTGTTGTCAGCAGGTGGAGGGAAGGGATCCTCCCCCTCTACTCAGCTCTGGTCAGGCCACACCTGGAGTATTATGTGCAGTCCTGGGCTCCCCAGCACAAGAGGGACATGGAACTTCTAGAGAGGGTCCAGCGTAGAGCAACAAAGACATTTAAAAGGGACTGGAGCAGCTATTGTATGAAGAAAGACTAAGTGAGCTGGGCCTGTTTAGCCTGGAGAAGAGAAGACTGGGAGGGGATCTGATCAAAATGTGTAAGTACCTGAGGGGATAATGTACGGGGATGGGGCCAAACACTTCTCGGTGGTGGCCAGTGACAGAACAAGGGGTAATGGGTACAAGTTGAAACACAGGAAGTCCCACCTCCATATGAGGAAGAACTTCTTCTCTGGAGATCCTCAAAATCCACCTGGATGCGACTCTGTGCCACGTGCTCTAGGTGTCCGTGCTAGAGCAGGGGGGTTGGACTAGATGATCTCTAGAGGTCCCTTCCAACCTTAACCATTCTGTGATTCTGTGAGATCACAAAATTTAGCAGAGAGGAATCCTGTCCACCCAGTCTGTGCTTCCTAAGGCATTCAGTAGGCACTCTGACAAGAAGGCCTTATGTTCCTTAAGGTTAACACTATTTCAAGACTGTAGTTTTAAACCAGGTATTTGGATCACCTTGAAGCAAATTCAGTAGCAAAGTCAGTTGTTGTGTTGTGATACAACATGTCTGCCATGGGCATGGGAATCCTGAGCAATATATATTACTTCAGATCAGCATTTCACCTCAAAATCTAACTTTTGTGTCACATTTACAGTCTGTGTAGTAACATTCTTTAATAAAGTACCTTTTTATTATGTACTATTACTTCTTTTGACAGTGACGATCAAGAATAGCTGCCAAATTAAAAATCTCTTCTGTCTTCTTTTTTTTATTCTTGATGTTGTTACAGGAGATGGCTAAGGCTGCTACAGCAATGTTATGGGAGAAGGCTTCTTCCCCTCGTTTCCTGCACCCTCTTTCCTCTGCTCTGTGTTCCCATTGCCTCTCTAATTTTCATGATTTCATTAGCCACCTCTGTGTGGTCAGTTATATCCTAAATCTCTAGCAAGCTCCCTGGAAGCATGAGGGTTTTTCTGTATAAAGCCCTTTTTGCAAACAGAGAAATCTAGGGATCAAACTGCTGGGGTCTGTTTGATTTAGCTGGCAATGCCGGAACCCACTGTTATTAAATGTTACAGGGCCTGACAGAGCCTTAATCAATTTTCCCTGTTGTCTTTTTTTCATAGTGATCAGTGAAAGAGAAAAAAATTAATTGAAAAATGTGGTCATAAAACTCAATGAAAGTGGTGAAATATAGAGTGTGTGCAGTATATGAATTTATTTTAATTCTTGTTTTTAAATGAAGAAGTGACTGCGTTTCAGATCAGTGGTGGTCCTTTAACATTATTTCCACTGCATGGATAAAAATAAAATAAAAATGATGGCCTCTAGATGTACTGTATTATAAAACATATTACTCTTCATTCAGTAATGCATATAATAATAATTCAATAAATAATATATTCACATAAAGCTGTTGTGCTTTCTAATACAGCTCTTCATCTTTCCAAGCTATTTATCCAAATTATTTACCTAATGGATGAAAGTGTTAGATAGTTTTTTGTGATTGGTAGTTTTGATAGTTTGAAGTGATGGACTGTAGCAATAAATACATTCTAAGAAAGTTAGCAGCAGCATCCAGCCTGACCATACTGAATAGGCAGATGGGAAAGTTATGACTGATAGGCAAGTTCTTTTTAACATGAATGCACTTTTAAAAGACAGGAGTCCTGTGCTGGAAAAGAAATGTGGGATGAAGGAATGGAACATCATTGTGCATGGAAGTTTATATGTAGTCATTAAATACAGAGTCAGGGGAGACTGTTTCCTTATTTTTGGTGAACATGCAGGTCTGGGCTGCTTGCTGGAAACTAACTCCTCAACTGGAACTCAATTCTTCTCTAGAGAAACTCAATAGTCCCCAGCTGTTGATGGGAGTCAGGAGCTCTCAGAAAAGCTCTGCAGCTGTTTCTGACTGCCTTTGCGGCAGAAGCTGTTCTGTGTATGTGCATAGGTTTTGTATCTGGAGTAGCTGTGGCTTGGAAATCCTGTTCCTTGAAAATGAACTGCAAGAAATCCCAGTGCTTTCTTCTATCACAGTCTGTAACATTTGTTGGGAAAAGCCAATTTCCAGAGTGGTATAAACTCACTTTGCTTAGTACTCCAAATTCACCTGATCCAGAAGATCACTAATCAGGTGAGATTCCCAGGAAAAATTTCTTCCAGAACTGAATGGTGTTTGATTAAGTTATGTTCTGTTTTAGAAGTTACAATTTCATTTTCTTCTGAGGCTCTGTTAGATGTGTGGTGCTAAGGAAATCCAGTTATGTTGGTGGAGGGATGCAAAAAGCATTGGTGTCTTGGGGCACAGCAGTCTAATTGATGCTTAGGATGACCTGTAAAATTTGCTTGAGGTTTTGTCACTCATGAGTAATGTAAGCCATTTCGAACCCAAGCCTACCAATTTTTTTATATGCATCATAGCTTTTTATTTTTTATGCTAAGCTTCCATCACTTCAATGAGCTCTTCTCAGAAAGGTTTTGATGCTGCTCATAGAATGACTGTTAATAAGAAAAGTGAAAATAGCGATCTAGAATACAGATTTTCAAAAATCTTGGGGTTGTGTTTTCTCATTCTAAGCTGACAAGGTTTTATTAAAAACACAATACCAAAATCTACTTTCTTCTGCATGTCACACTTCAGAAGTATAGACTATTTCTGTAATTGATGTATTTGAGTAGGTCCCCTAGGTGTAGCTCATGTATTTGCTGCCCCTTGAATGTTACTGTCAGATTGTTTTAGCAGCAGCATCTCATCTTACCTCAAATTAGGAAAGCTCCTCTGAGGAAATTTGAAAAGGCTGTTAAGGTTGATGCTTAGAAGCAAGAACCCAGAGCAATCGTTTTGCAGTGATTGCAGTGACCATCAGTGCTGTGTGAATGACAGCAACATTACTAAGTACAGCAGTGAAGACTTTGTGCAGAGGACACAGCTTGTGGCAGGCTACTTTGCTGATGGATATTGCAAGGTTGGGCACCCTTGTTGGTTGTATTTACCTCCTCCTGCACCCTGCCCCCCCCCTTTTTTTTTTTCATCGTTCTGCATAGTTTTCTTTTTCAGCTAAGCTTGTATCATGCCTGAGGGAGAAGATAACTTTGGTAAAGCATATGTAGCACAGTGATGAAACCAATTAATTTCTCTTCTACTCTGCAGTAGAAGATAGGAAACAGAGCAGGAAATAAGGGAAGAACTTTACTAGCAACTATGGCTATTTTTCCCAATTTTAATTTGGAGTTGGAGGGCAAGTCAAAAGAGAGAAGCAGAATGGTGTTTAGTGTTTACTACTTATCCATTCAAGTGCTTCTGTCCACACTGATAAGAGCTGTTAACTATCACAGTAGCAGCAGAAAGACTCCTGGCTTGGGCTGCAATACCTCAGTGAGTTTCGTTATCTGTAGCTGGACAATGCTATAAAGCACTCATGTCAGCTCTTGAAAATAGCATGTTTTTGTAATGCTTTGAAAGGTCTTTTGTTTTCACTGTTTGAGGAAGATGATCCCCAAATATTGTGTCTATACCTAGGTTGGAAAGCAACTCCGTGGAAAGGGATTTGGGAGCGCGGGTTGACAACAAATTAAGCATGAGTCAGCAATGTGCCCTAGTGGCCAAGGCGGCCAATGGGATCCTGGCTGCATCAAGAGGACCACTGCCAGCAGGTCGAGGGAGGTGATCTTCCTCCTCTTCTCAGCTCTGGTGAGGCTGCACCTGGAGTATTGTGTGCAGTTCTGGGCTCCCCAGTACAAGAGGGACATTGAGCTTCTAGAGAGGGTCCAGTGGAGAGCCATGAAGATGCTTAAGGGATTGGAGCATCTATTGCATGAGGAAAGACTAAGCGAGCTGGGCCTGTTTAGCCTGGAAAAGAGACGATTGAGAGGGGATCTGATCAACATGTACAAATACCTGAGGAGAGAATGTAGAGAGGATGGGGCCAAACTCTTCTTGGTAGTAGCCAGTGACAGAACAAGGGGTGATGGGTACAAATTGAAACACAGGAAGTTCCACCTCCATGTGCGGAAGAACTTCTTCTCTGTGAGTATGACAGAGGTCTGGAACAGGCTGCCCAGAGAGGTTGTGGAGTCTCCTTCTCTGGAGATCTTCCAAACCCACCTGGTGCTCTAGGTGTCCCTGCTTGAGCCGGAGGGTTGAGCTAGATGATCTCTAGAGGTCCCTTCCCATCTCAATCATTCTGTGATTCTATGATTCTGTAAGAAGAAAGAGTAGTGATGCTTCTATATAAGTCTGTCTTCTGAATGATTTCTGTTACTGTGGGAGTTTTTGACTCCTTCGTAGGAGGAGGATTATATTTGAATACTCATCTCAGAACTACTTGCCCTTCTCTTCTGATCCATGTAGAAACAAACGAGGGAAGATAAGAGTGGTAATGTGAGTGATCTGTGCTTGCCTATGTGCTATAGATACAGCACAGTATGTGGGGTTTTGTTCCTTTCGTTTAATGGGCATGGGTTAAGAACATACTTAATGTGATGTAGGCAAGCGGGGGAACATGGTTTCAGCTATGTTATCTTGTCAAATTTCTTGTTCTTCTAAAAACCTTATTAACTGTATCAGCATTAAGCATGTGTAATGTTGTTATTTGTTGTATTAGATGCTTGGTGCCCAGAGGCCCCAGTGAAGAATGAGACCCCACCATATTAAGTGTTGTATAAAGATGCACAGTTTGGGGAAGGAAAGCGATTCAAAAGAGCAATGCAATAAAATCAATCTGTTTTGAGAGCATAAACTGAGAGCACTGTTTAACTGTTGTTATGAGTTGGAAGATGTCCCCATTTGTGCCTCAAGCCATCATTAATTATCTGACTCTTTATAGGCAAAACAATGATTTGGATGAGAAAAGTATATTCAAGTTTATGCTCATTAGGGAGTTGAGCATTGAAAAGTGTCAGGGGGCCTGGTCTGCTGCATTTGGTAGAACAGGAAAGAAGAAAGGGAGAGGAGTGGCAAGATAAGGGCAAGATTGTTGTGTGTGTGTTGGGATATTTTTGGGGGAGGTTGCTTGTTTTTGTTTATTTTTGATTTTATTTATTTATTTTGTGTCAGATAAGGGAGCTCTGAGGTTTCTGAACCGGTTGTTTGCAGCTGATGAGTTATCCATGAGAAGGAATTGAGTAGACAAGCTACTTGCAAAATGGTGGGGACTGGAGGTGATCAAAAACAGCCATCTCAGTGCTTGATAACTGATCTTGTATCAAAATGAAAAATGAGAATTAGTCATGATTCAGCTGAAGACAACAGCACTAGATTATGAAATTTGAAATGAATTCTGTTTTTTTTTTTTTTTTTTTTTTTCTAACACTCCAAGTGCAAACTCACTAGGTTGGAAAGGTTATTTTGTTGCTTGCTTTTAAAACCTTTAAGTATTTTGTATATTTAGATTTTGAAACTGAAAGTACTTGCAGACCAGTATTGTCTGAGAGCTGGAACTATAAACTCTAGTGCAGAATTTGGAAAGTTTTTTCCAAGAGTGTTTGTTATCACAATAACTGTAAGATCACAAAAGGATAGTGTTTGCTCTGTTGGTCTGGCTTGATTTTCAGTTTTAATCCACCCAGCAATTTAATTCCACTGTTTTCCTACAGTGACAGAGATTGGTTAATTTTTCCTTTGTCCATCTTCCCTTTTGGCTACAACTGTATCTCAGAGGGGCTGCTAAAGTTTAAATGTCCATGGTGTTGATAGGTGATTTCTTATTTATGAGCGCTTTTTTTCCATTTGGCACTTCACTTCATTTCACTAACTTGCTTTTGTGACTCATTTGCTCATTTCTCTCAAAGATGGGAGCATAGGGGAAGAAGAAAAAAAAAAAAAAAACTCATTTTTTTGAAACAGGAATCCTCAGAGTGCCTGTCTGGATATATAGGGGTATAGGCTGAAATACAGGGATGGAGAATCACGATCATTCTCCATCAGTTATTTCAACTGAAAAAATAAGGCTGATTAATAGAATATACAATAAAAGACACTCTTCTGTGCATTTTAACATTTAATGAGACTGCATCAAGCTGAGGCAGGAAGAAGAATTTTGTTATAAAATCCACAATATTCTTGAAAATTGAGACTAGAAGCAGAGATTCAGAGAGCCTCTGAGGATATAAGAGTTCTGCTATGTCTAAACAACTAACTCCTTTATCTCATCTGTGGTACCTGGCAGAATAGATAATTGTCTTTCTTATGGAAATAATATTTTTCAAGAAAAGTTATTAGAAATATAATCTTCTGTTATTTTAGATGAGAGCAAAGAACATTTCTCTGAGAGTGGCAGTATGTGAAGATTCAAGAGTGTATTTGAAATATGAATTCTGAAAAAATTACAAATGCAGTACTCCATCAGTATCCGTTCATGTTGATATGACTCAGTTCTTTTGGTAATTCAGTGAATGGGAATGAAGTTGGAAAGACAAAAAGTTTGGGTATTTTAAAAATTGAGGTACCATCTGAGATTTCTCATGGAAGATCTGAAAGCTGAATTTATAAAGAAACATTATTTTGTTTATTTATTAATGCTGAGGAGATTTAACTGTGCCTATGATAAAAGCTGCTCACCTGTGCTGTGATCATGGATTACAAATTAAAGACAAAGGGAGATTAAAAGACTAGTTTTCCTCATAACAAAAAGTTGCCAGTAGTTTTGCATGGATGTCTGAGGACAAGTAAAAACAGGCCAAAAATAAAATGTAAAACAAATTTATGAAAAGAACAATACAGAGAACAAAAAATGATGGTGATATATTGTCCTTTATTGCCTGCAAAACTGTGTGTGCCTTTAGTAGCCTCATTTTTATAAAGAAACAGGAATATGTGGTAAGGAGACCTAGAAGTAGGTGATAAGTGAGGTGATATAAGAGGAAAAGACTGTGTTTTCTTGTGATTTAGATGTGTAAAACAAGCAGAAGATATTCTCTTAGTTTAGAAAGAAAGTAAATAGTGTGGTAGAAATAGCACAGTAGAGGCATATCTAGTAATGGAAGCTGCAGAGAAGATCAATTTGTAGTTCAAAATGAAAATCAAGGTCGGAGTCATTGCTGCAAGTCATCACTGAACAAAATGAACAAAATCCTTCTCACTTAGGCTATGTCTCTGAATAGCAGTATTGAGGCCTTTTTTCTTTTATTTCCTCCAAGAGGAAGGAGCTCTTTCCAAACTTGATATTGCTGATATGTATTTCTGGGAAGGGTCAGCTTTTGGATCTTGTTTCCAGGAGAGACATTCCATCTTCTTTTAGCTGTGGGCTTTGTCCGTGGGATCACAACAATTTTTGGCGTATTTATCCATACAGGGTGTCTTGTTTCTCTGAAGCATCTGGTGTGGGCCACAGTTGGAGATGAGATCAATATTTCTCCGACTTGACTGTGATGTTTTTGAGCTCAGAGGGGTGGGGGCGAGCTTGTGAAGTCTTAGATGTCAATAGTCAGCAAGAATGTATTTCTCCCTGACTTGGCAGCAGCTTGGATCCTCCAGCATACAGGAGCAGCTGTGGTTACTGGCTGCAAGTACACAGAGCAGCCAGTGATTGCAAAATGTATGAGAGACATTGGCTGGCATGGACAACAGGGCTGACCTAATTGAACAGGAGGGATGAGATGTGGGGATTTGGCAGAGAGCTGAAGAAAAGAATTCATAACAAGGAGGAAAGGTCAATCAAAAAGGAGTAGAAGGAATAAAACCTGGGAAGGGATAAATCTTAGAGAAAAGGACAAAGAGAACCACAGAACTGAGGGAATAAGCAGCGCTAAGGAAAGCGGCCTAGGAGGTGGGAGGAGAGATGAGAGCATCGGACACTGTCATTGTGTGCAATTCCCATTCAGTGAACCCCTTGTTCCCCACATTCTGCTTTTTCCTAGAACTTGCTGACTGAGTGCTTTGAACAGTTTTGTATAAGGCGAGGGAGATGAAACATGACCTAGACTTCTGTTCAGATATACTTTAAAAATGTTTAAAGCAGTCAACTGGATCTTAATTGATTCATCAATATCTTGTGGCTAATGCTTAAGTTCAGTAGCAATCAGTAGTGCAAAGTCTGCATTTCAGATGAACTGTTCCTGAGATTACTTCATGAACTGTTGTACTCTGTTTTGTCTTTTACTCAAGAGGAACCAAATTCCAACTTTTCTGAGGAGACACGCTCAAAGTCACAAGTCTGAAATGATGTAGGAATGGCTTATCTGCTCATCTGTATGGCAGGATTTCAGAAACTTGTCTTGTAGGTATGAGTGAATTGAGCAAATAGTTGAACTGATGTATATTTCTAGAAGCAATGTGGATATATATCCACATAATATCTATAGTTAAAGGGGAGGTGAAAGGGATGGGCTGACTTTCTGAATAGCTGAATGACAGATGAATAGCTGCTAGATGTCGTCTTTCCATTTCTTCAGCAGTCTGCCTTATCTTCCTATAGAAGACTATAGAATCTGTTTGTTAGGATATCATTGCAAATTAAAAGCAGCATGTCAGAAATGCATTCTTTTCAAGGTATATACAGGAGACTGCTAAAACCAAAAGACGCTGTGGAAAGCTTTTTTCATTTGCATTAAACTTCCCATAATCCTCAACTTCCTGAACACAGTTTTCTTCTCTTTGTGTTAGCCTTTCTTATAGGAAAAAGGAGAGAGGAAAGTGGTTATGATGTATAAAAACATGAAAATGAAAAGCAATTCTAAAGTGTCTACTCTGATTTCTGCAGCTGGTATGGAGTGATAGTACAAAGTGGTATCCCCAGGTGTGGAGGAACAGGGAGGGATAGACTGGCTGCATCATTAAGTGCACCAAATCCCTTGTGGCCTCTACAGCTCATAAGCAATTGGTTCACTGCCATATCAGTGCAGGCTTGATTTTAAAGCTAGCATGAATTACATGTACTGTAATTGTAGTTCTGACTGTAGGGTAAACACTCTAGTTTACGGAGAAGACTCCAAAATCACATGTTTGCAAATGCTTTGTGAACAAAAAGCGGGCTAGTTTCATCAGATATCTCATTCATGATGAATAAATCAATCAGATCTAGTATTGTGAGACTGCTTATATTGATTCTTGTAGTGCATAAGAAGCTTGCACTAGTTTTTACTCAGTGACTTTTTGCCTGCTTAAATCTGTGTGAAAGATTTCTATGTAGCTGTAGTTACCTTACAAGAATATCTTGGCAGGGCATGGAATGAAGATAACGTTGAAATAATAGGCTAAAACTGAGCAAAAGAAACCAAGAATATCAAGGATAAATAACTGGAAGTAATTCATAACAGTAGTTTCTATAAGATTATAGATAGCTCCAAGGGAATTAATGGAAGAGTTGCCACTTAGCTTGAATTAAACTGGACAAATAATTCAATAAAATCAAAAATGTGTTACCAGGAGAATGTCTAAGACTATTCTAATCTTTATTCTGGGCAATCTTAAGCATATATTGCATTCTGTACATTTTCTGGTTTTGGGTTACCTTTTCTATACTGCCTGTGATTTATTCTTTAGGTAACTTAAAAAGTAAAGATTATAAATGCTCTGTCCTACAAGAAAATGAAATTATATCCCTAGATGCTAGGATTGTTCAGGAAAGTTATTTATTATGCTCTCATGTAGGGAGTTATTCAGATTTTGATTTGTTAAATGTAGATGGTAACTTGAATATTTTGTTGCTAATCACTAGTTAATTGCTAATGTTTGCTGTTATAGTACTTAGGTAAAATGTCATTTTTGAACTGGCAAATTGCTAGAGGCAGGGGTGAGATCCCATTTTAGACAACTTTAAATACTGCAGTATGAAATAACTCTTTGGAATATTTCTATGGGTCAGTACAAGAACTGCTCTTGCAAAAGACAATATGGCTCTTTTTTCAAAAGAAATTATTTTTCGAAGGTTAAAACTGTATTGACAAGTATGATTCAATAAGATTTTTTTTTTCAAGATAAGCCCTATGTAATTTCATATATTGCTTGATTTCCTCTGGATAAATGGGTGTCAGAAAATGGAAAAGGCTCATTTTCTGAGCCTGAGTGGCAATTTTCCTATTATTCTGTCACATGGATAAAGTACTTGCCATTCTGAATTGTGCTGGCTCTTAGGAAGCAATATTTGGGCCAAGATTAATGGAATCAACCAAAATAATATTTGTTTTCTTGGATGTTCTGTTGACATTCCTAAATGGCCTGTCAGATCTCTTTCCTGAGGTCATTAGCTTGCCCATGTAGTTAGGTCTCTTACTCAAAGAATCCAACCTTTGCAGCCAGGCTCCTGCTGTGTGTGTGTCCGTCGCTACCTTCTGAAGGACCTGAGCCTCAGCACCAGGGTTTGCTCCCTCTGCAGTACTACTTGCAGAAGATGAGCAGCCCAGAGCATGTGGAAACGTTTGGGGCAAGTCAGCAAAACCTGGTGATAACTTCAGAGCTTTTATTAGATTTGAGGACTTGGTTGCTCCAACTGGGCTTCCAAATGAGGAATAAGTTAAAGGTAGGCAAGAGATTAGTTTGCCTTGGCAAATGCTGAATGCAGACATGGCTTGGCTGCTTTCCTGGGAATCAGTGTGACTGTGCTACCCAGATGTGAGGAAGGATAGTGGTAGTACTCAGAATGGATCAGTGACTAGCATGTGCCTTAAAAACAGTAAAGCTAAGAGGAATTAATGGTTTAATTAAAATCAAGTATAACTGAGTTCTGTATAGCTGTTGCTTAATAGTTTGGAAGTAGCTTCATCTCTTCTGTTCCCTGTTGTCTAGTCCACAGTACTTGTAGAAAATCCCTCTATAGTCAAAAGGGAGGAAGAAACCCTCCACAAGAAGATGTATCCCACTGATTTTAAGATAGAGTAAATATCCCTCTGAAAGAGCTGACATCTGTTGTCTATACAGGGACCTGAGGCAGACCAAGGTCTTCCTAGCTTTTGCAAAGAGCAATAGCTGAGAGGAAATCAGCCCAGACTGTCTGCATTTCATTGTATTTCTTCACTCTGTCAGTGAAAGAAATATGGATGTTTTTAAGGTGAAGCATGCGGATCTGAGCCTAGTCTGAATGCATGAAATTCAGACAGCAGTATCCATTAGAAGCAGAGGGGAGGGTCACTGAGATGCAGGGTTAAACAAGAGGCCATGGCTGCAGTGTTGAAGTGACCCTTGCTGTTAGTATTAAAAATGTCTTAAGATCAAAATACCAGAGCAACAGCGTGTTGTTACAGAAAGGAGTGTGTTTGAATCTTGACATAAAATAAGTCAACCTGCAACAGTTAGTGTGTTTGCACCTATGTGCATGCAAACACTTGCTCCAGGGGCTATGTATGCATGCACATTATTTTCCAGGAATACCTAAAACCTGTGTGGGCATATGAGGTAGAAATATTTATCTACAGGGGATTTTCCTGATGCATCCAGGACTAGCCAGTAGGGCAGAGACACAGTAGAACACAGGCAGAGAAACCAATATGGATTCCTGATTGGACTGTCACGAAAGCTGTGAAGTTCAGGGCTGGGAAGTAAGCTGTGAACTGAAGCAGGAAAAAATGGACAGTAGAATTTGAAATAGAGCTTTTAAAATTAAATTTATTATTTGTCTGTTGTTATTTAATACATCTACAGCTGTATTACCATAAACTCTTTTGCATAAGTACCATTTTTAAACATGTGTCATACTTATTCTACTGTAATTTTTCCTGTAAATCCATTGCATAGTGTTTTGTAATGTTTTGGACCTTTTAGTGGGCGATACCAGAACAGACCACAGTCCATTAGAGAAGTATGTATTCAAATGGAAAAGCTCTGGTACGACAATATAAGTAGTACGAATTGAGGTGTGGCATAAGAGGTGAATCCAGTGTATCTGATTTTTCCATTAATCCCTACTATAATGCCAAAATTGCTCCTTAGCTGCAGAGAAGGAAAAAAAAAATCCTGCTAAGTTGCCTAGGTATTTATTTGCATCAAAAGGCTGTTCCTTTAGAAAGATAGGGAGCTCAACCTTTTCTGTCTTTGTATCACACTACTTCTGTCAACCAGAAGCAATAGGTATTCATGTTAGAGTTTTCAAAGACAAGGAAAATAAATGCGTTCATAGCAAATATGAATGACTATAAGGACAAGTAAGTTGGAAGCCAGAGGTGGCCACGTCGTGTGGAGTTTATTCATAGAAGAAGTCACAGACAGGACTGATAGTTGAAAAACCAAGCTTTCTTTTTTTGTCTGGAATCACAGTACTGCATGTATGCGGGTTGGTGTGACACAGTGCCTGGCTTGTTAACGTTGGGTTTTTATTCAAGAGAAGGTTGTAAACTCACTTTTTGTGCTAGTCTTCTCAGACATCCTGTGAATGCAAAGGGATCAGGTGGCTGATCTCACTGTTGCTGTGCTTGTCATCTTTGACTTTCCTATGCTTTTTCCAAAGCTGCTTTGTTGTACCAATATCTAGAATGTATTTGGGCAACCCAACTTTGGGCTTGTTGGTCAGAAGAACTTAGGTTTGATTAATGATTAACTACAACTGGCACCAGGTACCTTGCCTCTTTCAGAGAGGCTCACAGAGGGCAAGAAATACTACTTGCTAAAGCATTTGACAGACTGGCAGAAGGGCAGCTTCTTGCTCCATCTTCACCATGGTCCACATCCCATGCTCTTCCCTTTCCGGCTCCATCACTTCTGTTACTGTGTACTGTCATCTGTAATGTAAACTGTTGTTTTGTTCCACCCACTCTTTGACTAATGAAAAGCCAGGAAAGCAAGCCAAAATGCATTACACTTTTTGTGAAGTGTCCACATGCTAATATACTGAATATAACTAGAGAACCTCAACTGAACATTTGCTGTTCAATAATACAAACAAAAAATAATAAAAACAAAGCCCATATTACTCAGCTCAGGAATTTCTCAAGTTCGCTGTCTGACAACAAGCCCCAGCCACATCCTAGCTTTACATTAAGATTAGGTGGTTGTTTAGCAAATTTCCATCTCATTTCCTTAGGTTTCTTTCACTGACCTCTCTCACTTGGTTTCCACACACAGAAAACTTGGTACGTGCCCTGGATGGAAGTTCTTGCATTCTCTAGGCAGCTGTTGGTAAATGGATGATGAAAGTTTCAGCGTGCATCAGACATCAAAAGGAAAGTCCAGATGCATTAGAATGCAACTTCCCCAAACTCCCATCAAGATTAATGAATTTTCCTCTGGCAATTGCACATTCGTTTTGCTTTTCTTCTTCCTTCTCCTCCCAACTTGTGCCATTTTAATCACGTTTGTATAAAATACTGTTCTAAATTGTGATATGCAGTGAGATCGATTACTGATTACACATAGAATGTGAGAAAGGAGAGGAAAAGCTGATTTTTGGTATTGCCACAGGAGACCATATCCTCTCCGTTTTAATGCTTTGCATGTAAAGTCACTAAGCAGAGTGTTACTCTTTGAAAAGTAAAGCAAGTGCAATATTACCATTGAAACTACTAAATGATTTGGAAGCTAAAGCAGAGTTATCTGATAATTAGACTGGCTGCAAAGATTCAGTGTTTAAGGGGAGAGGGCAAGACCCATTCTACACTCTGTTAGATATAAATTCTGTTATTACTTAAAATGCCTAGTTTTGGAATGCCAGAGTATTTCTACTGGGTACATTCATTACGACTGTGCCGTTACCTCAGTCGGTCTCTGACTATCTGCATACCTCCTAGTAATCAGTCTTATGCCAGTGCCTATTCTTTCTGATATAAGAATTTAACTGTTGTTTTGGTATTTTAAGGTTAGTCACTACACAACTGACAAATATTTAGAGAAAGAAAATCCTTAATGTCAGACCTTCCTCCCACATAATAGTGATAGTTTACTATTTCCCATTATATATTTGTTTGCTATTTTAGCTCTGTACAAATCTTTATTCTGATTTAAAAATTGTCCTATGCAGATTTGTACTGATCTCACTTGTGAGTAATTTCTTTTTTACAACGGCAAGGCTAATAATCATATTTATTTTGGTACATACTTTTAGTATTTAACTTTATTTTGGTACATACTTTTAGTATTTAACTTCCCTGCTGTGTAAACGCACAGGGAGCTGCTGCTAGGAAGATCACAGGATCTTTCATCTGTATGTGCCTGAAAAATATCATATCCGAACCAATTGAGACACCACTAAGTTATTGACAGGCACAGAAATTTTCCCCACTGGATGTGAGTGAGAAAGTACTGTACAATAGACACACAAAATGGCAAAAATCACTAGCAGTTTGCCACATTTTTGTAGGAAAGCTAAGTAACAGTAGGTTAATTTTATTAAGCTGTCCTGCTTACCTCTCTACCTATCTGAGATTTGTTTCTTGTGCACCTGTCTAGATGTTTTTTTGACACAAACTTACAATTTGTAAAACAGGCACTGTTTGTTATAGAACAAAGTGAAGTATCTTGGTGTGAATTTTCTGTTGCACCATCATATTAGTTTACGCATACATCAAAAAAAAAAAAGGTTTTTTTCATGTGTAGTTTTATGGTGTTAAAAGGAATAATTGGAGCGAAACGCTTATAATTTAATTGAATTTTTTGTTAGCACTCATAATATTTTTACAAGGAGTGGAATAGTGTATTCATAAAATTTCGTAATGGCATGTCAAATTATATCTTGTGTTGTTGTTATTTACCAGTATTTGTCCTAACTCCCACCTTGGTTCTCAGACACTATAGTCTGTCACCTCTGCAGCTCCCATAGTGCTGCTGCTCCTCTTGCTAATTGTACAAGTTAGCAACTTATTTATTTTTAAGACCCTGCTGCCCCTACTGGTACTGTCACCTCTCCTACAGCTTTCAATAAATGGCTTTTTTTTGCCAGCTTTTCCCACGGCCAATTGTTGCTTTCCTGTTCTACGTCCCACCCTACCTTTGCTTCTGACTTTATTTCCTACCTCACTGCAACTAGTTCGAAGTCTGATGCAATGCCAAGTGCAACAGCAAGAATGGAGATGCTGGAAAATAAACTTGGTTTTGAATAGTAGGTAATGTTGAATTTTTAAGCACCCATCTCACCCTACCCCCTGCCATGTGCCATCCCAACTTGATTAAAAAGTTTTAATAGGAATTTGCTTCTTCTTTTGAAAAGCTTGAGCCAAAGTCCACTGGAGCAAGCTTTTCCTCTTACTTGCATGTCTGGCCTGACGTGAGGTACTCTTTGAGTTGGCCGTATACTGAAAAGTTCCGATATTTCTGAGTGTTACCAGAACAAGAAGAAGCAAAAGGTGGAATTTCCTTTTTATACTAGTAACAAGTGACTAATGCAAACTGTTCTCAGATCTGCTGGCCCATCTTAATTCATTTTAATTCATCCTACTGGCAAGGCTAATAGACCAGTCACTATAGCCGAGGTCCTGGGTTCACTGGATAGCTGTGTGTGGATTGGTAGTTTTCTTTGAATGTCTTCTTGTTTGTAACCATCAAAGCTAAAATTCACTGTTTATATTCTTGTTTTTTGTGTGTTACATTGTAAACTATAGATCAAAGATGACATAACTTATTGGAAGGTGTTTCTATCCCTGCTAAAAATTCACTGCAGCTCTCCAAAATAGTTGGAAGAATTTAGCATATAAGGAAAAATCAGAGATGGGTGAATGACTGAGGACAGATAAAAGCATACCTATTTATATTTGTGGGTATAAGATGATATGAATGACATGGTATGTTAGGCACAAATAATATTGAAAAATACTGTTTGGAGTTCTCTATCATTTAGTAGTGTAAATACAATATGTTTAGACTGTATTGATGTGACATATAAGTAAAGGAACAAATCCTGTAAGATGTTCTGATGAAAAATGAATTACATATTTTAACCTAGTATTTTGGGGGGCTTTGATGGGGGCAAAATATTTAATTTGAGTGTTAGCTTTTAGAGTGAAAACAGAACAGCCTAAAATACTTGAGTGAGGGAAGTACATAAATGACAAAATCTGACTATGTGGATTTGAATGATGATCATAATTAGTGTTTATATTCTGGATGAGGCTACCAAAAACACAGTTTTCTGATATTTCAAGAGCAAAAGGACAATTTTTCCATGTAAGATCTGGAAAAACATCTTCTATGTTTCCACATTTGTCTTTGTGAGTGGAGTTAAATTTCTTAAATGCATGAATGAAAAAAAAGGCAGAAAGGTACCAGCATGTTTAATAACCCAAATAAGAGACAAAATAGAAGGAATAGTGATATTGAACATAAGATGTTCTGTAAGAAGGGTGAATCCATGTTATGCATCTAGTCAGTTGTGTAGTGCTGATCCTTCTTGCTAACTTCTGCAGGTAATCAATTTGTGCCTTCAAGCTTGAGATTCAATTAACCTTCTTATTTGTTGCTGTGCAAGTTAAAATGTTATTAGGTCCTCATAAAATTATTGAGCCACAGTACTTGACTCTCCAGCCTCCAATTAATAATACATTAAAAATTAAATGTAGCTATGTAAACAAATTTTGGTATATAGCATACATGACCAACACCAGGATTATTTTGTAAATGTAAAATGCAAGTGGCACAAAGGAATAAACATGAGTGCCTTGACCAGTTATTGATAACAAATGTTTTTATTTTCTACATTTCTAAGCAACTGACCTTTGTAAGATAAGAACTAATGTTTCATTTCATGTCATTTTATCTGTTATAGGGGATGTGTTTGCATGTGTATGGTAGTGGTAGGAATGTGTATGATGACTCTCTCAGGCCTTGGAGCCTGTGCTGAATTCCTTTGAAGAGCTGCTCAGCATCTCCATTGCCACCTGTAGCTCAAGATCTTCAACTCTCAGAAGAAAATGGTGTTAATTTCTTCCTGTCTGTGGATCACTCGAATCACATAATCCAGAAGCACAGGCCTCAGAGAAGACTCGGGTTAATGGCTCATCCACCTACTGTATGAAACAGGATAAGCCACCGGTATGCCAACAGTTTTTGGATTTTTTTTTTGAGGTTTAACCTGAATTTTTCTTGCTACAGCTTACATTGTCATTATTTCTTGCTACTACTGTAACTTACCTTGCTCCCTACCATAAACAAGGAGGGTAGTTTGTTCTTTTTTTTTTTTTTTTTTGGCAACTTCTTACATGTTTGAGGCTACTCAATCACTTTTTTAGCTTAAGCAACCATAGTTCATTCATGCTTTCTACCCATTTATGTTACTTTTGTGGCTGCTCTTTAGAGTTTACAGTTATTCAACACCTTTCCTCTGGAATGACCTCTGAAATATGGTGTTCCTGTGGTGACTTTATCAGCATTAAGCAGAGGAGCAGCATTACTTCATATGTCTTACAGGCTGCATTTTTATGACTGCATTCCCATATGGTATTTGGTTCTTATGAAGCAGTGTGACATTTTTGACTCAAACTGTGATCCAAAATTACCAGGACTAAAGCCAGTTAGCTATGCAGAGAAGACAGCAGTGATGCTTGTGTAATAGGAATGGTGGAAACTCTCTGGAGAAGCATACCCTACTGAGAACTTCCTGAGACCCAGAACTGGGTGTGTTGCCCTGGATCAAGTTGGACTAGAGAAGGAAAAGCATCTCATTCCTGAACTGGGATCCACAACCGCCATACCCAGAAGGAAATGTTCCTTCCTGTGGCTGAAAAAGACCTATGAGTTAATGACACCTGACAATGTATCAGAAGCCCAAATCCACGTGTTAATAGAAGCTTACTGAAGCTGAGCTAGTCAAGTAGTCGAATCTGTTTGCTCTTTTCCCACAGGCTGCAAACTTGGCCTTACAGGGGATGCTGTGGTGGCAGCAAAGCTTTGTGCACGGGGACAGCCTGAGCCATGCTTGGTGTGTAATTAGTCCCAGCCAAATGAGCAATCAGGGCACTGCCCTTGTGCTCTAACTCTCCCACATCCCAGTCGTCTTCATGAACATAGATTAGAGCTCCAAGAAATTAAGAATAGTACTTTCAAAAGTACTGGTAACATTTCTCATTTTGTGCAATCTTTTCCTTTCAGAGGTATTTTATTTGGCAAGCTAGTTTGTGCTCAGCAGGCTTAGAGAGCTGCTGTCCCTGCTTTGTGAGTCTCTTAGCTCCCTCTTCAACTCACCAGCTTCAGAGATCAGAGATAGACAAGTCTGTGGCATGACAAACTGGCTTGGCATTTTCCTCTGAAAAAACATAAGGAGGCTCAGAGCAGTCCCTAGCCACTTGGCACTTGAGATGTGAATTTGAAATTAGTTTTTGACTGCTGTTAACTCAGATTATTCCTTCAGATGAATTTGGACAGTTTCCAACTATGTGGACTATCTGGACAGTTGTCCTTCAGGCAAGACTTGAGCTATCTTTAAATTAGCGTTATCAGCATTGTGTTACAGCAGTACAAAGCTTAGTGAAGGTTGCTAGAGCCGTTCAGTTGTTTTCTAAGTTTTCCGTATGGATTTCCTAACCTGCATTGAGAAACACAGTTGCTTGTATCTCTGCAGCTGGCAGTACTCTGAGGAAGCTAAGTTGGGTATTTTGGTTATGCTTCCTGCTGCTGCAGTATAGGCATGACCTTAGTTTCCAAAGGAATGTGAGTTCATCTACTGTAGAACCCTAGCCAGGGGGAAAAGTAACCTGTCCCCACCCTTTTTTTTACTTTCTCTCTCTTTTTTTTTTTTTCTTTTAATGTGTCTTAGATAAGATTCTTGGTTTGAAAATATTCAGGAAATGTCTGTTCCTTTATGGAGGAGTGAGTGGAAAGAAACTGTTTTTTAAACTATTCAATTAATTGCTGCTAGTGCCTGGAGATGGTAATGTCCCAGCTCATCATGAGCTCACCCAGGCAGGCCTAGTATCTGACCACTTGTTTGGGTTTGCAAATGCTGTTCCGTGGTTTTCATTACTTTTTGTGAAATTTCTGATTAGTGCCCTAAGAAAGGCTTAGGTTACCCTCTAAGAACTGCTCCATGATTAATAGCATCACTGGTGGTCACGTTTGGGCTGTAGACTACAGTACATTCTACAGTAAGATTCGACATCCCAGGCACAGTAATTTGCATTTAGCTTCTGAATGCCAGGTGAGAAGATTGGCCCTCGAGGGTTCTTTCTCCTCAACAGCAAGAAGTTATTCAGCGAATTAGTGCAATACATTGATTTTTTTTTTTTCTCTCCAGTGAGGTGTTAGAAATGAAATAAATGTCTTTCATTTCACCTATGTAGGATGGTCATTACATCTCTAGATAAAAACAGTATTAATAAAAAGAGACAGTTATTGCCAGCCCAACTGCCAAAAGCAAGAAGAGGTCAATATGGTCCTTTTTATATAACAATAGGCTGCTTTCTCAAGAGTGTCAGTATACAGAAAAATGCAATTCTAAATAAAATTTCAGATTACTTTTTCCCTTTCTTATTATATGTGTTTCTGTGCATTATCAATGAACAGTTGCTGTACATCTGTAAATATCTGTGCAGCCTTTTAACCAAAATTCTATATCCCACATTGTGTTTCTAAAGCCCAGGACTGTGTTGATTTTACTCGCTTGTTTACAATGCTTGCTCCCTACAAAATGCTTAGGTGATACATGTTTTTTCTCTTGGCAGTATCCCCTCAAAGGTGCTAAAATGACTGGAGATTTTTGCAGTACCATGGGGAGATGAACAAACAAGTATCAATGTGACTCGAAAACTTAATTAACTTAGGCTTGCTGAAGATTACCACTGTCGACTCTGATGCTGAAAGAATCAAAAATAAAATTAAAGTACAACTTCTAAATTCTTGAGGGAGTTAATCCTGTTGTGTAGAAAAAAAATAAGTAGCATAGTTATTCTACTTTTATCTACTTATTCTACTCGCAGTGGTGGGTACCTGTTCTTTGTATGCGGCTTTTCTGACTCTCGGGTTCAGCACTGTAAGAAATTTTGTTAGTGTAACAGATATGCTAGAGAGTAAGTAATGGAAAACAGAGGGTTTCACTTTAGGTTATTGGACTGAGTATGTTTCATCTGGATAGTCACCATAGGTTATCATCTGATGAATGTTTGCCTGATTCTTGAACACAGCTGGATGATACAGATTTGTTCCTAAGAGGAAAGTGCTCCCGCTTCAGAAACTTCAGCTGGCAATTTGCATGGAAATAAAGGAGTCACACTACATAATATGGGAGAAACATGCTATAGCATTGACCTAAGAAGGCTGAAAAGTCAAGGAAAATTATGAAGAAAACCTTTCAGAATAAAGTCTAGGGTGAGATTTGCTTGTTTCACTTTGTTACCGTTAATCGAAAACTTTGCCTTCTCCATCAAGTCTGTGAGAGAGGTAGAAGCATCACCAGATGACCGTGCCTTGTCTTCTCTTGGAGGCCCCAGCAGTACTGAGTATTGAGGTGGTGGTGCCCGGCCACCGCTTCCATTGGCTCTGTCTGCTCCTACAGCCACTGTAATAGCAGGGCAGGAGGAGCAGCTTTTGCTAGACAAAATTCACTGGCAGCTGTGGTAAATAAAATATTTTGGTAAATAAAAATCAAGTTATTTTTATGTCTGAAGCAGCAGGAAACAAGACTCATTGAAGCTGCAGAGCTATCTAGATCTCTGTTCTCCTAAAATACAGGATTCAGTTGGATACAAATTGCATAACAAAGACTTTTTTTTTCTTAAGTAATAATAAGAGAGATTACTATGAGAAGGCTTGCTTTGGTTTGTGAGTTCACTGCCTTGGTGCAGTGTCTTGGAGATTGTTCTTTGGCAGAAGAGCCACGAAACCATGAACCCTGTTTTCCTGTACAAGTTGAAGTTTCCACACTAACTTCCAGCCCAAATGTTATTCCTTATTTTGCTGCAGATCTGACATCTCTGAATCCTTAGGCAGAAACCTTTATACAATTCCTGACAATTCTTGTTCTCTCAACAAACCATATTGTAACAGAATTTGGATAGTTTACTATCTGAATAGTTTACAATAAGCAATGCTTCTACAGAGCAGTATTTGGCTGCCGTGCTGTTTTTTTCCTTTAAGAAATTATAATGGCACTAGAAGGATTATTCCTCTGCTGAAGGCACCTGTGTTCATCTTAACACAGCAACAAATTTTGTGTTTAACTGTTTTTTTTTTTTTTGTTTGGGTCCACAGAGACCTATTTGTAAATTGTGTTTTGTCGCTTTGCAGTTTTTTATTCTATAGCTCCTGAAATTATTCTTCCAAGGGATGACTGTCATGGGAGATTGAGGAAAAAACAGGAAAAATGTCTGATATTCTCATCTCTTTCATATGTGTAGCAAAGTCAATGTTAGAATAGGTAGATTTTCTTCCTTCTTTCCCTATGGGAAAACTGTATTTTGGTAGGTTTTCCTAGGCAGAGGACTTTTGGATGAAAGGCAGACTTCCCGGTTGAAAGGGGTAAAGACAGTCAGGATACTGTAGCTGTATAACAGGGTCTGAGGCAGGGTGACAGTGTCATGTGCTAGGAGTGTCTGTCAAAGTGCTGTGCCCTTCAAGGGATTTTATAAACCCATATAAAAAAAGTTACTCTGGAGCCTTCCTTACTTCAGAAGATGGCCTTGCAATGCTTGCTAATGTTTAATATTTTCCTATTGTTTCTAGTATCTGTGAACTCTAATTTATTCCTGCGTGTGAAGAGTTTACATTTTTGGAAGTAGTGCATTGAATAGATTTGCTGTGGTTTAAGATGATTTTTAATGGCGTTATCAGTCACAGCAGTTCTTGTGTCACCTATGTTTGGATTCATTATGTTTTATGACTGGTGATACTGAACTAATATGAAAATTTCCCTTGTATAGTGGAGATCTCATTGATTGCATAAGAAGAGGAGGAAGGAAAAAAAAACAGCATCATGAAATCAGCACAGCCGATTTGTAAAATTGGGACTTTGAGTCTCATGTTTTCCTTTGGAAATGGTTGTTAATGCAAGGCCTGTGTGTATAGAGACAAAGTATAGCAATTAACCTTGCTTGGGTCAGGTGCAATCTGCAGGAGTGATATGATCGCTCCTGAGTACTTGCTGATAATTTATTTGATTGATATGTATTGCATTCTGGAGTCACTGGGGAAACCTCCCTGTGATTGTAAGACTTTCCCATGTAGAGACTTGGGTAGAGGTAAGACCTTGGCTGTTCATACTCTCCCAGGTACCTAGTTCCTACTCCTTGTGCTGAAGAGAATGGGACTAGGGGATAAAAAAACTGAATATGAATCTGGCTAGATACACTCAATTGTTAGAAGCCCGGCTTTTATATTGTGTAGTACTTGTGACAGCAGGAAGATCAAACTTGCATAAGAGAGGTTTGTTAGGATGGGTGAGAAGCACTTAGCAATGACTGAAAAGAAGTACAGATAAAAATGCAGAATTTGAAAGCCTCACATGATGAAAATGAAAATGTACTGAGCAGTCGGAAGTATTTAATAATCACCGAGCTTAACTGTCCTGTCATCATTTACATAGTGAATTGCTTAGAAGAGAGGATAGAATCACAATAGGGGAACCTGGCAAAATCCTGAGAGCTGCTGTTCTGTTAGCATCCAAGCAGAAACGCAAGATATGCATCTGGAATGTGTATTTCCACATTGTTCTCTATAGTTTTTAATTTTGAATTCACATATGGCACTTGATTTGCATGTTTCCTACAGCCATTGATACTGCTGAACTTGAAAGGTCTAAAAAAGTATTCAAAGCCTTGGATACTTCCCAGAAACGAGCTCGTGTTGTACTGGCCTGGAAATCTGGCATTAAATTTTCAGCTCAAATGCTGACCTAGGATTTCTGTTCTTTCTTTAGGTGGTATTTTAATAACAGAAGGCTTCTTCTCTGGTTTATGTTTTGATTAGTTCTTCTACATCTGAAGCATTTTGCTACCTGTACCATTTAATCACATTTCTAGCAGAGGCCAAATACAAAGGCAATGTCAGAAGAAGAAGGAGCTACGGGGAGCCAGATGTCCATGTATCCTGAAGGAAAGACAGCAAGCTTGGGGCTTGGAACTACCCTGAGAAAAAAAGCTCCCCTTCTAAGCCAGAGTAAGCATGTCCTTCGGAGCACGATAAGGTTGACTGTCGGCTCCCATCCACAGGCTAGATCTGCAATGCTGGCCACAGGGCTTGTAAATAAGAAGGTACAACAGGTAACATACTTAAATGGAAGATACTAGCTCATTTCCAGGGCTGTGTAGAAGCTCAGTGGGATTTCTTCTCTTATTGGGGGATTTATTCTCCACTGGACAGCCCATCGGTGCTATGCACAGCTCAACAAGCGCAACCAGCAGCAGGGAGCTACTAGATAAGGAGGCAAGCTGCCTCTGCCAGAGGAAGATAATCAGCTGCTAAGAAGATGTGACAGGCTCAAAACAAGCCTTATAGCAGGTATCTCTTACAGACAGAGTATAATCTTTCTTAGTCTCAAAAATCAAAACAAATCACAAAATATTACAAAAAATGCAAAAACTCATTTTCCTTTTTTTCTCCTCTTTTACAAAGTTATAAACCATTTCAAATGAGAGTGGAGCAGTTGACAGGAAACAGGATTTCCTCCTTTCCACCATAACTGATCCAGGGACATTAAAGTGTGGTGAGTCGCTGCTTCTGCTGATTCTTTCCTTTTATCTGTGCAACTGAGTTCTCTATCAGATATCAACATGCTGCCAGAGTTACTCTACAGAGTGGGGATGGAGGGGAAGATGATTTGTTAACTACTTGTCTTAGAGTAAACTACTGGTCATACAAGTTAGTCTGACAAAAGAACAAAAGGAAGTAATTGGTAATTACCCATTCTGTGCATTACCTTCTCTCTTTCTCTCTTTTAAGGATACTTTTACAGCACTGTTGCTAGTATTTTAATCACAACAGCTGATGAAATAAAAGCTCTTGTCCCTTGGCCCCTTGCAAATTATTCTTGTTAATTATTTTTTAATTATCTTTCCATCACTGCTCCTGGTGCCATTTCCATAATTCCTACATCAGTGAGTGTAGACATGACAAATCTAAATACTTATCATAGAAAGGTACTGCTGTTGCCATGCCAGCTCCTGGTGGTGCAAAAGGAGCAGTCTGACCTAGCTACGGTCTCAGCTGCCCTTCTTTGACAGGGCATCCCTCTCCTTTGCTTCAAGGAAGAACCCCATATTGGCACCCATGCATACAGGCTCATTTCAACATGTGGTCATGCAGGGGTATGTACAGGCACTCATTAACTAACTCAAGTTTCACATCAGCTACTTTATATCAATGTATTTTCAGGGTTCCTGACAGCATATTAATCAGCACTGCATTTAAACAGATGGGCAAAATTGTCTCCCTCTTTGGTCCAAATAAGGAGGGAAAAATCCCCAGGGTGGAAGAAGAGGCTGCAGATTGCAGTACTCTGCAGTTGGTTTCCAGGGGATAAAAAGGATGGATTAATTTATGCTGTTGGAAGGATGCAGCTGAGAACTTAACATTTTGCTGTGCTACACCTGCAAGTTTGCAGAACCTGTGCTCAGAGAATATGCTCTTGGCACACCTTCACTGTCCTCTGCACCTTCCCATTTTAAAGAATAGAGTGTGATTTTAAAGAATAGAGTGTGAACTGATGGTCCGTAAGGATGAGGTGGGAATGAAATTCTAAACATTGATGTTCTATAGAGGGAAAGACAAGGAATTGGAAATAAGTGTCTTTTCTCATGGACTGCAGATAGTAGAAATAAAGCAGTTCAGCATGAGTGAGAAAAGTAAATCATAAGGTACAGAAACAACTCAGCAGATTATTTGTATCAGAGTACTTATTTATGCCTTAAACTGAATTCCTCCTCCCATCATCTCCTCTATCCCCAGGCAAATTACCTGCAAATAGGTGTTTTATTTTTCCTCAGAATTAATTGACAGGTGGCCTATGCAAACAATTTCAACCTCTGGTCTGCCTGCAATGATTCACTAGCACTAAGGACTTCCTAAGCACTAAGGATTCACTAGCACTAAGCACTTCCTAAGCACTAAGGATTTCCTAAGAACTTGCTAAATGTGTGCGATACTTAACATGGAGTTTGATGTTTTTGCTCTCTGATAAACACCTCTACAAAGATAATTGGTGATGATTACATGGTACTACTGCATTCTAGTTGCATGAGGATGGCCCAGAAAGGCAAAGTTTACAGAAATATATTTCTTTGGTTGCCTTTTACCTAGCAGTCTTGCAGAGGATGCTTTGTCTTCTGTGTTTTCCCAGCTTCAGACTCTAAAGGACACTTTGCACCCCATTTTTCATGACCACGATAATTACTTTCCTTGGCACCTTATAAACACAGAATGGCACAGACCAAAACACACTTATTCTTACAGCTGACATTTTTATGTTTGGTTTTCAAAGAGGTCACAGGTTATTTACATTTTCCCTACACTGCCTTTGGAGGCCGTGAAACCATCACACAAGATGTTTATAGCTGGAGGAGTGAAGTTGCAGGTGCAACTCTTTGAAGTGAGCAGAACTCCCTGCCCAGCATGAAGTGGGACACAGCAGTGAGCTCTGACTAACTCTTGCTCTCCAAAGAGAACATTTTTATAGCATGGCAGGAGGGGAATTGAGTGCAGGACTGTAATCCAGCATGCCGCCTCTCTTTGCTATGTTCTTAGTCAAACCAACTTATTTTCCTGGGTATTTCCATTAGTGAAGTTTTTCATTTGCAAAGGTTATTTAAATAGATGATACCCATTTAAAATGTAACGTATGGCCTAAAATTTATCTATACTCTCCTCAAGGGCATATTTATACTTAGATCTGTGTACTAAGTGTGTAAAATATTCTAAAATATCAGGCAGAGTTTACAGCTGTCCAAGTTTCTTTGCTTCCACGAAGGATAAAGTGTTCCTTCTGACCTCTTGGATTTGTCTTCTCACAGCTCACATTTGTCAGAAAACTTAGTCACAGTCTTCTCTCATGAAAATCCTATGGGCCAGTCCTAGTGTTAAGTAATGCAATGAAGAGGAATTGGCAATGTTTGGAGTTGCAGGTGGAAAACAGTTTAAGGAGTTGAACTTGGGCAGATTCATGGCTGATTTCCAGAAAGGAAAAAGAGAACAGTAATTATGAAGAGCAGACAGCAGAGGATAAGAAGGTGAAGAGGTAAGCACAACACACAAGTTAAAGGAAAACCTATTACTTAATTCTGGAATGGAGTAATAAACTAACCTCTCACAGACTGGAGACAGAAGGAGGTAGAAAGGGTGCATGCAAGACAACAGTGAAGAGGGAAACAGAAGAGTGAAATGTGTGATAAGACAGACATAGGAAGAAAGACTATAGTTGTGAGTGACCTTTGGTTCTACCTTAGGATTTATGTTCTCTTTGTAACAACAGGTAATGAATAAAATGCAATGGGGATTTAGCTATTATTTCCTGCATGTTTCCTATCCCAGCATTTCCACCTACCTGTGATTCAAAAACAGGTCTGATCCGGATTCATGATGAGAATATTTTAAATCCAATTAACTGACTCAGAGATCCCAGAGTAATTACTGTTGTTATCTCCTGATGCTGAAGGATGCCTCTCTTGAGATACATCCAAACTCTCTAGAGGGAACATAAAAGATACTGAAACAACTGAGTAATTTTGGAATTTATTTTTTATTCTAAATATACACAGCTATTTCTTTTCCTTGGGGAAGAAGCCACTGTGGTCATTTTAATTACATCAGGAGTAAATGTGGTCCCTAAGCCTTATGTAAGTGAACGGTTTCTAATAAAGTTGTAACAGATCAATCATGAAAAGGTCTTGGCAGAAAAGTTGGTAGGTAATAAAAAAGATAAGGGACACTGAAATGAATAGAGTGACATGCTGCAGGATATTAGTTTTATGAAGGCAACTTTGTTCAATAAGAAATGTTAGGTAGTAGGGTCAGATAGGAACAACTGGAGGACTGCAACCACTCCAACCAAAATGCTTGGTGCCGTTTCTGAGCACAAAATGTTGTGGTAGAAATGGCAAATGTTTTCAGAGAGAGGTATTCTTTTAGCAGCAGAATACTTAAATGACATTACATAAGCACATGGATTATTCACAATTTAAGGATTGTCCATCCATCAAAAAGCATCAAAAAGGTGATGCTTTTACTTATGTTTAAAGTTTTGATCTGGAGCTCAGGTAACATGATTTCAGCTCTGAGTCTGGTGTTGTACCATGCAGTGTTGTGCTGCGATTTGAATATTCTGAATACCATGCAAATACTAAATAAAGTTGAGATCAATTTAACTGCTTGAATTTCTAGATCTGCTTTGGAAGTTCCTGTTCTGTGAGAATATGCGCAGTAGAAGAGTCCTTCTTCCTTGGGATGCCACCCACCCTGTTTTGTACCAGCAGGTAGGGGTGTGTGTGTGTGTGTGTGTGGTGGGGGTAACACATGATATTTTACTCCTCTCATCTTCATTTTCCCCTGTAATTGACCCTGTTAAGGGATATTGGGCTTAACCCTCTCCCAGTCTTCACTCTCAAGTGCTGCTTCCTCTCCCTTTCCCTATTCCTTTCTGAAGAGCACTGCTTCTGATTTTTTCTTATTATTTCCCTCTATCTGGAGCTACCAGCACTTTATTTAGCTCCTCCTAATCAGCTTTCCAGAGTGACTTCAGTTCTCAGGCTCTCTATACACCATTGACAATTGTCAGAAGCAACTTTCAGACACCCAAAAGTCTTTGTTTCTGAGAGAAACTCCTGGCTCATTGCATTTGCCTACCAAGTTTGTTTCAAAGGTGTATGTAAGTTCTCAGAAAGGATACATAATACATATAAAAACCTATTTTATTCAAAGTCTACAGAATGACTGCAGGTTACAGAAAATCAGTGGGGATTAATATACTAAAAGCTCTGCATATGGTAAGTGGAAAATCTGATCAATTATAGCTATATTCCTGTTTTTTTTTTTTCACAATGTTGGATGTGCCTTACCAATGTGTTTAGACTTACTGAAAGCTGGAATACAGCCTGCTTGCTATGATGGAAGTGCTTTTCTCTTTAAGACAATACAATCCCAAACAGTATGTTCTACCTATTGTGTTACTGTCATGTGCTAATTTGAAAAAGATTCTTTTCTGCAATTATGATGGGGGGATGTGGAAAACAATGAGGAAACCATAGTGTCGCTCTCTGTGGAATTAGCATGTTTTTAAGATGGATGCACTTTCTACAAGTAAGTCATCTTTAGAACCATGCAGATGAACTTTTTTTCTGCTTTGTTTTAAAAACACAAGACTGAAAGCAAGCAAACAAACAAACAAAAAGTATTCTTCTCCCTACTTTGCTTCTTACTAAACTCCCAGTTCAGTACAATGGATGAGATACCTAAATACAAGGATCATTATTAATATCTGGGAAAAATGAATGGAAACATAAAAGCTTAATTCAGATATAAATTGGAATAACCGTATTGATTAAACTAAATGATTCTGTACTGCGCTAGAATAAATGAGTTTTATTTTAATCCTTTTTTGCTAATAGGAAAAGGCAGAATCCCAGGCATTCCAATTGTCCAACTGTTTTTTTTTCTTTTTAATGGGAACTTTCTTCTTTCCATAGATCAATTTTATTATTGCTCTTTCAATGTTCTCTTAATGATGAGTTTGTAACATTTATGTTCATTTGCAGGATAAGGAGATGAACTGCCGCAGGAAAGTGTTACACTTTTGCAGGAGGATTAACAGGAGAAGCAGCGAGGTGATAGGAAATGAATTTATTTGCTCAAACTATCTCAAGTATTAGAAATGGGATTGAAAAAATCCTAGTGAACAGACTGTTTCTCTGGACAAATGTTTTCTTCCTCCCATACCTACTCCTCCCATTTTTTTTCTTCTGTCAATCTTTTTAATTTCAGAATAATGCAATGAAATCTTTACGGATTTATATGCTGACTTAAACTTTTGGAAGTGAGTTGCCAACACACAAATAGAACTCAAATGTAAACAAAAATGACAACTTACATCCTGATTTAGCAATATGTTAAAGTACAAGCCTACATTGTCTGAGATTAAAATCAGATTGCCAACAAATAGGTAGTACCTTTGTGAGACTAAGATCTGTTTCCAAACCAATGCGCTACCTTAAAAAAAAAAATAGCCATTACTGAGGTGACTCAAGAATAAGTTTCAGTATAGTCTAATTATAAATGTATATATGCAGTCAGTGAGACTATTCATGGCCTTAATAATATGGATGAATTGGGTCTAAAATAAAGAGTTCCTATTTTCCCTAAAACTATATGCTTAAATTCTAAGACAAATGCACAGCTCTATAGCAATGTCAGTTTTACAGGCTTGTTTTCATGTTTGTATGCAACTCCTCATGACTCAATGCTTTGGCCGCATTTGGCCTCTTGAACATTGTTTTTATCTGTAAGAGCTAGTGAAAGGTAAGAGCAAAAGCTAGGTGATTTCTTGATAGAACCATGATTTACAAATCTTTGTCCCTCCTAATACTGGGTTAACAAAACTAATTTCCTTGCTTAATAATCCATTTTTTTCCCCACCTATCTTGTCTCTCTTGTTCTCTCTTTTCCAGACCTTTTTTTTTTTTTTTTTTTTCTTCCTGAATAATTTTCTTTGGACCCTAGTAGTGCTTCTCTACTTGTCGTAGAGGGCCGTTGCCCTCTATGTTTATGTGTGTGGGTTTTTAGGCTTCGGATGTGTGATGATTCCTTCCTCAAACAGTAATCAGCTCTCTGTGTTTGCAGTTTGCCCACAGCAAATATACCCATTTCTCCCTCTGCATAGCCCAGTCGTTGTCTGACACGAACTGAAGCTTGCATTTTGCACAGCAGCTAGCATTGCTTCCACTCACTTTTAGAGAAGCTTAATTGCCTCTTATATTCCTTCCAAATCATGGCTAATCTGTCCAAGAATTCCAGAGATATTTGGGTTTCCTCAATGTGTAACAACCTTCAGCGTGTACATACCTTCAATGTATCACAAATATGAAAAAAATGCCCTCAGAAGGAGAAAAATCATCGCAAAATACTCCTGTGGTACAATCCTGGTGAAAATAGCTATAAGGGACTTTGAGATCTTTCCCATCCTCCTGTTGAGAGGGACTTGATTATCCTGAGAGCCTTTCTAATAGATATTTGCATTATTTGTTAAAAACATGCAAACTAAGTGGTTATATCTCTTAAGTGCTCCGTTGCAATGCCTAATTATTCTTTCAGTTAAAGATATTTTGTTTTCTTCATGATTAATTTACATCTTCTTTCCTTAATTTAAGCCCATTACTTATTTTCCTATCACCAGCGAACACAAAGAACATATTATTGTTTTGTTTTTTTTTTACATATGCTTATGTAAAATAATGGTTACCAAGTCTCTCTTAATCCTCAGTTCAGCACTGTCAGCTCTTCCAATTTTTCAAGTACTTTTTTTTTTTCTGCCTTTGATTCTAGACACTTTATGAATAGTTTCTTTCTTGAATGGTGGTGCTCAAAAGGATACAATATGCTGTCTGAGCTTTAGTCTTTCTGAAGAATATTGTATGAAGGAAGTTCTGTTTTATGTACAAATGTGCTGGCTGGGTAGCAAAATTACCGTATTGACTCTGGGCAGTTCCCGATCCTTTTAATTTTATGGGTCTTTTGGCCAGCTGTTTGGTTGGTTGTTGTCTGTTTCATAATTGTGCACTTGATTATTCCTGCGTAAGAGTCACAGTTTGCCTTTGTATTTATTGAACTGCATTTCATTCTCTGTCTTCTATTCCAAGCAATTATTTTTTGACCCAGATATGGGGCCTGAAAAGTAGAAGATGAATTGAGCAAGAGCCTTGACAACTTCTCAGTTATATCCAAGATGAATCTATCAAAGTATCAGAAAAGAGTCATAATTTCCTTGGGCTGACTTATACTTGTTATTGGAAAAACCTTGTCTAGTGCAAGTGTTCATCTAGGTGCAGACCAAAATCTTATTTAGCACACTAAGTCACCTGGCCATCAAAGTCAGGAATGGGCTAAATCATGATTTACTGTGTGAGTTGTGTTTCTTAATCTCACAGAAAGTCATTGCCCAAGATATCAGTGAAATAACATCTTCATGCAAGGTAGAGATGTAAATACAGCCCCCGGTAGGCCATTCATGTGGGTCCAAGGACCAGAGTCCGTTTTGACACAATCCACCTTTTGCTATTCGGCACATCATTGTGTTTTTCATCAACTTGCTACTGCGTGTGCTGATGTCACACATCTGAGATTAGAATCTGCCCTTTTATCTCTGTTTACTGAAAGTTTGCAATAACATTTTGTTTTCCAGGACCAGTATGTGTCAGTCCTTTGTTCAAACCTACTGTTATGAAGTGGAAAATTCCATCCTGGGACTGGCAATGACACAACAAAATTAATGAATGGCTTAGTTTCCATGTGATCAGTGGGAAAGTATTTTCTTATTTTAACTGTGGATTTTACATGTAGCTAGAATATGGCTTTTGTCCCATTTCCTTTGAACTGGAGGATTTTCTATGTGTATATCAACTACAGTTCTAGACATAAAGCTTCAAGTAACTTTTACAGGTGTATAAACAAATCTGGGAGATCCTTCTCAGTTGACAGCAGGTATATTTATACACCTGTGGGATCTTGGAATCTCAGCTGCCGTATGTTTCATTTTCAGAGTCTGGCTTTTTTGTTAGCAAAGCCAACAAAGCTGTCAGAGATCAAAATTCTTGAGAATATTTACAGGACAAGTTTAGAAACAAATGCAGTAAATCCTGGATCTTTTCTTTTGCTATGTATGTCGTTCAGGTAATTTGGTGGAAAAATTGTCTCTGTTTTTGAAGGCTGAAGTTATAAAACAAAACCCCAAAGGGCTTACTGTAACAACAAAAAAGCTTACTATAACAACAAAAAAGCTTAGTGTGACAACATGAAGCAAATCAAAACAGGAAAACCTTGCTGCTTTTCAGGGGCTTGGCAGAGATGTGACACCTCAGTCCCTAAACAGGGGTCCTAATGCATTGACTTTATCTATTACAAGTCACATGCTGCTGGCCAGCTTCTCTTCATTGCCTACACAGCACTCGTATTGTGAGCATGTAACTTATATCTTGCACTGGGTTGATTGACTGTCTGATTGGCATGGCTTTGCATATACACAGTACACTGTATTTTAAGATCAACAATACCAGAGTGGAATTTTGTTTCCCCTGGAGTAGCTTCTCTACATCTACCACTCAGAACAAGTAACATCAAGCATCTGGAGAAAATGTCACACCTCTTCTAGTAAAGGAAAGTTGGAATCTAAAGTCAGGTAGCAGGTGCCTTGAAGCCTTTTCATAAATGGATTTTTCTTCCTGCTTAAAACACAAGTCAGTAAAGATTTATTTTAACTTCTCTCAGGAGATCTTGCAGGCCTGTAACTTCCCTCCTTAAAGAGACAGTCACAGAAATAATAGCTGCATTCTGCACAGAAGGTTTGGGAAATGATTGCCATTTTCTGGATTACTACTGCACATTGGATTTGAACATATTTCTAGATACTAACCCCTTTACTGCCACATTACTTTTAATGCCAGATGTCACCTCTAGCCTTTTCAGTAAGCTAATGATTTGGTCTTAAGTAAAATCCAAGGGGGGGGGACTATAGCCTCTTAGTAAATTCAGTTGCTCATAGCATTGCATTTACGTAAAGCACAGCTTGAGTAGTAGGTGATATAAGGCAAACAGGAGGTGAAGACTGAGAGAATTTGGTAGATGTGAAACTGAATGGGGAGTTTGGAGTGAGGAGGTGCCATACTGCTGGTATGTGCAATCCCAGATGTCTTGTCAGGGAAAACTCTCTAAAAGAGGAAGAAAGAACTGGCTGCTACCTGCTATTGGGCAGTGAACAGCTGCCAACTTATCCGTCCTTTTCACTTCTGTGAGACATTTGAATATATTGATAGGTTTCCTCCTCTTCTTGGGTATTTATCAAAGGAGAGACATATATGGTTACCTGCAAGAAAAAGAGGAGCACCCCACTTGGGGTTACAGAAAGAGCATGAAGACTTCACCCATGCACTGCATGAAGCCTTCTGCTCTATTCATTTGTTTTGAGGTCATTACATTTTTTAGCATTGTTTACACTATGCAAATGTTTCTAGAGGCCAGTCCCAGTGGAGAAGGCATTGTTGTGGACACCTCTGACCAAGTGACAGAAAGCATCTTGTCTTCCGTCCCTTCTTTGGGCATCTTCTTCTTTTGAACCTAATTCACTCTGTTCAGTACATTTTTGTTGTACTGAAGTCATGCTGTGCCTCCCCTCTCTCAAACGGCCTCTATCTGCATGGCTGCATTTTCAGAGTGAAAAATTCAATTCAATTTTATGTGTGTGTGTGTTTTTTTTTTTTGGTTGGCAGTTAAGCTTTTTTTTTTTTTTTTTTTTTTTTTTTTTTTTTTTTTTGTAAAGACAACATTTTAAATGAACTGGTTTTACTGTCCTGAATTACAGTGATGTAACTGAAGAGCCACTTGGCACACCAAAGAGCTGCTTTAAATTTCATTAATATTTCCTTCTGATTTTTATTGCATAGCCTCATTCTTAGACTTCTGGCTTCCTCCCAGAGTTAATCTTACTCCTCTGTTCTGATGCATTCCTCCTTGATGTCTTCTCTAAGGTCCAGATGAAATCCCTGAGGAGCTGCAGGATGTGGATAGGAGACCTGGCTAGGGATGGCATCAGAGAAGGCTGCTGTTGGTTTGCTTTTCCTTCCATCTGTTTCACGGCCTGGCTTGGACAGGCAAATGTCATGCTCTGCTGAGTGGCCGAGAATCAGGTGGAGGAGTTGATTGAAGCTACTGGAGACATGTTGGGGCTGACAGATGTCCCAGCATTCCACTTTAAAAAGAGCATGAAACAGGGCTTGCGTCAGGCTGGCACCAGCAGCTCCTTTGTAAGCTGGGAAATGTGAAACGCCAGTGGCTGCAATAATCACGGCCAGAGAGCTGGGGTTTAAAATGATTGCCAGCACTTCTTGGCTATTAAAGATAATTAAATAGATTAAGATAGTGTTGCTTGGATGGTATTTCTTGTTTATGTAAATTACTTTTATCCTAAAGGATGTATTAACTCATTCTCTCTTTCTTAGCATGTATGTATATATTACATACATTTGCAAACTGTGTGGGTAGCTAACAGGCTTTACCAGGGGAAAAAAAACATGACATATTCACATGAAAATGCAAAGTCTTCACAGCCAGACCTAAATGTGTGAAACACTGGCATAGGTAACAATAATGATCTCCAACCCTTTGCTTGCAAGATACACAACAAGGAAAGAGCTTCTTCAGCAAGCTGTACACCATGTCTTGGCAATATGACTCTATGCTGAGATGCTGAGCAAGGTGGGAAGGGGAAAACAGTTTTCTTAAACAGCGCCCTTGTTTCAGGTTTATGGCTATTTATGTCCCCTTCTGACTTACCTCATACTCATCCTGTGCTGCCAGCTGTGATGCTTGGCTTGTAGGCAGCACTGGCAGCATCTCTTGCCTAGAGATCTGTGGAGATGTCACCTGAGAATGAGGGGCTGTGTTACCCCAAATTGTTCCTAAGGAGTGTGAATGCCTAGTGGGGTGAATACGGCTCAAAATGTGGGTCGTAAAGAAGAAAAAGAGCCTCATCTAGGCAGACAGCTGTACTCTGGATACAAATCTGCAAAAGGTAATTATATGTAATCTGTACCATGATATCGGAGCCTGAAAATTATCTTTATTGCATTTATCCTTCTGGTACCCTATCTGGAACCCTTTTACAGAAAAGATACAGAACTAAAGTCAATATATGTCTCTGTCAAATGATACACAATGTATATCTATGCAGCAGAGTGCAATACTGTGTAGAAAGACCCACACCCAGCCCTAGTATGTCTTGACATTCCAGAAGTAGGGTTATTGCTCTTGAAAGTGGAATATTATTTCCTCACCACTTTATGGGGTGGGGCGTCTGAGAGTGGCAATAGATGTTTCCAGTGGTGACTTTGCGAAGCGTCCTAGCTTGGGTATCTACAACCACTGAGTCCTTTGAATGTGAAATGTTTAAATTAGCATTGATCTGTACAACTTGCTTTTGCATTTTTCAAATGAGTTCTAACTAATATGTGCCTAGTGGTCTGTGCTGTCTTTCTTGCGCCGAGTTGCAATGGTGGGCCACTTTCCCCTGGAGCAGTTCAGATTAGCCTTCTAGACCTTTTATTGCATTTATCTCTTAATTTAGTTAACATAAAACTTTTATTATTGGGGCTGTTGGTGTTTGAGTGTAGTACATAGAGCACTGGCTGAAATGCTATCAAGTCAAGTAAATTGTGTTTTAACCTTTATAACTGAATGAAGATTCCATAACTGTGCCTCTTGCAAAAAACTGTTTTCTAGTCGTCTGTATCTCAGGTTTACTTCTGACATTTCTTAAACAAGCAGGAATTAAATGACCCAGCAACAATAATTTCTATGTGACTAGCAGAGGGTATTCTTGTAACCTGAAGAGTAAAATATTATTGGGAGAGACACTCTTCATCAGGGAAGTTCACTGAATAATGTGTTGAGTAATGTGCTGGGTGATGAAAGTGATTTAAGTACTGCATGTGGACAAATATTATGACAGTGGCTTAGACTGGGGAAAATAAGGCATGGTGTAATGTAACTTCAGTCTTGAAAACCAGTGTTATAGATTGGATTCAAAAAAGATGACTCATTCTTTGAGCCCTTGGCATATTCGTGCTGCTTGATTGTATGCATCTATCGCTCAGCAAAGAAGGATTTGGTTTGTGGGCTGGTGAATAAAATTTTCAGCATTTCCAGAAACCCAAAGTTGAGGAATCAATCTTTAGACAGGCATACGTTGCCCATCGTACGTGCAACCCCTGGCTATGACCACACAACTGGTGGCTCTGCACAAGTTTGAGTCTCACTTGATAAGCATAAGAGAGCCTGTCTAACCGCTGAACTACTGGTGCCTGTTTGCCAAAACGACTATATCCAGTGGGCTTTGTGAGTATATTGACTACTTTGTAGTTTAAAATGAAGTGGAATCACCGTACAGGAATACCATTTTAACTGCAGCAGTCATGTAACTTTAGGGTTTGTAAGATCTCTGCAAAATTTTCTAATCTCAACCTTCACCTAACTCCAGACAGTTGAAATTAGTGAGGGTTACGCTAAAGGTTAAAACTACTGGATTTCTTTTATCGCTTCAATCTTAAAACAACTTTCAGCTGGATTGGTGCAGTGTTCTCCTGGGACATAAGTAACCTAGGATCCAACTGCCAGCCATACAATTCAGAAGTAAAAGAAATCCTAATCACTGAAGGGTTCATCCTTAGATGTAAAGAGATAAATGCAAAACCTATTGGAGATAATAGGTTTGAAGGCACAGTCCCTGATTCCTTACACTGTGCCCAGTAGTTTTTCGTAATGAATATCCACAACATTTCTCAAAATCAGGAGAGGTTGTGTTTTGCAATAGCTGTACGTATCACATATATGCAGCCCAACATTTGTAAGCACCACGCCCAATGCCCATACTCCCATAGGTGATGGGTGCCTACACACCTTGTCTGTAAGGGAATGTACGCTAAAAGTATCAGCTTTTAGCTAGATGGAGTTAATAAGCAATGAGGGGAGGTATTTTTAGCTCTGTGAGCTTTGGTCTTTAAATGTAGAGGTGGGCACCAGAAACTGTAAACCTTCAGGAAGGGAATTGTCCTGGGCTTCGCACACAGAATTTAATAGATGATGCTTTAAAAAGAGAATAGGTGTGTCTATATATATACAGATAGAGATGTGTGTGTATATATATAGATATGTAATGAAAATGAATTCTAATTTAAATTGTTTCATGAGAACTTCTGTAGCAAGCATTTTTTTTCTTATTGCTTATTATTTGTACTGTAGACTCCATTAATAGGTAGCTTTTTTGCACTTTTAGCTTCTCAGACATCTAGTAAGAGCCCATTTCTGTCTTCCAGAAACTTACTGTATGTAGATCCTGCTGAGTTCTTCAGGATTTACTGTGTAGAGGTGCATTTGTGTCTGTTTCTAGATAAACTAGTTCAATAAAAAATGAATTCTCTGTTGAGGTAGCAGTTGCTTTATTATATTGTCAAGCACCAAATTCAGAGTAACAAAAACTAGTGCCGCCTTCTAATAATCTTGTGCTAAATATGATTCATTTTTTTCTTGTAAAAATAACCCAAATGTACTGCACTGAAATAGCATGTGCCACTTAAGCAAGTTGTTACTATGTAGACTGCAATATGTAATATCAGCCTCTTGGCATGCAACCAAAGATACATGTAAGTAAATTTACATTTCTGAGTAGTTCTGTTAACTTTACACGTATGTATTTCCAGTAAATACTATGGCACTAATGTTATGTATAAAATTATTCATATATACAAAATTCTGCAAGAGTCCTAATGTTCACTATACTGGGAATCTAGACTACAGCCTTTCTACAGTAAAGGGAATCAATTCTGAGTAGAATTTTTAGGTCATCTCTTGTCTGAATATTAAATAATTATTTTTTATTTCCACTTTTACTGGCTGTCTTGTATTTAGATATGTAACCTTTCTATTATGTGGAGAGTAGGCATTTTCTTTGTTTCACTTTGAAAGGAAAAGAAATTGATTTTAAGGCCAATAGGGCCTAAGGAAAATACCAGTAGAGCTTAGAAAAGCAGAAGTCAAAATATTTAATACAAGCCAATGAAAATTTAATTGGCACAAAACATCAGAGCTGTTTTTTTCCAGTCCAGCACAAATGATAACAAATCGAGTATCAACAGATAGAAACAAGAATTTAGAAAGCAATTTTTCAAGTTGAGAATAATAAATGTATGAAATATCATACCAGACAGAGCTGTTCAAGCAAAAACATTGGGATCATTAGATAGCCTCCTGCGTGACAAAGCTCTAAAAGGGTGGGCCCCAGAATTTTGTGGAAACCTTTTGTATTGCCTTAAAAATCTCCATTTTGCAGAACTTGTGATGTGTGGCAGCTGTGTGTGGCAGTTTCTTTAAATATTCATATTTTAAATTCAAAATACAAGGATCCTTTTTTCTTTTCAGAGGATAAGTATGAAGTTCATAGTAGTCCAGTCACTATAATGTCACTACCTGTGAATGTTCCCAAACAGTTAAATGACCATCCAAAACAGAGTCGGAGCATAACTGTGAAGGAATTCCTACTAAGGAATCATTGAGCGTAAGTTTTTATGAGCAATCAAGTAGTAGGTTGGGGTGAGAAGCTTTCTGACAACACCTTCAGTTCCTCAAAGTCAAAAGAGTTCTCAGAAATATATTGTCCCAACTTTAGAGAAAAGCTTTTTCAAAGCATGCTATTTCTCTACATCTCCAATAACTGAAGCCTTTGCACTTGTCTTAATTTGTCCTAGATGTATGCACTGACTGAGTCACACTCCTGGATTATGAGCAACTCAAGGCTGTTAATAAGTCAGAGGCCCTTTCAATTTAAGAGTCAGGCAGGATTTTTAGGTTGGGTGAACTCTTGAGATGGTGTCAGGAGAAACCTCAGGATCCAAGGCTTTGCTAGCTTAGTCTTGCTAGACATTTTTGTGCTTTTATGGGAGCTTAAAGCCTGCACTTGTGTTCCAGCTGCAACTCCCTGTCTGCCCATGCTGCCAGGATATTCCAGTGATTTGGGAATAGCATGAAATGAGCATCTCTTGCCAGAGAGAGCAACAGAGTCTCGAAACTGCATCTTGCTCTTTGAAGGAGCAGGGACACAGGTGACCTGAGCATTGACGGGGAAGAGCGTTAGCCCACATGCGTGTGCACTTGATCACAGAAGTTTTCTCTCCTACTATAGGTTCTGCATTCTGGATTTCCAAAGTCTACTCTTTTCTTGCTTACCAGTTTTCCCTGGGTCTAGATACAGTGGGTGAGAGGCGACCAGTCAGAACAAATTCGTAAACTTTCTAATAGGAAAGCTACTTGAACTTTGCTGAGGATTATTTCCATATTATTTATTATTCTTGATGCATAATTTAATAAGATTAAACTAGTATTCTGGAATTTATGAATGTGTGCCATTTGGATCTGGAGAGCACGTCATTTTATCACAAGACTGTTTCTGAGGAATTGCATTGTCAGAAATGTTTTTCCTGGTTTCACATATGATTTGTGAGTTATTCAGCTTATCAAAATAGTTCTTGTAGGACTGTTACTATCTGCATCCAGCATTGGTAATTTGTTCTTTCCTCACTGATTGGATCTCTAATCTTGTAGTGCTCAAATTCACTCTCATTCATTCATCCTGTATTATGGGCCTGTTCCTGAAGGATGTTGAATACCCATGATTTGATAGAAAGTTATTACACCTCTCAGGAGTAAATTTAATTTTAGTGATACCCTCTATAATCTAGTGTGATATGATGCATTGGAAAATAAAGCAATAACAGAATGTGTACACACCATTTTTTTCAGTCTTATTTGAGGAAAAGAAATCTTGGCCTTAGAAATGAACTGTTTTTTCTTCTTTAACTAATATTTTACTTTACTTGAATCTTGCAAAAAATAAACAAACAAAAAAAACAATCAAAAAAGACATTGGTCATAAACAGCCTTCTGTCAGTTACTGAAAACAGATTGGTGATTTTGTAGCAACATTATTTCAGGTAAATGAGAAGGCAGAATTGTAAACAAAGGGAAATGTTTGATTCCTCAAGTGAAACTCAGCTGGTGTCTAGTATTTATATCTTAGTATGTCCTCTTTAATCTATTAATTTATTTTTTCTTTTAACGCTCCCTAAGAAGGAATACTAATGCAACATTTCTTACTGTTTTTAAGTATTCTGTGGAACAGACTGCCAATAGAGGTGGTGGAGTCTCCTTCTCTGGAGATCTTCAAAACCCGCTTGGATGCAGTCCTGTGCCACGTGCTCTAGGTGACCCTGTGTGTGCAGGGAGGTTGGACTAGATGGCCTCTAGAAGTCCCTTCCAACCTTAAGCATTCTGTGATTCTATTTGAGAGTATTTTTTTTTTTCCCAAAGAGCTCATGCAGCTTCTACTTGGACCATGCCATGGAAAAGAATCATTGCATTTCTCAAACTATTAACAAATACTTTAAACCACTGAAAGCCAGCAGGCAACACAACCAGACAATTACACAGCAGCAGCAGCAGCAGCTTGGATTTTTCTTGATCTGTATTCAGTAGAAGAGTGGTGCTTATTTGTAATAATGTCTTCAAAGAAATATTTAACAATGGCTGTAGACTTGTCTCCAGAGTTGGTCATCTGATGCTAGTAAAACTGTGGACTCCAGGACTGTGGACAACCAAGTTTATTCCCAAACTCAGATTCATATCAACAACTTTTTAAAAAATGTACTGGTGGTGTTTTTGGTGTTTGTTTGGCAGTGTCTGTAGCGAATAAATCATACTAACTATGAAAAGAGCACTAGTTATAGTTTAATGTAAAGGTGTGGGAGGAGGACCAATGACTGCATCCATAGTTTTGTTGATACGTGTCTCAGCCCTGCTAGGTAGCAAGCAGTGAAAGAGATTCCTCTATTCTGAACACAGTCTGCCCTGCTCTCTTCAAATTATGCTTGGAATGGTAGAAAATTGCTATTACAAAATTGCCACTATAATGCTGTTACATATACATGGTATCTTCTGGTATAAGACCATGGGATTTGCAAGGTTAAAAGCTAGGGTTTCATCTGTTATCCTTAGGGTCACATTTTTAAAAGAACTTGGAAACTGAAACTGCGAATTTGCATGGAAATATGGCCATAGCTTGGCATTCTAAGATTTAGTGTAAGATCTGGGACTGAGGATTGACAGTAATAAGATCTGCGTCTAGGTCGTTTTTGTCACTAGCAGTGATATAGTCAGTCATTTTCAAAAGAGCTGAATTTAATACTTCACTTACAGTTAGCACATCTGTAATGACTGCATAATATTTTAGATGAGTTGTTCCTGGAAATAACTTCTATTTTGTAACTATATCTGCTTAGAGAAATTAAAATGAACTATTTTGGCTAGCTGACCTAACACATATATATTTGAACTGTTGAACCTGCTCTGAGCTTTTTGTTCACGTGAGCTCAGCATTGAACTGTGTTTAGTTCAAAGCTATAAAAGTTATATTTGAGAAGCTTCGTGCTTTGTTCTTCTTTCTGTGAGCTGATCTGCAGTAGGATGTATTTCTCATGAGTCTTCTCTTTATCTGGTCCATCACCATACATGGTGTGGAAGGGAGCCAACAGATGTGTACAGCACTAAAACTGTTCACTGGGGTGTCTTTAATGGTGAACCGAAGCTCCATGAAACGCCACAGAAAGGTGGTGTAATAATTTCTGAATGTGAAGCTTTCTTAACTTTTGGGAGAATAGCGATACCTTTTAGCAAAGGAGTAACCCAATCTTTAGATGGAAATGTAATTTTCTTTTTAAATAGTGTTTTGCTGGAAAACTTTTTAGCAAGCCTTGGTAGGATCTCCATAGAGACTTCTCAAATTTTGTTGGCTCTGTCTGAAGGATAACTTAAACTCCTTTGAATAAATGAAACCAACATCTCAAAATAGCCTAAAATCCCAGGGAAATCTCTAGCTTCCCTAAGTATTGTGCAAATACCACAATCCCACACCAATTAAGTCCGTACTCTGTAATGCTACTTCTAACTCTTTTTCCTAAAACATATTATTTTAATTACAGCCTGCCTGTTTCTTCTAATCTTAAAAAAGCATCAGAAGACTTGTCACTGGTTTACAAATATAGGATTATTAGTGTACTATTTTTGTCCCTTATTTATAGGGGCTTAAAATGTGCTGAGTTACAAGTTAGAGATGCAAGCATATGATTTTCAGTGGTGTGTGAAGTTGCATCTAGAGGTGAATTACTTAAAGCATGTCATGGTGTAATTACTGATAGCTAGTAGAAGGAGCTGTCTTCTGCATCACTTATTAAGAAGAATGAATGTGAGGAAGATTAGGAAAATTGGCCCTGTAACTGCAAAATACCAGCCCTCCCAAAGCTCGGAGAATTTCAGTAAATACAGCAGACTAAATCTATACTGCAGAATGCTTATACAAAAGAAAAAAAAATCTTGATAAAATAGTGGAGTTTGAAAGACAGGCTCTGTTTTGGATTCTCAGTCAGGTTGCATAGATGGGTAGCTGTAATTATTAATTGTTTTGATTCCCTTTCTTATAGATAACAACAAATAAAGGTTGAAATATGCCTGGGAAACCACTAACTACTAATTTGAGTTCACTTTTATCAGCCTATAAAAACAAACAAACAAACAAACAAACAAAAAACTCCTATATCAGTTAGTTCTACAGAGAAAACAAATGAGACCTGCAGTCTAATTCAGATAAAGGTGAAAAGGCCAAAGCTGATTTCGGGGAATTGTCTGCTTCCAGGCAGACAACCACCTGTAACCAAGAGTTGTACTGATGTAATGGCTAAAATAAAATTGTGTGGCATACCTTGTATTTCTTTTACCTAGGGTAGGGAGTTGCTCTGATATTTTTGGACTCATGGAACCAATCTGAACACTGACTATTTCAGCCCACTAAAATCCTGACAATATTCCACTCCAGATTAGGACTTGCAAATGTTGACAATAAAAATGTAAAAGTCCCAAGTGCAGTCCTCCCAGACTAGAAGAACAAAACTTTTCTGAAATGTAGTCTGCTGTTTTATCATTAAATATTTATGTACTACCTACTCTTGTTCAACAAGCCATGGTTTGGAAAGGTTCATTATGTAATGCCTGGTGCATACATGTTCACGACTGGAGAAATGGAAACAGAAAGTTACAGGTAGTCCCTGAGAAGGTGCGTATGCAGGCAGTATGCATACCCTGAGGAGTATGTAGGAAGAGATCAGATTTTCTCTTCCTACAGGAAAATTGCTAAAATGTTACTTGCTGGAAAGTTACCTAAGTTGTTTAAAATGGCTAGCAGCAAAAATCTAGAAAAATAGCTCTGCATTGTGTCTCTAAGCCACAAAATATAATGTTATTCATTAGCTACCTTCTGTGATGATGAACTGACTTGAATAAAAGTACTGACAAACAGCAGAACAGTGATAAGATGGAACTGCTGAGCATGATCAGGCTATCTGTACTGTCAAAAAACACTTGAAAGTTTAAAGGGCTGTAAAATAAATTTTTTAAAAAGGCAATTTTGAAGATCAACAAGGGGAAGAAGTGGCAAACATTAAAAATCTATGCTATCATCCAACTTTCTGCACAAGCTGTACTCTTTGTCATTACTGCATTATTGCTACCAGAGTTGGTGATATCTTGAATAAAGCGCTTTCCCTTGGAAACTTTAGGGTCTTCAAGTTGTGCTCAAATTCTTCTTGAGATGATTGGATGATTCAGATAGAAACCCAAAGAAAGATAATACAGAGAAATGTGGCTTTAAGGGGGAAAAAGAAAGAGGTGGGGAAATTTCATTAGAGTTTATTTGGAGAAATTTAATGTTACTCTGCTTTGAGGATTTGTTCCTTATGTTTTTCCTGATTCTGGCCTTAGTTAGCCATTTTACAGTCCTATATGTGATGTTTATTTTTGCTTTGAATGCAGATGCCCCTGAGAGTTACAGTTCATGTATTTAATGGTTCATTTAGTGATTGTGTATGGCTGCTTAATATGGAGATAGTGATCACAGCTTTAAGAGTCAAGTTTATATCTGAGTAGTCCTTTAGGATGATGTTTGTTATTGTATCATTGAGTCAAATATTCAATACGAGTTTGCTTATATTCTCTTTTATATATTTTTGAAAGCTGTGTTTCCTTGTAATAGGTGCAAAACTTTTATTCTCCCTATGCTTGTGGTTGCATTTTATCTCACCCTGAAGATGTCATGCATAGTTGTTAGCAGACAGTCTGCCATTAGAGCTTAGCAAGGGACAGGCAGCATGTTTTTTCAAAACTCTCCTTTCCCAAAGGCTTATGCATGGTGCAAGGGGCTCCTTCCAAGTGTAAGGGTCAGCTTGTCAGGAGACATGAAGATGTTTGTAGCTGGCAAACTTAGCAGTGACTGCATGATGTCTGTTCATAGTGTTTGAGTGGAATGAAAGTATTCGGTGCTGACTGATGCATGAGACATGGAGGGTAGTGATGGGATAATGGAGCTGCAAAAAATTAAGGTAATTGTGTGACGCTTTATGTGCCAGAAAAGGAGGGAGGATAAGAGAAGAAAGGAGTCATGTGAGTAGACAGATCAAAAAGTGAAATGCTTTAGGTAAAATCAGACAGAAAATTGTTGCAGTAGTTGGAAAGAAAAAACATCTAACTAACCACAGATTAGATTTGTTATGCAGAAGACATATTATTTAGCACACAGTGTTAAGTATAGCACATAAATATATTAGATAAGTATAAACATAGTATTTATACACAGTCAGAATGTGAGAGACCTTAATGAGATACATTTAGACACTGTAAGAGGTGAAGAACTACAGGGTTACCTGAGTGGTAAAAGATCTGAAGGTGTAAACTTTAATGGTAGGCAGGGTGTGTTATACTCAGGACAGAAAAAGCAGACACTGTGGGTAGCTTTGAGAAAGAATATTTTATCCATTTTGAGCACTGGTGTTAAGCTGAACGTCTGTATTCACTTTAGATGGGCTAAAGCTGAGTGCCGTTATTGCATATTTCCTCCTGAAACCTCCACTTTTTGCCAAAGCACACAAATCCAGATGTGCTGACACAACAAATTTCCATGCTTTGGGTTGCAGCCATCCCATAGGATATTTTTGGTGCCTTCAAAGAGCGCCACAGAAGAATCGGAATTTGTTGCTGGCAGGTAACAGTGTTCAGTTTTCTGTGGGAAGACCAATGGAGACCATCTAGCAGAGGCAGCTTTAGAATGGCTTTGCCTTGGTTTCCTTTGCTCCAGAGCTTTTCATTACCATCCTGATACCTCTTGCAAGTGTCCTGTGCTGGGTGCTCTTGTTCCAGCAGACCTGCTCTTGCTACAACTGATCATCTTGAGTGAGCCAAACATGACTCTGTCCCCATATCCTAGACTATCTTTGAGAGCAGGAGGCTCCCTATCACCAGGAGATTTTACCTGCACACGCCGAAACTCCCCACTGAGAAATGTGCATAAACCTTCCTGTTGTCCTTTGGTCTTCTGCTATGATGTGAGTCATACAAGCCATACAATTTCCTTGCTGAACAAGAGGGTGAGATGGAAAGATGAGTACTGAACCGTGGACAGGAACATGGGAGGTAGCCCCGGCTAGCTCATAAGTGCTGCATGCGCTGCCAGACACTTTGGAAAAACATGAAACCAGAATTATATTGGAGCCATGTAGCCGGAGCCAGATTTCAAAGTACATTGGTTCATTCTGCCTGCTTGAGGGAAGCACAGATATAAAGCCCTAGAAGTGAAGGGTAATGGTTATAGTGGCTGCTGTCCTTTTGGCAGAGTCTTGAGGCAATTTCCTGCAGCCTCGAGCCATTGGAGAGAAACGGAGCAATGGCCTGATGGTGGTTATTTAGAAAGGGTAAGCCCCTTGGAGCTACGATGGATTGGCCCTGCCAGAGCTGTCCATAAGCCCATGAGGTTTAGGCTGAAGTTTGAACATCATGAAATGATGATGGAAAAGTCGGGGATGTTGTCATGCCTGCCGGTAACACTGCCTGTGGTTAGCACTGCGGAGAGACACATTTGGTAGTGTTGAACTGCTTTCCCCCTGCTAAGCTCTTTCCCTCTCCTAAATGCTTGTGTTGAATGGCTTTTTAGCAAGGCAGGTGCTACCATCACATATGAGCCTATGAGCCTCTCGTGGGGAAATGTACGGATGCTGGCAATCCCCCAAATGAACAAATGCTGCTTCTCTGCAGCTACTGAAATCTATGTGGCTTGCAGTTCATGGCTTTAGCACAGAAGAACTGGACACGGGGGACCCTGAGCACTAACAGTAATGTGCTTCATCTTGGACTGCATGGAAAACAAAATGAGTAAGCAGTGACAACAAAGCCTTGCCAACAACTGTCTTATACCATTAGCTGCTTCTGATTTTTCTTCAGAAAAATACAATTTAGGTTGAGTTATTAGTAACTGGGTAACTGGCAGCCACTGGCAGCTGCGTGAAAGAGAACAGCCTTGTTTATGGGACGTTACGTAAAAGACAGGCTTTTCCCAAGTCTGTCTTTCTCATTTCTCTTGTTTTGTTTGCCTTGAATATGCAAAAATAGTGTTTTTAGTATCTTTATACAAAAACCCAATGTTCCTTGAATATTTTCATTGTCCATGTTGTTTGCATGTCCTTATCCGTAGTCGATCTACTTTCTGTTGTGGAGAATTGCTCTGTTTCGTTGTGCAGAATAATTTTTGAGAAGCAAGAGATGGTTTGTAGGTCTTTTCAATAATGGTGGTGTGCTATGTGTCCCTGAAATGAACAGCACACTTCTCCATGATGTCTGTAGGAGAACAACTGTGGTAAATATTGCAGGGGGCATCTGTGCATTCAGTATTATGTGAGGACCGATCATTTGGTGGCAAAAGCTCTCTTGGCAAAGCTCTGGCAACTGAGCTGTCGTGTGTGTGTGTGTAGTGACTCTCAGGGACGTTGGTGTGTCAGGTGCCCTTGAAGATCCAGGGCTGAATCCTGAGAGAGTTTGGTTTTAGAAATGCACGCTGTGGTGCCTGGCCATTTATCCTGGTGCCTCTCACTTTTTTACTCTCCCTTACTTCCTGTTGTTGATTTCCAGTTAATCTTGTCCCATCTTTTATTTAACAAGACTCCTTTTTTTTTTTCTTTTAATACGTTCTTTATCATATCTATTTTTCTTGAAAATCTCATTCCCAAGCCAGTAAGAGAGGCAATTTCTCTGTATCTAAATTGCTGTAATCATGGGTGAGTAACACACTGATAAACTTCTCAAAAAAAACAATGTAGATGTACTATGGCTGCGTGAATGTTGACGGGTTAATAAGCAGGAAAGCTGTGGACTGAACTTTATATATAAATGTGAAACCTGTATTCACCCAGCTCTGCTCTAGGTATATATATGTGTATTCCCTTTCTGCCTTTTACAGTTCTGATTGTTCATCTTTAATAAATCAAAGACTTCTCTTTCTTGCTTGCATGTGCTCTGTAAAAAGAGAATATCAAGTCATAACCTGAACACTTTTGACACACAGATAATGTCTGTCGAAAAGAGCTAATGGTAGTCTTTTACTTACACACGTGCTGAGAAATAGGCGAAGTAATGAGTTTATTTTCCTTTTCTTTTTTTTTTTCTCTCTGGAGGAGAATAAGATGAGAGGTACATTCTTCTTTTGCTCTCCAGCTCCAAAAGAGGCTGTTTTCCTGTCATCGCCAGGAGAAAAAAAAACAAACTTCTTTACATTTGCCTAGGCAGGACAGTTTCTGAGATGCCTCTCTTGTTATGCCCGGGCACGCTGGTGACTCGTCTGACACTGACACGAGTGTTTCTCTCGCCAGCCTCCCTGCCTGCCTGCTGCATGGGCTGATGCCTGTCAGCTGCCCCGTGCGTTGCTCCTGGAGCACCTCCTGCAGCAGGGGCTCCTTGTCATGCAGCGGGGGCTTGGCAGGAGCCGTGGGCTTTTGGCATGTGTCTGGTCCTGATTTGAAATTAATTAACATGATTTGAATCTTTGGAGAAGATGCCACAGGGAAGGAAAGGGAGACCTGTGAGGTAGCAAAGAGCAAACATGATAAAACTGCCCAGCAGCTGCTTCAGGTGGAGAGGTGTGATTTTCCTCTTTGTAGAGCTACATTTTTTCCTTACTCTCAGAGCATTCATCTACAGAGCACACTAGCTGAAGTACTCTAACTCGTTCCACAAATCTTTATTTTTTTCCTGTGCCTCATTGAAAGCTTTACAAATGGGAGTAGTTAAAGGCATAAATGGTGGCTAAGGAAATGCAAAGCTGGCATTAGGGCTACTCAGAAATATGCCAGTCTTGTTCACAATATAAGTGGAGATGAATCACTTTGTGGAGTTTAGATAATTAGCTTAGTCTCAGGTGGCTAAAGTTAAAGGTAGCATCCATCTAACACAAGAAAGAAAAATTATCTTTCACGAATCTGATGAATCACAGCTACACTGTCTGGAAAAGGCTAAGTGGAGTGGCCATCAAAACAATTGCCTTTCCCAGTGCTTGTTTAGCAGTATCTTTACCAGAGTTAGCTTTCAAAATGATTTTCTCATTTTTATTCCAAATTCTACATCTACAAATGGTAGATGGAGATTTGAACAGCATTCCTTATGTGTGCTAGAAATATGTCAGTGGATATCTCTAGTATCTCTATCTTTAGCATAGACAGTTTCTTATAGTTTGCAAACAGTGATTTGAATAACATTTATTGCATTAAAAGCCATCTAAGAAGAAAGATGACACTAAAAAAGTGTAGGACATCTTTTGACCAGTTAATTATTTATATATATATTTTTTACAAGAGGTTCTCAAAAAGAGTTAACACAGCTGAAAATCCAATATCCTCCCTCTGTGGAAAAGCCTGACACTTAAGCAGGCATTTCTGAGATGCCAGTGTATAGATCAGAGGCAAAAAAAAAAAAAATTACTCTAGTTTTGCTCACAAAGATAAACTCCAAAGAGAAGAAAGTTAAAGATTCCTGGGGCACTTTTAAGTGATGCCCAGAGATAAATTTCAGAACATTATTTTATCATTTTACTATTTCTTGAGTGTCTTCATTATTCTCATCCCTCTGACTGAAGATTTCCAATTGAAAATATGTAACCATCTGCTAGGAAAGACCTGAACGGTAAAAAATTGCCTATACCACTTGCATGTGATCATTAGATTGTTTCATAGCAGCCCCAGGTTGCGAGAGAGGAAAAATCTTTCCATTATTAATAATAAAGTAGTAATGAAAAATTGGCTGTAATAGCTACAGGCCTAGCCAAAGCTTTTGATATACTGGTTATACATGGTTACATTTATATGCTGATAAAAATATAGAAATACTAAAAATTCTTGCAGAAAAATGTCAAGATCTGTATCAGAAATATTCCAATTTAGAATCTATACAAGAGCTGATAGTGTTAATTATTCTCTTTTGTAGTACTTTTACATAAAAGTATCCTTAAGACAAGATTTTATTTAATATCACTTTGTATCTTCTGCTTCGTTAATTGAGGAATGAAATGGGTATATTCTAATTAACAGGAAAATATTAAATTAGGTTTTTGCAAATATATCTGCTGTTGACAAGAATTCTTGTCCTGATATGATTAAAAATGTAGAGTTGCAGAACTGATTTTATTCTTGTAGTAGGTTTAAAATAAACAGAAAGCATATATATAAGCATAACCTAATATAAAATATATTTTTAATTTGAGCGAACATGGAAAATTAGGCAAAGTGAAATTGGTGATATAGGGGAAGTTTTATTTGAAAGATATTTGGGTATCCAAATTGATTCTTCAAAGAGTATAATACATTTGTCACCTTCAATTAAATTAATTTGGTGGTTCAATAAGCTAAATGAAGCAGCAGTTAAAATACCAGAAATAGAAAGTTCTTAATGTTTATCCTTTTTCCACGTTATTATGCAGTTTGTCTTTGTGTCTATGGTTATTAGACTGTAATACACACTTACTTGTGAGAGAAGTGTTTAAAACATCATTCATCTCTCACAATGGACCTCTGACAAGCTTTTCTGGAGTTAAAGGTCCATTGTGTCTTTTATGTTTTCCATGTAGCCTCTCAGAAATTATTTAGAAATGGGGAATTACACTGTTTCAAGGGATATATGGGTTGAATCCTCTATTATTTATATTGGTATATAACTTAGTACAGCAAATCATCTGATAAGCGTTTTTATTAATCTTCAAAGATCTTTCTGTCAGTGACAAGGAATTTGAATTAATTATTTAAGAAAAAATATTACTGGAAATGCCTGATTAAAAAATAAATTTAAGAAAAATCCAAAGTCTTTCTTTAGACCATTCTCATTTATTTCATTTTTCAGAAAAAAAATCTTTTTCATTGGGACAACCTGATGTCTTTTCACTTATTTGTGGCTTAGTCTTGGAGATGAATCAATTGTCCCTATATTTAGTCAAAGCTACAAACCAGAAAAAGTCAAAATATAGAAGAATTTTAGGATATGAGAAAGCTTCCAAATAAAGGCATGAAGACTAGTTCGGAAATTGTTCGTCAGTAGTAATATTAGCAGATTCTACAAAACACCTGGGGAACTCAGAGGAGATGGGAAGACAGACACTGGTAAGTTATACAAAGATGGGGCACTGTTGTGGGTACAGTTTTTCTTTGGAAAGAAGTATTTTATGATTTAGGCTTTTATTTGGCATTTATTTATTTTTGGAAAGTATCTTGTGGTGGTTAATAGAAAATTGGACTTTGCAGATATTCATAAGGATCTACCGTCTACTGAAGGCGTAATATAGCATTAAAGTTCTTACAGATATTTAGCTTCACTCCTTTTTGCTCTGTATTACATTCATTTATTCTGGAAAGATATCTTATATTTCCTTTACTTGTGAATGATTATTGGTTTTTATTTATTTATTTACTCTATGACATTCTATGGGCACAGCGTTATTGTATCCTGTTCTCTTCAAAGTGTGTTTACAAGTAACTTCTTGCTTCTGGGAATATAACTTATGTTTACTTAGCATCTTTTCTCTGGATCTTTTCAGCACGAAAGTGATGTGTTTCAGTCTCATCTGTGAGAAACTTTTCCTTCTTCTCATATATAGTCTTTTACCTAAAGGTATAGACTACAGGTAATTGAAAGGAGTTAAAATCCCTGAAAACATTTTAGATGTCCAAATCCAATTGATTTCTATTAGGCAGACACAAAATCCCTGGGTGAGGTGATCAAAGATTCTTGAGGATCTTGGCCAAAATGATCCAGCACTGTGAACTGGTGAAGTTGGAGTTCCCAGGACTTCGTGTCTCTAGGCTTAGACTCCTGGCCTTCCTCAAGACCTTTCAAATACTGTCAGCTGTACAAAGAAATGAGGAAAACCTGGCTGTCTGGACAATTTTCTTTTGTCCATCCATGGCTGAAAACCTTACATATATTTGATATGAGATAGAAGATGCATATAGGAGAATCACTTGAATGTGGAGGTGAGAATGTGTAAATAAACCTATACTTAGTTACTTAGTATTTCTCCTCATAATGTTTGGTCTTCATTTATGCCAATGAGAGTGACTATTTATTGCATTTTAGTTCTCATTATTATTCACGCATTTCTCTGACTAAGTGCCCTTAGACATTTTCTCTAAATAGTCTGTGAAATTCATGATAAAACCAGCTAAACTTAGACCTTCATTATTCCTGCATGTCTTTGTGGCTGGTCCTATATCTTCTGGCTCCAAAAGGATGATTAAGTATTCTGCTTGATCTTCATTTATCATGGGATACTATGTAAATTGCTTCAAAAATGTCCTGTTTTACGTTTTGTTATTTATCTTCAATACAATTTGAATATTATGAAATATGACAAATGCATGACTTTCTAGCACACTTCATAGATTTGAAAATTTGTTACAGTCCTTGTGATTAGTTCCTTTTGGTCAGGTGGTACTATACCTGTGGTAAATTCATTATCTGGGCTTCTAAATAGCAGTTTATTATTATAAGTGTCTGAAAGAAAACCTTCCTTAGCAAGTCAAAACATGCATTTGGAGTTCAATAGTGAGAAAGAACAAAGATCCTTTCTATCCTGTAAGTAATATATATAGAGTTTTTTTGTTTTTCCAACTGTGGAGCCAAATTCTTTTCTTTGATGAGATCTGTGGACCACATGTATTTGTTTTGGTCTGTTTTGTGAGAAACTTCAGTGATGTGAATGGAATTTTGGCTCACAGAAGAGAACATATGGCATGAGAGGGCTCCAGTATACCTTGGAGGACATGATTTTGCAGTTTAAATCTGATGTCTAGTTCTCTCTGAAGTTCTTAACTTTCTGTGTGTGAATATGCGCTTAGCTCATTCTGTTCCCCAGAGAATTCTTTCAAGTTGTTCACATTGCATCCCTTTAATATGTTCATTTTCTGTCATTGCTCTACTAATAATATGTATTACTATTTACAAACAGTTACTTTTTATTCCACTCCCAATAAAGAATATCTTAGGCATCAAGCATTTGTTAATTTATTTATCAAGTTGAAGATACAGGAATAGAGTCAGAGATTTTGGAAGATATTTGCATTCCTTTATTCTCCAGCTTTAAACCTGACATATTGCAAAGTGGCGATTTGCAGTGAATTTTTGTGGTAGCTGCATAGCATACCTAAGCATTTCTTGAAAATTTTTAGTTTTAAGATTTTTCTTACTCTCATCTTTTTTTTAGATATTTTTAAATTCAGGTAAAGTCAATTTCTGAAAGATAATATTTCTCTTAATATTATTCATCCTTAGTCTTCTGCATTTGTTTATTCCTCATTAAAGATTATTTCTCAGTAAACTAGATATGTAATCTTTTGTTTGTTCTTTCTTGGAAAGAAAGAGCCAGCCTTTTGAATTCACACTGGATGCATATTTAGAATGGTTACTTTTACTACTTTGTTATCCAATGCTATAGAAGTTATGAGAGTAATTTTAGGTTGATCACCTTTTTTGTAGATTTTCTTGGGAAATTTTATGCGTTTTACGTTATTTAAGCACTAGAGAAAAAATCCCAGAAATATCCTAGAGGAAACACAGGAGACCTGGTCATTCCTCTCCTAGAACAGATTTGCATTCCATTTCATTTGTTTGTTATCTAGTCCTGCAAATCCTGTATTCCGGGCCGCTCAATACTTGTATTCCAAAACCTTCCTTCTTCAAAATCCTTCTAGTTTGGGAAATGCTTCTGTGGGATTAGATGACTCCATTGTTTTGCGAGTGCTTTAACCACTAGGCAAAAGATAGAAAAACTCTCATTGTCTTTTGACTGTATCTCTGAATAAAATCCAAGCAGTCAGAAGAATATGGCATCTTTGTACTACAAATGCTTTACTTATAATATAGGTTCAATCTCTTGGTAGGGAGGCTCTTGCTTGTATTTGGAGAGACACAAGTCTTTTTACCTTTTATGTCTATTTGAGTACATCTTAATTGCAGTCTGGAGAACTTCCTCTCCTTTTCATGTCTTTCTTTCTTTTTTTTTTTTTTTTTTTTTTTTTTTTTTGCTTTACAGGCAATATAAAAAAATAAGGGGCGGGGGGGGGGTGTGGGAGAAATAAGAATTCTGTAGTTCCCCATGGTGTTCTAGGACAGAAGAAATTCTTATATTTTGGATGGTCTCTTGCAGGCTTGGGAAGGCAGGTCCAGACACATTCAGCTTCCTCTGAAATACTAAGTCACTTATTTTCTAGTGACCTCCTGCAAGCCTATGTCCTTCGCCATACAAAGTGAACATGAATCTGAGAACAGCTTTTAAAGAAGTGATTGCAGCTCCATAAAAGATTAGATACGAGGAAAGATATCTTGACTTGCTTCAGGGGAGGAAGGTTGAACCAACAAACACAAAAATGAAGAAGAGGGACATCTGATTGATAAGGGCATTGCAACCCTCTTCTGACTAGAGCAGTTTGGAACAGTAATTTATTATCTCTGAAGAAGATAGTAAGAGAAAAAAAAATCACAGGTTACCACAAGGATAATAGAAAAATAAAGCTGGTAAGTGCTTCTATAGCTTTGAAAGTAAAAGCTGGTGACTTCTTGCTCTTTCTATCTTTTCAAGCAGCTTGGCTAAGAAAACTTGTGGATCCTGGTTCTCTATTTCTTTCCACTCTCATCTACACGTTCTCAGGATTCTTCCTCTGCTGCATTCATAACTGATGGCAGATGATGGGCACAAAGAAGCAAATCCAGCTCTTTAGGTAGACTTTCCTGCTTGGTTACATGAGTCAGTAGATAATGTTTGTGATGATTTTTTGCCTGTCTCAAAGTAAAGAAAGGGCGAAGATTACTGCTTAGACACCATCAGAAGTTAGTGGCTCTTAGAGCAGGAAGAGGGAGCATGCAAGCAGTCCAACTGCTGTGAAAATTGATCCCTTGAAGGCTAATCCTGCTGCTGAGGTCTGAGGAACCTGAAGCGATGAGAGTGTGTAATAGCTACCGAGGGTTTGTCTGTGGTGCCTTCACACTGCAACAAGGCTCTACTAGTTGTTGACATTCAGCTAGGTCATTCAGGGGAGCATAAGTAGTGCATGTTCCACCAAATGGGGCCTCCAAAAGCCACAGGGGTCTCTGAGGGAGAATCCTTCCTACAGGCAGCCCAGGTTTGTGTAACTGGATATTGTGCCAGATATATACAGTAAAATTTTACTGAAGTCTTTAAAATGAGGCTCTACATTTTCTTCAAGGGGGACAGTTGTCAGGGAAAAGCTGAGACTAATATAACGAAGAAAACAACGTGATTAGCGAGCAAACTGCTACTGTTTAATTCAAAGAACTGGAAGAATGAACATCCTAACAACAGCAGGAAAAAGAGACAGTGGTCCACATGAGCTCTCCAGCTGGCTGTCAGCTAATTTAGGAGAAAAATTAAGGAACTGAAACATGAGACAGTCATTTGGTTAGTTTGTGAATTCAATCTCAGAAATAAAACAAAACTTAATAAAAACAGATGAGGTTAGCAGCAAATAGAAGAAAGAGAATAGAAAGTAGTATTGATCCCTTATTTTATTGAAGCAAGAGTGATAATTGTGCATAAAATGTTCTAACTGATAGAGCCAATGAGAATGAATAATAAAAAGATTTATGAGTAATCAGAAGAAGAAAATTATTAAATGCTGGAATTCATACCTTTATTTTTAAATTAAGTGCTAGCAGTAAATGAGAATTTTGATTGCATGCTAATACCAACCCAGAGGACATTGATTTCAACAAGACGGAGTGTTTTTTTTTTGAGTGTTGCCTAGGTGGCAAAACTTGTGAACTGAGTTTTGTCTTAATTATAATGTTGAATTTATCTGATGATCCTTATATATATATATATATATATATATATATACACACACACTTCATTTTATACATTAAATAATTTTCATTCATACATAAATGAAAAACATTACATGCCTTTACTTATCAAGCCTATTTGCAGATCTCAGGTAACATGGATGAAATGGGAAAGAAACTGGTACAAACTGTTTTATGTGCTGTAAATGAATGCATGTTGTCTGTCTGGGAACATACATTTTAGTATACCGACATAATTTTTTGCATATTTGAAGATAGATGCTATAAAACTGGAAGTTCTGCTTCGAGTGATGTAATTGGATATGTGCGGCATACTGTCAAAAAATTTCAAGAAAAGGGATCATTTTAAATTATATGTTGTTATGCATATCCCAGGATCCTGCTGATATTCTTTTAGAGTAGAATGGAGGTGATATCCTGTTTTTAGTATTACTTTTCCTAATACATATGAGGTTTGTGCTTCTAAGTATCTTTTGCAATTCTAACCAGAAATAATGAATGTATTGCAAACAGATATAAAAAAAATATACTGCTGTTTTCTGATTCACTCTACATAAAATATCATGACTTTGTGGTTCAGCTGGCTTTTCCTGGCTAACTGTTTTATCTTAATGTTATTTCCTCCAACTGTTTTTTCTTGAACTATACATTTTTGAGATGCCTCAAATCTTTTAAAGAGTGTTGAAGGTATATGTCTTATAACTTTTTTATTGTTTTACCTTTATTCCTTTTTTTTTTTTTTTTTTTTTTAAGATAGGACATAAAACAACAATAAACGACAATAAAGTAAGCCTAGAAATAAAAGGAGAGGGACTGGTAATCTTGTAGGCAATGTGGTATTTATAAAATTTGCATTAAGTGAAACTGAGGAAGTATACATTTCTCCTACACAAGGTCTCGGAAACCTCCTCGAGGAACATTCAGGGATTAACACATCCTTCTTAGTCTGTGCATCTGTGTTTTGAATTGTTTCATGTCTATTTTATGAATCTTTTAAATTGTCATTCTGGGATTTTGTCCACTTTTATCTTTTTTTTTTTTGTCTGTCTTTTTAAAGTGCTCTTAAGAGACCCAGACACACTTTAAGTTTGTGGAATAGTTGTGATAAATGTCATGCCTAATTAAGGTAGGGTGTTTAGCTTCCTTTTCCTTGGAGACTTACAGGCAGTGAAACATTATAAAACACCTATGGAGATAACACTCTTAGGGTTACAAAAGAAAACAAGCTTTAATTGGCCGAAAAAAAAAAAAAAAAAAGAGGTTTTCATTTGATTTTTGCAGCAGGCAGCAGGGATTTAGGTCTGATACTTTTTTCCAGAGCTGCCAGCTTCTGAAAAGAGCCTCAAAATAAGGATTTTTTTTTCTAGCTCTGTCTCTTGCAAACATTTTCCATCCAAAGTGAAGAAAGTTGTGAAATGATGTTAGATAACCCCATATCTTTGAGGAAAGAGACTTTTTGACCTTTTTTTTTTTTTGGTTCTTTCTGTCCAATCCAATATTGCCTGTTACATTTTTTTTCAGTTCCTCCCAAGCACTAGGTGCTCCACACTCAAACCCAACTAGCTGAAGGGTCTTTAGCTGAGGCTAAAGTTCAGCTTGCAAAGGCATCAGCTCATGTTCTTGGGGTGAGAATGCTTAACACTAGTAATAGTAGGAGTAATAGCAATCTCTGTATTTTACCTAATTAGCTCTTCCAGGCAAAAAAAAAAAAAAAAAAAAAGCACACAGCTTGACAGTCTCCGAAATGATGTGACAGTATCATCAAATCTAATTTGAAAGTTGAACCAAGTAGATCCGTGGGGTCAACATTTTGAAAATTTGTGCTCCATAGCATGAACATCTCCCTGATTACTACTTCTCAAAATATTTTGTAGCTCCTATGCTACATGGGAACCAAAATTAGAGGAGTGAGGCAAAGGAAAAGGCATTTCTGCTGTCAGATCTGGAAGAAATAAAGTAGCAAACTCAGTGGCAATCCTTGGGGTAAGGGAAGTGACTTATTGATGCAGCGATGCTGAATGCCAGAATTAGATGTGCACTAGTATTCCTCTACTTAGTTGGAACTGTATTTATTTGTGTATGCAGATAGGGCAATTTTCAGGAAATTGCACAGGCAAACATAATTTTCTAAAGTTAAGAACCAATTTGCATAAGAAATTTCGTAACTGGAAAACCACTTCGGAATCTGGTATAGGCCTTTGTACAGGGTGGGGGGTGCTGGAATTTTCCATGTGTAAGGTTTGCTTAAATGAATAAAAAAACCCCAAAACAAACAAACAGAAAACCACATTTTGTACAGCCTGAGCACTCTCAGTAAGTAAGTGACTGGTACCTTTGTCAGCAACTGTCATGTCTCACCTTCCTAGACCTACTCCTGAAGTTTTGAATCTTTGATGTTCACTAGAAGCAAGAATGAGAAGGATAAACTTTCTCTTATACCTAAATCATACATGACACCATCATTTCACAGGCAATTTGAGACAGAATATGCTTGTCTTGGCATCAAAAGAAGTGATGCCTCCTTTCCACAATCAGACTTTTTCACACCAATGACCTTCTCTATAACATACCTTCCCTGTCCCAAAAAAAAAAAAAAAAAAAAAAAAAAAAAACAAAGGCTGTTTGACTCACCTCAGTTATGGACGTGAGTCTGACCACATGAATGGTCAAGCTGACCTTAAAATGGGGCAGCAGAGAAGACACAAGTACTTAGGAACACACTGAAGGATAAGACCACCTGTTTTTGTGGCAGTACTATTTGTGTCAGGTGAAACCTCTCATGAAACTACTAGATAAACAGGAGAACATACTGGAAAACTACTGAATGGTGAATAGAAACTGCTACCATCTGAGTGCTTAGTGTGCTGGTAGTAATTGCTTTCCCTGATGTGGTTTAGCTCACAGAAGAAAGTGTTTGAAATTGGTAAATTGTTTTGTTTGCTGTTTGAGGAATTTTGTTTATTGATGTCAATCAAGTCAAACAAACTAATACAAAGTAACTGGATCTCACACCTGTGCCTTTTTTGGGTAGGTAGATATGAGATGGAGTTCCTTCTTCAGTAGCAGATTTTAAAAATATTTTTGTCATAAATACTGTATTAATTAAAGTGTATATTTAATAAAATGCACTGCTCCACTCAGGCAGAGGGTGATAAAATAATGTATGAATCTTCCCAGTTCAGCTCTACTGGATATAACAGTGGTCACTAGAAATTATGTGTTTTTCTGGAGGTCCTATGAAGTAATTCAAATTTTGTCACAGTGCCACTAGAGCTGGGGTGGACTTTTTCAGTTGTTTCCAATAGAGGGAAATCTCTGTTTCCATGAAAATTACTGCTTTAACTTTCTATGGTTGCATTTAGGCTGGAATACTTTGGTGCTTTACCTCCCCTGTTGCTATCTTTATACAGTTGTCTTTGACAGAGATATTTGGAGCTTTTCCGTATGACAAAATAGCTGAAGTTTTTTGGAAGGCTAAAGTTGAGGTGACTGCTCTTATTTTTATTTCCAGCTTAACACAGAGTGCAAGCAAAGTTATATAAGTGTGCAAGTCTAATGCATCAATCCACTGTGTTGCTTAATTGAGCTTTGTTATTTAGCCTATGGCTGATTTTTGAAATGTGCTCTGTTACCTCCTTTAATGTTATTTACTGCTAAAAGGAAGTCTAAATTTCCCATTTGCTTTCCTTCTGTGAGTTAAACATCATGTTGTTCTCTAAGCCTGCAATAATAATTCAGGTTGTAGAGGGACATGTTTTGACAGGAACATCATGCATAATTTTAAAATTAAGAGTTACAGAACTCATGACTTATATAGTATGACAGTTTTAGGCCTTGTAGTTCCTAAAAGGCTGGGTAATGTGAACAAGAGATTTCCTTTAATTAGTGTTATTTAGTGCTCCATAAAATGAAACATCCAGAGAACCTTTAGTCTGCAATTTTATATTGGCTGAGGTACTTGAGGTTGTTCAATTCAGAGATAGTGCTGGTACTGCAGGATGGTGCAGTATTATGCCACTGCTATTCTTAGGAACTGCAATGGCAAGTATCTTGCTGGCTTGTTCAACCTGGTGCCAGTACTTTGCATATTTTGATTTGTCCTTTTTTTTTAATTAGGCTAGTACAGCAATTTTCAAGGTAATGAAATGATGAGCAGCACTGGAAAACTTCATCTAGTTGTTTCATACTAATAGTTATATGAAGATTTTAATTGTATGCACTGCTTGCTTTTCTGTTCACATAATCCAATAACAATCAAATGTGCATATTTTCCAGTACTGAGCCTTTGTAAATGCTAATAATGAACTAGAGAAGGCTGCAGAGAAGAAAATAAAGTGAAGAAAATGAATAAATAGAATAAGCAAGAAAGCTGTAAAAAAGAAGCAAAATAAAAAAGCATTCAAAGACAATCATCTACTTGTCAGCACAAAGAGTTTACTGTATACATTAAAAAACAATAACAATCGCTTCGTCAGGACAAAACCAATACATGCTCAAATCCTGTAAGAAACACATCCAAGTTAAGTGACAATAAAATTCAGGTGCTCTAATTCTATGTAGATGTATGTATGCTCTATGTATGCTCTAATTCATTTTTTAACTTGTTCTTAAGAAGTTGGCATATGTGATCTTAGAATAAGATGAACCTTAGTTGTGAAATTCTTAAAGAAATTATTCAAGTACTTCAGTAGCTCAGGTGCTGTGCCTTGCTCTTCAAGTTTCTCAGTCAGAGCCCAAGTGTGGTAGCAGCTATATATTACCTTTGGTAATATATTACCCTGGGATATAGTTATGCCCTTTTTGTGTGAAGGAGTTGTGAGCTGACCAGGCTGCAGTTTGGGAATGAAATTCTTGAAGGCCTGAAGGGGTGTCAGATCTTAACAACTTGAATCTATTTGCAAGACCCTCCTTACTGATTAAAGGTATAATCAGAAAGAGGTATAGAAGAAAAATCATGGGAGGTAATATAAGCCCAAGGGTAAAAGAGGAAGGGAATAGCTTAAGCATGATAGGGACCATATTCTACTAGTCTAATTTAGCTAAGATGGATATAAATACAACAGAAAAATCCTTAAATTTTAATACAAAATATAAGCAGAACAAATATAAGCTGACTGTGAAACAGGAATGCCTCAGGAAGCTACTGCTTCCTTTTTATTCTGATTCCTATGCCCCAATGTTTTTTCATCCAAACAGCTTCGGATGGTGTGGGGACCTTTGAAGACACTTTTCTAATGCTGAGTGCAGCCCCTTAATGAAGTTTGATAGTACTTTATCCTTAGTGTGTTCTCATCCCACTGCTTATTAGGAAGGAATTGGATGTGATAGCTGATAGGTGGTTTCCTCCTTCTCATTCTGTCCCTGGAGGAAGAATTTTCTCTCTGCAGAGATGTTAATAGCAATTTTGGTTCAATGGTGCAGAACACCTTGTGAAGTAACAGTTAGAGGAAACCAGGTCACAGAAGAGCACACACCTAGTTTTGGAGCATAATGAGGTGAAGTTTGTGACGGTATTTTGCTTTTTTGGGGAGTTATCTTAGTATCCAACTGATCATCGGAAAAGCTTTCAAAAATTACTCCCAAGGTTCAAGATTCTGTTGTGTGTAAAGAGTGGTGGGACTATCCTGGTACTTCTAATGCTGTCGTGTGCAGGTATTGATGTCTTTGCTCCTGTAATGTAAATTCTCTGCCTGTGTATGATAGTTGGCTTTATAAAATTTTCTTGTTTGGGATTCTGCAATGAAAGATCAATGTTAATATGGAGGAGAAACAATCCTAATTAGAAAAAAAGATAGCATTGTGCTCAAAATTAGCTATTGCCCCTCAGACAATAGTTCCTAGAGTCATGGTAAGTAGCTCTGTCAGATTGTTACCTTGGTGCTTTGCTGTGGAATGACAGGATTTACATAGGAAAAGAATAGTGGCAAAAGATAAGTCATCAATACAATAGTGAACAGATAGAGGATGGACTCCTGATTTGTCTGGAGGCAGGTACTCCAAAATTGTTATTCACCTTTCTTTTTCACTGTAAAAGAGTTAGGGGACAATCAAAGAAGTGATCAGACAGTCTGTTTAAAGCTAACAAGCAAAGGAAACCCTTACTGAAAAGGCAAAAGCATGACTGAATAAATTCATGGAATACACACACTCACACACAAAAATCCATCGAGAGTTATTAAACTCAAAGATATGAACAGTGACTTGCTAAGACCTTAAGCCATAGATTTCTGGAAGCTGAGAGTATAATGTTTATTGTCCTCTTGTTTCCTACACATCTGTTACTGCCCACTGTTAGACAGGATGCTGGACTAAGTTGACTTTGTTCTGAGCAATACAGTCATTCTTATGTTTTTGTTGAGAACTGGAATATATAGAATATGTGTCTTCCTGCCCTCTCTTTTTTTCCTGCCTGAAGGCAGCTGTAACCAGATATTCATCTCCTTGTAGTTCTCTATGTCAGAAAAAAAGAACACTGAAATAATCAAAACAAATCTATGAGAAGACAATATAAACAAGGAGGTTCTTTCAGTTTATCTACTTTGTGGAGAAATTTTTTGTTTTTTATTTCTCTAGTATCTAGATTATTTTAGTTTACTAGATGAGTGTTGCAACCACTCTTTGCAGACGCTAAAATAAATGCCAACAAATTATCTCAGTATAGCTCTGTAATGAATCTGTGAACATGCCACACATATGTTAATGCTTTTGCAGCCATGTTTTACATATACAACAGATTTATTTATTTATTTATTTCAAATATCATGCAAGGAAAATAATGGCATCAGTTAATGTGAGTAGCAAATATTTCAGGAGCCTCCTGGAAAAAGTGTGTTTTCTGAATGGGTCTTTGGTAAGCAGCTAATGAATAATTTCAGGCTCTCTGTGAAGCATAAACACGAATGACAGAAAAGAATGTAAGAACGAGTTTTGTGCCCGCCCAAAACCATCCCAAGAACAATTAGCCAAGTGATAAGGAATTCAGACTGTCCAACTTTAATGTGGACTTTATTTTTTCCTGTGGATGAGAACATTTGTAGTGACCCTGTGACATCTCCAGTTTTGGTTTATATTGGCAATTTTTTTTAATAGTTTATATGAAAGCATCTGTTCTATGATAAATTTGATGTCAGGCACTTTTCCCTCTTCCCCGATGATGTTAACACATTCCAAAACGTGTTTTGAGCATCCCTAAATTAAAGTATTTGCTAATTACCAATAAAATTGCAGAATGATGAGGACTGAATAAACATAAATGTTCCTTTGAAGCTACTCCCATCTGGCAAATAAAACAATAGACATGTCAGCAAGACAAGTTTAAGTTAATAGCACAAGAAGAAAAAGTGTGTTGCTATCAAAACCTAGCAAAAACAGAAACCCCAAAGTTGCCTCAAATGAGGAATAATGAAATGAAAAATAAAATTGGCCACAGAACTCAGAAGGCAAGTTTTCCTTCTGGTATTAACTTTACTGTTATAGCTGTGTGGTGGTCTTTAAAGTAGTCAGGAGGTGCTTTCTTCCCTCTTCTGCTACAAAGCCACAGGTCAAAAAGGTGTCAATCTTCAATTCCGGAGACAAAAGTACTGTAAAATATGTGTGTTGAAAACACTTTTGGGAAGTATAAAAGCAGAATTCTCTTTTGGTACCTATGCCTGTTCTCCATTGCTTCTAACTTTTCCTGCCTCTCTGCATTTCTAACTCATGACAAGTTCTGTGAAGTTGATAACTTCAAAGCTTGATTTGCTGCAATAGTCCTTTAAAGCTACTAGGCTTTAATTTTCCAGGCTTTGTAGTGAAAGATGGAAGAAATCATAACATCCTATGAAAACAGCACATTTATTAAATAATACAAATCACATAACCAGTGTCTTAGTTGCAGTGTGATAAATCTTGTTTTCCTAATAACTAATGAGTAAAACTGTTTCAGATACAATCCTCCTTTTATTATCAATATTAAGACAATTATGAAATCTGTATGGAGTTCCCAATTGAGCATTTATTCTGCTGACAATTTTATTACATTTGAAATTCTAATCTTCATTTGGTTGTAAATCTGAATACTTTATGCTAAACAGCTCAGCAAATAACAGCTTTTTTAAGAGAAAGTAAGTCCAAAAAGAGAAGTCTTCTATTCAATTTTGTGAAAGTATATAGTTGTATTGCTTTCATAAAGCTAAATTTTGTCACATTTTATATAGCGGAAAGACTTCTTAGATTTTGCTTGAAACCTATCACTCATATATCTTATTTGCCATTTCCTTTTTAGTGGTAGGGGAAATTATAACAATAATTGTGAAGAGAGATATTGGTCACTGGCTGTATTATGAATGTGCTAACCTTTTCTTCTGACCATGAATATAACTTTCCTTATTGCTCTCTGCCATCCGTGTATCAACAGAGTTGAAATTCAGCTATAGCAGTGCATGTACTGCCAAATCTAGTCTTTTAAGTCACTGGGGACTTCATTAGTAGATATCTTTTTTTGAGTTCAAAGATTGCACTTGAGAATTTTAAAACTAGCTAGTTCACTAATTAGCTTACCTCCAAGGACTGTGTTTAACAGTGTACAAACCTTTTTTATTGATGTGGGCATTTGCACACATCTCTATTCAACTTAAAGCATCACCATCCCCTATAGCATTCAAGGACAAATGCTTTTAAATTTAGGGTGTGATAGAAAGGCTTTCCCTTGTCTGTCAGCTCTGCTTTTGCAGAATGTCTCCTTTCTTCTAATGTGAGGATAAGTAATCTAATTTTAAACAAATTGCTGCCATGTATGGCATGTGTGAGGAATGAGTGTTACTGTGGCAGTGCAAGAAATCTCCCACATGGTTTCATTTTTTTGAAGTCTAAGTAAATTCCTCTTAGAATAATCAAACCAATCTTTAATGGCACAACGATGATGCAAGACCTGATTCACAAGTCATTATTCTGTGGATTATGAAGTTTCTGGGATGAGTAAATCTGCTGAACAGGTCTGCCTAATCCACTCCAGTCTGCAGCAGTCCTGACTGTGGTGAAACAGAGTGGTTCCTTTTGATCCATTCAGACTCCTTAAGGAGGTCCTGGGCTGCCCCAGCAGAGCTCATCATTGCCATGTGTGTATCTGGTGCAGGGGCAGGATGGGTTTGTGTTCCCAGTCCTGTCACCCTCTCGTATTTTGCTTTCTAGTGATTGGACAGACTCAGCTGGCCAAACAATGCTGGAGGATAGTTTTTGCCTCTTTTAATGGCTTGCTTGGAAGATTAGAGTTCGTCAGCAGATGCCTGGCTTGCCATAGGTGGGTTTTAGGCAGCTAAGACGTCTGCCTGAACTTCTGGCTCCCTTCCTCTATGTCTCAAAGAAAAGTATGAGCGCTGGCTATGGCTTTACAGTAGAAGAGTCAATTATTGGTGTACAGAATCATAAACACAGTATCTCAGTATACACATGCTAAATGTTTGACAGCTTGTTGTGTAGGTATTTCACAAGGCCATTTGTTCTAATTTCAGTTGCTGTGAATGCAGGACCAAATTCTTAATGCATTTCTAACATTTTCTGCTGCCCTGCTCTGGCTGACCTGAGCAATGGGGTTTCGATCGTTCTTTCTAGCAAACTATTTCATAGTGTATTCAGACTCCTGCTCCAGAAGCACACCTACATACTGAAATACATCATTCCTGTGCTGCATTCCAGTATTTGTCTCTTCACAGTCCTGGCAATATATATAGTTAGAAGGAGCTGTTAGAAATATCCTATTGCAAGAGATATTCAAGAATGACATTTCACTATGTACTGATTTTTCACTGTAGAGATGGGGAAAGTGTAGATCCTTTCTCCTTGATATTTGGATAAATGCTAGTGATCTGATTTCAGTAAAATAGTCTCCTAAGTCTCAGTTGTCCCTCTGTTTTCCTCAGAGATTGCATCTGGGAGGGCTGGCATCTTTGAATATTCTTGGTTTTTGGACCCAGAGCAGTGGCTAAAATATTTTGATTAGTTTCCCACATTAACTGTGAATTTACTACAAATATCTCATTCTCTGCTCTTCTTCAGTATGTTTAATTCTGTATATGTGGATGGGACTTAACACTCACATCACTTCTGAGGTGCTGCACCAGCTGGCTGCAAAGCATTTGGAGCTTTTGGACAGCTGGCGCACTTTGAAGTCCAAGGTAAGCTCTGCTTAAGGGCCACTGAGTCACCACATATGTCACAAAGGACCTTCTTTTAAGATGAAATAGATATTCTCTGAGATAGACTTTTTCTTCTTTAGACTTTACCTGGAACTGCAAAATGGCCGTTATCAACAGTGGGCATGTATTGTCAGGTTTTAATGAAGTTCATGCTCAGATTATACATAGATGGTTCTCCCTGAAAATAGACATAAAATATGGAAGTAGTGTTCACAGTGCTTCACAGTACTTTCTTTTTTCCCCTCTACTGGAGTAATTTTATGCCCCTGTGATTAAAGTGAAGTTAATAGGAGCATGAAAAAAACCAGCAGAGAAGGGAATTGTATATATTATAATGAGAATAATGTTCTGGGCACTTTGATTTGAATTTCTTTTTGCTACTGCTTTGCATCACACAAGAGGCTCTTTACTTAGAGTACCTTTTGCCTCAGAAGAGAAACTTGATCTCATATGTGAAAGGTAAACTAAAGAGGAGGCTATTTTTGGAAAATTTAGAGATGCTTTCTTTAGCTACCTGAAGATACCATGGTGAATCTGAGCTGAGATTGCAGATCAGAACTGGATTTGACAAATCTTGATTCTAGAAACTATACTGGAAATGTTCTTCTTTCCAAACACCCTTTCCTTTTTGCTGCATTGTTTCTTTCTGAATAACAGCCTTCTGTTGTAGTCTTTGTGCTTTCTTTCTCACTGCCCCTGATCAAATGTTTTCTTCATCTTGAAAAACTGAAACCCTTACATTCAGTAAAATCATAAACTGCTAGTTGTTGATCACAATCTTTCCATGGGATTTACCAGTGTAATAGTCCAACAAGTCCCTTTTGTTATCTTTCTTCAAATATAATTTGCTACTATTCTAAAAATCACTGACGACCCAGACAGTCTCATGTATTACAGTAAAGGACCTAAAAAGAGCAGGATTTTGTGTTCGTCACAGCAACATTAACAGACTAACTGCAATCTTGATTGGTAAATAGGCTTTTAATTATATTTCTTTTTATGTCTACTCAATCAAAGGGCAGAAGAAGGAAAGTTAAATTTTATTCTCCACATACTGTTTTTCATTCAAAAACTCAGTTTTCGGTGGTATTTTTCATGAAAATCTGTAGATAATTTGTTCCTGGATTTGTTTGCAAGAGGAAAACATAAGGATTGCATACAATGATTACTTTAACCACGCAGGAGAAAAAAACTATTCCAGAACTTGCCTATTATTAACCTGTGTGGCATTCATTCTTGAACATCCAAATAGTAATTACTCTAAGAGAATCTTTTTAGAACATGAAAATATCATCTTTTCATAATGTAGTAATGCAGTGCATTCAGAATTTATTAATATTAGGCTTTCAGTGGACAATCTGGCATTCTAATTTTGTCTGTTGTTTGGAGAAACTTGGTTTTAATGATGTTGCTTTCACATGCATAAGTCCTATATGTTTTGTTTTAAATTATTCCTTCCTTCCCTGAATATTTATTAGGTTGCAAGTCATTTCCATGGCACTTCATTCAAGCTTGATATCTTCCCCTCTTCCTCTAGGTAATGATAGCCTGTCAAAGGTAAAGCCAAGTGGCTTGAACAACATGTGCTGTTGGGCGTATGCCTCTTCAGGAAAGTAAGACTTCCCTTGTCCCCAGAATATAAATGATGCAAACAAATGCATTTGTCATTGTTCTGCAGATACCTAAAGTCAAAGGGGAAACATAGTGAGTTGGTGTATTTAATGTATTTAAGATTTCTCTAGTTTTTGTTGTTCTTGAAGAAGAATATTGGAAATGCTAGAAAGGGAGATGCAAGGTAGAATGAACACCTCTTCACTAAAACATTTACCTTATTCTTTAATCTGATATGGCCTGCTAAAGCGGAGGGGTAAACCAATATAAATCTGAAGAATTTATTTTCAATTCGATATCAGGAAAAGATCACATTGACTCTGATCACAAGTGTACTACAGCATTGTTTCTTGTCACCTTATTTGATAAAAGAAACAGTGAACACAAAGGAAAATTGTTGCAGAATAACACAAGTAAAGAAGCTAATACTATGCTGTGCATGGTTACTTCTGCAATATTTTATTTCAGTTTTCTTGAAGGTGCTCGTTATTTGTATTGCTTCATGAGCAAATTTTAAAACAAGGTGTCCTTTATGATCACAGACCAGATGTTGCAATTCACTTTCCACTAAACATGCAGATAAAGCTACTCAGAGGTTTATAGAAAGACAGTGGTAGTGTGAATTACCTAAAAAAATTCTACAGTTATTGGAAAGAAAGGTTTTATGTTGTTTAAGTAGCATTAATTGTATTAGACTTGCATAAAACTGCCTACTGAAGAATTATTTCCTTTAGATTTGTTCTTGGTTGTGGTTTTATTTTCATTAAATGATTCAGCTGTCTGCTAATTTAACTCTAATGAAATAGAGCTGAAGGACTAGATCTTAGAGGAGTTTTGATCTGACATTTTAAACAACATTAGTTACTAGCTTAATTCATCCTTGGCCACCATATTGTGCCAGTTTATCATGGATTTTGTGACTATAATGATTACTAAGTTATTTGGATAAATAGTCTTAAGAGTTTGTCATCTGAAGCTCAGATTTCTTCTGTATGTCTATTTGTGCTAGAATATTTCATCTGTGGGACTATCAAACACATATACTGAATTGTATGTGCTTGGGGAAAAATTCTAATGTGATCCAGAAAGGTACTATCTGAAAAAAGCTGATTTAATTTGTGAAAATACTAGTGGAATATACTATCAGTGAACACTTGTCAGAATTTGTGAGTCATCTGGAAGAATAGTCTATTGCTGATCAGCTATCATATTTGAACGGAATGGCAACAGCCATAGTAAAGACTGACAATTTCTCCTACAATTTTTCCTACTCCTGCTTGAACTAGTCTGTATTCAGATGTAAATGTACGTTTTCTTTCCTAGAGATACAGTCCTGATATATGTAAATGGTAGTCTGATCTACAAATCTTTTCTGATACAATCTGATGGGATGCTGAATTGCTATGCATAGGAAAATAGATCATCGCTTCACTTTTGTCTTCCCTATCTGCTTGCCAGATATTATTGGAGACAGCATATCTTTTCTTCAATGGGATGCTACTACACAGATGTTGAAAAATAACTTTGTGTCCAATATCCTGGAAAATGTGAAGCTTCTTCCAGATGCCCTGGGCCACCCAAGTTAAACTCAGTGTATGACCCTCTCAATTGCTAATATGCCTGAGAGGTATTTCTGGGGAGAAACTTCTGAAAAACCTGGTCTTGATTTATAGGCGAAGAGCATAATAAGAAATTTAAGTTCTTACATCCTGAATGCTACTTTGTGAGATTGTTATACTGTTGCCTAGATAGTGACTGTGATTAAAATGTGATCGTTTTAGCTGTCACTTACTTACACCTATCCTCCATGTTTTTGCAGTAACAGTAAAATGTGAAAGCCAATGTGGAAAGATGTTACAATGTATTTTCAAGGTATTAGATGCTATGCCTTAACTTCTATTTTCCATTGACCTGAGTGTACCTGGACCATGTCAGCCCCTTTCTGATGGTTGGGGTTAAAGCAGTCATGAAGCGCAGAGCCCCTTGTGCAGTGTGGCTGCCAATGATATCTAAAAGGACATGCGGGGCAAGAGCAAGTGTTGTCTCTTAGCCTTTCTTTTCCCTGGTGTGTCCTGAGGCACGTCACTCGCTTTCGTAGGGTTGGGGTTAGGGTTGGGGTTAGAGCAGTGAAAAAGTGCATAGTCCCATGTGGAGTATGGCAGCAAAACACTTGCCAATGGACATGCAGGGCAACAGCAAGTCTATGCAAACAGCGACCTTTGTCTCCCAGTCTTCCCCTGGCCAAAAGAGACATCATTAATTTTGTCCCATTTGCTAGGGATAGGGTTAGAGCAGTGATAAAAGCACAGAGCCCCATATGGAATGCAGCTATAAAGCACATGCAAAAGGACATGTGGGACAACAATATGTCTGCCCATACAGCAACTTTTGTCTCGCAGTCCTCCATTGGCCTAAAGGGACAAGGTCCACATCACCACTTTAACTAGGCTTAGGGTTTGAGCAGTGATAAAGCACAGAGCACCATGTTGATTGTGGCTGGAAAACACATGCCAAAGGACATGCGGGGCAACAGAGAGTCTGCCTGTACAGCAACTTTTGTCTCTCAGGCTTCTTTTGCCCTGGTGAGTACTCGTCCATGTCACTCGCTTTGCTAGGGTGAGGGTTAGGGTTAGGGTTAGGGTTAGAGCAGTGATAAAGCGCAGAGCCTTATGTGGAGTGCGGCTGGAAAACAAATGCAAAGGGACATGTGGGACAACAGAGAGTCTGCCTGTACGGCAACTTTTGTCTCTCATGCTTTCTTTGCCCTGGTGAGTACTCGTCCACGTCACCCGCTTTGCTAGGGTTAGGAATAGGGTTAGGGTTAGAGCAGTGATAAAGCGCAGAGCCCATGTGGAGTGCGGCTGCAAACACATCCAAAGGGACCTGTGGGACAACAATATGTCTGCCCATACAGCAACTTTTGTCTCGCAGTCCTCCATTGGCCTAAAGGGACAAGGTCCACGTCACCACTTTAATTAGGGTTAGGGTTAGAGCAGTGATAAAGCACAGAGCCCCATGTGGAGTGCGGATGGAAAACACATGCCAAAGGACATGCGGGGCAACAGAGAGTCTGCCTGTACGGCAAGTTTTGTCTCTCAGGCTTCCTTTGCCCTGGTGAGTACTCGTCCACATCACCTGCTTTGCTAAGGTGAGGGTTAGGGTTAGGGTTAGAGCAGTGATAAAGCGCAGAGCCCCATGTGGAGTGCGGCTGTAAAGCACATGCTAAACGCCATGCGGGGCGGTACTAAGCCTGCCTGTACAGCAAGTTTTGTCTCCCAGGCTTCCATTGGCCTAAAGGGGCACTGTACATTTTAGCCCCTTTAGTATACTTAGGGTTAGATAATGATAAAGCACAGAGCCCCAGGTGGAGTGAGGCTGCAAAGCACTTGCCAAAGGACATGCGGGGCAACAGCGAGGCTACTGGGATGGCAACTTTGGTCTCTCAGTGTGCCTTTGACCTGATGAGGCCTCGGCCACGTCACATCCTTTCCTAGGGTGAGGGTTAGGGTTAGAGCAGTGATAAAGCGCAGAGCCTCATAGGGAAAGTGGTTGCAAAGGTCATGCAAAAGGCAACCAACAGCAAACTACCCATATGACAGCTTTTGTCTGTCAATCTTCCTTTGCCCTGATGAGTCCTCGTCCACTAAAATCTCTTTCCTAGGGTTAGGGCTTGAGCACTGATAAAGCACATTGCCCCATAGAGAGTGTGGCTGCAAAGGACATGTGACAGGAAACATGGGACAGTAGGAAGCCTGCCCATATGGTAACTTCTGTCACTCCGGCTTCCCTTCCCCTGATGAGTACTCGTGTAGCTCGCTCTCTTTGCTAGGGTTAGGGTTAGGGTTAGGGTTAGGGTTAGAGCAGTGATAAAGCGCACAGCCCCATGTGGAGTGCGCCTGGAAAACACATGCCAAAGTACATGCGGGGCAACAGAGAGTCTGCCTGTACGGCAACTTTTGTCTCTCAGGCTTCCTTTGCCCTGGGGAGTACTCGTCCACGTCACCCGCTTTGCTAGGGTGACGGTGAGGGTTAGGGTTAGGGTTAGAGCAGTGATAAAGCGCAGAACCCCATGTGGAGTGCGGCTGCAAATTACATGCAAAGGGACATGTGGGACAACAATATGTCTGCCCATACAGCAACTTTTGTCTCGCGGTCCTCCTTTGGCCTAAAGGGAAAAGGTCCACGTCACCACATACACTAGGGTTAGGGTTAGAGCAGTGATAAAGCGCAGAGCCCCATGTGGATTGCGGCTGGAAAACACATGCCAAAGGACATGCGGGGCAAGAGAGAGTCTGCCTGTACGGCAACTTTTGTCTCTCAGGCTTCCTTTGCCCTGGTGAGTACTCGTCCACGTCACTCGCTTTGCTAGGGTGAGGGTTAGGGTTACAGCAGTGAAAAACACGAGTACTCACCAGGGCAAAGGAAGCCTGAGAGACAAAAGTTGCCGTACAGGAAGACTCTCTGTTGCCCCGCATGTCCTTTGGCATATGTTTTCCAGCCGCAATCAAAATGGGGCTCCGCGCTTTATCACTGTTCTAACCCTAACCCGAGTTACGGTGGTGACGTGGACTTTGTCCCTTTAGGCCAATGGAGGACTGCGAGAGAAACGTTGCTGTACGTGCAGACATATTGTTGTCCCACATGTCCCTTTGAATGCGCTTTGCAGCCACACTCCACGTGGGGCTCCGCGCTTTATCGCTGCTCTAACCCTAACCCTCACCCTAGCAAAGCGGGTGACGTGGACGAGTACTCACCAGGGCAAAGGAAGCCTGAGAGACAAAAGTTGCCGTACAGGCAGACTCTCTGTTGCCCCGCATGTCCTTTGGCATGTGTTTTCCAGCCGCGCACCACATGAGGCTCTGCGCTTTATCACTGCTCTAACCCTAACCCTAACCCTCACCCTAGCAAAGCGGGTGACGTGGACGAGTACTCAACAGGGCAAAGAAACCTGAGAGACAAAAGTTGCCATACAGGCAGACTCTCTGTTGCCCCGCATGTCCTTTGGCATGTGTTTTCCAGCCGCACTCCACATGAGGGTCTGCGCTTTATCACTGCTCTAACCCTAAGCCTAGTTAAAGTGGTGACGTGGACCTTGTCCCTTTAGGCCAATGGAGGACTGCGAGACAAAAGTTCCTGTATGGGCAGACATATTGTTGTCCCACATGTCCCTTTGCATGTGCTTTGAAGCCGCACTCCACATGGGGCTCTGCGCTTTATCACTGCTCTAACCCTAACGCTAACCCTCACACTAGTAAAGCGGGTGACGTGGACGAGAACTCACCAGGGCAAAGGAAGCCTGAGAGACAAAAGTTGCTGTACGGGCAGACTCTCTGTTGCCCAGCGTGTGCTTTGGCATGTGTTTTCCAGCCGCACTCCACATGAGGCTGTGCGCTTTATCACTGCTCTAACCCTAACCCTAACCCTAAGTCTAACTCTCACAATAGCAAAGCGGGTGACGTGGACGAGTACTCACCAGGGCAAAGGAAGCCTGAGAGACAAAAGTAGCCGTACAGGAAGACTCTCTGTTGCCCCGCATGTCCTTTGGCATGTGTTTTCCAGGCACAATCAACATGGGACACTGTGCTTTATCACTGTTCTAACCCTCACCCTTGCTAAACTGGTGAGGTGGACCTTGTCCCTTTAGGCCAATGGAAGACTGCGAGACAAAAGTTGCTGTATGGGCAGACATATTGTTGTCCTACATGTCCCTTTGCATGTGCTTTGCAGCCGCACTCCGCATGGGGCTCTGCGCTTTATCACTGCTCTAACCCTAACCGTAACCCTCACCCTAGCAAAGCGGGTGACATGGACGAGTACTCACCAGGGCAAAGGAAGCCTGAGAGACAGAAGTTGCCGTACAGGAAGACTCTCTGTTGCCCCACATGTCCTTTGGCATGTGTTTTCCAGCCGCAATCCACATGGGGCTCCGCGCATTATCACTGCTCTAACCCTAACCCGAGTTAAGGTGGTGACGTGGACTTTGTCCCTTTAGGCCAATGGAGGACTGTGAGACAAACGTTGCTGTACGTGCAGACATATTGTTGTCCCACATGTCCCTTTGCATGCGCTTTGCAGCCGCGCTCCACGTCGGGCTCCGCGCTTTATCACTGCTCTAACCCTAACCCTAACACTCACCGTCGCAAAGCGGGTGACGTGGACGAGTACTCACCAGGGCAAAGGAAGCCTGAGAGACAAAAGTTGCCATACAGGCAGACTCTCTGTTGCCCCGCATGTCCTTTGGCATGTGTTTTCCATCCGCACTCCACACGGGGCTCTGTGCTTTATCACTGCTCTAACCCTAACCCTAGTTAAAGTGGTGACGTGGACCTTGTCCCTTTAGGCCAATGGAGGACTGTGAGACAAACGTTGCTGTATGGGCAGACATATTGTTGTCCCACAGGTCCCTTTGCATGTGCTTTGCAGCCGCACTCCACATGGGGCTCTGCGCTTTATCACTGCTCTAACCCTAACCCGAGTTAAGGTGGTGACGTGGACTTTGTCCCTTTAGGCCAATGGAGGACTGCGAGACAAACGTTGCTGTACGTGCAGACATATTGTTGTCCCACATGTCCCTTTGCATGCGCTTTGCAGCCACACTCCACGTGGGGCTCCGCGCTTTATCACTGCTCTAACCCTAACCCTAACCCTCACCGTCGCAAAGCGGGTGACGTGGACGAGTACTCACCAGGTCAAAGGAAGCCTGAGAGACAAAAGTTGCCGTACAGGCAGACTCTCTGTTGCCCCGCATGTCCTTTGGCATGTGTTTTCCAGCCACCCTCCACATGAGGCTCGGCACTTTATCACTGCTCTAAGCCTAACCCTAACCCTAACCCTCACCCTAGCAAAGTGGGTGACGTGGACGAGTACTCACCAGGGCAAAGGAAGCCTGAGAGACAAAACTTGCCGTACAGGCAGACTCTCTGTTGCCCCGCATGTCCTTTGGCATGTGTTTTCCAGCTTCAATCGACATGGGGCTCTGCGCTTTATCACTGCTCTAACCCTAACCCTAACCCTCACCTAGCAAAGCGGGTTACATGGACGAGTACTCACCTGGGCAAAGGAAGCCTGAGAGACAAAAGTTGCCATACAGTGCCGTACTTTGTCTCTCAGGCCTCCATTTCCCAGGTGAGTACTTCTGCACGTCATCCGCTTTGCTAGGGTGAGTGTTAGGGTTAGGGTTACAGCAGTGATAAAGCGCAGAGCCCCGTGTGGAGTGCGGCTGCAAAGCACATGCAAAGGGACATGTCGGACAATAATATGTCTGCCCATACAGCAAATTTTGTCTCGCAGTCCTCCATTGGCCTAAAGGTACAAGGTCCATGTCACCACTTTAACTAGGGTTAGGGTTAGAGCAGTGATAAAGCGCAGAGCCCCATGTGGAGTGGGGCTGCAAAGCACATGCCAAAGGACATGCGGGGCAACAGAGAGTCTGCCTGTACGGCAACTTTTGTCTCTCAGGCTTCCTTTGCCCTGGTGAGTACTCGTCCATGTCACCCGCTTTGCTAGGGTTAGGGTTAGGGTTAGGGTTAGGGTTAGAGCAGTGATAAAGCACAGAGCCCCATGTGGAGTGGGGCTGCAAAGCACATGCCAAAGGACATGCGGGGCAACAGAGAGTCTGCCTGTACGGCAAGTTTTGTCTCTCAGGCTTCCTTTACCCTTTTGAGTACTCGTCCACGTCACCCGCTTTGCTAGGGTGAGGGTTAGGAATAGGGTTAGGGTTAGAGCAGTGATAAAGCGCAGAGCCTCATGTGGAGTGCGGCTGGAAAACACATGCCAAAGGACATGCTGGGCAGCAGCGAGTCTGCCTGTATGGCAACTTTTGTCTCTCAGGCTTCCTTTGCCCTGGTGAGTACGCGTCCACGTCACCCGCTTTGCTAGGGTGTGGGTTAGGGTTAGGGTTATAGCAGTGATAACGCACAGAGCCCCATGTGGATTGTGGCTGGAAAACACATGCCAAAGGACATGCGGGGCAACAGAGAGTCTGCCTGTACGGCAAGTTTTGTCTCTCAGGCTTCCTTTGCCCTGGTGAGTACTCGTCCACGTCACCCGCTTTGCTAGGGTGAGGGTTACGAATAGGGTTAGGGTTAGAGCAGTGATAACGCACAGAGCCCCATGTGGATTGTGGCTGGAAAACACATGCCAAAGGACATGCGGGGCAACAGAGAGTCTGCCTGTACGGCAACTTTTGTCTCTCAGGCTTCCTTTGCCCTGGTGAGTACTCGTCCATGTCACCCGCATTGCTAGGGTGTGGGTTAGGGTTAGGGTTAGAGCAGTGATAAAGCGCAGAGCCCCATGTGGAGTGGGGCTGCAAAGCACATGCCAAAGGACATGCGGGGCAACAGAGAGTCTGCCTGTACGGCAACTTTTGTCTCTCAGGCTTCCTTTGCCCTGGTGAGTACTCGTCCACGTCACCCGCTTTGCTAGGGTGAGGGTTACGAATAGGGTTAGGGTTAGAGCAGTGATAACGCACAGAGCCCCATGTGGATTGTGGCTGGAAAACACATGCCAAAGGACATGCGGGGCAACAGAGAGTCTGCCTGTACGGCAACTTTTGTCTCTCAGGCTTCCTGTGCCCTGGTGAGTACTCGTCCACGTCACCCACTTTGCTGGGTTAGGGTTAGGGTTAGGGTTAGAGCAGTGATGAAGCGCAGAGCCCCATGTGGAGTGGGGCTGCAAAGCACATGCCAAAGGACATGCGGGGCAACAGAGAGTCTGCCTGTACGGCAAGTTTTGTCTCTCAGGCTTCCTTTGCCCTGGTGAGTACTCGTCCATGTCACCCGCTTTGCTAGGGTTAGGGTTAGGGTTAGGGTTAGGGTTAGAGCAGTGATAAAGCGCAGAGCCCCATGTGGAGTGGGGCTGCAAAGCAAATGCCAAAGGACATGCGGGGCAACAGAGAGTCTGCCTGTACGGCAAGTTTTGTCTCTCAGGCTTCCTTTGCCCTTTTGAGTACTCGTCCACGTCACCCGCTTTGCTGGGTTAGGGTTAGGGTTAGGTTTAGAGCAGTGATAAAGCGCAGAGCCCCATGTGGATTGTGGCTGGAAAACACATGCCAAAGGACATGCGGGGCAAGAGAGAGTCTGCCTATACGGCAACTTTTGTCTCTCAGGCTTCCTTTGCCCTGGTGAGTACTCGTCCATGTCACCCGCTTTGCTAGGGTGAGGATTAGGGTTAGGGTTAGGGTTAGAGTTAGAGAAGTGATAAAGCGCAGAGCCTCATGTTGATGGCGCTGGAAAACACATGCCAAAGGACATGCGGGGCAAGAGAGAGTCTGCCTGTACGGCAACTTTTGTCTCTCAGGCTTCCTTTGCCCTGGTGAGTACTCGTCCACCTCACCCGCTTTGCTGGGTTAGGGTTAGGGTTAGGGTTAGAGCAGTGATAAAGCGCAGAGCCCCATGTGGAGTGGGGCTGCAAAGCAAATGCCAAAGGACATGCGGGGCAACAGAGAGTCTGCCTGTACGGCAAGTTTTGTCTCTCAGGCTTCCTTTGCCCTGGTGAGTACTCGTCCACGTCACCCGCTTTGCTGGGTTAGGGTTAGGGTTAGGGTTAGGGTTAGGGTTAGAGCAGTGATAAAGCGCAGAGCCCCATGTGGAGTGGGGCTGCAAAGCACATGCCAAAGGACATGCGGGGCAACAGAGAGTCTGCCTGTACGGCAACTTTTGTCTCTCAGGCTTCCTTTGCCCTGGTGAGTACTCGTCCACGTCACCCGCTTTGCTAGGGTGAGGGTTACGAATAGGGTTAGGGTTATAGAAGTGATAACGCACAGAGCCCCATGTGGATTGTCGCTGGAAAACACATGCCAAGGGACATGCAGGGCAAGAGAGAGTCTGCCTGTACGGCAACTTTTGTCTCTCAGGCTTCCTTTGCCCTGGTGAGTACTCGTCCATGTCACCCGCTTTGCTAGGGTTAGGGTTAGGGTTAGGGTTAGGGTTAGAGCAGTGATAAAGCACAGAGCCCCATGTGGAGTGGGGCTGCAAAGCACATGCCAAAGGACATGCGGGGCAACAGAGAGTCTGCCTGTACGGCAAGTTTTGTCTCTCAGGCTTCCTTTGCCCTGGTGAGTACTCGTCCACGTCACCCGCTTTGCTGGGTTAGGGTTAGGGTTAGGGTTAGAGCAGTGATGAAGCGCAGAGCCCCATGTGGAGTGGGGCTGCAAAGCAAATGCCAAAGGACATGCGGGGCAACAGAGAGTCTGCCTGTACGGCAAGTTTTGTCTCTCAGGCTTCCTTTGCCCTCGTGAGTACTCGTCCACGTCACCCGCTTTGCTGGGTTAGGGTTAGGTTTAGGGTTAGGGTTAGAGCAGTGATAAAGCGCAGAGCCCCATGTGGAGTGGGGCTGCAAAGCACATGCCAAAGGACATGCGGGGCAACAGAGAGTCTGCCTGTACGGCAACTTTTGTCTCTCAGGCTTCCTTTGCCCTGGTGAGTACTCGTCCACGTCACCCGCTTTGCTAGGGTGAGGGTTACGAATAGGGTTAGGGTTAGAGCAGTGATAACGCACAGAGCCCCATGTGGATTGTGGCTGGAAAACACATGCCAAAGGACATGCGGGGCAACAGAGAGTCTGCCTGTACGGCAACTTTTGTCTCTCAGGCTTCCTTTGCCCTGGTGAGTACTCGTCCATGTCACCCGCTTTGCTAGGGTTAGGGTTAGGGTTAGGGTTAGAGCAGTGATAAAGCACAGAGCCCCATGTGGAGTGGGGCTGCAAAGCACATGCCAAAGGACATGCGGGGCAACAGAGAGTCTGCCTGTACGGCAACTTTTGTCTCTCAGGCTTCCTTTGCCCTGGTGAGTACTCGTCCACGTCACCCGCTTTGCTAGGTTGAGGGTTAGGAATAGGGTTAGGGTTAGAGCAGTGATAAAGCGCAGAGCCTCATGTGGAGTGCGGCTGGAAAACACATGCCAAAGGACATGCTGGGCAGCAGCGAGTCTGCCTGTATGGCAACTTTTGTCTCTCAGGCTACCTGTGCCCTGGTGAGTACTCGTCCACGTCACCCGCTTTGCTAGGGTTAGGGTTAGGGTTAGGGTTAGGGTTAGGGTTAGAGCAGTGATAAAGCGCAGAGCCCCATGTGGAGTGGGGCTGCAAAGCAAATGCCAAAGGACATGCGGGGCAACAGAGAGTCTGCCTGTACGGCAAGTTTTGTCTCTCAGGCTTCCTTTGCCCTTTTGAGTACTCGTCCACGTCACCCACTTTGCTGGGTTAGGGTTAGGGTTAGGGTTAGAGCAGTGATAAAGCGCAGAGCCCCATGTGGATTGTGGCTGGAAAACACATGCCAAAGGACATGCGGGGTAACAGAGAGTCTGCCTGTACGGCAACTTTTGTCTCTCAGGCTTCCTTTGCCCTGGTGAGTATTCGTCCATGTCACCCGCTTTGCTAGGGTTAGGGTTAGGGTTAGAGCAGTGATAAAGCGCAGAGCCCCATGTGGAGTGGGGCTGCAAAGCACATGCCAAAGGACATGCGGGGCAACAGAGAGTCTGCCTGTACGGCAAGTTTTGTCTCTCAGGCTTCCTTTGCCCTGCTGAGTACTCGTCCACGTCACCCGCTTTGCTGGGTTAGGGTTAGGGTTAGGGTTAGGGTTAGGGTTAGAGCAGTGATAAAGCGCAGAGCCCCATGTGGAGTGCGGCTGGAAAACACATGCCAAAGGACATGCGGGGTAACAGAGAGTCTGCCTGTACGGCAAGTTTTGTCTCTCAGGCTTCCTTTGCCCTGCTGAGGACTCGTCCACGTCACCCGCTTTGCTGGGTTAGGGTTAGGTTTAGGGTTAGGGTTAGAGCAGTGATAAAGCGCAGAGCCCCATGTGGAGTGGGGCTGCAAAGCACATGCCAAAGGACATGCGGGGCAACAGAGAGTCTGCCTGTACGGCAAGTTTTGTCTCTCAGGCTTCCTTTGCCCTTTTGAGTACTCGTCCACGTCACCCGATTTGCTAGGGTGAGGGTTAGGAATAGGGTTAGGGTTAGAGCAGTGATAAAGCGCAGAGCCTCATGTGGAGTGCGGCTGGAAAACACATGCCAAAGGACATGTTGGGCAGCAGCGAGTCTGCCTGTATGGCAACTTTTGTCTCTCAGGCTTCCTTTGCCCTGGTGAGTACTCGTCCACGTCACCCGCTTTGCTAGGGTGAGGGTTAGGGTTAGGGTTAGGGTTAGAGTTAGAGAAGTGATAAAGCGCAGAGCCTCATGTTGATGGCGCTGGAAAACACATGCCAAAGGACATGCGGGGCAACAGAGAGTCTGCCTGTACGGCAACTTTTGTCTCTCAGGCTTCCTTTGCCCTGGTGAGTACTCGTCCACGTCACCCGCTTTGCTAGGGTTAGGGTTAGGGTTAGGGTTAGGGTTAGAGCAGTGATAAAGCGCAGAGCCCCATGTGGAGTGGGGCTGCAAAGCACATGCCAAAGGACATGCGGGGCAACAGAGAGTCTGCCTGTACGGCAAGTTTTGTCTCTCAGGCTTCCTTTGCCCTGGTGAGTACTCGTCCACGTCACCCGCTTTGCTAGGGTGAGGGTTAGGAATAGGGTTAGGGTTAGAGCAGTGATAAAGCGCAGAGCCTCATGTGGAGTGTGGCTGGAAAACACATGCCAAAGGACATGCTGGGCAGCAGCGAGTCTGCCTGTACGGCAACTTTTGTCTCTCAGGCTTCCTGTGCCCTGGTGAGTACTCGTCCACGTCACCCGCTTTGCTAGGGTGTGGGTTAGGGTTAGGGTTATAGCAGTGATAACGCACAGAGCCCCATGTGGATTGTGGCTGGAAAACACATGCCAAAGGACATGCGGGGCAACAGAGAGTCTGCCTGTACGGCAACTTTTGTCTCTCAGGCTTCCTTTGCCCTGGTGAGTACTCGTCCACGTCACCCGCTTTGCTGGGTTAGGGTTAGGGTTAGGGTTAGAGCAGTGATAAAGCGCAGAGCCCCATGTGGAGTGGGGCTGCAAAGCAAATGCCAAAGGACATGCGGGGCAACAGAGAGTCTGCCTGTACGGCAAGTTTTGTCTCTCAGGCTTCCTTTGCCCTGGTGAGTACTCGCCCACGTCACCCGCTTTGCTGGGTTAGGGTTAGGGTTAGGGTTAGGGTTAGAGCAGTGATAAAGCGCAGAGCCCCATGTGGAGTGGGGCTGCAAAGCACATGCCAAAGGACATGCGGGGCAACAGAGAGTCTGCCTGTACGGCAACTTTTGTCTCTCAGGCTTCCTTTGCCCTGGTGAGTACTCGTCCACGTCACCCGCTTTGCTAGGGTGAGGGTTACGAATAGGGTTAGGGTTATAGAAGTGATAACGCACAGAGCCCCATGTGGATTGTCGCTGGAAAACACATGCCAAAGGACATGCAGGGCAAGAGAGAGTCTGCCTGTACGGCAACTTTTGTCTCTCAGGCTTCCTTTGCCCTGGTGAGTACTCGTCCATGTCACCCGCTTTGCTAGGGTTAGGGTTAGGGTTAGGGTTAGAGCAGTGATAAAGCACAGAGCCCCATGTGGAGTGGGGCTGCAAAGCACATGCCAAAGGACATGCGGGGCAACAGAGAGTCTGCCTGTACGGCAACTTTTGTCTCTCAGGCTTCCTTTGCCCTGGTGAGTACTCGTCCACGTCACCCGCTTTGCTGGGTTAGGGTTAGGGTTAGGGTTAGAGCAGTGATGAAGCGCAGAGCCCCATGTGGAGTGGGGCTGCAAAGCAAATGCCAAAGGACATGCGGGGCAACAGAGAGTCTGCCTGTACGGCAAGTTTTGTCTCTCAGGCTTCCTTTGCCCTCGTGAGTACTCGTCCACGTCACCCGCTTTGCTGGGTTAGGGTTAGGGTTAGGGTTAGGGTTAGAGCAGTGATAAAGCGCAGAGCCCCATGTGGAGTGGGGCTGCAAAGCAAATGCCAAAGGACATGCGGGGCAACAGAGAGTCTGCCTGTACGGCAAGTTTTGTCTCTCAGGCTTCCTTTGCCCTGGTGAGTACTCGTCCACGTCACCCGCTTTGCTAGGGTGAGGGTTAGGAATAGGGTTAGGGTTAGAGCAGTGATAAAGCGCAGAGCCTCATGTGGAGTGTGGCTGGAAAACACATGCCAAAGGACATGCTGGGCAGCAGCGAGTCTGCCTGTACGGCAACTTTTGTCTCTCAGGCTTCCTGTGCCCTGGTGAGTACTCGTCCACGTCACCCGCTTTGCTAGGGTGTGGGTTAGGGTTAGGGTTATAGCAGTGATAACGCACAGAGCCCCATGTGGATTGTGGCTGGAAAACACATGCCAAAGGACATGCGGGGCAACAGAGAGTCTGCCTGTACGGCAACTTTTGTCTCTCAGGCTTCCTTTGCCCTGGTGAGTACTCGTCCACGTCACCCGCTTTGCTGGGTTAGGGTTAGGGTTAGGGTTAGAGCAGTGATAAAGCGCAGAGCCCCATGTGGAGTGGGGCTGCAAAGCAAATGCCAAAGGACATGCGGGGCAACAGAGAGTCTGCCTGTACGGCAAGTTTTGTCTCTCAGGCTTCCTTTGCCCTGGTGAGTACTCGCCCACGTCACCCGCTTTGCTGGGTTAGGGTTAGGGTTAGGGTTAGGGTTAGAGCAGTGATAAAGCGCAGAGCCCCATGTGGAGTGGGGCTGCAAAGCACATGCCAAAGGACATGCGGGGCAACAGAGAGTCTGCCTGTACGGCAACTTTTGTCTCTCAGGCTTCCTTTGCCCTGGTGAGTACTCGTCCACGTCACCCGCTTTGCTAGGGTGAGGGTTACGAATAGGGTTAGGGTTATAGAAGTGATAACGCACAGAGCCCCATGTGGATTGTCGCTGGAAAACACATGCCAAAGGACATGCAGGGCAAGAGAGAGTCTGCCTGTACGGCAACTTTTGTCTCTCAGGCTTCCTTTGCCCTGGTGAGTACTCGTCCATGTCACCCGCTTTGCTAGGGTTAGGGTTAGGGTTAGGGTTAGAGCAGTGATAAAGCACAGAGCCCCATGTGGAGTGGGGCTGCAAAGCACATGCCAAAGGACATGCGGGGCAACAGAGAGTCTGCCTGTACGGCAACTTTTGTCTCTCAGGCTTCCTTTGCCCTGGTGAGTACTCGTCCACGTCACCCGCTTTGCTGGGTTAGGGTTAGGGTTAGGGTTAGAGCAGTGATGAAGCGCAGAGCCCCATGTGGAGTGGGGCTGCAAAGCAAATGCCAAAGGACATGCGGGGCAACAGAGAGTCTGCCTGTACGGCAACTTTTGTCTCTCAGGCTTCCTTTGCCCTCGTGAGTACTCGTCCACGTCACCCGCTTTGCTGGGTTAGGGTTAGGGTTAGGGTTAGGGTTAGAGCAGTGATAAAGCGCAGAGCCCCATGTGGAGTGGGGCTGCAAAGCAAATGCCAAAGGACATGCGGGGCAACAGAGAGTCTGCCTGTACGGCAAGTTTTGTCTCTCAGGCTTCCTTTGCCCTGGTGAGTACTCGTCCACGTCACCCGCTTTGCTAGGGTGAGGGTTAGGAATAGGGTTAGGGTTAGAGCAGTGATAAAGCGCAGAGCCTCATGTGGAGTGTGGCTGGAAAACACATGCCAAAGGACATGCTGGGCAGCAGCGAGTCTGCCTGTACGGCAACTTTTGTCTCTCAGGCTTCCTGTGCCCTGGTGAGTACTCGTCCACGTCACCCGCTTTGCTAGGGTGTGGGTTAGGGTTAGGGTTATAGCAGTGATAACGCACAGAGCCCCATGTGGATTGTGGCTGGAAAACACATGCCAAAGGACATGCGGGTCAACAGAGAGTCTGCCTGTACGGCAACTTTTGTCTCTCAGGCTTCCTTTGCCCTGGTGAGTACTCGTCCACGTCACCCGCTTTGCTGGGTTAGGGTTAGGGTTAGGGTTAGAGCAGTGATAAAGCGCAGAGCCCCATGTGGAGTGGGGCTGCAAAGCAAATGCCAAAGGACATGCGGGGCAACAGAGAGTCTGCCTGTACGGCAAGTTTTGTCTCTCAGGCTTCCTTTGCCCTGGTGAGTACTCGTCCACGTCACCCGCTTTGCTAGGGTGAGGGTTACGAATAGGGTTAGGGTTATAGAAGTGATAACGCACAGAGCCCCATGTGGATTGTCGCTGGAAAACACATGCCAAAGGACATGCAGGGCAAGAGAGAGTCTGCCTGTACGGCAACTTTTGTCTCTCAGGCTTCCTTTGCCCTGGTGAGTACTCGTCCATGTCACCCGCTTTGCTAGGGTTAGGGTTAGGGTTAGGGTTAGAGCAGTGATAAAGCACAGAGCCCCATGTGGAGTGGGGCTGCAAAGCACATGCCAAAGGACATGCGGGGCAACAGAGAGTCTGCCTGTACGGCAACTTTTGTCTCTCAGGCTTCCTTTGCCCTGGTGAGTACTCGTCCACGTCACCCGCTTTGCTGGGTTAGGGTTAGGGTTAGGGTTAGAGCAGTGATGAAGCGCAGAGCCCCATGTGGAGTGGGGCTGCAAAGCAAATGCCAAAGGACATGCGGGGCAACAGAGAGTCTGCCTGTACGGCAAGTTTTGTCTCTCAGGCTTCCTTTGCCCTCGTGAGTACTCGTCCACGTCACCCGCTTTGCTGGGTTAGGGTTAGGGTTAGGGTTAGGGTTAGAGCAGTGATAAAGCGCAGAGCCCCATGTGGAGTGGGGCTGCAAAGCAAATGCCAAAGGACATGCGGGGCAACAGAGAGTCTGCCTGTACGGCAAGTTTTGTCTCTCAGGCTTCCTTTGCCCTCGTGAGTACTCGTCCACGTCACCCGCTTTGCTGGGTTAGGGTTAGGGTTAGGGTTAGGGTTAGAGCAGTGATAAAGCGCAGAGCCCCATGTGGAGTGGGGCTGGAAAACACATGCCAAAGGACATGCTGGGCAGCAGCGAGTCTGCCTGTATGGCAACTTTTGTCTCTCAGGCTACCTGTGCCCTGGTGAGTACTCGTCCACGTCACCCGCTTTGCTAGGGTTAGGGTTACGGTTAGGGTTAGGGTTAGAGCAGTGATAAAGCGCAGAGCCCCATGTGGAGTGGGGCTGCAAAGCAAATGCCAAAGGACATGCGGGGCAACAGAGAGTCTGCCTGTACGGCAAGTTTTGTCTCTCAGGCTTCCTTTGCCCTTTTGAGTACTCGTCCACGTCACCCACTTTGCTGGGTTAGGGTTAGGGTTAGGGTTAGGGTTAGGGTTAGAGCAGTGATAAAGCGCAGAGCCCCATGTGGAGTGGGGCTGGAAAACACATGCCAAAGGACATGCGGGGTAACAGAGAGTCTGCCTGTACGGCAAATTTTGTCTCTCAGGCTTCCTTTGCCCTGGTGAGTACTCGTCCACGTCACCCGCTTTGCTGGGTTAGGGTTAGGTTTAGGGTTAGGGTTAGAGCAGTGATAAAGCGCAGAGCCCCATGTGGAGTGGGGCTGCAAAGCACATGCCAAAGGACATGCGGGGCAACAGAGAGTCTGCCTGTACGGCAAGTTTTGTCTCTCAGGCTTCCTTTGCCCTTTTCAGTACTCGTCCACGTCACCCGATTTGCTAGGGTGAGGGTTAGGAATAGGGTTAGGGTTAGAGCAGTGATAAAGCGCAGAGCCTCATGTGGAGTGCGGCTGGAAAACACATGCCAAAGGACATGTTGGGCAGCAGCGAGTCTGCCTGTATGGCAACTTTTGTCTCTCAGGCTTCCTTTGCCCTGGTGAGTACTCGTCCACGTCACCCGCTTTGCTAGGGTGAGGGTTAGGGTTAGGGTTAGGGTTAGAGTTAGAGAAGTGATAAAGCGCAGAGCCTCATGTTGATGGCGCTGGAAAACACATGCCAAAGGACATGCGGGGCAACAGAGAGTCTGCCTGTACGGCAACTTTTGTCTCTCAGGCTTCCTTTGCCCTGGTGAGTACTCGTCCACGTCACCCGCTTTGCTAGGGTTAGGGTTAGGGTTAGGGTTAGGGTTAGAGCAGTGATAAAGCGCAGAGCCCCATGTGGAGTGGGGCTGCAAAGCACATGCCAAAGGACATGCGGGGCAACAGAGAGTCTGCCTGTACGGCAAGTTTTGTCTCTCAGGCTTCCTTTGCCCTGGTGAGTACTCGTCCACGTCACCCGCTTTGCTAGGGTGAGGGTTAGGAATAGGGTTAGGGTTAGAGCAGTGATAAAGCGCAGAGCCTCATGTGGAGTGTGGCTGGAAAACACATGCCAAAGGACATGCTGGGCAGCAGCGAGTCTGCCTGTATGGCAACTTTTGTCTCTCAGGCTTCCTGTGCCCTGGTGAGTACTCGTCCACGTCACCCGCTTTGCTAGGGTGTGGGTTAGGGTTAGGGTTATAGCAGTGATAACGCACAGAGCCCCATGTGGATTGTGGCTGGAAAACACATGCCAAAGGACATGCGGGGCAACAGAGAGTCTGCCTGTACGGCAACTTTTGTCTCTCAGGCTTCCTTTGCCCTGGTGAGTACTCGTCCACGTCACCCGCTTTGCTGGGTTAGGGTTAGGGTTAGGGTTAGAGCAGTGATAAAGCGCAGAGCCCCATGTGGAGTGGGGCTGCAAAGCAAATGCCAAAGGACATGCGGGGCAACAGAGAGTCTGCCTGTACGGCAAGTTTTGTCTCTCAGGCTTCCTTTGCCCTGGTGAGTACTCGCCCACGTCACCCGCTTTGCTGGGTTAGGGTTAGGGTTAGGGTTAGGGTTAGAGCAGTGATAAAGCGCAGAGCCCCATGTGGAGTGGGGCTGCAAAGCACATGCCAAAGGACATGCGGGGCAACAGAGAGTCTGCCTGTACGGCAACTTTTGTCTCTCAGGCTTCCTTTGCCCTGGTGAGTACTCGTCCACGTCACCCGCTTTGCTAGGGTGAGGGTTACGAATAGGGTTAGGGTTATAGAAGTGATAACGCACAGAGCCCCATGTGGATTGTCGCTGGAAAACACATGCCAAAGGACATGCAGGGCAAGAGAGAGTCTGCCTGTACGGCAACTTTTGTCTCTCAGGCTTCCTTTGCCCTGGTGAGTACTCGTCCATGTCACCCGCTTTGCTAGGGTTAGGGTTAGGGTTAGGGTTAGAGCAGTGATAAAGCACAGAGCCCCATGTGGAGTGGGGCTGCAAAGCACATGCCAAAGGACATGCGGGGCAACAGAGAGTCTGCCTGTACGGCAACTTTTGTCTCTCAGGCTTCCTTTGCCCTGGTGAGTACTCGTCCACGTCACCCGCTTTGCTGGGTTAGGGTTAGGGTTAGGGTTAGAGCAGTGATGAAGCGCAGAGCCCCATGTGGAGTGGGGCTGCAAAGCAAATGCCAAAGGACATGCGGGGCAACAGAGAGTCTGCCTGTACGGCAAGTTTTGTCTCTCAGGCTTCCTTTGCCCTCGTGAGTACTCGTCCACGTCACCCGCTTTGCTGGGTTAGGGTTAGGGTTAGGGTTAGGGTTAGAGCAGTGATAAAGCGCAGAGCCCCATGTGGAGTGGGGCTGCAAAGCAAATGCCAAAGGACATGCGGGGCAACAGAGAGTCTGCCTGTACGGCAAGTTTTGTCTCTCAGGCTTCCTTTGCCCTGGTGAGTACTCGTCCACGTCACCCGCTTTGCTAGGGTGAGGGTTAGGAATAGGGTTAGGGTTAGAGCAGTGATAAAGCGCAGAGCCTCATGTGGAGTGTGGCTGGAAAACACATGCCAAAGGACATGCTGGGCAGCAGCGAGTCTGCCTGTACGGCAACTTTTGTCTCTCAGGCTTCCTGTGCCCTGGTGAGTACTCGTCCACGTCACCCGCTTTGCTAGGGTGTGGGTTAGGGTTAGGGTTATAGCAGTGATAACGCACAGAGCCCCATGTGGATTGTGGCTGGAAAACACATGCCAAAGGACATGCGGGTCAACAGAGAGTCTGCCTGTACGGCAACTTTTGTCTCTCAGGCTTCCTTTGCCCTGGTGAGTACTCGTCCACGTCACCCGCTTTGCTGGGTTAGGGTTAGGGTTAGGGTTAGAGCAGTGATAAAGCGCAGAGCCCCATGTGGAGTGGGGCTGCAAAGCAAATGCCAAAGGACATGCGGGGCAACAGAGAGTCTGCCTGTACGGCAAGTTTTGTCTCTCAGGCTTCCTTTGCCCTGGTGAGTACTCGCCCACGTCACCCGCTTTGCTGGGTTAGGGTTAGGGTTAGGGTTAGGGTTAGAGCAGTGATAAAGCGCAGAGCCCCATGTGGAGTGGGGCTGCAAAGCACATGCCAAAGGACATGCGGGGCAACAGAGAGTCTGCCTGTACGGCAACTTTTGTCTCTCAGGCTTCCTTTGCCCTGGTGAGTACTCGTCCACGTCACCCGCTTTGCTAGGGTGAGGGTTACGAATAGGGTTAGGGTTATAGAAGTGATAACGCACAGAGCCCCATGTGGATTGTCGCTGGAAAACACATGCCAAAGGACATGCAGGGCAAGAGAGAGTCTGCCTGTACGGCAACTTTTGTCTCTCAGGCTTCCTTTGCCCTGGTGAGTACTCGTCCATGTCACCCGCTTTGCTAGGGTTAGGGTTAGGGTTAGGGTTAGAGCAGTGATAAAGCACAGAGCCCCATGTGGAGTGGGGCTGCAAAGCACATGCCAAAGGACATGCGGGGCAACAGAGAGTCTGCCTGTACGGCAACTTTTGTCTCTCAGGCTTCCTTTGCCCTGGTGAGTACTCGTCCACGTCACCCGCTTTGCTGGGTTAGGGTTAGGGTTAGGGTTAGAGCAGTGATGAAGCGCAGAGCCCCATGTGGAGTGGGGCTGCAAAGCAAATGCCAAAGGACATGCGGGGCAACAGAGAGTCTGCCTGTACGGCAAGTTTTGTCTCTCAGGCTTCCTTTGCCCTCGTGAGTACTCGTCCACGTCACCCGCTTTGCTGGGTTAGGGTTAGGGTTAGGGTTAGGGTTAGAGCAGTGATAAAGCGCAGAGCCCCATGTGGAGTGGGGCTGCAAAGCAAATGCCAAAGGACATGCGGGGCAACAGAGAGTCTGCCTGTACGGCAAGTATTGTCTCTCAGGCTTCCTTTGCCCTCGTGAGTACTCGTCCACGTCACCCGCTTTGCTGGGTTAGGGTTAGGGTTAGGGTTAGGGTTAGAGCAGTGATAAAGCGCAGAGCCCCATGTGGAGTGGGGCTGCAAAGCAAATGCCAAAGGACATGCGGGGCAACAGAGAGTCTGCCTGTACGGCAACTTTTGTCTCTCAGGCTTCCTTTGCCCTGGTGAGTACTCGTCCACGTCACCCGCTTTGCTAGGGTGAGGGTTACGAATAGGGTTAGGGTTAGAGCAGTGATAACGCACAGAGCCCCATGTGGATTGTGGCTGGAAAACACATGCCAAAGGACATGCGGGGCAACAGAGAGTCTGCCTGTACGGCAACTTTTGTCTCTCAGGCTTCCTTTGCCCTGGTGAGTACTCGTCCATGTCACCCGCTTTGCTAGGGTTAGGGTTAGGGTTAGGGTTAGAGCAGTGATAAAGCACAGAGCCCCATGTGGAGTGTGGCTGCAAAGCACATGCCAAAAGACATGCGGGGCAACAGAGAGTCTGCCTGTACGGCAAGTTTTGTCTCTCAGGCTTCCTTTGCCCTGGTGAGTACTCGTCCACGTCACCCGCTTTGCTAGGTTGAGGGTTAGGAATAGGGTTAGGGTTAGAGCAGTGATAAAGCGCAGAGCCTCATGTGGAGTGCGGCTGGAAAACACATGCCAAAGGACATGCTGGGCAGCAGCGAGTCTGCCTGTATGGCAACTTTTGTCTCTCAGGCTACCTGTGCCCTGGTGAGTACTCGTCCACGTCACCCGCTTTGCTAGGGTTAGGGTTACGGTTAGGGTTAGGGTTAGAGCAGTGATAAAGCGCAGAGCCCCATGTGGAGTGGGGCTGCAAAGCAAATGCCAAAGGACATGCGGGGCAACAGAGAGTCTGCCTGTACGGCAAGTTTTGTCTCTCAGGCTTCCTTTGCCCTTTTGAGTACTCGTCCACGTCACCCACTTTGCTGGGTTAGGGTTAGGGTTAGGGTTAGGGTTAGAGCAGTGATAAAGCGCAGAGCCCCATGTGGATTGTGGCTGCAAAACACATGCCAAAGGACATGCGGGGTAACAGAGAGTCTGCCTGTACGGCAAGTTTTGTCTCTCAGGCTTCCTTTGCCCTGGTGAGGACTCGTCCACGTCACCCGCTTTGCTGGGTTAGGGTTAGGTTTAGGGTTAGGGTTAGGGTTAGAGCAGTGCTAAAGCGCAGAGCCCCATGTGGATTGTGGCTGGAAAACACATGCCAAAGGACATGCGGGGTAACAGAGAGTCTGCCTGTACGGCAAGTTTTGTCTCTCAGGCTTCCTTTGCCCTGGTGAGTACTCATCCACGTCACCCGCTTTGCTGGGTTAGGGTTAGGTTTAGGGTTAGGGTTAGAGCAGTGATAAAGCGCAGAGCCCCATGTGGAGTGGGGCTGCAAAGCACATGCCAAAGGACATGCGGGGCAACAGAGAGTCTGCCTGTATGGCAACTTTTGTCTCTCAGGCTTCCTGTGCCCTGGTGAGTACTCGTCCACGTCACCCGCTTTGCTAGGGTGTGGGTTAGGGTTAGGGTTATAGCAGTGATAACGCACAGAGCCCCATGTGGATTGTGGCTGGAAAACACATGCCAAAGGACATGCGGGGCAACAGAGAGTCTGCCTGTACGGCAACTTTTGTCTCTCAGGCTTCCTGTGCCCTGGTGAGTACTCGTCCACGTCACCCGCTTTGCTAGGGTGTGGGTTAGGGTTAGGGTTATAGCAGTGATAACGCACAGAGCCCCATGTGGATTGTGGCTGGAAAACACATGCCAAAGGACATGCGGGGCAACAGAGAGTCTGCCTGTACGGCAAGTTTTGTCTCTCAGGCTTCCTTTGCCCTGGTGAGTACTCGTCCATGTCACACGCTTTGCTAGGGTTAGGGTTAGGGTTAGGGTTAGGGTTAGGGTTAGAGCAGTGATAAAGCGCAGAGCCCCATGTGGAGTGGGGCTGCAAAGCAAATGCCAAAGGACATGCGGGGCAACAGAGAGTCTGCCTGTACGGCAAGTTTTGTCTCTCAGGCTTCCTTTGCCCTTTTGAGTACTCGTCCACGTCACCCGCTTTGCTGGGTTAGGGTTAGGGTTAGGTTTAGAGCAGTGATAAAGCGCAGAGCCCCATGTGGATTGTGGCTGGAAAACACATGCCAAAGGACATGCGGGGCAAGAGAGAGTCTGCCTATACGGCAACTTTTGTCTCTCAGGCTTCCTTTGCCCTGGTGAGTACTCGTCCATGTCACCCGCTTTGCTAGGGTGAGGATTAGGGTTAGGGTTAGGGTTAGAGTTAGAGAAGTGATAAAGCGCAGAGCCTCATGTTGATGGCGCTGGAAAACACATGCCAAAGGACATGCGGGGCAACAGAGAGAGTCTGCCTGTACGGCAACTTTTGTCTCTCAGGCTTCCTTTGCCCTGGTGAGTACTCGTCCACCTCACCCGCTTTGCTGGGTTAGGGTTAGGGTTAGAGCAGTGATAAAGCGCAGAGCCCCATGTGGAGTGGGGCTGCAAAGCAAATGCCAAAGGACATGCGGGGCAACAGAGAGTCTGCCTGTACGGCAACTTTTGTCTCTCAGGCTTCCTTTGCCCTGGTGAGTACTCGTCCACGTCACCCGCTTTGCTGGGTTAGGGTTAGGGTTAGGGTTAGGGTTAGAGCAGTGATAAAGCGCAGAGCCCCATGTGGAGTGGGGCTGCAAAGCACATGCCAAAGGACATGCGGGGCAACAGAGAGTCTGCCTGTACGGTAACTTTTGTCTCTCAGGCTTCCTTTGCCCTGGTGAGTACTCGTCGACGTCACCCGCTTTGCTAGGGTGAGGGTTACGAATAGGGTTAGGGTTATAGCAGTGATAACGCACAGAGCCCCATGTGGATTGTCGCTGGAAAACACATGCCAAAGGACATGCAGGGCAAGAGAGAGTCTGCCTGTACGGCAACTTTTGTCTCTCAGGCTTCCTTTGCCCTGGTGAGTACTCGTCCATGTCACCCGCTTTGCTAGGGTTAGGGTTAGGGTTAGGGTTAGGGTTAGAGCAGTGATAAAGCACAGAGCCCCATGTGGAGTGGGGCTGCAAAGCACATGCCAAAGGACATGCGGGGCAACAGAGAGTCTGCCTGTACGGCAACTTTTGTCTCTCAGGCTTCCTTTGCCCTGGTGAGTACTCGTCCACGTCACCCGCTTTGCTAGGGTGAGGGTTAGGAATAGGGTTAGGGTTAGAGCAGTGATAAAGCGCAGAGCCTCATGTGGAGTGCGGCTGGAAAATACATGCCAAAGGACATGCTGGGCAGCAGCGAGTCTGCCTGTATGGCAACTTTTGTCTCTCAGGCTTCCTGTGCCCTGGTGAGTACTCGTCCACGTCACCCGCTTTGCTAGGGTGTGGGTTAGGGTTAGGGTTATAGCAGTGATAACGCACAGAGCCCCATGTGGATTGTGGCTGGAAAACACATGCCAAAGGACATGCGGGGCAACAGAGGGTCTGCCTGTACGGCAACTTTTGTCTCTCAGGCTTCCTTTGCCCTGGTGAGTACTCGTCCACGTCACCCGCTTTGCTGGGTTAGGGTTAGGGTTAGGGTTAGAGCAGTGATAAAGCGCAGAGCCCCATGTGGAGTGGGGCTGCAAAGCACATGCCAAAGGACATGCGGGGCAACAGAGAGTCTGCCTGTACGGCAAGTTTTGTCTCTCAGGCTTCCTTTGCCCTGGTGAGTACTCGTCCACGTCACCCGCTTTGCTGGGTTAGGGTTAGGGTTAGGGTTAGGGTTAGAGCAGTGATAAAGCGCAGAGCCCCATGTGGAGTGGGGCTGCAAAGCACATGCCAAAGGACATGCGGGGCAACAGAGAGTCTGCCTGTACGGCAAGTTTTGTCTCTCAGGCTTCCTTTGCCCTGGTGAGTACTCGTCGACGTCACCCGCTTTGCTAGGGTGAGGGTTACGAATAGGGTTAGGGTTAGAGCAGTGATAACGCACAGAGCCCCATGTGGATTGTCGCTGGAAAACACATGCCAAAGGACATGCAGGGCAAGAGAGAGTCTGCCTGTACGGCAACTTTTGTCTCTCAGGCTTCCTTTGCCCTGGTGAGTACTCGTCCATGTCACCCGCTTTGCTAGGGTTAGGGTTAGGGTTAGAGCAGTGATAAAGCGCAGAGCCCCATGTGGAGTGGGGCTGCAAAGCAAATGCCAAAGGACATGCGGGGCAACAGAGAGTCTGCCTGTACGGCAACTTTTGTCTCTCAGGCTTCCTTTGCCCTCGTGAGTACTCGTCCACGTCACCCGCTTTGCTGGGTTAGGGTTAGGGTTAGGGTTAGGGTTAGAGCAGTGATAAAGCGCAGAGCCCCATGTGGAGTGGGGCTGCAAAGCAAATGCCAAAGGACATGCGGGGCAACAGAGAGTCTGCCTGTACGGCAACTTTTGTCTCTCAGGCTTCCTTTGCCCTGGTGAGTACTCGTCCACGTCACCCGCTTTGCTAGGGTGAGGGTTACGAATAGGGTTAGGGTTAGAGCAGTGATAACGCACAGAGCCCCATGTGGATTGTGGCTGGAAAACACATGCCAAAGGACATGCGGGGCAACAGAGAGTCTGCCTGTACGGCAACTTTTGTCTCTCAGGCTTCCTTTGCCCTGGTGAGTACTCGTCCATGTCACCCGCTTTGCTAGGGTTAGGGTTAGGGTTAGGGTTAGAGCAGTGATAAAGCACAGAGCCCCATGTGGAGTGGGGCTGCAAAGCACATGCCAAAGGACATGCGGGGCAACAGAGAGTCTGCCTGTACGGCAACTTTTGTCTCTCAGGCTTCCTTTGCCCTGGTGAGTACTCGTCCACGTCACCCGCTTTGCTAGGTTGAGGGTTAGGAATAGGGTTAGGGTTAGAGCAGTGATAAAGCGCAGAGCCTCATGTGGAGTGCGGCTGGAAAACACATGCCAAAGGACATGCTGGGCAGCAGCGAGTCTGCCTGTATGGCAACTTTTGTCTCTCAGGCTACCTGTGCCCTGGTGAGTACTCGTCCACGTCACCCGCTTTGCTAGGGTTAGGGTTAGGGTTAGGGTTAGGGTTAGAGCAGTGATAAAGCGCAGAGCCCCATGTGGAGTGGGGCTGCAAAGCAAATGCCAAAGGACATGCGGGGCAACAGAGAGTCTGCCTGTACGGCAAGTTTTGTCTCTCAGGCTTCCTTTGCCCTTTTGAGTACTCGTCCACGTCACCCACTTTGCTGGGTTAGGGTTAGGGTTAGGGTTAGGGTTAGAGCAGTGATAAAGCGCAGAGCCCCATGTGGATTGTGGCTGGAAAACACATGCCAAAGGACATGCGGGGTAACAGAGAGTCTGCCTGTACGGCAACTTTTGTCTCTCAGGCTTCCTTTGCCCTGGTGAGTACTCGTCCATGTCACCCGCTTTGCTAGGGTTAGGGTTAGGGTTAGAGCAGTGATAAAGCGCAGAGCCCCATGTGGAGTGTGGCTGCAAAGCACATGCCAAAGGACATGCGGGGCAACAGAGAGTCTGCCTGTACGGCAAGTTTTGTCTCTCAGGCTTCCTTTGCCCTGCTGAGGACTCGTCCACGTCACCCGCTTTGCTGGGTTAGCGTTAGGGTTAGGGTTAGGGTTAGGGTTAGAGCAGTGCTAAAGCGCAGAGCCCCATGTGGATTGTGGCTGGAAAACACATGCCAAAGGACATGCGGGGTAACAGAGAGTCTGCCTGTACGGCAAGTTTTGTCTCTCAGGCTTCCTTTGCCCTGGTGAGTACTCATCCACGTCACCCGCTTTGCTGGGTTAGGGTTAGGTTTAGGGTTAGGGTTAGAGCAGTGATAAAGCGCAGAGCCCCATGTGGAGTGGGGCTGCAAAGCACATGCCAAAGGACATGCGGGGCAACAGAGAGTCTGCCTGTACGGCAAGTTTTGTCTCTCAGGCTTCCTTTGCCCTGCTGAGGACTCGTCCACGTCACCCGCTTTGCTAGGGTTAGGGTTAGGGTTAGGGTTAGGGTTAGAACAGTGATAAAGCGCAGAGCCGCATGTGGATTGTGGCTGGAAAACACATGCCAAAGGACATGCGGGGTAACAGAGAGTCTGCCTGTACGGCAAGTTTTGTCTCTCAGGCTTCCTTTGCCCTGGTGAGTACTCGTCCACGTCACCCGCTTTGCTGGGTTAGGGTTAGGTTTAGGGTTAGGGTTAGAGCAGTGATAAAGCGCAGAGCCCCATGTGGAGTGGGGCTGCAAAGCACATGCCAAAGGACATGCGGGGCAACAGAGAGTCTGCCTGTACGGCAAGTTTTGTCTCTCAGGCTTCCTTTGCCCTGGTGAGTACTCGTCCACGTCACCCGCTTTGCTAGGGTGAGGGTTAGGAATAGGGTTAGGGTTAGAGCAGTGATAAAGCGCAGAGCCTCATGTGGAGTGCGGCTGGAAAACACATGCCAAAGGACATGTTGGGCAGCAGCGAGTCTGCCTGTATGGCAACTTTTGTCTCTCAGGCTTCCTTTGCCCTGGTGAGTACTCGTCCACGTCACCCGCTTTGCTAGGGTGAGGGTTAGGGTTAGGGTTAGGGTTAGAGTTAGAGAAGTGATAAAGCGCAGAGCCTCATGTTGATGGCGCTGGAAAACACATGCCAAAGGACATGCGGGGCAACAGAGAGTCTGCCTGTACGGCAACTTTTGTCTCTCAGGCTTCCTTTGCCCTGGTGAGTACTCGTCCATGTCACCCGCTTTGCTAGGGTTAGGGTTAGGGTTAGGGTTAGGGTTAGAGCAGTGATAAAGCGCAGAGCCCCATGTGGAGTGGGGCTGCAAAGCACATGCCAAAGGACATGCGGGGCAACAGAGAGTCTGCCTGTACGGCAAGTTTTGTCTCTCAGGCTTCCTTTGCCCTGGTGAGTACTCGTCCACGTCACCCGCTTTGCTAGGGTGAGGGTTAGGAATAGGGTTAGGGTTAGAGCAGTGATAAAGCGCAGAGCCTCATGTGGAGTGTGGCTGGAAAACACATGCCAAAGGACATGCTGGGCAGCAGCGAGTCTGCCTGTATGGCAACTTTTGTCTCTCAGGCTTCCTGTGCCCTGGTGAGTACTCGTCCACGTCACCCGCTTTGCTAGGGTGTGGGTTAGGGTTAGGGTTATAGCAGTGATAACGCACAGAGCCCCATGTGGATTGTGGCTGGAAAACACATGCCAAAGGACATGCGGGGCAACAGAGAGTCTGCCTGTACGGCAAGTTTTGTCTCTCAGGCTTCCTTTGCCCTGGTGAGTACTCGTCCATGTCACCCGCTTTGCTAGGGTTAGGGTTAGGGTTAGGGTTAGGGTTAGAGCAGTGATAAAGCGCAGAGCCCCATGTGGAGTGGGGCTGCAAAGCAAATGCCAAAGGACATGCGGGGCAACAGAGAGTCTGCCTGTACGGCAACTTTTGTCCCTCAGGCTTCCTTTGCCCTGGTGAGTACTCGTCCACGTCACCCGCTTTGCTGGGTTAGGGTTAGGGTTAGGGTTAGGGTTAGAGCAGTGATAAAGCGCAGAGCCCCATGTGGAGTGGGGCTGCAAAGCACATGCCAAAGGACATGCGGGGCAACAGAGAGTCTGCCTGTACGGTAACTTTTGTCTCTCAGGCTTCCTTTGCCCTGGTGAGTACTCGTCGACGTCACCCGCTTTGCTAGGGTGAGGGTTACGAATAGGGTTAGGGTTATAGCAGTGATAACGCACAGAGCCCCATGTGGATTGTCGCTGGAAAACACATGCCAAAGGACATGCAGGGCAAGAGAGAGTCTGCCTGTACGGCAACTTTTGTCTCTCAGGCTTCCTTTGCCCTGGTGAGTACTCGTCCATGTCACCCGCTTTGCTAGGGTTAGGGTTAGGGTTAGGGTTAGGGTTAGAGCAGTGATAAAGCACAGAGCGCCATGTGGAGTGGGGCTGCAAAGCACATGCCAAAGGACATGCGGGGCAACAGAGAGTCTGCCTGTACGGCAACTTTTGTCTCTCAGGCTTCCTTTGCCCTGGTGAGTACTCGTCCACGTCACCCGCTTTGCTAGGGTGAGGGTTAGGAATAGGGTTAGGGTTAGAGCAGTGATAAAGCGCAGAGCCTCAAGTGGAGTGCGGCTGGAAAATACATGCCAAAGGACATGCTGGGCAGCAGCGAGTCTGCCTGTATGGCAACTTTTGTCTCTCAGGCTTCCTGTGCCCTGGTGAGTACTCGTCCACGTCACCCGCTTTGCTAGGGTGTGGGTTAGGGTTAGGGTTATAGCAGTGATAACGCACAGAGCCCCATGTGGATTGTGGCTGGAAAACACATGCCAAAGGACATGCGGGGCAACAGAGGGTCTGCCTGTACGGCAACTTTTGTCTCTCAGGCTTCCTTTGCCCTGGTGAGTACTCGTCCACGTCACCCGCTTTGCTGGGTTAGGGTTAGGGTTAGGGTTAGAGCAGTGATAAAGCGCAGAGCCCCATGTGGAGTGGGGCTGCAAAGCAAATGCCAAAGGACATGCGGGGCAACAGAGAGTCTGCCTGTACGGCAAGTTTTGTCTCTCAGGCTTCCTTTGCCCTGGTGAGTACTCGTCCACGTCACCCGCTTTGCTGGGTTAGGGTTAGGGTTAGGGTTAGGGTTAGAGCAGTGATAAAGCGCAGAGCCCCATGTGGAGTGGGGCTGGAAAACACATGCCAAAGGACATGCGGGGCAACAGAGAGTCTGCCTGTACGGCAAGTTTTGTCTCTCAGGCTTCCTTTGCCCTTTTGAGTACTCGTCCACGTCACCCGCTTTGCTGGGTTAGGGTTAGGGTTAGGTTTAGAGCAGTGATAAAGCGCAGAGCCCCATGTGGATTGTGGCTGGAAAACACATGCCAAAGGACATGCGGGGCAAGAGAGAGTCTGCCTATACGGCAACTTTTGTCTCTCAGGCTTCCTTTGCCCTGGTGAGTACTCGTCCATGTCACCCGCTTTGCTAGGGTGAGGATTAGGGTTAGGGTTAGGGTTAGAGTTAGAGAAGTGATAAAACGCAGAGCCTCATGTTGATGGCGCTGGAAAACACATGCCAAAGGACATGCGGGGCAACAGAGAGAGTCTGCCTGTACGGCAACTTTTGTCTCTCAGGCTTCCTTTGCCCTGGTGAGTACTCGTCCACCTCACCCGCTTTGCTGGGTTAGGGTTAGGGTTAGAGCAGTGATAAAGCGCAGAGCCCCATGTGGAGTGGGGCTGCAAAGCAAATGCCAAAGGACATGCGGGGCAACAGAGAGTCTGCCTGTACGGCAACTTTTGTCCCTCAGGCTTCCTTTGCCCTGGTGAGTACTCGTCCACGTCACCCGCTTTGCTGGGTTAGGGTTAGGGTTAGGGTTAGGGTTAGAGCAGTGATAAAGCGCAGAGCCCCATGTGGAGTGGGGCTGCAAAGCACATGCCAAAGGACATGCGGGGCAACAGAGAGTCTGCCTGTACGGTAACTTTTGTCTCTCAGGCTTCCTTTGCCCTGGTGAGTACTCGTCGACGTCACCCGCTTTGCTAGGGTGAGGGTTACGAATAGGGTTAGGGTTATAGCAGTGATAACGCACAGAGCCCCATGTGGATTGTCGCTGGAAAACACATGCCAAAGGACATGCAGGGCAAGAGAGAGTCTGCCTGTACGGCAACTTTTGTCTCTCAGGCTTCCTTTGCCCTGGTGAGTACTCGTCCATGTCACCCGCTTTGCTAGGGTTAGGGTTAGGGTTAGGGTTAGGGTTAGAGCAGTGATAAAGCACAGAGCGCCATGTGGAGTGGGGCTGCAAAGCACATGCCAAAGGACATGCGGGGCAACAGAGAGTCTGCCTGTACGGCAACTTTTGTCTCTCAGGCTTCCTTTGCCCTGGTGAGTACTCGTCCACGTCACCCGCTTTGCTAGGGTGAGGGTTAGGAATAGGGTTAGGGTTAGAGCAGTGATAAAGCGCAGAGCCTCAAGTGGAGTGCGGCTGGAAAACACATGCCAAAGGACATGCTGGGCAGCAGCGAGTCTGCCTGTATGGCAACTTTTGTCTCTCAGGCTACCTGTGCCCTGGTGAGTACTCGTCCACGTCACCCGCTTTGCTAGGGTTAGGGTTAGGGTTAGGGTTAGAGCAGTGATAAAGCACAGAGCCCCATGTGGAGTGGGGCTGCAAAGCACATGCCAAAGGACATGCGGGGCAACAGAGAGTCTGCCTGTACGGCAACTTTTGTCTCTCAGGCTTCCTTTGCCCTGGTGAGTACTCGTCCACGTCACCCGCTTTGCTAGGTTGAGGGTTAGGAATAGGGTTAGGGTTAGAGCAGTGATAAAGCGCAGAGCCTCATGTGGAGTGCGGCTGGAAAACACATGCCAAAGGACATGCTGGGCAGCAGCGAGTCTGCCTGTATGGCAACTTTTGTCTCTCAGGCTACCTGTGCCCTGGTGAGTACTCGTCCACGTCACCCGCTTTGCTAGGGTTAGGGTTAGGGTTAGGGTTAGGGTTAGAGCAGTGATAAAGCGCAGAGCCCCATGTGGAGTGGGGCTGCAAAGCAAATGCCAAAGGACATGCGGGGCAACAGAGAGTCTGCCTGTACGGCAAGTTTTGTCTCTCAGGCTTCCTTTGCCCTTTTGAGTACTCGTCCACGTCACCCACTTTGCTGGGTTAGGGTTAGGGTTAGGGTTAGGGTTAGAGCAGTGATAAAGCGCAGAGCCCCATGTGGATTGTGGCTGGAAAACACATGCCAAAGGACATGCGGGGTAACAGAGAGTCTGCCTGTACGGCAACTTTTGTCTCTCAGGCTTCCTTTGCCCTGGTGAGTACTCGTCCATGTCACCCGCTTTGCTAGGGTTAGGGTTAGGGTTAGAGCAGTGATAAAGCGCAGAGCCCCATGTGGAGTGTGGCTGCAAAGCACATGCCAAAGGACATGCGGGGCAACAGAGAGTCTGCCTGTACGGCAAGTTTTGTCTCTCAGGCTTCCTTTGCCCTGCTGAGGACTCGTCCACGTCACCCGCTTTGCTGGGTTAGCGTTAGGGTTAGGGTTAGGGTTAGGGTTAGAGCAGTGCTAAAGCGCAGAGCCCCATGTGGATTGTGGCTGGAAAACACATGCCAAAGGACATGCGGGGTAACAGAGAGTCTGCCTGTACGGCAAGTTTTGTCTCTCAGGCTTCCTTTGCCCTGGTGAGTACTCATCCACGTCACCCGCTTTGCTGGGTTAGGGTTAGGTTTAGGGTTAGGGTTAGAGCAGTGATAAAGCGCAGAGCCCCATGTGGAGTGGGGCTGCAAAGCACATGCCAAAGGACATGCGGGGCAACAGAGAGTCTGCCTGTACGGCAAGTTTTGTCTCTCAGGCTTCCTTTGCCCTGCTGAGGACTCGTCCACGTCACCCGCTTTGCTAGGGTTAGGGTTAGGGTTAGGGTTAGGGTTAGAACAGTGATAAAGCGCAGAGCCGCATGTGGATTGTGGCTGGAAAACACATGCCAAAGGACATGCGGGGTAACAGAGAGTCTGCCTGTACGGCAAGTTTTGTCTCTCAGGCTTCCTTTGCCCTGGTGAGTACTCGTCCACGTCACCCGCTTTGCTGGGTTAGGGTTAGGTTTAGGGTTAGGGTTAGAGCAGTGATAAAGCGCAGAGCCCCATGTGGAGTGGGGCTGCAAAGCACATGCCAAAGGACATGCGGGGCAACAGAGAGTCTGCCTGTACGGCAAGTTTTGTCTCTCAGGCTTCCTTTGCCCTGGTGAGTACTCGTCCACGTCACCCGCTTTGCTAGGGTGAGGGTTAGGAATAGGGTTAGGGTTAGAGCAGTGATAAAGCGCAGAGCCTCATGTGGAGTGCGGCTGGAAAACACATGCCAAAGGACATGTTGGGCAGCAGCGAGTCTGCCTGTATGGCAACTTTTGTCTCTCAGGCTTCCTTTGCCCTGGTGAGTACTCGTCCACGTCACCCGCTTTGCTAGGGTGAGGGTTAGGGTTAGGGTTAGGGTTAGAGTTAGAGAAGTGATAAAGCGCAGAGCCTCATGTTGATGGCGCTGGAAAACACATGCCAAAGGACATGCGGGGCAACAGAGAGTCTGCCTGTACGGCAACTTTTGTCTCTCAGGCTTCCTTTGCCCTGGTGAGTACTCGTCCATGTCACCCGCTTTGCTAGGGTTAGGGTTAGGGTTAGGGTTAGGGTTAGAGCAGTGATAAAGCGCAGAGCCCCATGTGGAGTGGGGCTGCAAAGCACATGCCAAAGGACATGCGGGGCAACAGAGAGTCTGCCTGTACGGCAAGTTTTGTCTCTCAGGCTTCCTTTGCCCTGGTGAGTACTCGTCCACGTCACCCGCTTTGCTAGGGTGAGGGTTAGGAATAGGGTTAGGGTTAGAGCAGTGATAAAGCGCAGAGCCTCATGTGGAGTGTGGCTGGAAAACACATGCCAAAGGACATGCTGGGCAGCAGCGAGTCTGCCTGTATGGCAACTTTTGTCTCTCAGGCTTCCTGTGCCCTGGTGAGTACTCGTCCACGTCACCCGCTTTGCTAGGGTGTGGGTTAGGGTTAGGGTTATAGCAGTGATAACGCACAGAGCCCCATGTGGATTGTGGCTGGAAAACACATGCCAAAGGACATGCGGGGCAACAGAGAGTCTGCCTGTACGGCAAGTTTTGTCTCTCAGGCTTCCTTTGCCCTGGTGAGTACTCGTCCATGTCACCCGCTTTGCTAGGGTTAGGGTTAGGGTTAGGGTTAGGGTTAGAGCAGTGATAAAGCGCAGAGCCCCATGTGGAGTGGGGCTGCAAAGCAAATGCCAAAGGACATGCGGGGCAACAGAGAGTCTGCCTGTACGGCAACTTTTGTCCCTCAGGCTTCCTTTGCCCTGGTGAGTACTCGTCCACGTCACCCGCTTTGCTGGGTTAGGGTTAGGGTTAGGGTTAGGGTTAGAGCAGTGATAAAGCGCAGAGCCCCATGTGGAGTGGGGCTGCAAAGCACATGCCAAAGGACATGCGGGGCAACAGAGAGTCTGCCTGTACGGTAACTTTTGTCTCTCAGGCTTCCTTTGCCCTGGTGAGTACTCGTCGACGTCACCCGCTTTGCTAGGGTGAGGGTTACGAATAGGGTTAGGGTTATAGCAGTGATAACGCACAGAGCCCCATGTGGATTGTCGCTGGAAAACACATGCCAAAGGACATGCAGGGCAAGAGAGAGTCTGCCTGTACGGCAACTTTTGTCTCTCAGGCTTCCTTTGCCCTGGTGAGTACTCGTCCATGTCACCCGCTTTGCTAGGGTTAGGGTTAGGGTTAGGGTTAGGGTTAGAGCAGTGATAAAGCACAGAGCGCCATGTGGAGTGGGGCTGCAAAGCACATGCCAAAGGACATGCGGGGCAACAGAGAGTCTGCCTGTACGGCAACTTTTGTCTCTCAGGCTTCCTTTGCCCTGGTGAGTACTCGTCCACGTCACCCGCTTTGCTAGGGTGAGGGTTAGGAATAGGGTTAGGGTTAGAGCAGTGATAAAGCGCAGAGCCTCAAGTGGAGTGCGGCTGGAAAATACATGCCAAAGGACATGCTGGGCAGCAGCGAGTCTGCCTGTATGGCAACTTTTGTCTCTCAGGCTTCCTGTGCCCTGGTGAGTACTCGTCCACGTCACCCGCTTTGCTAGGGTGTGGGTTAGGGTTAGGGTTATAGCAGTGATAACGCACAGAGCCCCATGTGGATTGTGGCTGGAAAACACATGCCAAAGGGACATGCGGGGCAACAGAGGGTCTGCCTGTACGGCAACTTTTGTCTCTCAGGCTTCCTTTGCCCTGGTGAGTACTCGTCCACGTCACCCGCTTTGCTGGGTTAGGGTTAGGGTTAGGGTTAGAGCAGTGATAAAGCGCAGAGCCCCATGTGGAGTGGGGCTGCAAAGCAAATGCCAAAGGACATGCGGGGCAACAGAGAGTCTGCCTGTACGGCAAGTTTTGTCTCTCAGGCTTCCTTTGCCCTGGTGAGTACTCGTCCACGTCACCCGCTTTGCTGGGTTAGGGTTAGGGTTAGGGTTAGGGTTAGAGCAGTGATAAAGCGCAGAGCCCATGTGGAGTGGGGCTGGAAAACACATGCCAAAGGACATGCGGGGCAACAGAGAGTCTGCCTGTACGGCAAGTTTTGTCTCTCAGGCTTCCTTTGCCCTTTTGAGTACTCGTCCACGTCACCCGCTTTGCTGGGTTAGGGTTAGGGTTAGGTTTAGAGCAGTGATAAAGCGCAGAGCCCCATGTGGATTGTGGCTGGAAAACACATGCCAAAGGACATGCGGGGCAAGAGAGAGTCTGCCTATACGGCAACTTTTGTCTCTCAGGCTTCCTTTGCCCTGGTGAGTACTCGTCCATGTCACCCGCTTTGCTAGGGTGAGGATTAGGGTTAGGGTTAGGGTTAGAGTTAGAGAAGTGATAAAACGCAGAGCCTCATGTTGATGGCGCTGGAAAACACATGCCAAAGGACATGCGGGGCAACAGAGAGAGTCTGCCTGTACGGCAACTTTTGTCTCTCAGGCTTCCTTTGCCCTGGTGAGTACTCGTCCACCTCACCCGCTTTGCTGGGTTAGGGTTAGGGTTAGAGCAGTGATAAAGCGCAGAGCCCCATGTGGAGTGGGGCTGCAAAGCAAATGCCAAAGGACATGCGGGGCAACAGAGAGTCTGCCTGTACGGCAACTTTTGTCCCTCAGGCTTCCTTTGCCCTGGTGAGTACTCGTCCACGTCACCCGCTTTGCTGGGTTAGGGTTAGGGTTAGGGTTAGGGTTAGAGCAGTGATAAAGCGCAGAGCCCCATGTGGAGTGGGGCTGCAAAGCACATGCCAAAGGACATGCGGGGCAACAGAGAGTCTGCCTGTACGGTAACTTTTGTCTCTCAGGCTTCCTTTGCCCTGGTGAGTACTCGTCGACGTCACCCGCTTTGCTAGGGTGAGGGTTACGAATAGGGTTAGGGTTATAGCAGTGATAACGCACAGAGCCCCATGTGGATTGTCGCTGGAAAACACATGCCAAAGGACATGCAGGGCAAGAGAGAGTCTGCCTGTACGGCAACTTTTGTCTCTCAGGCTTCCTTTGCCCTGGTGAGTACTCGTCCATGTCACCCGCTTTGCTAGGGTTAGGGTTAGGGTTAGGGTTAGGGTTAGAGCAGTGATAAAGCACAGAGCGCCATGTGGAGTGGGGCTGCAAAGCACATGCCAAAGGACATGCGGGGCAACAGAGAGTCTGCCTGTACGGCAACTTTTGTCTCTCAGGCTTCCTTTGCCCTGGTGAGTACTCGTCCACGTCACCCGCTTTGCTAGGGTGAGGGTTAGGAATAGGGTTAGGGTTAGAGCAGTGATAAAGCGCAGAGCCTCAAGTGGAGTGCGGCTGGAAAATACATGCCAAAGGACATGCTGGGCAGCAGCGAGTCTGCCTGTATGGCAACTTTTGTCTCTCAGGCTTCCTGTGCCCTGGTGAGTACTCGTCCACGTCACCCGCTTTGCTAGGGTGTGGGTTAGGGTTAGGGTTATAGCAGTGATAACGCACAGAGCCCCATGTGGATTGTGGCTGGAAAACACATGCCAAAGGACATGCGGGGCAACAGAGGGTCTGCCTGTACGGCAACTTTTGTCTCTCAGGCTTCCTTTGCCCTGGTGAGTACTCGTCCACGTCACCCGCTTTGCTGGGTTAGGGTTAGGGTTAGGGTTAGAGCAGTGATAAAGCGCAGAGCCCCATGTGGAGTGGGGCTGCAAAGCAAATGCCAAAGGACATGCGGGGCAACAGAGAGTCTGCCTGTACGGCAAGTTTTGTCTCTCAGGCTTCCTTTGCCCTGGTGAGTACTCGTCCACGTCACCCGCTTTGCTGGGTTAGGGTTAGGGTTAGGGTTAGGGTTAGAGCAGTGATAAAGCGCAGAGCCCCATGTGGAGTGGGGCTGGAAAACACATGCCAAAGGACATGCGGGGCAACAGAGAGTCTGCCTGTACGGCAAGTTTTGTCTCTCAGGCTTCCTTTGCCCTTTTGAGTACTCGTCCACGTCACCCGCTTTGCTGGGTTAGGGTTAGGGTTAGGTTTAGAGCAGTGATAAAGCGCAGAGCCCCATGTGGATTGTGGCTGGAAAACACATGCCAAAGGACATGCGGGGCAAGAGAGAGTCTGCCTATACGGCAACTTTTGTCTCTCAGGCTTCCTTTGCCCTGGTGAGTACTCGTCCATGTCACCCGCTTTGCTAGGGTGAGGATTAGGGTTAGGGTTAGGGTTAGAGTTAGAGAAGTGATAAAACGCAGAGCCTCATGTTGATGGCGCTGGAAAACACATGCCAAAGGACATGCGGGGCAACAGAGAGAGTCTGCCTGTACGGCAACTTTTGTCTCTCAGGCTTCCTTTGCCCTGGTGAGTACTCGTCCACCTCACCCGCTTTGCTGGGTTAGGGTTAGGGTTAGAGCAGTGATAAAGCGCAGAGCCCCATGTGGAGTGGGGCTGCAAAGCAAATGCCAAAGGACATGCGGGGCAACAGAGAGTCTGCCTGTACGGCAACTTTTGTCCCTCAGGCTTCCTTTGCCCTGGTGAGTACTCGTCCACGTCACCCGCTTTGCTGGGTTAGGGTTAGGGTTAGGGTTAGGGTTAGAGCAGTGATAAAGCGCAGAGCCCCATGTGGAGTGGGGCTGCAAAGCACATGCCAAAGGACATGCGGGGCAACAGAGAGTCTGCCTGTACGGTAACTTTTGTCTCTCAGGCTTCCTTTGCCCTGGTGAGTACTCGTCGACGTCACCCGCTTTGCTAGGGTGAGGGTTACGAATAGGGTTAGGGTTATAGCAGTGATAACGCACAGAGCCCCATGTGGATTGTCGCTGGAAAACACATGCCAAAGGACATGCAGGGCAAGAGAGAGTCTGCCTGTACGGCAACTTTTGTCTCTCAGGCTTCCTTTGCCCTGGTGAGTACTCGTCCATGTCACCCGCTTTGCTAGGGTTAGGGTTAGGGTTAGGGTTAGGGTTAGAGCAGTGATAAAGCACAGAGCGCCATGTGGAGTGGGGCTGCAAAGCACATGCCAAAGGACATGCGGGGCAACAGAGAGTCTGCCTGTACGGCAACTTTTGTCTCTCAGGCTTCCTTTGCCCTGGTGAGTACTCGTCCACGTCACCCGCTTTGCTAGGGTGAGGGTTAGGAATAGGGTTAGGGTTAGAGCAGTGATAAAGCGCAGAGCCTCAAGTGGAGTGCGGCTGGAAAATACATGCCAAAGGACATGCTGGGCAGCAGCGAGTCTGCCTGTATGGCAACTTTTGTCTCTCAGGCTTCCTGTGCCCTGGTGAGTACTCGTCCACGTCACCCGCTTTGCTAGGGTGTGGGTTAGGGTTAGGGTTATAGCAGTGATAACGCACAGAGCCCCATGTGGATTGTGGCTGGAAAACACATGCCAAAGGACATGCGGGGCAACAGAGGGTCTGCCTGTACGGCAACTTTTGTCTCTCAGGCTTCCTTTGCCCTGGTGAGTACTCGTCCACGTCACCCGCTTTGCTGGGTTAGGGTTAGGGTTAGGGTTAGAGCAGTGATAAAGCGCAGAGCCCCATGTGGAGTGGGGCTGCAAAGCAAATGCCAAAGGACATGCGGGGCAACAGAGAGTCTGCCTGTACGGCAAGTTTTGTCTCTCAGGCTTCCTTTGCCCTGGTGAGTACTCGTCCACGTCACCCGCTTTGCTGGGTTAGGGTTAGGGTTAGGGTTAGGGTTAGAGCAGTGATAAAGCGCAGAGCCCCATGTGGAGTGGGGCTGCAAAGCACATGCCAAAGGACATGCGGGGCAACAGAGAGTCTGCCTGTACGGCAACTTTTGTCTCTCAGGCTTCCTTTGCCCTGGTGAGTACTCGTCGACGTCACCCGCTTTGCTAGGGTGAGGGTTACGAATAGGGTTAGGGTTATAGCAGTGATAACGCACAGAGCCCCATGTGGATTGTCGCTGGAAAACACATGCCAAAGGACATGCAGGGCAAGAGAGAGTCTGCCTGTACGGCAACTTTTGTCTCTCAGGCTTCCTTTGCCCTGGTGAGTACTCGTCCATGTCACCCGCTTTGCTAGGGTTAGGGTTAGGAATAGGGTTAGGGTTAGAGCAGTGATAAAGCACAGAGCCCCATGTGGAGTGCGGCTGGAAAATACATGCCAAAGGACATGCTGGGCAGCAGCGAGTCTGCCTGTATGGCAACTTTTGTCTCTCAGGCTTCCTTTGCCCTGGTGAGTACTCGTCCACGTCACCCGCTTTGCTAGGGTGTGGGTTAGGGTTAGGGTTATAGCAGTGATAACGCACAGAGCCCCATGTGGATTGTGGCTGGAAAACACATGCCAAAGGACATGCGGGGCAACAGAGGGTCTGCCTGTACGGCAACTTTTGTCTCTCAGGCTTCCTTTGCCCTGGTGAGTACTCGTCCATGTCACCCGCTTTGCTAGGGTTAGGGTTAGGGTTAGGGTTAGAGCAGTGATAAAGCGCAGAGCCCCATGTGGAGTGGGGCTGCAAAGCAAATGCCAAAGGACATGCGGGGCAACAGAGAGTCTGCCTGTACGGCAACTTTTGTCTCTCAGGCTTCCTTTGCCCTGGTGAGTACTCGTCCACGTCACCCGCTTTGCTAGGGTGAGGGTTACGAATAGGGTTAGGGTTATAGCAGTGATAACGCACAGAGCCCCATGTGGATTGTCGCTGGAAAACACATGCCAAAGGACATGCAGGGCAAGAGAGAGTCTGCCTGTACGGCAACTTTTGTCTCTCAGGCTTCCTTTGCCCTGGTGAGTACTCGTCCATGTCACCCGCTTTGCTAGGGTTAGGGTTAGGGTTAGGGTTAGGGTTAGAGCAGTGATAAAGCACAGAGCCCCATGTGGAGTGGGGCTGCAAAGCAAATGCCAAAGGACATGCGGGGCAACAGAGAGTCTGCCTGTACGGCAACTTTTGTCTCTCAGGCTTCCTTTGCCCTGGTGAGTACTCGTCCACGTCACCCGCTTTGCTGGGTTAGGGTTAGGGTTAGGGTAGGGTTAGAGCAGTGATAAAGCGCAGAGCCCCATGTGGAGTGGGGCTGCAAAGCACATGCCAAAGGACATGCGGGGCAACAGAGAGTCTGCCTGTACGGTAACTTTTGTCTCTCAGGCTTCCTTTGCCCTGGTGAGTACTCGTCGACGTCACCCGCTTTGCTAGGGTGAGGGTTACGAATAGGGTTAGGGTTATAGCAGTGATAACGCACAGAGCCCCATGTGGATTGTGGCTGGAAAACACATGCCAAAGGACATGCGGGGCAACAGAGGGTCTGCCTGTACGGCAACTTTTGTCTCTCAGGCTTCCTTTGCCCTGGTGAGTACTCGTCCATGTCACCCGCTTTGCTAGGGTTAGGGTTAGGGTTAGGGTTAGAGCAGTGATAAAGCGCAGAGCCCCATGTGGAGTGGGGCTGCAAAGCACATGCCAAAGGACATGCGGGGCAACAGAGAGTCTGCCTGTACGGCAACTTTTGTCTCTCAGGCTTCCTTTGCCCTGGTGAGTACTCGTCCACGTCACCCGCTTTGCTAGGGTGAGGGTTACGAATAGGGTTAGGGTTATAGCAGTGATAACGCACAGAGCCCCATGTGGATTGTCGCTGGAAAACACATGCCAAAGGACATGCAGGGCAAGAGAGAGTCTGCCTGTACGGCAACTTTTGTCTCTCAGGCTTCCTTTGCCCTGGTGAGTACTCGTCCATGTCACCCGCTTTGCTAGGGTTAGGGTTAGGGTTAGGGTTAGGGTTAGAGCAGTGATAAAGCACAGAGCCCCATGTGGAGTGGGGCTGCAAAGCACATGCCAAAGGACATGCAGGGCAACAGAGAGTCTGCCTGTACGGCAACTTTTGTCTCTCAGGCTACCTGTGCCCTGGTGAGTACTCGTCCACGTCACCCGCTTTGCTAGGGTGAGGGTTAGGAATAGGGTTAGGGTTAGAGCAGTGATAAAGCGCAGAGCCTCATGTGGAGTGCGGCTGGAAAACACATGCCAAAGAACATGCTGGGCAGCAGCGAGTCTGCCTGTATGGCAACTTTTGTCTCTCAGGCTTGCTTTGCCCTTTTGAGTACTCGTCCACGTCACCCGCTTTGCTGGGTTAGGGTTAGGGTTAGGTTTAGAGCAGTGATAAAGCGCAGAGCCCCATGTGGATTGTGGCTGGAAAACACATGCCAAAGGACATGCGGGGCAAGAGAGAGTCTGCCTATACGGCAACTTTTGTCTCTCAGGCTTCCTTTGCCCTGGTGAGTACTCGTCCATGTCACCCGCTTTGCTAGGGTGAGGATTAGGGTTAGGGTTAGGGTTAGAGTTAGAGAAGTGATAAAGCGCAGAGCCTCATGTTGATGGCGCTGGAAAACACATGCCAAAGGACATGCGGGGCAACAGAGAGAGTCTGCCTGTACGGCAACTTTTGTCTCTCAGGCTTCCTTTGCCCTGGTGAGTACTCGTCCACCTCACCCGCTTTGCTGGGTTAGGGTTAGGGTTAGAGCAGTGATAAAGCGCAGAGCCCCATGTGGAGTGGGGCTGCAAAGCAAATGCCAAAGGACATGCGGGGCAACAGAGAGTCTGCCTGTACGGCAACTTTTGTCTCTCAGGCTTCCTTTGCCCTGATGAGTACTCGTCCACGTCACCCGCTTTGCTGGGTTAGGGTTAGGGTTAGGGTTAGGGTTAGAGCAGTGATAAAGCGCAGAGCCCCATGTGGAGTGGGGCTGCAAAGCACATGCCAAAGGACATGCGGGGCAACAGAGAGTCTGCCTGTACGGTAACTTTTGTCTCTCAGGCTTCCTTTGCCCTGGTGAGTACTCGTCGACGTCACCCGCTTTGCTAGGGTGAGGGTTACGAATAGGGTTAGGGTTATAGCAGTGATAACGCACAGAGCCCCATGTGGATTGTCGCTGGAAAACACATGCCAAAGGACATGCAGGGCAAGAGAGAGTCTGCCTGTACGGCAACTTTTGTCTCTCAGGCTTCCTTTGCCCTGGTGAGTACTCGTCCATGTCACCCGCTTTGCTAGGGTTAGGGTTAGGGTTAGGGTTAGGGTTAGAGCAGTGATAAAGCACAGAGCCCCATGTGGAGTGGGGCTGCAAAGCACATGCCAAAGGACATGCGGGGCAACAGAGAGTCTGCCTGTACGGCAACTTTTGTCTCTCAGGCTTCCTTTGCCCTGGTGAGTACTCGTCCACGTCACCCGCTTTGCTAGGGTGAGGGTTAGGAATAGGGTTAGGGTTAGAGCAGTGATAAAGCGCAGAGCCTCATGTGGAGTGCGGCTGGAAAATACATGCCAAAGGACATGCTGGGCAGCAGCGAGTCTGCCTGTATGGCAACTTTTGTCTCTCAGGCTTCCTGTGCCCTGGTGAGTACTCGTCCACGTCACCCGCTTTGTTAGGGTGTGGGTTAGGGTTAGGGTTATAGCAGTGATAACGCACAGAGCCCCATGTGGATTGTGGCTGGAAAACACATGCCAAAGGACATGCGGGGCAACAGAGGGTCTGCCTGTACGGCAACTTTTGTCTCTCAGGCTTCCTTTGCCCTGGTGAGTACTCGTCCACGTCACCCGCTTTGCTGGGTTAGGGTTAGGGTTAGGGTTAGGGTTAGAGCAGTGATAAAGCGCAGAGCCCCATGTGGAGTGGGGCTGCAAAGCACATGCCAAAGGACATGCGGGGCAACAGAGAGTCTGCCTGTACGGTAACTTTTGTCTCTCAGGCTTCCTTTGCCCTGGTGAGTACTCGTCCACGTCACCCGCTTTGCTGGGTTAGGGTTAGGGTTAGGGTTAGAGCAGTGATAAAGCGCAGAGCCCCATGTGGAGTGGGGCTGCAAAGCAAATGCCAAAGGACATGCGGGGCAACAGAGAGTCTGCCTGTACGGCAAGTTTTGTCTCTCAGGCTTCCTTTGCCCTGGTGAGTACTCGTCCACGTCACCCGCTTTGCTGGGTTAGGGTTAGGGTTAGGGTTAGGGTTAGAGCAGTGATAAAGCGCAGAGCCCCATGTGGAGTGGGGCTGCAAAGCACATGCCAAAGGACATGCGGGGCAACAGAGAGTCTGCCTGTACGGCAACTTTTGTCTCTCAGGCTTCCTTTGCCCTGGTGAGTACTCGTCGACGTCACCCGCTTTGCTAGGGTGAGGGTTACGAATAGGGTTAGGGTTATAGCAGTGATAACGCACAGAGCCCCATGTGGATTGTCGCTGGAAAACACATGCCAAAGGACATGCAGGGCAAGAGAGAGTCTGCCTGTACGGCAACTTTTGTCTCTCAGGCTTCCTTTGCCCTGGTGAGTACTCGTCCATGTCACCCGCTTTGCTAGGGTTAGGGTTAGGGTTAGGGTTAGAGCAGTGATAAAGCACAGAGCCCCATGTGGAGTGGGGCTGCAAAGCACATGCCAAAGGACATGCGGGGCAACAGAGAGTCTGCCTGTACGGCAACTTTTGTCTCTCAGGCTTCCTTTGCCCTGGTGAGTACTCGTCCACGTCACCCGCTTTGCTAGGGTGAGGGTTAGGAATAGGGTTAGGGTTAGAGCAGTGATAAAGCGCAGAGCCTCATGTGGAGTGCGGCTGGAAAATACATGCCAAAGGACATGCTGGGAAGCAGCGAGTCTGCCTGTATGGCAACTTTTGTCTCTCAGGCTTCCTGTGCCCTGGTGAGTACTCGTCCACGTCACCCGCTTTGCTAGGGTGTGGGTTAGGGTTAGGGTTATAGCAGTGATAACGCACAGAGCCCCATGTGGATTGTGGCTGGAAAACACATGCCAAAGGACATGCGGGGCAACAGAGGGTCTGCCTGTACGGCAACTTTTGTCTCTCAGGCTTCCTTTGCCCTGGTGAGTATTCGTCCATGTCACCCGCTTTGCTAGGGTTAGGGTTAGGGTTAGAGCAGTGATAAAGCGCAGAGCCCCATGTGGAGTGGGGCTGCAAAGCACATGCCAAAGGACATGCGGGGCAACAGAGAGTCTGCCTGTACGGCAACTTTTGTCTCTCAGGCTTCCTTTGCCCTGGTGAGTACTCGTCCACGTCACCCGCTTTGCTAGGGTGAGGGTTACGAATAGGGTTAGGGTTATAGCAGTGATAACGCACAGAGCCCCATGTGGATTGTCGCTGGAAAACACATGCCAAAGGACATGCAGGGCAAGAGAGAGTCTGCCTGTACGGCAACTTTTGTCTCTCAGGCTTCCTTTGCCCTGGTGAGTACTCGTCCATGTCACCCGCTTTGCTAGGGTTAGGGTTAGGGTTAGGGTTAGGGTTAGAGCAGTGATAAAGCACAGAGCCCCATGTGGAGTGGGGCTGCAAAGCACATGCCAAAGGACATGCAGGGCAACAGAGAGTCTGCCTGTACGGCAACTTTTGTCTCTCAGGCTTCCTTTGCCCTTTTGAGTACTCGTCCACGTCACCCGCTTTGCTAGGGTGAGGGTTAGGAATAGGGTTAGGGTTAGAGCAGTGATAAAGCGCAGAGCCTCATGTGGAGTGCGGCTGGAAAACACATGCCAAAGAACATGCTGGGCAGCAGCGAGTCTGCCTGTATGGCAACTTTTGTCTCTCAGGCTTGCTTTGCCCTTTTGAGTACTCGTCCACGTCACCCGCTTTGCTGGGTTAGGGTTAGGGTTAGGTTTAGAGCAGTGATAAAGCGCAGAGCCCCATGTGGATTGTGGCTGGAAAACACATGCCAAAGGACATGCGGGGCAAGAGAGAGTCTGCCTATACGGCAACTTTTGTCTCTCAGGCTTCCTTTGCCCTGGTGAGTACTCGTCCATGTCACCCGCTTTGCTAGGGTGAGGATTAGGGTTAGGGTTAGGGTTAGAGTTAGAGAAGTGATAAAGCGCAGAGCCTCATGTTGATGGCGCTGGAAAACACATGCCAAAGGACATGCGGGGCAACAGAGAGAGTCTGCCTGTACGGCAACTTTTGTCTCTCAGGCTTCCTTTGCCCTGGTGAGTACTCGTCCACCTCACCCGCTTTGCTGGGTTAGGGTTAGGGTTAGAGCAGTGATAAAGCGCAGAGCCCCATGTGGAGTGGGGCTGCAAAGCAAATGCCAAAGGACATGCGGGGCAACAGAGAGTCTGCCTGTACGGCAACTTTTGTCTCTCAGGCTTCCTTTGCCCTGATGAGTACTCGTCCACGTCACCCGCTTTGCTGGGTTAGGGTTAGGGTTAGGGTTAGGGTTAGAGCAGTGATAAAGCGCAGAGCCCCATGTGGAGTGGGGCTGCAAAGCACATGCCAAAGGACATGCGGGGCAACAGAGAGTCTGCCTGTACGGTAACTTTTGTCTCTCAGGCTTCCTTTGCCCTGGTGAGTACTCGTCGACGTCACCCGCTTTGCTAGGGTGAGGGTTACGAATAGGGTTAGGGTTATAGCAGTGATAACGCACAGAGCCCCATGTGGATTGTCGCTGGAAAACACATGCCAAAGGACATGCAGGGCAAGAGAGAGTCTGCCTGTACGGCAACTTTTGTCTCTCAGGCTTCCTTTGCCCTGGTGAGTACTCGTCCATGTCACCCGCTTTGCTAGGGTTAGGGTTAGGGTTAGGGTTAGGGTTAGAGCAGTGATAAAGCACAGAGCCCCATGTGGAGTGGGGCTGCAAAGCACATGCCAAAGGACATGCGGGGCAACAGAGAGTCTGCCTGTACGGCAACTTTTGTCTCTCAGGCTTCCTTTGCCCTGGTGAGTACTCGTCCACGTCACCCGCTTTGCTAGGGTGAGGGTTAGGAATAGGGTTAGGGTTAGAGCAGTGATAAAGCGCAGAGCCTCATGTGGAGTGCGGCTGGAAAATACATGCCAAAGGACATGCTGGGCAGCAGCGAGTCTGCCTGTATGGCAACTTTTGTCTCTCAGGCTTCCTTTGCCCTGGTGAGTACTCGTCCACGTCACCCGCTTTGTTAGGGTGTGGGTTAGGGTTAGGGTTATAGCAGTGATAACGCACAGAGCCCCATGTGGATTGTGGCTGGAAAACACATGCCAAAGGACATGCGGGGCAACAGAGGGTCTGCCTGTACGGCAACTTTTGTCTCTCAGGCTTCCTTTGCCCTGGTGAGTACTCGTCCACGTCACCCGCTTTGCTGGGTTAGGGTTAGGGTTAGGGTTAGGGTTAGAGCAGTGATAAAGCGCAGAGCCCCATGTGGAGTGGGGCTGCAAAGCACATGCCAAAGGACATGCGGGGCAACAGAGAGTCTGCCTGTACGGTAACTTTTGTCTCTCAGGCTTCCTTTGCCCTGGTGAGTACTCGTCCACGTCACCCGCTTTGCTGGGTTAGGGTTAGGGTTAGGGTTAGAGCAGTGATAAAGCGCAGAGCCCCATGTGGAGTGGGGCTGCAAAGCAAATGCCAAAGGACATGCGGGGCAACAGAGAGTCTGCCTGTACGGCAAGTTTTGTCTCTCAGGCTTCCTTTGCCCTGGTGAGTACTCGTCCACGTCACCCGCTTTGCTGGGTTAGGGTTAGGGTTAGGGTTAGGGTTAGAGCAGTGATAAAGCGCAGAGCCCCATGTGGAGTGGGGCTGCAAAGCACATGCCAAAGGACATGCGGGGCAACAGAGAGTCTGCCTGTACGGCAACTTTTGTCTCTCAGGCTTCCTTTGCCCTGGTGAGTACTCGTCGACGTCACCCGCTTTGCTAGGGTGAGGGTTACGAATAGGGTTAGGGTTATAGCAGTGATAACGCACAGAGCCCCATGTGGATTGTCGCTGGAAAACACATGCCAAAGGACATGCAGGGCAAGAGAGAGTCTGCCTGTACGGCAACTTTTGTCTCTCAGGCTTCCTTTGCCCTGGTGAGTACTCGTCCATGTCACCCGCTTTGCTAGGGTTAGGGTTAGGGTTAGGGTTAGAGCAGTGATAAAGCACAGAGCCCCATGTGGAGTGGGGCTGCAAAGCACATGCCAAAGGACATGCGGGGCAACAGAGAGTCTGCCTGTACGGCAACTTTTGTCTCTCAGGCTTCCTTTGCCCTGGTGAGTACTCGTCCACGTCACCCGCTTTGCTAGGGTGAGGGTTAGGAATAGGGTTAGGGTTAGAGCAGTGATAAAGCGCAGAGCCTCATGTGGAGTGCGGCTGGAAAATACATGCCAAAGGACATGCTGGGAAGCAGCGAGTCTGCCTGTATGGCAACTTTTGTCTCTCAGGCTTCCTGTGCCCTGGTGAGTACTCGTCCACGTCACCCGCTTTGCTAGGGTGTGGGTTAGGGTTAGGGTTATAGCAGTGATAACGCACAGAGCCCCATGTGGATTGTGGCTGGAAAACACATGCCAAAGGACATGCGGGGCAACAGAGGGTCTGCCTGTACGGCAACTTTTGTCTCTCAGGCTTCCTTTGCCCTGGTGAGTATTCGTCCATGTCACCCGCTTTGCTAGGGTTAGGGTTAGGGTTAGAGCAGTGATAAAGCGCAGAGCCCCATGTGGAGTGGGGCTGCAAAGCACATGCCAAAGGACATGCGGGGCAACAGAGAGTCTGCCTGTACGGCAACTTTTGTCTCTCAGGCTTCCTTTGCCCTGGTGAGTACTCGTCCACGTCACCCGCTTTGCTAGGGTGAGGGTTACGAATAGGGTTAGGGTTATAGCAGTGATAACGCACAGAGCCCCATGTGGATTGTCGCTGGAAAACACATGCCAAAGGACATGCAGGGCAAGAGAGAGTCTGCCTGTACGGCAACTTTTGTCTCTCAGGCTTCCTTTGCCCTGGTGAGTACTCGTCCATGTCACCCGCATTGCTAGGGTTAGGGTTAGGGTTAGGGTTAGGGTTAGAGCAGTGATAAAGCACAGAGCCCCATGTGGAGTGGGGCTGCAAAGCACATGCCAAAGGACATGCAGGGCAACAGAGAGTCTGCCTGTACGGCAACTTTTGTCTCTCAGGCTTCCTTTGCCCTTTTGAGTACTCGTCCACGTCACCCGCTTTGCTAGGGTGAGGGTTAGGAATAGGGTTAGGGTTAGAGCAGTGATAAAGCGCAGAGCCTCATGTGGATTGCGGCTGGAAAACACATGCCAAAGAACATGCTGGGCAGCAGCGAGTCTGCCTGTATGGCAACTTTTGTCTCTCAGGCTTCCTTTGCCCTGGTGAGTACTCGTCCACGTCACCCGCTTTGCTAGGGTGAGGGTTAGGGTTAGGGTTAGGGTTAGAGTTAGAGAAGTGATAAAGCGCAGAGCCTCATGTTGATGGCGCTGGAAAACACATGCCAAAGGACATGCGGGGCAACAGAGAGTCTGCCTGTACGGCAACTTTTGTCTCTCAGGCTTCCTTTGCCCTGGTGAGTACTCGTCCACGTCACCCGCTTTGCTGTGTTAGGGTTAGGGTTAGGGTTAGAGCAGTGATGAAGCGCAGAGCCCCATGTGGAGTGGGGCTGCAAAGCAAATGCCAAAGGACATGCGGGGCAACAGAGAGTCTGCCTGTACGGCAAGTTTTGTCTCTCAGGCTTCCTTTGCCCTCGTGAGTACTCGTCCACGTCACCCGCTTTGCTGGGTTAGGGTTAGGTTTAGGGTTAGGGTTAGAGCAGTGATAAAGCGCAGAGCCCCATGTGGAGTGGGGCTGCAAAGCAAATGCCAAAGGACATGCGGGGCAACAGAGAGTCTGCCTATACGGCAACTTTTGTCTCTCAGGCTTCCTTTGCCCTGGTGAGTACTCGTCCACGTCACCCGCTTTGCTAGGGTGAGGGTTACGAATAGGGTTAGGGTTAGAGCAGTGATAACGCACAGAGCCCCATGTGGATTGTGGCTGGAAAACACATGCCAAAGGACATGCGGGGCAACAGAGAGTCTGCCTGTACGGCAACTTTTGTCTCTCAGGCTTCCTTTGCCCTGGTGAGTACTCGTCCATGTCACCCGCTTTGCTAGGGTTAGGGTTAGGGTTAGAGCAGTGATAAAGCGCAGAGCCCCATGTGGAGTGTGGCTGCAAAGCACAAGCCAAAGGACATGCGGGGCAATAGAGAGTCTGCCTGTACGGCAAGTTTTGTCTCTCAGGCTTCCTTTGCCCTGGTGAGTACTCGTCCACGTCACCCGCTTTGCTGGGTTAGGGTTAGGGTTAGGGTTAGGGTTAGGGTTAGGGTTAGAGCAGTGCTAAAGCGCAGAGCCCCATGTGGATTGTGGCTGGAAAACACATGCCAAAGGACATGCGGGGTAACAGAGAGTCTGCCTGTACGGCAACTTTTGTCTCTCAGGCTTCCTTTGCCCTGGTGAGTACTCGTCCACGTCACCCGCTTTGCTGGGTTAGGGTTAGGGTTAGGGTTAGAGCAGTGATGAAGCGCAGAGCCCCATGTGGAGTGGGGCTGCAAAGCAAATGCCAAAGGACATGCGGGGCAACAGAGAGTCTGCCTGTACGGCAACTTTTGTCTCTCAGGCTTCCTTTGCCCTGGTGAGTACTCGTCCACGTCACCCGCTTTGCTAGGGTTAGGGTTAGTGTTAGGGTTAGGGTTAGAGCAGTGATAAAGCGCAGAGCCCCATGTGGAGTGGGGCTGCAAAGCACATGCCAAAGGACATGCGGGGCAAGAGAGAGTCTGCCTGTACGGTAACTTTTGTCTCTCAGGCTTCCTTTGCCCTGGTGAGTACTCGTCCACGTCACCCGCTTTGCTAGGGTGAGGGTTACGAATAGGGTTAGGGTTATAGCAGTGATAACGCACAGAGCCCCATGTGGATTGTGGCTGGAAAACACATGCCAAAGGACATGCGGGGCAACAGAGGGTCTGCCTGTACGGCAACTTTTGTCTCTCAGGCTTCCTTTGCCCTGGTGAGTACTCGTCCATGTCACCCGCTTTGCTAGGGTTAGGGTTAGGGTTAGGGTTAGGGTTAGAGCAGTGATAAAGCGCAGAGCCCCATGTGGAGTGGGGCTGCAAAGCAAATGCCAAAGGACATGCAGGGCAACAGAGAGTCTGCCTGTACGGCAAGTTTTGTCTCTCAGGCTTCCTTTGCCCTTTTGAGTACTCGTCCACGTCACCCGCTTTGCTGGGTTAGGGTTAGGGTTAGGGTTAGGTTTAGAGCAGTGATAAAGCGCAGAGCCCCATGTGGATTGTGGCTGGAAAACACATGCCAAAGGACATGCGGGGCAAGAGAGAGTCTGCCTATACGGCAACTTTTGTCTCTCAGGCTTCCTTTGCCGTGGTGAGTACTCGTCCACGTCACCCGCTTTGCTGGGTTAGGGTTAGGGTTAGGGTTAGAGCAGTGATAAAGCGCAGAGCCCCATGTGGAGTGGGGCTGCAAAGCAAATGCCAAAGGACATGCGGGGCAACAGAGAGTCTGCCTGTACGGCAAGTTTTGTCTCTCAGGCTTCCTTTGCCCTGGTGAGTACTCGTCCACGTCACCCGCTTTGCTGGGTTAGGGTTAGGGTTAGGGTTAGGGTTAGAGCAGTGATAAAGCGCAGAGCCCCATGTGGAGTGGGGCTGCAAAGCACATGCCAAAGGACATGCGGGGCAACAGAGAGTCTGCCTGTACGGTAACTTTTGTCTCTCAGGCTTCCTTTGCCCTGGTGAGTACTCGTCGACGTCACCCGCTTTGCTAGGGTGAGGGTTACGAATAGGGTTAGGGTTATAGCAGTGATAACGCACAGAGCCCCATGTGGATTGTCGCTGGAAAACACATGCCAAAGGACATGCAGGGCAAGAGAGAGTCTGCCTGTACGGCAACTTTTGTCTCTCAGGCTTCCTTTGCCCTGGTGAGTACTCGTCCATGTCACCCGCTTTGCTGGGTTAGGGTTAGGGTTAGGGTTAGGGTTAGAGCAGTGATAAAGCGCAGAGCCTCATGTGGAGTGCGGCTGGAAAACACATGCCAAAGGACATGCTGGGCAGCAGCGAGTCTGCCTGTATGGCAACTTTTGTCTCTCAGGCTTCCTTTGCCCTGGTGAGTACTCGTCCACGTCACCCGCTTTGCTAGGGTGAGGGTTAGGGTTAGGGTTAGGGTTAGAGTTAGAGAAGTGATAAAGCGCAGAGCCTCATGTTGATGGCGCTGGAAAACACATGCCAAAGGACATGCGGGGCAACAGAGAGTCTGCCTGTACGGCAACTTTTGTCTCTCAGGCTTCCTTTGCCCTGGTGAGTACTCGTCCACGTCACCCGCTTTGCTGGGTTAGGGTTAGGGTTAGGGTTAGAGCAGTGATGAAGCGCAGAGCCCCATGTGGAGTGGGGCTGCAAAGCAAATGCCAAAGGACATGCGGGGCAACAGAGAGTCTGCCTGTACGGCAAGTTTTGTCTCTCAGGCTTCCTTTGCCCTCGTGAGTACTCGTCCACGTCACCCGCTTTGCTGGGTTAGGGTTAGGTTTAGGGTTAGGGTTAGAGCAGTGATAAAGCGCAGAGCCCCATGTGGAGTGGGGCTGCAAAGCACATGCCAAAGGACATGCGGGGCAACAGAGAGTCTGCCTGTACGGCAACTTTTGTCTCTCAGGCTTCCTTTGCCCTGGTGAGTACTCGTCCACGTCACCCGCTTTGCTAGGGTGTGGGTTAGGGTTAGGGTTATAGCAGTGATAACGCACAGAGCCCCATGTGGATTGTGGCTGGAAAACACATGCCAAAGGACATGCGGGGCAACAGAGGGTCTGCCTGTACGGCAACTTTTGTCTCTCAGGCTTCCTTTGCCCTGGTGAGTACTCGTCCATGTCACCCGCTTTGCTAGGGTTAGGGTTTAGGGTTAGGGTTAGAGCAGTGATAAAGCGCAGAGCCCCATGTGGAGTGGGGCTGCAAAGCAAATGCCAAAGGACATGCGGGGCAACAGAGAGTCTGCCTGTACGGCAAGTTTTGTCTCTCAGGCTTCCTTTGCCCTGGTGAGTACTCGTCCACGTCACCCGCTTTGCTGGGTTAGGGTTAGGCTTAGGGTTAGAGCAGTGATAAAGCGCAGAGCCCCATGTGGAGTGGGGCTGCAAAGCACATGCCAAAGGACATGCGGGGCAACAGAGAGTCTGCCTGTACGGCAACTTTTGTCTCTCAGGCTTCCTTTGCCCTGGTGAGTACTCATCCACGTCACCCGCTTTGCTAGGGTGAGGGTTACGAATAGGGTTAGGGTTATAGCAGTGATAACGCACAGAGCCCCATGTGGATTGTCGCTGGAAAACACATGCCAAAGGATATGCAGGGCAAGAGAGAGTCTGCCTGTACGGCAACTTTTGTCTCTCAGGCTTCCTTTGCCCTGGTGAGTACTCGTCCATGTCACCCGCTTTGCTAGGGTTAGGGTTAGGGTTAGGGTTAGGGTTAGAGCAGTGATAAAGCACAGAGCCCCATGTGGAGTGGGGCTGCAAATCACATGCCAAAGGACATGCAGGGCAACAGAGAGTCTGCCTGTACGGCAACTTTTGTCTCTCAGGCTTCCTTTGCCCTTTTGAGTACTCGTCCACGTCACCCGCTTTGCTAGGGTGAGGGTTAGGAATAGGGTTAGGGTTAGAGCAGTGATAAAGCGCAGAGCCTCATGTGGAGTGCGGCTGGAAAACACATGCCAAAGAACATGCTGGGCAGCAGCGAGTCTGCCTGTATGGCAACTTTTGTCTCTCAGGCTTCCTTTGCCCTGGTGAGTACTCGTCCACGTCACCCGCTTTGCTAGGGTGAGGGTTAGGGTTAGGGTTAGGGTTAGAGTTAGAGAAGTGATAAAGCGCAGAGCCTCATGTTGATGGCGCTGGAAAACACATGCCAAAGGACATGCGGGGCAACAGAGAGTCTGCCTGTACGGCAACTTTTGTCTCTCAGGCTTCCTTTGCCCTGGTGAGTACTCGTCCACGTCACCCGCTTTGCTGTGTTAGGGTTAGGGTTAGGGTTAGAGCAGTGATGAAGCGCAGAGCCCCATGTGGAGTGGGGCTGCAAAGCAAATGCCAAAGGACATGCGGGGCAACAGAGAGTCTGCCTGTACGGCAAGTTTTGTCTCTCAGGCTTCCTTTGCCCTCGTGAGTACTCGTCCACGTCACCCGCTTTGCTGGGTTAGGGTTAGGTTTAGGGTTAGGGTTAGAGCAGTGATAAAGCGCAGAGCCCCATGTGGAGTGGGGCTGCAAAGCAAATGCCAAAGGACATGCGGGGCAACAGAGAGTCTGCCTATACGGCAACTTTTGTCTCTCAGGCTTCCTTTGCCCTGGTGAGTACTCGTCCACGTCACCCGCTTTGCTAGGGTGAGGGTTACGAATAGGGTTAGGGTTAGAGCAGTGATAACGCACAGAGCCCCATGTGGATTGTGGCTGGAAAACACATGCCAAAGGACATGCGGGGCAACAGAGAGTCTGCCTGTACGGCAACTTTTGTCTCTCAGGCTTCCTTTGCCCTGGTGAGTACTCGTCCATGTCACCCGCTTTGCTAGGGTTAGGGTTAGGGTTAGAGCAGTGATAAAGCGCAGAGCCCCATGTGGAGTGTGGCTGCAAAGCACAAGCCAAAGGACATGCGGGGCAACAGAGAGTCTGCCTGTACGGCAAGTTTTGTCTCTCAGGCTTCCTTTGCCCTGGTGAGTACTCGTCCACGTCACCCGCTTTGCTGGGTTAGGGTTAGGTTTAGAGTTAGGGTTAGAGCAGTGATAAAGCGCAGAGCCCCATGTGGAGTGGGGCTGCAAAGCACATGCCAAAGGACATGCGGGGCAACAGAGAGTCTGCCTGTACGGCAAGTTTTGTCTCTCAGGCTTCCTTTGCCCTTTTGAGTACTCGTCCACGTCACCCGCTTTGCTAGGGTGAGGGTTAGGAATAGGGTTAGGGTTAGAGCAGTGATAAAGCGCAGAGCCTCATGTGGAGTGCGGCTGGAAAACACATGCCAAAGGACATGCTGGGCAGCAGCGAGTCTACCTGTATGGCAACTTTTGTCTCTCAGGCTTCCTTTGCCCTGGTGAGTACTCGTCCACGTCACCCGCTTTGCTAGGGTGAGGGTTAGGGTTAGGGTTAGGGTTAGAGTTAGAGAAGTGATAAAGCGCAGAGCCTCATGTTGACGGCGCTGGAAAACACATGCGAAAGGACATGCGGGGCAAGAGAGAGTCTGCCTGTACGGCAACTTTTGTCTCTCAGGCTTCCTTTGCCCTGGTGAGTACTCGTCCACGTCACCCGCTTTGCTGGGTTAGGGTTAGGGTTAGGGTTAGAGCAGTGATGAAGCGCAGAGCCCCATGTGGAGTGGGGCTGCAAAGCAAATGCCAAAGGACATGCGGGGCAACAGAGAGTCTGCCTGTACGGCAACTTTTGTCTCTCAGGCTTCCTTTGCCCTGGTGAGTACTCGTCCACGTCACCCGCTTTGCTAGGGTTAGGGTTAGTGTTAGGGTTAGGGTTAGAGCAGTGATAAAGCGCAGAGCCCCATGTGGAGTGGGGCTGCAAAGCACATGCCAAAGGACATGCGGGGCAACAGAGAGTCTGCCTGTACGGTAACTTTTGTCTCTCAGGCTTCCTTTGCCCTGGTGAGTACTCGTCCACGTCACCCGCTTTGCTAGGGTGAGGGTTACGAATAGGGTTAGGGTTATAGCAGTGATAACGCACAGAGCCCCATGTGGATTGTGGCCGGAAAACACATGCCAAAGGACATGCGGGGCAACAGAGGGTCTGCCTGTACGGCAACTTTTGTCTCTCAGGCTTCCTTTGCCCTGGTGAGTACTCGTCCATGTCACCCGCTTTGCTAGGGTTAGGGTTAGGGTTAGAGCAGTGATAAAGCGCAGAGCCCCATGTGGAGTGGGGCTGCAAAGCAAATGCCAAAGGACATGCAGGGCAACAGAGAGTCTGCCTGTACGGCAACTTTTGTCTCTCAGGCTTCCTTTGCCCTTTTGAGTACTCGTCCACGTCACCCGCTTTGCTGGGTTAGGGTTAGGGTTAGGGTTAGGGTTAGAGCAGTGATAAAGGGCAGAGCCTCATGTGGAGTGCGGCTGGAAAACACATGCCAAAGAACATGCTGGGCAGCAGCGAGTCTGCCTGTATGGCAACTTTTGTCTCTCAGGCTTCCTTTGCCCTGGTGAGTACTCGTCCACGTCACCCGCTTTGCTAGGGTGAGGGTTAGGGTTAGGGTTAGGGTTAGAGTTAGAGAAGTGATAAAGCGCAGAGCCTCATGTTGATGGCGCTGGAAAACACATGCCAAAGGACATGCGGGGCAACAGAGAGTCTGCCTGTACGGCAACTTTTGTCTCTCAGGCTTCCTTTGCCCTGGTGAGTACTCGTCCACGTCACCCGCTTTGCTGTGTTAGGGTTAGGGTTAGGGTTAGAGCAGTGATAAAGCGCAGAGCCCCATGTGGAGTGGGGCTGCAAAGCAAATGCCAAAGGACATGCGGGGCAACAGAGAGTCTGCCTGTACGGCAAGTTTTGTCTCTCAGGCTTCCTTTGCCCTCGTGAGTACTCGTCCACGTCACCCGCTTTGCTGGGTTAGGGTTAGGTTTAGGGTTAGGGTTAGAGCAGTGATAAAGCGCAGAGCCCCATGTGGAGTGGGGCTGCAAAGCAAATGCCAAAGGACATGCGGGGCAACAGAGAGTCTGCCTATACGGCAACTTTTGTCTCTCAGGCTTCCTTTGCCCTGGTGAGTACTCGTCCACGTCACCCGCTTTGCTAGGGTGAGGGTTACGAATAGGGTTAGGGTTAGAGCAGTGATAACGCACAGAGCCCCATGTGGATTGTGGCTGGAAAACACATGCCAAAGGACATGCGGGGCAACAGAGAGTCTGCCTGTACGGCAACTTTTGTCTCTCAGGCTTCCTTTGCCCTGGTGAGTACTCGTCCATGTCACCCGCTTTGCTAGGGTTAGGGTTAGGGTTAGGGTTAGGGTTAGAGCAGTGATAAAGCGCAGAGCCCCATGTGGAGTGTGGCTGCAAAGCACAAGCCAAAGGACATGCGGGGCAACAGAGAGTCTGCCTGTACGGCAAGTTTTGTCTCTCAGGCTTCCTTTGCCCTGGTGAGTACTCGTCCACGTCACCCGCTTTGCTGGGTTAGGGTTAGGTTTAGAGTTAGGGTTAGAGCAGTGATAAAGCGCAGAGCCCCATGTGGAGTGGGGCTGCAAAGCACATGCCAAAGGACATGCGGGGCAACAGAGAGTCTGCCTGTACGGCAAGTTTTGTCTCTCAGGCTTCCTTTGCCCTTTTGAGTACTCGTCCACGTCACCCGCTTTGCTAGGGTGAGGGTTAGGAATAGGGTTAGGGTTAGAGCAGTGATAAAGCGCAGAGCCTCATGTGGAGTGCGGCTGGAAAACACATGCCAAAGGACATGCTGGGCAGCAGCGAGTCTACCTGTATGGCAACTTTTGTCTCTCAGGCTTCCTTTGCCCTGGTGAGTACTCGTCCACGTCACCCGCTTTGCTAGGGTGAGGGTTAGGGTTAGGGTTAGGGTTAGAGTTAGAGAAGTGATAAAGCGCAGAGCCTCATGTTGACGGCGCTGGAAAACACATGCGAAAGGACATGCGGGGCAAGAGAGAGTCTGCCTGTACGGCAACTTTTGTCTCTCAGGCTTCCTTTGCCCTGGTGAGTACTCGTCCACGTCACCCGCTTTGCTGGGTTAGGGTTAGGGTTAGGGTTAGAGCAGTGATGAAGCGCAGAGCCCCATGTGGAGTGGGGCTGCAAAGCAAATGCCAAAGGACATGCGGGGCAACAGAGAGTCTGCCTGTACGGCAACTTTTGTCTCTCAGGCTTCCTTTGCCCTGGTGAGTACTCGTCCACGTCACCCGCTTTGCTAGGGTTAGGGTTAGTGGTAGGGTTAGGGTTAGAGCAGTGATAAAGCGCAGAGCCCCATGTGGAGTGGGGCTGCAAAGCACATGCCAAAGGACATGCGGGGCAACAGAGAGTCTGCCTGTACGGTAACTTTTGTCTCTCAGGCTTCCTTTGCCCTGGTGAGTACTCGTCCACGTCACCCGCTTTGCTAGGGTGAGGGTTACGAATAGGGTTAGGGTTATAGCAGTGATAACGCACAGAGCCCCATGTGGATTGTGGCTGGAAAACACATGCCAAAGGACATGCGGGGCAACAGAGGGTCTGCCTGTACGGCAACTTTTGTCTCTCAGGCTTCCTTTGCCCTGGTGAGTACTCGTCCATGTCACCCGCTTTGCTAGGGTTAGGGTTAGGGTTAGGGTTAGGGTTAGAGCAGTGATAAAGCGCAGAGCCCCATGTGGAGTGGGGCTGCAAAGCAAATGCCAAAGGACATGCAGGGCAACAGAGAGTCTGCCTGTACGGCAACTTTTGTCTCTCAGGCTTCCTTTGCCCTTTTGAGTACTCGTCCACGTCACCCGCTTTGCTGGGTTAGGGTTAGGGTTAGGGTTAGGGTTAGAGCAGTGATAAAGCGCAGAGCCCCGTGTGGATTGTGGCTGGAAAACACATGCCAAAGGACATGCGGGGCAAGAGAGAGTCTGCCTATACGGCAACTTTTGTCTCTCAGGCTTCCTTTGCCGTGGTGAGTACTCGTCCATGTCACCCGCTTTGCTAGGGTGAGGATTAGGGTTAGGGTTAGGGTTAGAGTTAGAGAAGTGATAAAGCGCAGAGCCTCATGTTGATGGCGCTGGAAAACACATGCCAAAGGACATGCGGGGCAAGAGAGAGTCTGCCTGTACGGCAACTTTTGTCTCTCAGGCTTCCTTTGCCCTGGTGAGTACTCGTCCACGTCACCCGCTTTGCTGGGTTAGGGTTAGGGTTAGGGTTAGAGCAGTGATAAAGCGCAGAGCCCCATGTGGAGTGGGGCTGCAAAGCAAATGCCAAAGGACATGCGGGGCAACAGAGAGTCTGCCTGTACGGCAAGTTTTGTCTCTCAGGCTTCCTTTGCCCTGGTGAGTACTCGTCCACGTCACCCGCTTTGCTGGGTTAGGGTTAGGGTTAGGGTTAGGGTTAGAGCAGTGATAAAGCGCAGAGCCCCATGTGGAGTGGGGCTGCAAAGCACATGCCAAAGGACATGCGGGGCAACAGAGAGTCTGCCTGTACGGTAACTTTTGTCTCTCAGGCTTCCTTTGCCCTGGTGAGTACTCGTCGACGTCACCCGCTTTGCTAGGGTGAGGGTTACGAATAGGGTTAGGGTTATAGCAGTGATAACGCACAGAGCCCCATGTGGATTGTCGCTGGAAAACACATGCCAAAGGACATGCAGGGCAAGAGAGAGTCTGCCTGTACGGCAACTTTTGTCTCTCAGGCTTCCTTTGCCCTGGTGAGTACTCGTCCATGTCACCCGCTTTGCTGGGTTAGGGTTAGGGTTAGGGTTAGAGCAGTGATAAAGCGCAGAGCCTCATGTGGAGTGCGGCTGGAAAACACATGCCAAAGGACATGCTGGGCAGCAGCGAGTCTGCCTGTATGGCAACTTTTGTCTCTCAGGCTTCCTTTGCCCTGGTGAGTACTCGTCCACGTCACCCGCTTTGCTAGGGTGAGGGTTAGGGTTAGGGTTAGGGTTAGAGTTAGAGAAGTGATAAAGCGCAGAGCCTCATGTTGATGGCGCTGGAAAACACATGCCAAAGGACATGCGGGGCAACAGAGAGTCTGCCTGTACGGCAACTTTTGTCTCTCAGGCTTCCTTTGCCCTGGTGAGTACTCGTCCACGTCACCCGCTTTGCTGGGTTAGGGTTAGGGTTAGAGCAGTGATGAAGCGCAGAGCCCCATGTGGAGTGGGGCTGCAAAGCAAATGCCAAAGGACATGCGGGGCAACAGAGAGTCTGCCTGTACGGCAAGTTTTGTCTCTCAGGCTTCCTTTGCCCTCGTGAGTACTCGTCCACGTCACCCGCTTTGCTGGGTCAGGGTTAGGTTTAGGGTTAGGGTTAGAGCAGTGATAAAGCGCAGAGCCCCATGTGGAGTGGGGCTGCAAAGCAAATGCCAAAGGACATGCGGGGCAACAGAGAGTCTGCCTGTACGGCAACTTTTGTCTCTCAGGCTTCTTTGCCCTGGTGAGTACTCGTCCACGTCACCCGCTTTGCTAGGGTGAGGGTTACGAATAGGGTTAGGGTTAGAGCAGTGATAACGCACAGAGCCCCATGTGGATTGTGGCTGGAAAACACATGCCAAAGGACATGCGGGGCAACAGAGAGTCTGCCTGTACGGCAACTTTTGTCTCTCAGGCTTCCTTTGCCCTGGTGAGTACTCGTCCATGTCACCCGCTTTGCTAGGGTTAGGGTTAGGGTTAGGGTTAGAGCAGTGATAAAGCACAGAGCCCCATGTGGAGTGGGGCTGCAAAGCACATGCCAAAGGACATGCGGGGCAACAGAGAGTCTGCCTGTACGGCAACTTTTGTCTCTCAGGCTTCCTTTGCCCTGGTGAGTACTCGTCCATGTCACCCGCTTTGCTAGGGTTAGGGTTAGGGTTAGAGCAGTGATAAAGCGCAGAGCCCCATGTGGAGTGTGGCTGCAAAGCACAAGCCAAAGGACATGCGGGGAATAGAGAGTCTGCCTGTACGGCAAGTTTTGTCTCTCAGGCTTCCTTTGCCCTGGTGAGTACTCGTCCACGTCACCCGCTTTGCTGGGTTAGGGTTAGGGTCAGGGTTAGGGTTAGGGTTAGGGTTAGAGCAGTGATAAAGCGCAGAGCCCCATGTGGATTGTGGCTGGAAAACACATGCCAAAGGACATGCGGGGTAACAGAGAGTCTGCCTGTACGGCAAGTTTTGTCTCTCAGGCTTCCTTTGCCCTGGTGAGTACTCGTCCACGTCACCCGCTTTGCTGGGTGAGGGTTAGGAATAGGGTTAGGGTTAGAGCAGAGATAAAGCGCAGAGCCCCATGTGGAGTGGGGCTGCAAAGCACATGCCAAAGGACATGCGGGGCAACAGAGAGTCTGCCTGTACGGCAAGTTTTGTCTCTCAGGCTTCCTTTGCCCTTTTGAGTACTCGTCCACGTCACCCGCTTTGCTAGGGTGAGGGTTAGGAATAGGGTTAGGGTTAGAGCAGTGATAAAGCGCAGAGCCTCATGTGGAGTGCGGCTGGAAAACACATGCCAAAGGACATGCTGGGCAGCAGCGAGTCTACCTGTATGGCAACTTTTGTCTCTCAGGCTTCCTTTGCCCTGGTGAGTACTCGTCCACGTCACCCGCTTTGCTAGGGTGAGGGTTAGGGTTAGGGTTAGGGTTAGAGTTAGAGAAGTGATAAAGCGCAGAGCCTCATGTTGACGGCGCTGGAAAACACATGCGAAAGGACATGCGGGGCAAGAGAGAGTCTGCCTGTACGGCAACTTTTGTCTCTCAGGCTTCCTTTGCCCTGGTGAGTACTCGTCCACGTCACCCGCTTTGCTGGGTTAGGGTTAGGGTTAGGGTTAGAGCAGTGATGAAGCGCAGAGCCCCATGTGGAGTGGGGCTGCAAAGCACATGCCAAAGGACATGCGGGGCAACAGAGAGTCTGCCTGTACGGCAACTTTTGTCTCTCAGGCTTCCTTTGCCCTGGTGAGTACTCGTCCACGTCACCCGCTTTGCTGGGTTAGGGTTAGGGTTAGAGCAGTGATGAAGCGCAGAGCCCCATGTGGAGTGGGGCTGCAAAGCAAATGCCAAAGGACATGCGGGGCAACAGAGAGTCTGCCTGTACGGCAAGTTTTGTCTCTCAGGCTTCCTTTGCCCTCGTGAGTACTCGTCCACGTCACCCGCTTTGCTGGGTCAGGGTTAGGTTTAGGGTTAGGGTTAGAGCAGTGATAAAGCGCAGAGCCCCATGTGGAGTGGGGCTGCAAAGCAAATGCCAAAGGACATGCGGGGCAACAGAGAGTCTGCCTGTACGGCAACTTTTGTCTCTCGGGCTTCCTTTGCCCTGGTGAGTACTCGTCCACGTCACCCGCTTTGCTAGGGTGAGGGTTACGAATAGGGTTAGGGTTAGAGCAGTGATAACGCACAGAGCCCCATGTGGATTGTGGCTGGAAAACACATGCCAAAGGACATGCGGGGCAACAGAGAGTCTGCCTGTACGGCAACTTTTGTCTCTCAGGCTTCCTTTGCCCTGGTGAGTACTCGTCCATGTCACCCGCTTTGCTAGGGTTAGGGTTAGGGTTAGGGTTAGAGCAGTGATAAAGCACAGAGCCCCATGTGGAGTGGGGCTGCAAAGCACATGCCAAAGGACATGCGGGGCAACAGAGAGTCTGCCTGTACGGCAACTTTTGTCTCTCAGGCTTCCTTTGCCCTGGTGAGTACTCGTCCATGTCACCCGCTTTGCTAGGGTTAGGGTTAGGGTTAGAGCAGTGATAAAGCGCAGAGCCCCATGTGGAGTGTGGCTGCAAAGCACAAGCCAAAGGACATGCGGGGAATAGAGAGTCTGCCTGTACGGCAAGTTTTGTCTCTCAGGCTTCCTTTGCCCTGGTGAGTACTCGTCCACGTCACCCGCTTTGCTGGGTTAGGGTTAGGGTCAGGGTTAGGGTTAGGGTTAGGGTTAGAGCAGTGATAAAGCGCAGAGCCCCATGTGGATTGTGGCTGGAAAACACATGCCAAAGGACATGCGGGGTAACAGAGAGTCTGCCTGTACGGCAAGTTTTGTCTCTCAGGCTTCCTTTGCCCTGGTGAGTACTCGTCCACGTCACCCGCTTTGCTGGGTGAGGGTTAGGAATAGGGTTAGGGTTAGAGCAGAGATAAAGCGCAGAGCCCCATGTGGAGTGGGGCTGCAAAGCACATGCCAAAGGACATGCGGGGCAACAGAGAGTCTGCCTGTACGGCAAGTTTTGTCTCTCAGGCTTCCTTTGCCCTTTTGAGTACTCGTCCACGTCACCCGCTTTGCTAGGGTGAGGGTTAGGAATAGGGTTAGGGTTAGAGCAGTGATAAAGCGCAGAGCCTCATGTGGAGTGCGGCTGGAAAACACATGCCAAAGGACATGCTGGGCAGCAGCGAGTCTACCTGTATGGCAACTTTTGTCTCTCAGGCTTCCTTTGCCCTGGTGAGTACTCGTCCACGTCACCCGCTTTGCTAGGGTGAGGGTTAGGGTTAGGGTTAGGGTTAGAGTTAGAGAAGTGATAAAGCGCAGAGCCTCATGTTGACGGCGCTGGAAAACACATGCGAAAGGACATGCGGGGCAAGAGAGAGTCTGCCTGTACGGCAACTTTTGTCTCTCAGGCTTCCTTTGCCCTGGTGAGTACTCGTCCACGTCACCCGCTTTGCTGGGTTAGGGTTAGGGTTAGGGTTAGAGCAGTGATGAAGCGCAGAGCCCCATGTAGAGTGGGGCTGCAAAGCACATGCCAAAGGACATGCGGGGCAACAGAGAGTCTGCCTGTACGGCAACTTTTGTCTCTCAGGCTTCCTTTGCCCTTTTGAGTACTCGTCCACGTCACCCGCTTTGCTAGGGTTAGGGTTAGTGTTAGGGTTAGGGTTAGAGCAGTGATAAAGCGCAGAGCCCCATGTGGAGTGGGGCTGCAAAGCACATGCCAAAGGACATGCGGGGCAACAGAGAGTCTGCCTGTACGGTAACTTTTGTCTCTCAGGCTTCCTTTGCCCTGGTGAGTACTCGTCCACGTCACCCGCTTTGCTAGGGTGAGGGTTACGAATAGGGTTAGGGTTATAGCAGTGATAACGCACAGAGCCCCATGTGGATTGTGGCTGGAAAACACATGCCAAAGGACATGCGGGGCAACAGAGGGTCTGCCTGTACGGCAACTTTTGTCTCTCAGGCTTCCTTTGCCCTGGTGAGTACTCGTCCATGTCACCCGCTTTGCTAGGGTTAGGGTTAGGGTTAGGGTTAGGGTTAGAGCAGTGATAAAGCGCAGAGCCCCATGTGGAGTGGGGCTGCAAAGCAAATGCCAAAGGACATGCAGGGCAACAGAGAGTCTGCCTGTACGGCAAGTTTTGTCTCTCAGGCTTCCTTTGCCCTTTTGAGTACTCGTCCACGTCACCCGCTTTGCTGGGTTAGGGTTAGGGTTAGGGTTAGGTTTAGAGCAGTGATAAAGCGCAGAGCCCCATGTGGATTGTGGCTGCAAAGCACATGCCAAAGGACATGCGGGGCAAGAGAGAGTCTGCCTATACGGCAACTTTTGTCTCTCAGGCTTCCTTTGCCCTGGTGAGTACTCGTCCATGTCACCCGCTTTGCTAGGGTGAGGATTAGGGTTAGGGTTAGGGTTAGAGTTAGAGAAGTGATAAAGCGCAGAGCCTCATGTTGATGGCGCTGGAAAACACATGCCAAAGGACATGCGGGGCAAGAGAGAGTCTGCCTGTACGGCAACTTTTGTCTCTCAGGCTTCCTTTGCCCTGGTGAGTACTCGTCCACGTCACCCGCTTTGCTGGGTTAGGGTTAGGGTTAGGGTTAGAGCAGTGATAAAGCGCAGAGCCCCATGTGGAGTGGGGCTGCAAAGCAAATGCCAAAGGACATGTGGGGCAACAGAGAGTCTGCCTGTACGGCAACTTTTGTCTCTCAGGCTTCCTTTGCCCTTTTGAGTACTCGTCCACGTCACCCGCTTTGCTGGGTTAGGGTTAGGGTTAGGGTTAGGGTTAGAGCAGTGATAAAGCGCAGAGCCCCATGTGGAGTGGGGCTGCAAAGCACATGCCAAAGGACATGCGGGGCAACAGAGAGTCTGCCTGTACGGTAACTTTTGTCTCTCAGGCTTCCTTTGCCCTGGTGAGTACTCGTCGACGTCACCCGCTTTGCTAGGGTGAGGGTTACGAATAGGGTTAGGGTTATAGCAGTGATAACGCACAGAGCCCCATGTGGATTGTCGCTGGAAAACACATGCCAAAGGACATGCAGGGCAAGAGAGAGTCTGCCTGTACGGCAACTTTTGTCTCTCAGGCTTCCTTTGCCCTGGTGAGTACTCGTCCATGTCACCCGCTTTGCTAGGGTTAGGGTTAGGGTTAGGGTTAGGGTTAGAGCAGTGATAAAGCACAGAGCCCCATGTGGAGTGGGGCTGCAAAGCACATGCCAAAGGACATGCGGGGCAACAGAGAGTCTGCCTGTACGGCAACTTTTGTCTCTCAGGCTTCCTTTGCCCTGGTGAGTACTCGTCCACGTCACCCGCTTTGCTAGGGTGAGGGTTAGGAATAGGGTTAGGGTTAGAGCAGTGATAAAGCGCAGAGCCTCATGTGGAGTGCGGCTGGAAAACACATGCCAAAGGACATGCTGGGCAGCAGCGAGTCTACCTGTATGGCAACTTTTGTCTCTCAGGCTTCCTTTGCCCTGGTGAGTACTCGTCCACGTCACCCGCTTTGCTAGGGTGTGGGTTAGGGTTAGGGTTATAGCAGTGATAACGCACAGAGCCCCATGTGGATTGTGGCTGGAAAACACATGCCAAAGGACATGCGGGGCAACAGAGAGTCTGCCTGTACGGCAACTTTTGTCTCTCAGGCTTCCTTTGCCCTGGTGAGTACTCGTCCATGTCACCCGCTTTGCTAGGGTTAGGGTTAGGGTTAGGGTTAGAGAAGTGATAAAGCGCAGAGCCTCATGTTGATGGCGCTGGAAAACACATGCCAAAGGACATGCGGGGCAAGAGAGAGTCTGCCTGTACGGCAACTTTTGTCTCTCAGGCTTCCTTTGCCCTGGTGAGTACTCGTCCACGTCACCCGCTTTGCTGGGTTAGGGTTAGGGTTAGGGTTAGAGCAGTGATAAAGCGCAGAGCCCCATGTGGAGTGGGGCTGCAAAGCAAATGCCAAAGGACATGCGGGGCAACAGAGGGTCTGCCTGTACGGCAACTTTTGTCTCTCAGGCTTCCTTTGCCCTGGTGAGTACTCGTCCATGTCACCCGCTTTGCTAGGGTTAGGGTTAGGGTTAGGGTTAGGGTTAGAGCAGTGATAAAGCGCAGAGCCCCATGTGGAGTGGGGCTGCAAAGCAAATGCCAAAGGACATGCGGGGCAACAGAGAGTCTGCCTGTACGGCAAGTTTTGTCTCTCAGGCTTCCTTTGCCCTGGTGAGTACTCGTCCACGTCACCCGCTTTGCTGGGTTAGGGTTAGGGTTAGGGTTAGGGTTAGAGCAGTGATAAAGCGCAGAGCCCCATGTGGATTGTGGCTGCAAAGCACATGCCAAAGGACATGCGGGGTAACAGAGAGTCTGCCTGTACGGCAACTTTTGTCTCTCAGGCTTCCTTTGCCCTGGTGAGTACTCGTCCATGTCACCCGCTTTGCTAGGGTTAGGGTTAGGGTTAGGGTTAGGGTTAGAGCAGTGATAAAGCGCAGAGCCCCATGTGGAGTGTGGCTGCAAAGCACATGCCAAAGGACATGCGGGGCAACAGAGGGTCTGCCTGTACGGCAACTTTTGTCTCTCAGGCTTCCTTTGCCCTTTTCAGTACTCTTCCACGTCACCCGCTTTGCTAGGGTGAGGGTTAGGAATAGGGTTAGGGTTAGAGCAGTGATAAAGCGCAGAGCCTCATGTGGAGTGCGGCTGCAAAGCACATGCCAAAGGACAAGCGGGGCAAGAGAGAGTCTGCCTATACGGCAACTTTTGTCTCTCAGGCTTCCTTTGCCCTGGTGAGTACTCGTCCATGTCACCCGCTTTGCTAGGGTGAGGATTAGGGTTAGGGTTAGGGTTAGAGTTAGAGAAGTGATAAAGCGCAGAGCCCCATGTTGATGGCGCTGGAAAACACATGCGAAAGGACATGCGGGGCAAGAGAGAGTCTGCCTGTACGGCAACTTTTGTCTCTCAGGCTTCCTTTGCCCTGGTGAGTACTCGTCCATGTCACCCGCTTTGCTAGGGTTAGGGTTAGGGTTAGGGTTAGGGTTAGAGCAGTGATAAAGCACAGAGCCCCATGTGGAGTGGGGCTGCAAAGCACATGCCAAAGGACATGCGGGGCAACAGAGAGTCTGCCTGTACGGCAACTTTTGTCTCTCAGGCTTCCTTTGCCCTGGTGAGTACTCGTCCACGTCACCCGCTTTGCTAGGGTGAGGGTTAGGAATAGGGTTAGGGTTAGAGCAGTGATAAAGCGCAGAGCCTCATGTGGAGTGCGGCTGGAAAACACATGCCAAAGGACATGCTGGGCAGCAGCGAGTCTACCTGTATGGCAACTTTTGTCTCTCAGGCTTCCTTTGCCCTGGTGAGTACTCGTCCACGTCACCCGCTTTGCTAGGGTGTGGGTTAGGGTTAGGGTTATAGCAGTGATAACGCACAGAGCCCCATGTGGATTGTGGCTGGAAAACACATGCCAAAGGACATGCGGGGCAACAGAGAGTCTGCCTGTACGGCAACTTTTGTCTCTCAGGCTTCCTTTGCCCTGGTGAGTACTCGTCCATGTCACCCGCTTTGCTAGGGTTAGGGTTAGGGTTAGGGTTAGAGAAGTGATAAAGCGCAGAGCCTCATGTTGATGGCGCTGGAAAACACATGCCAAAGGACATGCGGGGCAAGAGAGAGTCTGCCTGTACGGCAACTTTTGTCTCTCAGGCTTCCTTTGCCCTGGTGAGTACTCGTCCACGTCACCCGCTTTGCTGGGTTAGGGTTAGGGTTAGGGTTAGAGCAGTGATAAAGCGCAGAGCCCCATGTGGAGTGGGGCTGCAAAGCAAATGCCAAAGGACATGCGGGGCAACAGAGGGTCTGCCTGTACGGCAAGTTTTGTCTCTCAGGCTTCCTTTGCCCTGGTGAGTACTCGTCCATGTCACCCGCTTTGCTAGGGTTAGGGTTAGGGTTAGGGTTAGGGTTAGAGCAGTGATAAAGCGCAGAGCCCCATGTGGAGTGGGGCTGCAAAGCAAATGCCAAAGGACATGCGGGGCAACAGAGAGTCTGCCTGTACGGCAAGTTTTGTCTCTCAGGCTTCCTTTGCCCTGGTGAGTACTCGTCCACGTCACCCGCTTTGCTGGGTTAGGGTTAGGGTTAGGGTTAGGGTTAGAGCAGTGATAAAGCACAGAGCCCCATGTGGATTGTGGCTGCAAAGCACATGCCAAAGGACATGCGGGGTAACAGAGAGTCTGCCTGTACGGCAACTTTTGTCTCTCAGGCTTCCTTTGCCCTGGTGAGTACTCGTCCATGTCACCCGCTTTGCTAGGGTTAGGGTTAGGGTTAGGGTTAGGGTTAGAGCAGTGATAAAGCGCAGAGCCCCATGTGGAGTGTGGCTGCAAAGCACATGCCAAAGGACATGCGGGGCAACAGAGGGTCTGCCTGTACGGCAACTTTTGTCTCTCAGGCTTCCTTTGCCCTTTTCAGTACTCTTCCACGTCACCCGCTTTGCTAGGGTGAGGGTTAGGAATAGGGTTAGGGTTAGAGCAGTGATAAAGCGCAGAGCCTCATGTGGAGTGCGGCTGCAAAGCACATGCCAAAGGACAAGCGGGGCAAGAGAGAGTCTGCCTATACGGCAACTTTTGTCTCTCAGGCTTCCTTTGCCCTGGTGAGTACTCGTCCATGTCACCCGCTTTGCTAGGGTGAGGATTAGGGTTAGGGTTAGGGTTAGAGTTAGAGAAGTGATAAAGCGCAGAGCCCCATGTTGATGGCGCTGGAAAACACATGCGAAAGGACATGCGGGGCAACAGAGAGTCTGCCTGTACGGCAACTTTTGTCTCTCAGGCTTCCTTTGCCCTGGTGAGTACTCGTCCACGTCACCCGCTTTGCTGGGTTAGGGTTAGGGTTAGGGTTAGAGCAGTGATAAAGCGCAGAGTCCCATGTGGAGTGGAGCTGCAAAGCAAATGCCAAAGGACATGCGGGGCAACAGAGAGTCTGCCTGTACGGCAACTTTTGTCTCTCAGGCTTCCTTTGCCCTGGTGAGTACTCGTCCACGTCACCCGCTTTGCTAGGGTGAGGGTTAGGAATAGGGTTAGGGTTAGAGCAGTGATAAAGCGCAGAGCCTCATGTGGAGTGCGGCTGGAAAACACATGCCAAAGGACATGCTGGGCAGCAGCGAGTCTGCCTGTATGGCAACTTTTGTCTCTCAGGCTTCCTGTGCCCTGGTGAGTACTCGTCCACGTCACCCGCTTTGCTAGGGTGTGGGTTAGGGTTAGGGTTATAGCAGTGATAACGCACAGAGCCCCATGTGTATTGTGGCTAGAAAACACATGCCAAAGGACATGCGGGGCAACAGAGAGTCTGCCTGTACGGCAACTTTTGTCTCTCAGGCTTCCTTTGCCCTGGTGAGTACTCGTCCATGTCACCCGCTTTGCTAGGGTTAGGGTTAGGGTTAGGGTTAGAGCAGTGATAAAGCGCAGAGCCCCATGTGGAGTGGGGCTGCAAAGCAAATGCCAAAGGACATGCGGGGCAACAGAGAGTCTGCCTGTACGGCAAGTTTTGTCTCTCAGGCTTCCTTTGCCCTGGTGAGTACTCGTCCACGTCACCCGCTTTGCTGGGTTAGGGTTAGGGTTAGGGTTAGGGTTAGAGCAGTGATAAAGCGCAGAGCCCCATGTGGATTGTGGCTGCAAAGCACATGCCAAAGGACATGCGGGGTAACAGAGAGTCTGCCTGTACGGCAACTTTTGTCTCTCAGGCTTCCTTTGCCCTGGTGAGTACTCGTCCATGTCACCCGCTTTGCTAGGGTTAGGGTTAGGGTTAGGGTTAGGGTTAGAGCAGTGATAAAGCGCAGAGCCCCATGTGGAGTGTGGCTGCAAAGCACATGCCAAAGGACATGCGGGGCAACAGAGAGTCTGCCTGTACGGCAACTTTTGTCTCTCAGGCTTCCTTTGCCCTTTTCAGTACTCTTCCACGTCACCCGCTTTGCTAGGGTGAGGGTTAGGAATAGGGTTAGGGTTAGAGCAGTGATAAAGCGCAGAGCCTCATGTGGAGTGCGGCTGCAAAGCACATGCCAAAGGACATGCGGGGCAAGAGAGAGTCTGCCTATACAGCAACTTTTGTCTCTCAGGCTTCCTTTGCCCTGGTGAGTACTCGTCCATGTCACCCGCTTTGCTAGGGTGAGGATTAGGGTTAGGGTTAGGGTTAGAGTTAGAGAAGTGATAAAGCGCAGAGCCCCATGTTGATGGCGCTGGAAAACACATGCCAAAGGACATGCGGGGCAACAGAGAGTCTGCCTGTACGGCAACTTTTGTCTCTCAGGCTTCCTTTGCCCTGGTGAGTACTCGTCCACGTCACCCGCTTTGCTGGGTTAGGGTTAGGGTTAGGGTTAGAGCAGTGATAAAGCGCAGAGCCCCATGTGGAGTGGGGCTGCAAAGCAAATGCCAAAGGACATGCGGGGCAACAGAGAGTCTGCCTGTACGGCAACTTTTGTCTCTCAGGCTTCCTTTGCCCTGGTGAGTACTCGTCCACGTCACCCGCTTTGCTAGGGTGAGGGTTAGGAATAGGGTTAGGGTTAGAGCAGTGATAAAGCGCAGAGCCTCATGTGGAGTGCGGCTGGAAAACACATGCCAAAGGACATGCTGGGCAGCAGCGAGTCTGCCTGTATGGCAACTTTTGTCTCTCAGGCTTCCTGTGCCCTGGTGAGTACTCGTCCACGTCACCCGCTTTGCTAGGGTGTGGGTTAGGGTTAGGGTTATATCAGTGATAACGCATAGAGCCCCATGTGGATTGTGGCTGGAAAACACATGCCAAAGGACATGTGGGGCAACAGAGGGTCTGCCTGTACGGCAACTTTTGTCTCTCAGGCTTCCTTTGCCCTGGTGAGTACTCGTCCATGTCACCCGCTTTGCTAGGGTTAGGGTTAGGGTTAGGGTTAGGGTTAGAGCAGTGATAAAGCGCAGAGCCCCATGTGGAGTGGGGCTGCAAAGCAAATGCCAAAGGACATGCGGGGCAACAGAGAGTCTGCCTGTACGGCAAGTTTTGTCTCTCAGGCTTCCTTTGCCCTTTTGAGTACTCGTCCACGTCACCCGCTTTGCTGGGTTAGGGTTAGGGTTAGGGTTAGGGTTAGAGCAGTGATAAAGCGCAGAGCCCCATGTGGAGTGGGGTTGCAAAGCAAATGCCATAGGACATGCGGGGCAACAGAGAGTCTGCCTGTACGGCAACTTTTGTCTCTCAGGCTTCCTTTGCCCTTTTCAGTACTCGTCCACGTCACCCGCTTTGCTAGGGTGAGGGTTAGGAATAGGGTTAGGGTTAGAGCAGTGATAAAGCGCAGAGCCTCATGTGGAGTGCGGCTGGAAAACACATGCCAAAGGACATGCGGGGCAAGAGAGAGTCTGCCTATACGGCAACTTTTGTCTCTCAGGCTTCCTTTGCCCTGGTGAGTACTCGTCCATGTCACCCGCTTTGCTAGGGTGAGGATTAGGGTTAGGGTTAGGGTTAGAGTTAGAGAAGTGATAAAGCGCAGAGCCTCATGTTGATGGCGCTGGAAAACACATGCCAAAGGACATGCGGGGCAACAGAGAGTCTGCCTGTACGGCAACTTTTGTCTCTCAGGCTTCCTTTGCCCTGGTGAGTACTCGTCCACGTCACCCGCTTTGCTGGGTTAGGGTTAGGGTTAGGGTTAGAGCAGTGATAAAGCGCAGAGCCCCATGTGGAGTGGGGCTGCAAAGCAAATGCCAAAGGACATGCGGGGCAACAGAGAGTCTGCCTGTACGGCAAGTTTTGTCTCTCAGGCTTCCTTTGCCCTTTTGAGTACTCGTCCACGTCACCCGCTTTGCTAGGGTGAGGGTTAGGAATAGGGTTAGGGTTAGAGCAGTGATAAAGCGCAGAGCCTCATGTGGAGTGCGGCTGGAAAACACATGCCAAAGGACATGCTGGGCAGCAGCGAGTCTGCCTGTATGGCAACTTTTGTCTCTCAGGCTTCCTGTGCCCTGGTGAGTACTCGTCCACGTCACCCGCTTTGCTAGGGTGTGGGTTAGGGTTAGGGTTATAGCAGTGATAACGCACAGAGCCCCATGTGGATTGTGGCTGGAAAACACATGCCAAAGGACATGTGGGGCAACAGAGGGTCTGCCTGTACGGCAACTTTTGTCTCTCAGGCTTCCTTTGCCCTGGTGAGTACTCGTCCACGTCACCCGCTTTGCTGGGTTAGGGTTAGGGTTAGGGTTAGGGTTAGAGCAGTGATAAAGCGCAGAGCCCCATGTGGAGTGGGGTTGCAAAGCAAATGCCATAGGACATGCGGGGCAACAGAGAGTCTGCCTGTACGGCAAGTTTTGTCTCTCAGGCTTCCTTTGCCCTTTTCAGTACTCGTCCACGTCACCCGCTTTGCTAGGGTGAGGGTTAGGAATAGGGTTAGGGTTAGAGCAGTGATAAAGCGCAGAGCCTCATGTGGAGTGCGGCTGGAAAACACATGCCAAAGGACATGCGGGGCAAGAGAGAGTCTGCCTATACGGCAACTTTTGTCTCTCAGGCTTCCTTTGCCCTGGTGAGTACTCGTCCATGTCACCCGCTTTGCTAGGGTGAGGATTAGGGTTAGGGTTAGGGTTAGAGTTAGAGAAGTGATAAAGCACAGAGCCTCATGTTGATGGCGCTGGAAAACACATGCCAAAGGACATGCGGGGCAACAGAGAGTCTGCCTGTACGGCAACTTTTGTCTCTCAGGCTTCCTTTGCCCTGGTGAGTACTCGTCCACGTCACCCGCTTTGCTGGGTTAGGGTTAGGGTTAGGGTTAGAGCAGTGATAAAGCGCAGAGCCCCATGTGGAGTGGGGCTGCAAAGCAAATGCCAAAGGACATGCGGGGCAACAGAGAGTCTGCCTGTACGGCAAGTTTTGTCTCTCAGGCTTCCTTTGCCCTGGTGAGTACTCGTCCACGTCACCCGCTTTGCTAGGGTTAGGGTTAGGGTTAGGGTTAGGGTTAGAGCAGTGATAAAGCGCAGAGCCCCATGTGGAGTGGGGCTGCAAAGCACATGCCAAAGGACATGCGGGGCAACAGAGAGTCTGCCTGTACGGCAAGTTTTGTCTCTCAGGCTTCCTTTGCCCTTTTGAGTACTCGTCCACGTCACCCGCTTTGCTAGGGTGAGGGTTAGGAATAGGGTTAGGGTTAGAGCAGTGATAAAGCGCAGAGCCTCATGTGGAGTGCGGCTGGAAAACACATGCCAAAGGACATGCTGGGCAGCAGCGAGTCTGCCTGTATGGCAACTTTTGTCTCTCAGGCTTCCTTTGCCCTGGTGAGTACTCGTCCACGTCACCCGCTTTGCTAGGGTGAGGGTTAGGGTTAGGGTTAGCGTTAGAGTTAGAGAAGTGATAAAGCGCAGAGCCTCATGTTGATGGCGCTGGAAAACACATGCCAAAGGACATGCGGGGCAACAGAGGGTCTGCCTGTACGGCAACTTTTGTCTCTCAGGCTTCCTTTGCCCTGGTGAGTACTCGTCCATGTCACCCGCTTTGCTAGGGTTAGGGTTAGGGTTAGGGTTAGAGCAGTGATAAAGCGCAGAGCCCCATGTGGAGTGGGGCTGCAAAGCAAATGCCAAAGGACATGCGGGGCAACAGAGAGTCTGCCTGTACGGCAACTTTTGTCTCTCAGGCTTCCTTTGCCCTGGTGAGTACTCGTCCACGTCACCCGCTTTGCTAGGGTGAGGGTTAGGAATAGGGTTAGGGTTAGAGCAGTGATAAAGCGCAGAGCCTCATGTGGAGTGCGGCTGGAAAACACATGCCAAAGGACATGCTGGGCAGCAGCGAGTCTGCCTGTATGGCAACTTTTGTCTCTCAGGCTTCCTGTGCCCTGGTGAGTACTCGTCCACGTCACCCGCTTTGCTAGGGTGTGGGTTAGGGTTAGGGTTATAGCAGTGATAACGCACAGAGCCCCATGTGGATTGTGGCTGGAAAACACATGCCAAAGGACATGTGGGGCAACAGAGGGTCTGCCTGTACGGCAACTTTTGTCTCTCAGGCTTCCTTTGCCCTGGTGAGTACTCGTCCATGTCACCCGCTTTGCTGGGTTAGGGTTAGGGTTAGGGTTAGGGTTAGAGCAGTGATAAAGCGCAGAGCCCCATGTGGATTGTGGCTGCAAAGCACATGCCAAAGGACATGCGGGGTAACAGAGAGTCTGCCTGTACGGCAACTTTTGTCTCTCAGGCTTCCTTTGCCCTGGTGAGTACTCGTCCATGTCACCCGCTTTGCTAGGGTTAGGGTTAGGGTTAGGGTTAGGGTTAGAGCAGTGATAAAGCGCAGAGCCCCATGTGGAGTGTGGCTGCAAAGCACATGCCAAAGGACATGCGGGGCAACAGAGAGTCTGCCTGTACGGCAACTTTTGTCTCTCAGGCTTCCTTTGCCCTTTTCAGTACTCTTCCACGTCACCCGCTTTGCTAGGGTGAGGGTTAGGAATAGGGTTAGGGTTAGAGCAGTGATAAAGCGCAGAGCCTCATGTGGAGTGCGGCTGCAAAGCACATGCCAAAGGACATGCGGGGCAAGAGAGAGTCTGCCTATACGGCAACTTTTGTCTCTCAGGCTTCCTTTGCCCTGGTGAGTACTCGTCCATGTCACCCGCTTTGCTAGGGTGAGGATTAGGGTTAGGGTTAGGGTTAGAGTTAGAGAAGTGATAAAGCGCAGAGCCCCATGTTGATGGCGCTGGAAAACACATGCCAAAGGACATGCGGGGCAACAGAGAGTCTGCCTGTACGGCAACTTTTGTCTCTCAGGCTTCCTTTGCCCTGGTGAGTACTCGTCCACGTCACCCGCTTTGCTGGGTTAGGGTTAGGGTTAGGGTTAGAGCAGTGATAAAGCGCAGAGCCCCATGTGGAGTGGGGCTGCAAAGCAAATGCCAAAGGACATGCGGGGCAACAGAGAGTCTGCCTGTACGGCAACTTTTGTCTCTCAGGCTTCCTTTGCCCTGGTGAGTACTCGTCCACGTCACCCGCTTTGCTAGGGTGAGGGTTAGGAATAGGGTTAGGGTTAGAGCAGTGATAAAGCGCAGAGCCTCATGTGGAGTGCGGCTGGAAAACACATGCCAAAGGACATGCTGGGCAGCAGCGAGTCTGCCTGTATGGCAACTTTTGTCTCTCAGGCTTCCTGTGCCCTGGTGAGTACTCGTCCACGTCACCCGCTTTGCTAGGGTGTGGGTTAGGGTTAGGGTTATAGCAGTGATAACGCACAGAGCCCCATGTGGATTGTGGCTGGAAAACACATGCCAAAGGACATGTGGGGCAACAGAGGGTCTGCCTGTACGGCAACTTTTGTCTCTCAGGCTTCCTTTGCCCTGGTGAGTACTCGTCCATGTCACCCGCTTTGCTAGGGTTAGGGTTAGGGTTAGGGTTAGGGTTAGAGCAGTGATAAAGCGCAGAGCCCCATGTGGAGTGGGGCTGCAAAGCAAATGCCAAAGGACATGCGGGGCAACAGAGAGTCTGCCTGTACGGCAAGTTTTGTCTCTCAGGCTTCCTTTGCCCTTTTGAGTACTCGTCCACGTCACCCGCTTTGCTGGGTTAGGGTTAGGGTTAGGGTTAGGGTTAGAGCAGTGATAAAGCGCAGAGCCCCATGTGGAGTGGGGTTGCAAAGCAAATGCCATAGGACATGCGGGGCAACAGAGAGTCTGCCTGTACGGCAACTTTTGTCTCTCAGGCTTCCTTTGCCCTTTTCAGTACTCTTCCACGTCACCCGCTTTGCTAGGGTGAGGGTTAGGAATAGGGTTAGGGTTAGAGCAGTGATAAAGCGCAGAGCCTCATGTGGAGTGCGGCTGCAAAGCACATGCCAAAGGACATGCGGGGCAAGAGAGAGTCTGCCTATACGGCAACTTTTGTCTCTCAGGCTTCCTTTGCCCTGGTGAGTACTCGTCCATGTCACCCGCTTTGCTAGGGTGAGGATTAGGGTTAGGGTTAGGGTTAGAGTTAGAGAAGTGATAAAGCGCAGAGCCCCATGTTGATGGCGCTGGAAAACACATGCCAAAGGACATGCGGGGCAACAGAGAGTCTGCCTGTACGGCAACTTTTGTCTCTCAGGCTTCCTTTGCCCTGGTGAGTACTCGTCCACGTCACCCGCTTTGCTGGGTTAGGGTTAGGGTTAGGGTTAGAGCAGTGATAAAGCGCAGAGCCCCATGTGGAGTGGGGCTGCAAAGCAAATGCCAAAGGACATGCGGGGCAACAGAGAGTCTGCCTGTACGGCAACTTTTGTCTCTCAGGCTTCCTTTGCCCTGGTGAGTACTCGTCCACGTCACCCGCTTTGCTAGGGTGAGGGTTAGGAATAGGGTTAGGGTTAGAGCAGTGATAAAGCGCAGAGCCTCATGTGGAGTGCGGCTGGAAAACACATGCCAAAGGACATGCTGGGCAGCAGCGAGTCTGCCTGTATGGCAACTTTTGTCTCTCAGGCTTCCTGTGCCCTGGTGAGTACTCGTCCACGTCACCCGCTTTGCTAGGGTGTGGGTTAGGGTTAGGGTTATAGCAGTGATAACGCACAGAGCCCCATGTGGATTGTGGCTGGAAAACACATGCCAAAGGACATGTGGGGCAACAGAGGGTCTGCCTGTACGGCAACTTTTGTCTCTCAGGCTTCCTTTGCCCTGGTGAGTACTCGTCCATGTCACCCGCTTTGCTAGGGTTAGGGTTAGGGTTAGGGTTAGGGTTAGAGCAGTGATAAAGCGCAGAGCCCCATGTGGAGTGGGGCTGCAAAGCAAATGCCAAAGGACATGCGGGGCAACAGAGAGTCTGCCTGTACGGCAAGTTTTGTCTCTCAGGCTTCCTTTGCCCTTTTGAGTACTCGTCCACGTCACCCGCTTTGCTGGGTTAGGGTTAGGGTTAGGGTTAGGGTTAGAGCAGTGATAAAGCGCAGAGCCCCATGTGGAGTGGGGTTGCAAAGCAAATGCCATAGGACATGCGGGGCAACAGAGAGTCTGCCTGTACGGCAACTTTTGTCTCTCAGGCTTCCTTTGCCCTTTTCAGTACTCGTCCACGTCACCCGCTTTGCTAGGGTGAGGGTTAGGAATAGGGTTAGGGTTAGAGCAGTGATAAAGCGCAGAGCCTCATGTGGAGTGCGGCTGGAAAACACATGCCAAAGGACATGCGGGGCAAGAGAGAGTCTGCCTATACGGCAACTTTTGTCTCTCAGGCTTCCTTTGCCCTGGTGAGTACTCGTCCATGTCACCCGCTTTGCTAGGGTGAGGATTAGGGTTAGGGTTAGGGTTAGAGTTAGAGAAGTGATAAAGCGCAGAGCCTCATGTTGATGGCGCTGGAAAACACATGCCAAAGGACATGCGGGGCAACAGAGAGTCTGCCTGTACGGCAACTTTTGTCTCTCAGGCTTCCTTTGCCCTGGTGAGTACTCGTCCACGTCACCCGCTTTGCTGGGTTAGGGTTAGGGTTAGGGTTAGAGCAGTGATAAAGCGCAGAGCCCCATGTGGAGTGGGGCTGCAAAGCAAATGCCAAAGGACATGCGGGGCAACAGAGAGTCTGCCTGTACGGCAAGTTTTGTCTCTCAGGCTTCCTTTGCCCTTTTGAGTACTCGTCCACGTCACCCGCTTTGCTAGGGTTAGGGTTAGGGTTAGGGTTAGGGTTAGAGCAGTGATAAAGCGCAGAGCCCCATGTGGAGTGGGGCTGCAAAGCACATGCCAAAGGACATGCGGGGCAACAGAGAGTCTGCCTGTACGGCAAGTTTTGTCTCTCAGGCTTCCTTTGCCCTTTTGAGTACTCGTCCACGTCACCCGCTTTGCTAGGGTGAGGATTAGGAATAGGGTTAGGGTTAGAGCAGTGATAAAGCGCAGAGCCTCATGTGGAGTGCGGCTGGAAAACACATGCCAAAGGACATGCTGGGCAGCAGCGAGTCTGCCTGTATGGCAACTTTTGTCTCTCAGGCTTCCTTTGCCCTGGTGAGTACTCGTCCACGTCACCCGCTTTGCTAGGGTGAGGGTTAGGGTTAGGGTTAGGGTTAGAGTTAGAGAAGTGATAAAGCGCAGAGCCTCATGTTGATGGCGCTGGAAAACACATGCCAAAGGACATGCGGGGCAACAGAGGGTCTGCCTGTACGGCAACTTTTGTCTCTCAGGCTTCCTTTGCCCTGGTGAGTACTCGTCCATGTCACCCGCTTTGCTAGGGTTAGGGTTAGGGTTAGGGTTAGGGTTAGAGCAGTGATAAAGCGCAGAGCCCCATGTGGAGTGGGGCTGCAAAGCCAATGCCAAAGGACATGCGGGGCAACAGAGAGTCTGCCTGTACGGCAACTTTTGTCTCTCAGGCTTCCTGTGCCCTGGTGAGTACTCGTCCACGTCACCCGCTTTGCTAGGGTGTGGGTTAGGGTTAGGGTTATAGCAGTGATAACGCACAGAGCCCCATGTGGATTGTGGCTGGAAAACACATGCCAAAGGACATGTGGGGCAACAGAGGGTCTGCCTGTACGGCAACTTTTGTCTCTCAGGCTTCCTTTGCCCTGGTGAGTACTCGTCCATGTCACCCGCTTTGCTAGGGTTAGGGTTAGGGTTAGGGTTAGGGTTAGAGCAGTGATAAAGCGCAGAGCCCCATGTGGAGTGGGGCTGCAAAGCAAATGCCAAAGGACATGCGGGGCAACAGAGAGTCTGCCTGTACGGCAAGTTTTGTCTCTCAGGCTTCCTTTGCCCTTTTGAGTACTCGTCCACGTCACCCGCTTTGCTGGGTTAGGGTTAGAGCAGTGATAAAGCGCAGAGCCCCATGTGGAGTGGGGTTGCAAAGCAAATGCCATAGGACATGCGGGGCAACAGAGAGTCTGCCTGTACGGCAACTTTTGTCTCTCAGGCTTCCTTTGCCCTTTTCAGTACTCGTCCACGTCACCCGCTTTGCTAGGGTGAGGGTTAGGGTTAGGGTTAGGGTTAGAGCAGTGATAAAGCGCAGAGCCTCATGTGGAGTGCGGCTGGAAAACACATGCCAAAGGACATGCGGGGCAAGAGAGAGTCTGCCTATACGGCAACTTTTGTCTCTCAGGCTTCCTTTGCCCTGGTGAGTACTCGTCCATGTCACCCGCTTTGCTAGGGTGAGGATTAGGGTTAGGGTTAGGGTTAGAGTTAGAGAAGTGATAAAGCGCAGAGCCTCATGTTGATGGCGCTGGAAAACACATGCCAAAGGACATGCGGGGCAACAGAGAGTCTGCCTGTACGGCAACTTTTGTCTCTCAGGCTTCCTTTGCCCTGGTGAGTACTCGTCCACGTCACCCGCTTTGCTGGGTTAGGGTTAGGGTTAGGGTTAGAGCAGTGATAAAGCGCAGAGCCCCATGTGGAGTGGGGCTGCAAAGCAAATGCCAAAGGACATGCGGGGCAACAGAGAGTCTGCCTGTACGGCAAGTTTTGTCTCTCAGGCTTCCTTTGCCCTGGTGAGTACTCGTCCACGTCACCCGCTTTGCTAGGGTTAGGGTTAGGGTTAGGGTTAGGGTTAGAGCAGTGATAAAGCGCAGAGCCCCATGTGGAGTGGGGCTGCAAAGCACATGCCAAAGGACATGCGGGGCAACAGAGAGTCTGCCTGTACGGCAAGTTTTGTCTCTCAGGCTTCCTTTGCCCTTTTGAGTACTCGTCCACGTCACCCGCTTTGCTAGGGTGAGGGTTAGGAATAGGGTTAGGGTTAGAGCAGTGATAAAGCGCAGAGCCTCATGTGAGTGCGGCTGGAAAACACATGCCAAAGGGACATGCTGGGCAGCAGCGAGTCTGCCTGTATGGCAACTTTTGTCTCTCAGGCTTCCTTTGCCCTGGTGAGTACTCGTCACGTCACCCGCTTTGCTAGGGGTGAGGGTTAGGGTTAGGGTTAGGGTTAGAGTAGAGAAGTGATAAAGCGCAGAGGCCTCATGTTGATGGCGCTGGAAAACATATGCCAAAGGACATGCGGGGCAACAGAGGGTCTGCCTGTACGCGCAACTTTTGTCTCTCAGGCTTCCTTTGCCCTGGTGAGTACTCGTCCATGTCACCCGCTTTGCTAGGGTTAGGGTTAGGGTTAGGGTTAGGGTTAGAGCAGTGATAAAGCGCAGAGCCCCATGTGGAGTGGGGCTGCAAAGCAAATGCCAAAGGACATGCGGGGCAACAGAGAGTCTGCCTGTACGGCAAGTTTTGTCTCTCAGGCTTCCTTTGCCCTTTTGAGTACTCGTCCACGTCACCCCGCTTTGACTGGGTTAGGGTTAGGGTTAGGGTTAGGTTTAGAGCAGTGATAAAGCGCAGAGCCCCATGTGGATTGTGGCTGGAAAACAAATGCCAAGGACATGCGGGGGCAAGAGAGAGTCTGCCTATACGGCAACTTTTGTCTCTCAGGCTTCCTTTGCCCTGGTGAGTACTCGTCATGTCACCCGCTTTGCTAGGGTGAGGATTAGGGTTAGGGTTAGGGTTAGAGTTAGAGAAGTGATAAAGCGCAGAGCCCCATGTTGATGGCGCTGGAAAACACATGCCAAAGGACATGCGGGGCAACAGAGAGTCTGCCTGTACGGCAACTTTTGTCTCTCAGGCTTCCTTTGCCCTGGTGAGTACTCGTCCACATCACCCGCTTTGCTGGGTTAGGGTTAGGGTTAGGGTTAGAGCAGTGATAAAGCGCAGAGCCCCATGTGGAGTGGGGCTGCAAAGCAAATGCCAAAGGACATGCGGGGCAACAGAGAGTCTGCCTGTACGGCAACTTTTGTCTCTCAGGCTTCCTTTGCCCTGGTGAGTACTCGTCCACGTCACCCCGCTTTGCTAGGGTGAGGGTTAGGAATAGGGTTAGGGTTAGAGCAGTGATAAAGCGCAGAGCCTCATGTGGAGTGCGGCTGGAAAACACATGCCAAAGGACATGCTGGGCAGCAGCGAGTCTGCCTGTATGGCAACTTTTGTCTCTCAGGCTTCCTGTGCCCTGGTGAGTACTCGTCCACTGTCACCCCGCTTTGCTAGGGTGTGGGTTAGGGTTAGGGTTATAGCAGTGATAACGCACAGAGCCCCATGTGGATTGTGGCTGGAAAACACATGCCAAAGGACATGTGGGGCAACAGAGGGTCTGCCTGTACGGCAAGTTTTGTCTCTCAGGCTTCCTTTGCCCTGGTGAGTACTCGTCCATGTTACCCGCTTTGCTAGGGTTAGGGTTAGGGTTAGGGTTAGGGTTAGAGCAGTGATAAAGCGCAGAGCCCCATGTGGAGTGGGGCTGCAAAGCAAATGCCAAAGGACATGCGGGGCAAGAGAGAGTCTGCCTGTACGGCAAGTTTTGTCTCTCAGGCTTCCTTTGCCCTTTTGAGTACTCGTCCACGTCACCCGCTTTGCTGGGTTAGGGTTAGGGTTAGGGTTAGGGTTAGAGCAGTGATAAAGCGCAGAGCCCCATGTGGAGTGGGGTTGCAAAGCAAATGCCATAGGACATGCGGGGTAACAGAGAGTCTGCCTGTACGGCAAGTTTTGTCTCTCAGGCTTCCTTTGCCCTTTTCAGTACTCGTCCACGTCACCCGCTTTGCTAGGGTGAGGGTTAGGAATAGGGTTAGGGTTAGAGCAGTGATAAACGCAGAGCCCCATGTGGAGTGGGGTTGCAAAGCAAATGCCATAGGACATGCGGGGCAACAGAGAGTCTGCCTGTACGGCAACTTTTGTCTCTCAGGCTTCCTTTGCCCTTTTCAGTACTCGTCCACGTCACCCGCTTTGCTAGGGTGAGGGTTAGGAATAGGGTTAGGGTTAGAGCAGTGATAAAGCGCAGAGCCTCATGTGGAGTGCGGCTGGAAAACACATGCCAAAGGACATGCGGGGCAAGAGAGAGTCTGCCTATACGGCAACTTTTGTCTCTCAGGCTTCCTTTGCCCTGGTGAGTACTCGTCCATGTCACCCGCTTTGCTAGGGTGAGGATTAGGGTTAGGGTTAGGGTTAGAGTTAGAGAAGTGATAAAGCGCAGAGCCTCATGTTGATGGCGCTGGAAAACACATGCCAAAGGACATGCGGGGCAACAGAGAGTCTGCCTGTACGGCAACTTTTGTCTCTCAGGCTTCCTTTGCCCTGGTGAGTACTCGTCCACGTCACCCGCTTTGCTGGGTTAGGGTTAGGGTTAGGGTTAGAGCAGTGATAAAGCGCAGAGCCCCATGTGGAGTGGGGCTGCAAAGCAAATGCCAAAGGACATGCGGGGCAACAGAGAGTCTGCCTGTACGGCAAGTTTTGTCTCTCAGGCTTCCTTTGCCCTGGTGAGTACTCGTCCACGTCACCCGCTTTGCTAGGGTTAGGGTTAGGGTTAGGGTTAGGGTTAGAGCAGTGATAAAGCGCAGAGCCCCATGTGGAGTGGGGCTGCAAAGCCAATGCCAAAGGACATGCGGGGCAACAGAGAGTCTGCCTGTACGGCAACTTTTGTCTCTCAGGCTTCCTGTGCCCTGGTGAGTACTCGTCCACGTCACCCGCTTTGCTAGGGTGTGGGTTAGGGTTAGGGTTATAGCAGTGATAACGCACAGAGCCCCATGTGGATTGTGGCTGGAAAACACATGCCAAAGGACATGTGGGGCAACAGAGGGTCTGCCTGTACGGCAACTTTTGTCTCTCAGGCTTCCTTTGCCCTGGTGAGTACTCGTCCATGTCACCCGCTTTGCTAGGGTTAGGGTTAGGGTTAGGGTTAGGGTTAGAGCAGTGATAAAGCGCAGAGCCCCATGTGGAGTGGGGCTGCAAAGCAAATGCCAAAGGACATGCGGGGCAACAGAGAGTCTGCCTGTACGGCAAGTTTTGTCTCTCAGGCTTCCTTTGCCCTTTTGAGTACTCGTCCACGTCACCCGCTTTGCTGGGTTAGGGTTAGAGCAGTGATAAAGCGCAGAGCCCCATGTGGAGTGGGGTTGCAAAGCAAATGCCATAGGACATGCGGGGCAACAGAGAGTCTGCCTGTACGGCAACTTTTGTCTCTCAGGCTTCCTTTGCCCTTTTCAGTACTCGTCCACGTCACCCGCTTTGCTAGGGTGAGGGTTAGGGTTAGGGTTAGGGTTAGAGCAGTGATAAAGCGCAGAGCCTCATGTGGAGTGCGGCTGGAAAACACATGCCAAAGGACATGCGGGGCAAGAGAGAGTCTGCCTATACGGCAACTTTTGTCTCTCAGGCTTCCTTTGCCCTGGTGAGTACTCGTCCATGTCACCCGCTTTGCTAGGGTGAGGATTAGGGTTAGGGTTAGGGTTAGAGTTAGAGAAGTGATAAAGCGCAGAGCCTCATGTTGATGGCGCTGGAAAACACATGCCAAAGGACATGCGGGGCAACAGAGAGTCTGCCTGTACGGCAACTTTTGTCTCTCAGGCTTCCTTTGCCCTGGTGAGTACTCGTCCACGTCACCCGCTTTGCTGGGTTAGGGTTAGGGTTAGGGTTAGAGCAGTGATAAAGCGCAGAGCCCCATGTGGAGTGGGGCTGCAAAGCAAATGCCAAAGGACATGCGGGGCAACAGAGAGTCTGCCTGTACGGCAAGTTTTGTCTCTCAGGCTTCCTTTGCCCTGGTGAGTACTCGTCCACGTCACCCGCTTTGCTAGGGTTAGGGTTAGGGTTAGGGTTAGGGTTAGAGCAGTGATAAAGCGCAGAGCCCCATGTGGAGTGGGGCTGCAAAGCACATGCCAAAGGACATGCGGGGCAACAGAGAGTCTGCCTGTACGGCAAGTTTTGTCTCTCAGGCTTCCTTTGCCCTTTTGAGTACTCGTCCACGTCACCCGCTTTGCTAGGGTGAGGGTTAGGAATAGGGTTAGGGTTAGAGCAGTGATAAAGCGCAGAGCCTCATGTGGAGTGCGGCTGGAAAACACATGCCAAAGGACATGCTGGGCAGCAGCGAGTCTGCCTGTATGGCAACTTTTGTCTCTCAGGCTTCCTTTGCCCTGGTGAGTACTCGTCCACGTCACCCGCTTTGCTAGGGTGAGGGTTAGGGTTAGGGTTAGGGTTAGAGTTAGAGAAGTGATAAAGCGCAGAGCCTCATGTTGATGGCGCTGGAAAACATATGCCAAAGGACATGCGGGGCAACAGAGGGTCTGCCTGTACGGCAACTTTTGTCTCTCAGGCTTCCTTTGCCCTGGTGAGTACTCGTCCATGTCACCCGCTTTGCTAGGGTTAGGGTTAGGGTTAGGGTTAGGGTTAGAGCAGTGATAAAGCGCAGAGCCCCATGTGGAGTGGGGCTGCAAAGCAAATGCCAAAGGACATGCGGGGCAACAGAGAGTCTGCCTGTACGGCAAGTTTTGTCTCTCAGGCTTCCTTTGCCCTTTTGAGTACTCGTCCACGTCACCCGCTTTGCTGGGTTAGGGTTAGGGTTAGGGTTAGGTTTAGAGCAGTGATAAAGCGCAGAGCCCCATGTGGATTGTGGCTGGAAAACAAATGCCAAAGGACATGCGGGGCAAGAGAGAGTCTGCCTATACGGCAACTTTTGTCTCTCAGGCTTCCTTTGCCCTGGTGAGTACTCGTCCATGTCACCCGCTTTTCTAGGGTGAGGATTAGGGTTAGGGTTAGGGTTAGAGTTAGAGAAGTGATAAAGCGCAGAGCCCCATGTTGATGGCGCTGGAAAACACATGCCAAAGGACATGCGGGGCAACAGAGAGTCTGCCTGTACGGCAACTTTTGTCTCTCAGGCTTCCTTTGCCCTGGTGAGTACTCGTCCACATCACCCGCTTTGCTGGGTTAGGGTTAGGGTTAGGGTTAGAGCAGTGATAAAGCGCAGAGCCCCATGTGGAGTGGGGCTGCAAAGCAAATGCCAAAGGACATGCGGGGCAACAGAGAGTCTGCCTGTACGGCAACTTTTGTCTCTCAGGCTTCCTTTGCCCTGGTGAGTACTCGTCCACGTCACCCGCTTTGCTAGGGTGAGGGTTAGGAATAGGGTTAGGGTTAGAGCAGTGATAAAGCGCAGAGCCTCATGTGGAGTGCGGCTGGAAAACACATGCCAAAGGACATGCTGGGCAGCAGCGAGTCTGCCTGTATGGCAACTTTTGTCTCTCAGGCTTCCTGTGCCCTGGTGAGTACTCGTCCACGTCACCCGCTTTGCTAGGGTGTGGGTTAGGGTTAGGGTTATAGCAGTGATAACGCACAGAGCCCCATGTGGATTGTGGCTGGAAAACACATGCCAAAGGACATGTGGGGCAACAGAGGGTCTGCCTGTACGGCAAGTTTTGTCTCTCAGGCTTCCTTTGCCCTGGTGAGTACTCGTCCATGTTACCCGCTTTGCTAGGGTTAGGGTTAGGGTTAGGGTTAGGGTTAGAGCAGTGATAAAGCGCAGAGCCCCATGTGGAGTGGGGCTGCAAAGCAAATGCCAAAGGACATGCGGGGCAAGAGAGAGTCTGCCTGTACGGCAAGTTTTGTCTCTCAGGCTTCCTTTGCCCTTTTGAGTACTCGTCCACGTCACCCGCTTTGCTGGGTTAGGGTTAGGGTTAGGGTTAGGGTTAGAGCAGTGATAAAGCGCAGAGCCCCATGTGGAGTGGGGTTGCAAAGCAAATGCCATAGGACATGCGGGGTAACAGAGAGTCTGCCTGTACGGCAAGTTTTGTCTCTCAGGCTTCCTTTGCCCTTTTCAGTACTCGTCCACGTCACCCGCTTTGCTAGGGTGAGGGTTAGGAATAGGGTTAGGGTTAGAGCAGTGATAAACGCAGAGCCCCATGTGGAGTGGGGTTGCAAAGCAAATGCCATAGGACATGCGGGGCAACAGAGAGTCTGCCTGTACGGCAACTTTTGTCTCTCAGGCTTCCTTTGCCCTTTTCAGTACTCGTCCACGTCACCCGCTTTGCTAGGGTGAGGGTTAGGAATAGGGTTAGGGTTAGAGCAGTGATAAAGCGCAGAGCCTCATGTGGAGTGCGGCTGGAAAACACATGCCAAAGGACATGCGGGGCAAGAGAGAGTCTGCCTATACGGCAACTTTTGTCTCTCAGGCTTCCTTTGCCCTGGTGAGTACTCGTCCATGTCACCCGCTTTGCTAGGGTGAGGATTAGGGTTAGGGTTAGGGTTAGAGTTAGAGAAGTGATAAAGCGCAGAGCCTCATGTTGATGGCGCTGGAAAACACATGCCAAAGGACATGCGGGGCAACAGAGAGTCTGCCTGTACGGCAACTTTTGTCTCTCAGGCTTCCTTTGCCCTGGTGAGTACTCGTCCACGTCACCCGCTTTGCTGGGTTAGGGTTAGGGTTAGGGTTAGAGCAGTGATAAAGCGCAGAGCCCCATGTGGAGTGGGGCTGCAAAGCAAATGCCAAAGGACATGCGGGGCAACAGAGAGTCTGCCTGTACGGCAAGTTTTGTCTCTCAGGCTTCCTTTGCCCTGGTGAGTACTCGTCCACGTCACCCGCTTTGCTAGGGTTAGGGTTAGGGTTAGGGTTAGGGTTAGAGCAGTGATAAAGCGCAGAGCCCCATGTGGAGTGGGGCTGCAAAGCACATGCCAAAGGACATGCGGGGCAACAGAGAGTCTGCCTGTACGGCAAGTTTTGTCTCTCAGGCTTCCTTTGCCCTTTTCAGTACTCGTCCACGTCACCCGCTTTGCTAGGGTGAGGGTTAGGAATAGGGTTAGGGTTAGAGCAGTGATAAAGCGCAGAGCCTCATGTGGAGTGCGGCTGGAAAACACATGCCAAAGGACATGCTGGGCAGCAGCGAGTCTGCCTGTATGGCAACTTTTGTCTCTCAGGCTTCCTTTGCCCTGGTGAGTACTCGTCCACGTCACCCGCTTTGCTAGGGTGAGGGTTAGGGTTAGGGTTAGGGTTAGAGTTAGAGAAGTGATAAAGCGCAGAGCCTCATGTTGATGGCGCTGGAAAACACATGCCAAAGGACATGCGGGGCAACAGAGGGTCTGCCTGTACGGCAACTTTTGTCTCTCAGGCTTCCTTTGCCCTGGTGAGTACTCGTCCATGTCACCCGCTTTGCTGGGTTAGGGTTAGGGTTAGGGTTAGGTTTAGAGCAGTGATAAAGCGCAGAGCCCCATGTGGATTGTGGCTGGAAAACACATGCCAAAGGACATGCGGGGCAAGAGAGAGTCTGCCTATACGGCAACTTTTGTCTCTCAGGCTTCCTTTGCCCTGGTGAGTACTCGTCCATGTCACCCGCTTTGCTAGGGTGAGGATTTGGGTTAGGGTTAGGGTTAGAGTTAGAGAAGTGATAAAGCGCAGAGCCTCATGTTGATGGCGGTGGAAAACACATGCCAAAGGACATGCGGGGCAACAGAGAGTCTGCCTGTACGGCAAGTTTTGTCTCTCAGGCTTCCTTTGCCCTGGTGAGTACTCGTCCACGTCACCCGCTTTGCTGGGTTAGGGTTAGGGTTAGGGTTAGAGCAGTGATAAAGCGCAGAGCCCCATGTGGAGTGGGGCTGCAAAGCAAATGCCAAAGGACATGCGGGGCAAGAGAGAGTCTGCCTGTACGGCAACTTTTGTCTCTCAGGCTTCCTTTGCCCTGGTGAGTACTCGTCCACGTCACCCGCTTTGCTGGGTTAGGGTTAGGGTTAGGGTTAGGGTTAGGGTTAGAGCAGTGATAAAGCGCAGAGCCCCATGTGGAGTGGGGCTGCAAAGCAAATGCCAAAGGACATGCGGGGCAACAGAGAGTCTGCCTGTACGGCAAGTTTTGTCTCTCAGGCTTCCTTTGCCCTGGTGAGTACTTGTCCACGTCACCCGCTTTGCTAGGTTGAGGGTTAGGAATAGGGTTAGGGTTAGAGCAGTGATAAAGCGCAGAGCCTCATGTGGAGTGCGGCTGGAAAACACATGCCAAAGGACATGCTGGGCAGCAGCGAGTCTGCCTGTATTGCAACTTTTGTCTCTCAGGCTTCCTTTGCCCTGGTGAGTACTCGTCCACGTCACCCGCTTTGCTACGGTTAGGGTTAGGGTTAGGGTTAGGGTTAGAGCAGTGATAAAGCGCAGAGCCCCATGTGGAGTGGGGCTGCAAAGCAAATGCCAAAGGACATGCGGGGCAACAGAGAGTCTGCCTGTACGGCAAGTTTTGTCTCTCAGGCTTCCTTTGCCCTGGTGAGTACTCGTCCACGTCACCCGCTTTGCTGGGTTAGGGTTAGGGTTAGGGTTAGGGTTAGGGTTAGAGCAGTGATAAAGCGCAGAGCCCCATGTGGATTGTGGCTGGAAAACACATGCCAAAGGACATGCGGGGTAACAGAGAGTCTGCCTGTACGGCAACTTTTGTCTCTCAGGCTTCCTTTGCCCTTTTCAGTACTCGTCCACGTCACCCGCTTTGCTAGGGTGAGGGTTAGGAATAGGGTTAGGGTTAGAGCAGTGATAAAGCGCAGAGCCTCATGTGGAGTGCGGCTGGAAAACACATGCCAAAGGACATGCGGGGCAAGAGATAGTCTGCCTATACGGCAACTTTTGTCTCTCAGGCTTCCTTTGCCCTGGTGAGTACTCGTCCATGTCACCCGCTTTGCTAGGGTGAGGATTAGGGTTAGGGTTAGGGTTAGAGTTAGAGAAGTGATAAAGCGCAGAGCCTCATGTTGATGGCGCTGGAAAACACATGCCAAAGGACATGCGGGGCAAGAGAGAGTCTGCCTGTACGGCAACTTTTGTCTCTCAGGCTTCCTTTGCCCTGGTGAGTACTCGTCCACGTCACCCGCTTTGCTGGGTTAGGGTTAGGGTTAGAGCAGTGATGAAGCGCAGAGCCCCATGTGGAGTGGGGCTGCAAAGCAAATGCCAAAGGACATGCGGGGCAACAGAGAGTCTGCCTGTACGGCAAGTTTTGTCTCTCAGGCTTCCTTTGCCCTGGTGAGTACTCGTCCACGTCACCTGCTTTGCTGGGTTAGGGTTAGGTTTAGGGTTAGGGTTAGAGCAGTGATAAAGCGCAGAGCCCCATGTGGAGTGGGGCTGTAAAGCAAATGCCAAAGGACATGCGGGGCAACAGAGAGTCTGCCTGTACGGCAACTTTTGTCTCTCAGGCTTCCTTTGCCCTGGTGAGTACTTGTCCACGTCACACGCTTTGCTAGGGTGAGGGTTACGAATAGGGTTAGGGTTAGAGCAGTGATAAAGCGCAGAGCCCCATGTGGATTGTGGCTGCAAAGCACATGCCAAAGGACATGCGGGGCAACAGAGAGTCTGCCTGTACGGCAAGTTTTGTCTCTCAGGCTTCCTTTGCCCTGGTGAGTACTCGTCCACGTCACCCGCTTTGCTGGGTTAGGGTTAGGGTTAGGGTTAGGGTTAGAGCAGTGATAAAGCGCAGAGCCCCATGTGGATTGTGGCTGCAAAGCACATGCCAAAGGACATGCGGGGTAACAGAGAGTCTGCCTGTACGGCAACTTTTGTCTCTCAGGCTTCCTTTGCCCTGGTGAGTACTCGTCCATGTCACCCGCTTTGCTAGGGTTAGGGTTAGGGTTAGGGTTAGGGTTAGAGCAGTGATAAAGCGCAGAGCCCCATGTGGAGTGTGGCTGCAAAGCACATGCCAAAGGACATGCGGGGCAACAGAGAGTCTGCCTGTACGGCAACTTTTGTCTCTCAGGCTTCCTTTGCCCTTTTCAGTACTCTTCCACGTCACCCGCTTTGCTAGGGTGAGGGTTAGGAATAGGGTTAGGGTTAGAGCAGTGATAAAGCGCAGAGCCTCATGTGGAGTGCGGCTGCAAAGCACATGCCAAAGGACATGCGGGGCAAGAGAGAGTCTGCCTATACGGCAACTTTTGTCTCTCAGGCTTCCTTTGCCCTGGTGAGTACTCGTCCATGTCACCCGCTTTGCTAGGGTGAGGATTAGGGTTAGGGTTAGGGTTAGAGTTAGAGAAGTGATAAAGCGCAGAGCCCCATGTTGATGGCGCTGGAAAACACATGCCAAAGGACATGCGGGGCAACAGAGAGTCTGCCTGTACGGCAAGTTTTGTCTCTCAGGCTTCCTTTGCCCTGGTGAGTACTCGTCCACGTCACCCGCTTTGCTGGGTTAGGGTTAGGGTTAGGGTTAGAGCAGTGATAAAGCGCAGAGCCCCATGTGGAGTGGGGCTGCAAAGCAAATGCCAAAGGACATGCGGGGCAACAGAGAGTCTGCCTGTACGGCAACTTTTGTCTCTCAGGCTTCCTTTGCCCTGGTGAGTACTCGTCCACGTCACCCGCTTTGCTAGGGTGAGGGTTAGGAATAGGGTTAGGGTTAGAGCAGTGATAAAGCGCAGAGCCTCATGTGGAGTGGGGTTGCAAAGCAAATGCCATAGGACATGCGGGGCAACAGAGAGTCTGCCTGTACGGCAACTTTTGTCTCTCAGGCTTCCTTTGCCCTGCTGAGTACTCGTCCATGACACCCGCTTTGCTAGGGTGTGGGTTAGGGTTAGGGTTATAGCAGTGATAACGCAAGGAGCCCCATGTGGATTGTCGCTGGAAAACACATGCCAAAGGACATGCAGGGCAAGAGAGAGTCTGCCTGTACGGCAACTTTTGTCTCTCAGGCTTCCTTTGCCCTGGTGAGTACTCGTCCATGTCACCCGCTTTGCTAGGGTTAGGGTTAGGGTTAGGGTTAGGGTTAGAGCAGTGATAAAGCACAGAGCCCCATGTGGAGTGGGGCTGCAAAGCAAATGCCAAAGGACATGCGGGGCAACAGAGAGTCTGCCTGTACGGCAAGTTTTGTCTCTCAGGCTTCCTTTGCCCTGGTGAGTACTCGTCCACGTCACCCGCTTTGCTCGGTTAGGGTTAGGGTTAGGGTTAGGGTTAGAGCAGTGATAAAGCGCAGAGCCCCATGTGGAGTGGGGCTGCAAAGCACATGCCAAAGGACATGCGGGGTAACAGAGAGTCTGCCTGTACGGCAACTTTTGTCTCTCAGGCTTCCTTTGCCCTGGTGAGTACTCGTCCATGTCACCCGCTTTGCTAGGGTTAGGGTTAGGGTTAGGGTTAGGGTTAGAGCAGTGATAAAGCGCAGAGCCCCATGTGGAGTGTGGCTGCAAAGCACATGCCAAAGGACATGCGGGGCAACAGAGAGTCTGCCTGTACGGCAACTTTTGTCTCTCAGGCTTCCTTTGCCCTTTTCAGTACTCTTCCACGTCACCCGCTTTGCTAGGGTGAGGGTTAGGAATAGGGTTAGGGTTAGAGCAGTGATAAAGCGCAGAGCCTCATGTGGAGTGCGGCTGCAAAGCACATGCCAAAGGACATGCGGGGCAAGAGAGAGTCTGCCTATACGGCAACTTTTGTCTCTCAGGCTTCCTTTGCCCTGGTGAGTACTCGTCCATGTCACCCGCTTTGCTAGGGTGAGGATTAGGGTTAGGGTTAGGGTTAGAGTTAGAGAAGTGATAAAGCGCAGAGCCCCATGTTGATGGCGCTGGAAAACACATGCCAAAGGACATGCGGGGCAACAGAGAGTCTGCCTGTACGGCAAGTTTTGTCTCTCAGGCTTCCTTTGCCCTGGTGAGTACTCGTCCACGTCACCCGCTTTGCTGGGTTAGGGTTAGGGTTAGGGTTAGAGCAGTGATAAAGCGCAGAGCCCCATGTGGAGTGGGGCTGCAAAGCAAATGCCAAAGGACATGCGGGGCAACAGAGAGTCTGCCTGTACGGCAACTTTTGTCTCTCAGGCTTCCTTTGCCCTGGTGAGTACTCGTCCACGTCACCCGCTTTGCTAGGGTGAGGGTTAGGAATAGGGTTAGGGTTAGAGCAGTGATAAAGCGCAGAGCCCCATGTGGATTGTGGCTGGAAAACACATGCCATAGGACATGCGGGGCAACAGAGAGTCTGCCTGTACGGCAACTTTTGTCTCTCAGGCTTCCTTTGCCCTGCTGAGTACTCGTCCATGACACCCGCTTTGCTAGGGTGTGGGTTAGGGTTAGGGTTATAGCAGTGATAACGCAAGGAGCCCCATGTGGATTGTCGCTGGAAAACACATGCCAAAGGACATGCAGGGCAAGAGAGAGTCTGCCTGTACGGCAACTTTTGTCTCTCAGGCTTCCTTTGCCCTGGTGAGTACTCGTCCATGTCACCCGCTTTGCTAGGGTTAGGGTTAGGGTTAGGGTTAGGGTTAGAGCAGTGATAAAGCGCAGAGCCCCATGTGGAGTGGGGCTGCAAAGCAAATGCCAAAGGACATGCGGGGCAACAGAGAGTCTGCCTGTACGGCAACTTTTGTCTCTCAGGCTTCCTTTGCCCTTTTCAGTACTCTTCCACGTCACCCGCTTTGCTAGGGTGAGGGTTAGGAATAGGGTTAGGGTTAGAGCAGTGATAAAGCGCAGAGCCTCATGTGGAGTGCGGCTGCAAAGCACATGCCAAAGGACATGCGGGGCAAGAGAGAGTCTGCCTATACGGCAACTTTTGTCTCTCAGGCTTCCTTTGCCCTGGTGAGTACTCGTCCATGTCACCCGCTTTGCTAGGGTGAGGATTAGGGTTAGGGTTAGGGTTAGAGTTAGAGAAGTGATAAAGCGCAGAGCCCCATGTTGATGGCGCTGGAAAACACATGCCAAAGGACATGCGGGGCAACAGAGAGTCTGCCTGTACGGCAAGTTTTGTCTCTCAGGCTTCCTTTGCCCTGGTGAGTACTCGTCCACGTCACCCGCTTTGCTGGGTTAGGGTTAGGGTTAGGGTTAGAGCAGTGATAAAGCGCAGAGCCCCATGTGGAGTGGGGCTGCAAAGCAAATGCCAAAGGACATGCGGGGCAACAGAGAGTCTGCCTGTACGGCAACTTTTGTCTCTCAGGCTTCCTTTGCCCTGGTGAGTACTCGTCCACGTCACCCGCTTTGCTAGGGTGAGGGTTAGGAATAGGGTTAGGGTTAGAGCAGTGATAAAGCGCAGAGCCTCATGTGGAGTGGGGTTGCAAATCAAATGCCATAGGACATGCGGGGCAACAGAGAGTCTGCCTGTACGGCAACTTTTGTCTCTCAGGCTTCCTTTGCCCTGCTGAGTACTCGTCCATGACACCCGCTTTGCTAGGGTGTGGGTTAGGGTTAGGGTTATAGCAGTGATAACGCAAGGAGCCCCATGTGGATTGTCGCTGGAAAACACATGTCAAAGGACATGCAGGGCAAGAGAGAGTCTGCCTGTACGGCAACTTTTGTCTCTCAGGCTTCCTTTGCCCTGGTGAGTACTCGTCCATGTCACCCGCTTTGCTAGGGTTAGGGTTAGGGTTAGGGTTAGGGTTAGAGCAGTGATAAAGCGCAGAGCCCCATGTGGAGTGGGGCTGCAAAGCAAATGCCAAAGGACATGCGGGGCAACAGAGAGTCTGCCTGTACGGCAAGTTTTGTCTCTCAGGCTTCCTTTGCCCTTTTGAGTACTCGTCCACGTCACCCGCTTTGCTCGGTTAGGGTTAGGGTTAGGGTTAGGGTTAGAGCAGTGATAAAGCGCAGAGCCCCATGTGGAGTGGGGCTGCAAAGCAAATGCCAAAGGACATGCGAGGCAACAGAGAGTCTGCCTGTACGGCAACTTTTGTCTCTCAGGCTTCCTTTGCCCTGGTGAGTACTCGTCCACGTCACCCGCTTTGCTAGGGTGAGGGTTAGGAATAGGATTAGGGTTAGAGCAGTGATAAAGCGCAGAGCCTCATGTGGAGTGCGGCTGGAAAACACATGCCAAAGGACATGCTGGGCAGCAGCGAGTCTGCCTGTATGGCAACTTTTGTCTCTCAGGCTTCCTGTGCCCTGGTGAGTACTCGTCCACGTCACCCGCTTTGCTAGGGTGTGGGTTAGGGTTAGGGTTATAGCAGTGATAACGCACAGAGCCCCATGTGGATTGTGGCTGGAAAACACATGCCAAAGGACATGCGGGGCAACAGAGGGTCTGCCTGTACGGCAACTTTTGTCTCTCAGGCTTCCTTTGCCCTGGTGAGTACTCGTCCATGTCACCCGCTTTGCTAGGGTTAGGGTTAGGGTTAGGGTTAGGGTTAGAGCAGTGATAAAGCGCAGAGCCCCATGTGGAGTGGGGCTGCAAAGCAAATGCCAAAGGACATGCGGGGCAACAGAGAGTCTGCCTGTACGGCAAGTTTTGTCTCTCAGGCTTCCTTTGCCCTTTTGAGTACTCGTCCACGTCACCCGCTTTGCTCGGTTAGGGTTAGGGTTAGGGTTAGGGTTAGAGCAGTGATAAAGCGCAGAGCCCCATGTGGAGTGGGGTTGCAAAGCAAATGCCATAGGACATGCGGGGCAACAGAGAGTCTGCCTGTACGGCAACTTTTGTCTCTCAGGCTTCCTTTGCCCTTTTCAGTACTCGTCCACGTCACCCGCTTTGCTAGGGTGAGGGTTAGGAATAGGGTTAGGGTTAGAGCAGTGATAAAGCGCAGAGCCTCATGTGGAGTGCGGCTGGAAAACACATGCCAAAGGACATGCGGGGCAAGAGAGAGTCTGCCTATACGGCAACTTTTGTCTCTCAGGCTTCCTTTGCCCTGGTGAGTACTCGTCCATGTCACCCGCTTTGCTAGGGTGAGGGTTAGGTTTAGGGTTAGGGTTAGAGTTAGAGAAGTGATAAAGCGCAGAGCCTCATGTTGATGGCGCTGGAAAACACATGCCAAAGGACATGCGGGGCAACAGAGAGTCTGCCTGTACGGCAACTTTTGTCTCTCAGGCTTCCTTTGCCCTGGTGAGTACTCGTCCACGTCACCCGCTTTGCTGGGTTAGGGTTAGGGTTAGGGTTAGAGCAGTGATGAAGCGCAGAGCCCCATGTGGAGTGGGGCTGCAAAGCAAATGCCAAAGGACATGCGGGGCAACAGAGAGTCTGCCTGTACGGCAAGTTTTGTCTCTCAGGCTTCCTTTGCCCTGGTGAGTACTCGTCCATGTCACCTGCTTTGCTGGGTTAGGGTTAGGGTTAGGGTTAGGGTTAGAGCAGTGATAAAGCGCAGAGCCTCATGTGGAGTGCGGCTGGAAAACACATGCCAAAGGACATGCGGGGAAACAGAGAGTCTGCCTGTATGGCAACTTTTGTCTCTCAGGCTTCCTTTGCCCTGGTGAGTACTCGTCCACGTCACCCGCTTTGCTAGGGTGTGGGTTAGGGTTAGGGTTATAGCAGTGATAACGCACAGAGCCCCATGTGGATTGTGGCTGGAAAACACATGCCAAAGGACATGCGGGGCAACAGAGGGTCTGCCTGTACGGCAACTTTTGTCTCTCAGGCTTCCTTTGCCCTGGTGAGTACTCGTCCATGTCACCCGCTTTGCTAGGGTTAGGGTTAGGGTTAGGGTTAGGGTTAGAGCAGTGATAAAGCGCAGAGCCCCATGTGGAGTGGGGCTGCAAAGCAAATGCCAAAGGACATGCGGGGCAACAGAGAGTCTGCCTGTACGGCAAGTTTTGTCTCTCAGGCTTCCTTTGCCCTTTTGAGTACTCGTCCACGTCACCCGCTTTGCTGGGTTAGGGTTAGGGTTAGGGTTAGAGCAGTGATGAAGCGCAGAGCCCCATGTGGATTGTGGCTGCAAAGCACATGCCAAAGGACATGCGGGGTAACAGAGAGTCTGCCTGTACGGCAACTTTTGTCTCTCAGGCTTCCTTTGCCCTGGTGAGTACTCGTCCATGTCACCCGCTTTGCTAGGGTTAGGGTTAGGTTTAGGGTTAGGGTTAGAGCAGTGATAAAGCCCAGAGCCCCATGTGGAGTGTGGCTGCAAAGCACATGCCAAAGGACATGCGGGGCAACAGAGAGTCTGCCTGTACGGCAACTTTTGTCTCTCAGGCTTCCTTTGCCCTTTTCAGTACTCTTCCACGTCACCCGCTTTGCTAGGGTGAGGGTTAGGAATAGGGTTAGGGTTAGAGCAGTGATAAAGCGCAGAGCCTCATGTGGAGTGCGGCTGCAAAGCACATGCCAAAGGACATGCGGGGCAAGAGAGAGTCTGCCTATACGGCAACTTTTGTCTCTCAGGCTTCCTTTGCCCTGGTGAGTACTCGTCCATGTCACCCGCTTTGCTAGGGTGAGGATTAGGGTTAGGGTTAGGGTTAGAGTTAGAGAAGTGATAAAGCGCAGAGCCCCATGTTGATGGCGCTGGAAAACACATGCGAAAGGACATGCGGGGCAAGAGAGAGTCTGCCTGTACGGCAACTTTTGTCTCTCAGGCTTCCTTTGCCCTGGTGAGTACTCGTCCACGTCACCCGCTTTGCTGGGTTAGGGTTAGGGTTAGGGTTAGAGCAGTGATAAAGCGCAGAGCCCCATGTGGAGTGGGGCTGCAAAGCAAATGCCAAAGGACATGCGAGGCAACAGAGAGTCTGCCTGTACGGCAACTTTTGTCTCTCAGGCTTCCTTTGCCCTGGTGAGTACTCGTCCACGTCACCCGCTTTGCTAGGGTGAGGGTTAGGAATAGGTTTAGGGTTAGAGCAGTGATAAAGCGCAGAGCCTCATGTGGAGTGCGGCTGGAAAACACATGCCAAAGGACATGCTGGGCAGCAGCGAGTCTGCCTGTATGGCAACTTTTGTCTCTCAGGCTTCCTGTGCCCTGGTGAGTACTCGTCCACGTCACCCGCTTTGCTAGGGTGTGGGTTAGGGTTAGGGTTATAGCAGTGATAACACACAGAGCCCCATGTGGATTGTGGCTGGAAAACACATGCCAAAGGACATGCGGGGCAACAGAGGGTCTGCCTGTACGGCAACTTTTGTCTCTCAGGCTTCCTTTGCCCTGGTGAGTACTCGTCCATGTCACCCGCTTTGCTAGGGTTAGGGTTAGGGTTAGGGTTAGGGTTAGAGCAGTGATAAAGCGCAGAGCCCCATGTGGAGTGGGGCTGCAAAGCAAATGCCAAAGGACATGCGGGGCAAGAGAGAGTCTGCCTGTACGGCAAGTTTTGTCTCTCAGGCTTCCTTTGCCCTTTTGAGTACTCGTCCACGTCACCCGCTTTGCTGGGTTAGGGTTAGGGTTAGGGTTAGGGTTAGAGCAGTGATAAAGCGCAGAGCCCCATGTGGAGTGGGGTTGCAAAGCAAATGCCATAGGACATGCGGGGCAACAGAGAGTCTGCCTGTACGGCAACTTTTGTCTCTCAGGCTTCCTTTGCCCTTTTCAGTACTCGTCCACGTCACCCGCTTTGCTAGGGTGAGGGTTAGGAATAGGGTTAGGGTTAGAGCAGTGATAAAGCGCAGAGCCTCATGTGGAGTGCGGCTGGAAAACACATGCCAAAGGACATGCGGGGCAACAGAGAGTCTGCCTATACGGCAACTTTTGTCTCTCAGGCTTCCTTTGCCCTGGTGAGTACTCGTCCATGTCACCCGCTTTGCTAGGGTGAGGATTAGGGTTAGGGTTAGGGTTAGAGTTAGAGAAGTGATAAAGCGCAGAGCCTCATGTTGATGGCGCTGGAAAACACATGCCAAAGGACATGCGGGGCAACAGAGAGTCTGCCTGTACGGCAACTTTTGTCTCTCAGGCTTCCTTTGCCCTGGTGAGTACTCGTCCACGTCACCCGCTTTGCTGGGTTAGGGTAAGGGTTAGGGTTAGGGTTAGAGCAGTGATAAAGCGCAGAGCCCCATGTGGAGTGGGGTTGCAAAGCAAATGCCATAGGACATGCGGGGCAACAGAGAGTCTGCCTGTACGGCAACTTTTGTCTCTCAGGCTTCCTTTGCCCTGGTGAGTACTCGTCGACGTCACCCGCTTTGCTAGGGTGAGGGTTACGAATAGGGTTAGGGTTATAGCAGTGATAACGTACAGAGCCCCATGTGGATTGTCGCTGGAAAACACATGCCAAAGGACATGCAGGGCAACAGAGAGTCTGCCTGTACGGCAACTTTTGTCTCTCAGGCTTCCTTTGCCCTGGTGAGTACTCGTCCATGTCACCCGCTTTGCTAGGGTTAGGGTTAGGGTTAGGGTTAGGGTTAGAGCAGTGATAAAGCACAGAGCCCCATGTGGAGTGGGGCTGCAAAGCACATGCCAAAGGACATGCGGGGCAACAGAGAGTCTGCCTGTACGGCAACTTTTGTCTCTCAGGCTTCCTTTGCCCTGGTGAGTACTCGTCCACGTCACCCGCTTTGCTGGGTTAGGGTTAGGTTTAAGGTTAGGGTTAGAGCAGTCATAAAGCGCAGAGCCCCATGTGGAGTGGGGCTGCAAAGCAAATGCCAAAGGACATGCGGGGCAACAGAGAGTCTGCCTGTACGGCAACTTTTGTCTCTCAGGCTTCCTTTTCCCTGGTGAGTACTTGTCCACGTCACACGCTTTGCTAGGGTGAGGGTTACGAATAGAGTTAGGGTTAGAGCAGTGATAACGCACAGAGCCCCATGTGGATTGTGGCTGGAAAACACATGCCAAAGGACATGCGGGGCAACAGAGAGTCTGCCTGTACGGCAACTTTTGTCTCTCAGGCTTCCTTTGCCCTGGTGAGTACTCGTCCATGTCACCCCGCTTTGCTAGGGTTAGGGTTAGGGTTAGGGTTAGGGTTAGAGCAGTGATAAAGCACAGAGCCCCATGTGGAGTGGGGCTGCAAAGCACATGCCAAAGGACATGCGGGGCAACAGAGAGTCTGCCTGTACGGCAACTTTTGTCTCTCAGGCTTCCTTTGCCCTGGTGAGTACTCGTCCACGTCACCCGCTTTGCTAGGGTGAGGGTTAGGAATAGGGTTAGGGTTAGAGCAGTGATAAAGCGCAGAGCCTCATGTGGAGTGGGGTTGCAAAGCAAATGCCATAGGACATGCGGGGCAACAGAGAGTCTGCCTGTACGGCAACTTTTGTCTCTCAGGCTTCCTTTGCCCTGGTGAGTACTCGTCCATGTCACCCGCTTTGCTAGGGTGTGGGTTGGGGTTAGGGTTATAGCAGTGATAACGCAAGGAGCCCCATGTGGATTGTCGCTGGAAAACACATGCCAAAGGACATGCAGGGCAATAGAGAGTCTGCCTGTACGGCAACTTTTGTCTCTCAGGCTTCCTTTGCCCTGGTGAGTACTCGTCCATGTCACCCGCTTTGCTAGGGTTAGGTTTAGGGTTAGGGTTAGGGTTAGGGTTAGGGTTAGAGCAGTGATAAAGCGCAGAGCCCCATGTGGAGTGTGGCTGCAAAGCACATGCCAAAGGACATGCGGGGCAACAGAGAGTCTGCCTGTACGGCAACTTTTGTCTCTCAGGCTTCCTTTGCCCTGGTGAGTACTCGTCCACGTCACCCGCTTTGCTAGGGTGAGGGTTAGGAATAGGTTTAGGGTTAGAGCAGTGATAAAGCGCAGAGCCTCATGTGGAGTGCGGCTGCAAAGCACATGCCAAAGGACATGCGGGGCAAGAGAGAGTCTGCCTATACGGCAACTTTTGTCTCTCAGGCTTCCTTTGCCCTGGTGAGTACTCGTCCATGTCACCCGCTTTGCTAGGGTGAGGATTAGGGTTAGGGTTAGGGTTAGAGTTAGAGAAGTGATAAAGCGCAGAGCCTCATGTTGATGGCGCTGGAAAACACATGCCAAAGGACATGCGGGGCAACAGAGAGTCTGCCTGTACGGCAACTTTTGTCTCTCAGGCTTCCTTTGCCCTGGTGAGTACTCGTCCACGTCACCCGCTTTGCTGGGTTAGGGTTAGGGTTAGGGTTAGAGCAGTGATAAAGTGCAGAGCCCCATGTGGAGTGGGGCTGCAAAGCAAATGCCAAAGGACATGCGAGGCAACAGAGAGTCTGCCTGTACGGCAAGTTTTGTCTCTCAGGCTTCCTTTGCCCTGGTGAGTACTCGTCCACATCACCCGCTTTGCTGGGTTAGGGTTAGGGTTAGGGTTAGGGTTAGGGTTAGAGCAGTCATAAAGCGCAGAGCCCCATGTGGAGTGGGGCTGCAAAGCACATGCCAAAGGACATGCGGGGCAACAGAGAGTCTGACTGTACGGCAACTTTTGTCTCTCAGGCTTCCTTTGCCCTGGTGAGTACTCGTCCACGTCACCCGCTTTGCTGGGTTAGGGTTAGGTTTAGGGTTAGGGTTAGAGCAGTGATAAAGCGCAGAGCCCCATGTGGAGTGGGGCTTCAAAGCACATGCCAAAGGACATGCTGGGCAGCAGCGAGTCTGCCTGTATGGCAACTTTTGTCTCTCAGGCTTCCTTTGCCCTGGTGAGTACTCGTCCACGTCACCCGCTTTGCTAGGGTGAGGGTTAGGGTTAGGGTTAGGGTTAGAGTTAGAGAAGTGATAAAGCGCAGAGCCTCATGTTGATGTCGCTGGAAAACACATGCCAAAGGACATGCGGGGCAACAGAGAGTCTGCCTGTACGGCAAGTTTTGTCTCTCAGGCTTCCTTTGCCCTGGTGAGTACTCGTCGACGTCACCCGCTTTGCTAGGGTGAGGGTTATGAATAGGGTTAGGGTTATAGCAGTGATAACGCACAGAGCCCCATGTGGATTGTCGCTGGAAAACACATGCCAAAGGACATGCAGGGCAAGAGAGAGTCTGCCTGTACGGCAACTTTTGTCTCTCAGGCTTCCTTTGCCCTGGTGAGTACTCGTCCACGTCACCCGCTTTGCTAGGGTGAGGGTTAGGAATAGGGTTAGGGTTAGAGCAGTGATAAAGCGCAGAGCCTCATGTGGAGTGCGGCTGGAGAACACATGCCAAAGGACATGCGGGGCAGGAGAGAGTCTGCCTATACGGCAACTTTTGTCTCTCAGGCTTCCTTTGCCCTGGTGAGTACTCGTCCATGTCACCCGCTTTGCTAGGGTGAGGATTAGGGTTAGGGTTAGGGTTAGAGTTAGAGAAGTGATAAAGCGCAGAGCCTCATGTTGATGGCGCTGGAAAACACATGCCAAAGGACATGCGGGGCATCAGAGAGTCTGCCTGTACGGCAAGTTTTGTCTCTCAGGCTTCCTTTGCCCTGGTGAGTACTCGCCCACGTCACCCGCTTTGCTGGGTTAGGGTTAGGGTTAGGGTTAGGGTTAGAGCAGTGATAAAGCGCAGAGCCCCATGTGGAGTGGGGCTGCAAAGCACATGCCAAAGGACATGTGGGGCAACAGAGAGTCTGCCTGTACGGCAAGTTTTGTCTCTCAGGCTTCCTTTCCCCTTTTGAGTACTCGTCCACGTCACCCGCTTTGCTAGGGTGAGGGTTACGAATAGGGTTAGGGTTAGAGCAGTGATAAAGCGCAGAGCCTCATGTGGAGTGCGGCTGGAAAACACATGCCAAAGGACATGCTGGGCAGCAGCGAGTCTGCCTGTATGGCAACTTTTGTCTCTCAGGCTTCCTTTGCCCTGGTGAGTACTCGTCCACGTCACCCGCTTTGCTTGGGTGAGGGTTAGGTTTAGGGTTAGGGTTAGAGTTAGAGAAGTGATAAAGCGCAGAGCCTCATGTTGATGGCGCTGGAAAACACATGCCAAAGGACATGCGGGGCAACAGAGAGTCTGCCTGTACGGCAAGTTTTGTCTCTCAGGCTTCCTTTGCCCTGGTGAGTACTCGTCCACGTCACCCGCTTTGCTGGGTTAGGGTGAGGTTTAGGGTTAGAGCAGTGATGAAGCGCAGAGCCCCATGTGGAGTGGGGCTGCAAAGCAAATGCCAAAGGACATGCGGGGCAACAGAGAGTCTGCCTGTACGACAACTTTTGTCTCTCAGGCTTCCTTTGCCCTTTTGAGTACTCGTCCACGTCACCCGCTTTGCTAGGGTGAGGGTTAGGAATAGGGTTAGGGTTAGAGCAGTGATAAAGCGCAGAGCCTCATGTGGAGTGCGGCTGGAAAACACATGCCAAAGGACATGGTGGGCAGCAGCGAGTCTGCCTGTATGGCAACTTTTGTCTCTCAGGCTTCCTTTGCCCTGGTGAGTACTCGTCCACGTCACCCGCTTTGCTAGGGTGAGGGTTAGGGTTAGGGTTAGGGTTAGAGTTAGAGAAGTGATAAAGCGCAGAGCCTCATGTTGATGGCGCTGGAAAACACATGCCAAAGGACATGCGGGGCAACAGAGAGTCTGCCTGTACGGCAAGTTTTGTCTCTCAGGCTTCCTTTGCCCTGGTGAGTACTCGCCCACGTCACCCGCTTTGCTGGGTTAGGGTTAGGGTTAGGGTTAGGGTTAGAGCAGTGATAAAGCGCAGAGCCCCATGTGGAGTGGGGCTGCAAAGCACATGCCAAAAGATATGCGGGGCAACAGAGAGTCTGCCTGTACGGCAACTTTTGTCTCTCAGGCTTCCTTTGCCCTTTTCAGTACTCTTCCACGTCACCCGCTTTGCTAGGGTGAGGGTTAGGAATAGGTTTAGGGTTAGAGCAGTGATAAAGCGCAGAGCCTCATGTGGAGTGCGGCTGCAAAGCACATGCCAAAGGACATGCGGGGCAAGAGAGAGTCTGCCTATACGGCAACTTTTGTCTCTCAGGCTTCCTTTGCCCTGGTGAGTACTCGTCCATGTCACCCGCTTTGCTAGGGTGAGGATTAGGGTTAGGGTTAGGGTTAGAGTTAGAGAAGTGATAAAGCGCAGAGCCTCATGTTGATGGCGCTGGAAAACACATGCGAAAGGACATGCGGGGCAAGAGAGAGTCTGCCTGTACGGCAACTTTTGTCTCTCAGGCTTCCTTTGCCCTGGTGAGTACTCGTCCACGTCACCCGCTTTGCTGGGTTAGGGTTAGGGTTAGGGTTAGAGCAGTGATAAAGTGCAGAGCCCCATGTGGAGTGGGGCTGCAAAGCAAATGCCAAAGGACATGCGAGGCAACAGAGAGTCTGCCTGTACGGCAAGTTTTGTCTCTCAGGCTTCCTTTGCCCTGGTGAGTACTCGTCCACATCACCCGCTTTGCTGGGTTAGGGTTAGGGTTAGGGTTAGGGTTAGGGTTAGAGCAGTCATAAAGCGCAGAGCCCCATGTGGAGTGGGGCTGCAAAGCACATGCCAAAGGACATGCGGGGCAACAGAGAGTCTGACTGTACGGCAACTTTTGTCTCTCAGGCTTCCTTTGCCCTGGTGAGTACTCGTCCACGTCACCCGCTTTGCTGGGTTAGGGTTAGGTTTAGGGTTAGGGTTAGAGCAGTGATAAAGCGCAGAGCCCCATGTGGAGTGGGGCTTCAAAGCACATGCCAAAGGACATGCGGGGCAACAGAGAGTCTGCCTGTACGACAACTTTTGTCTCTCAGGCTTCCTTTGCCCTTTTGAGTACTCGTCCACGTCACCCGCTTTGCTAGGGTGAGGGTTAGGAATAGGGTTAGGGTTAGAGCAGTGATAAAGCGCAGAGCCTCATGTGGAGTGCGGCTGGAAAACACATGCCAAAGGACATGCTGGGCAGCAGCGAGTCTGCCTGTATGGCAACTTTTGTCTCTCAGGCTTCCTTTGCCCTGGTGAGTACTCGTCCACGTCACCCGCTTTGCTAGGGTGAGGGTTAGGGTTAGGGTTAGGGTTAGAGTTAGAGAACTGATAAAGCGCAGAGCCTCATGTTGATGTCGCTGGAAAACACATGCCAAAGGACATGCGGGGCAACAGAGAGTCTGCCTGTACGGCAACTTTTGTCTCTCAGGCTTCCTTTGCCCTGGTGAGTACTCGTCGACGTCACCCGCTTTGCTAGGGTGAGGGTTATGAATAGGGTTAGGGTTATAGCAGTGATAACGCACAGAGCCCCATGTGGATTGTCGCTGGAAAACACATGCCAAAGGACATGCAGGGCAAGAGAGAGTCTGCCTGTACGGCAACTTTTGTCTCTCAGGCTTCCTTTGCCCTGGTGAGTACTCGTCCACGTCACCCGCTTTGCTGGGGCAGGGTTAGGGTTAGGGTTAGAGCAGTGATAAAGCGCAGAGCCCCATGTGGAGTGGGGCTGCAAAGCAAATGCCAAAGGACATGCGGGGCAACAGAGAGTCTGCCTGTACGGCAACTTTTGTCTCTCAGGCTTCCTTTGCCCTGGTGAGTACTCGTCCACGTCACCCGCTTTGCCGGGTTAGGGTTAGGTTTAGGGTTAGGGTTAGAGCAGTGATGAAGCGCAGAGCCCCATGTGGAGTGGGGCTGCAAAGCACATGCCAAAGGACATGCCGGGCAACAGAGAGTCTGCCTGTACGGCAACTTTTGTCTCTCAGGCTTCCTTTGCCCTGGTGAGTACTCGTCCACGTCACCCGCTTTGCTAGGGTGAGGGTTAGGGTTAGGGTTAGGGTTAGTGTTAGAGAAGTGATAAAGCGCAGAGCCTCATGTTGATGGCGCTGGAAAACACATGCCAAAGGACATGCGGGGCAACAGAGAGTCTGCCTGTACGGCAAGTTTTGTCTCTCAGGCTTCCTTTGCCCTGGTGAGTACTCGCCCACGTCACCCGCTTTGCTGGGTTAGGGTTAGGGTTAGGGTTAGGGTTAGGGTTAAAGCAGTGATAAAGCGCAGAGCCCCATGTGGAGTGGGGCTGCAAAGCACATGCCAAAGGACATGTGGGGCAACAGAGAGTCTGCCTGTACGGCAAGTTTTGTCTCTCAGGCTTCCTTTCCCCTTTTGAGTACTCGTCCACGTCACCCGCTTTGCTAGGGTGAGGGTTACGAATAGGGTTAGGGTTAGAGCAGTGATAAAGCGCAGAGCCTCATGTGGAGTGCGGCTGGAAAACACATGCCAAAGGACATGCTGGGCAGCAGCGAGTCTGCCTGTATGGCAACTTTTGTCTCTCAGGCTTCCTTTGCCCTGGTGAGTACTCGTCCACGTCACCCGCTTTGCTTGGGTGAGGGTTAGGTTTAGGGTTAGGGTTAGAGTTAGAGAAGTGATAAAGCGCAGAGCCTCATGTTGATGGCGCTGGAAAACACATGCCAAAGGACATGCGGGGCAACAGAGAGTCTGCCTGTACGGCAACTTTTGTCTCTCAGGCTTCCTTTGCCCTGGTGAGTACTCGTCCACGTCACCCGCTTTGCTGGGTTAGGGTGAGGGTTAGGGTTAGAGCAGTGATGAAGCGCAGAGCCCCATGTGGAGTGGGGCTGCAAAGCAAATGCCAAAGGACATGCGGGGCAACAGAGAGTCTGCCTGTACGACAACTTTTGTCTCTCAGGCTTCCTTTGCCCTTTTGAGTACTCGTCCACGTCACCCGCTTTGCTAGGGTGAGGGTTAGGAATAGGGTTAGGGTTAGAGCAGTGATAAAGCGCAGAGCCTCATGTGGAGTGCGGCTGGAAAACACATGCCAAAGGACATGCTGGGCAGCAGCGAGTCTGCCTGTATGGCAACTTTTGTCTCTCAGGCTTCCTTTGCCCTGGTGAGTACTCGTCCACGTCACCCGCTTTGCTAGGGTGAGGGTTAGGGTTAGGGTTAGGGTTAGAGTTAGAGCAGTGATAAAGCGCAGAGCCTCATGTTGATGGCGCTGGAAAACACATGCCAAAGGACATGCGGGGCAACAGAGAGTCTGCCTGTACGGCAACTTTTGTCTCTCAGGCTTCCTTTGCCCTGGTGAGTACTCGTCCACGTCACCCGCTTTGCTAGGGTGAGGGTTACGAATAGGGTTAGGGTTATAGCAGTGATAACGCACAGAGCCCCATGTGGATTGTCGCTGGAAAACAAATGCCAAAGGACATGCAGGGCAAGAGAGAGTCTGCCTGTACGGCAACTTTTGTCTCTCAGGCTTCCTTTGCCCTGGTGAGTACTCGTCCACGTCACCCGCTTTGCTGGGGCAGGGTTAGGGTTAGGGTTATAGCAGTGATAAAGCGCAGAGCCCCATGTGGAGTGGGGCTGCAAAGCAAATGCCAAAGGACATGCGGGGCAACAGAGAGTCTGCCTGTACGGCAACTTTTGTCTCTCAGGCTTCCTTTGCCCTGGTGAGTACTCGTCCACGTCACCCGCTTTGCTGGGTTAGGGTTAGGTTTAGGGTTAGGGTTAGAGCAGTGATGAAGCGCAGAGCCCCATGTGGAGTGGGGCTGCAAAGCAAATGCCAAAGGACATGCGGGGCAACAGAGAGTCTGCCTGTACGGCAAGTTTTGTCTCTCAGGCTTCCTTTGCCCTGGTGAGTACTCGTCCACGTCACCCGCTTTGCTAGGGTGAGGGTTAGGAATAGGGTTAGGGTTAGAGCAGTGATAAAGCGCAGAGCCTCATGTGGAGTGCGGCTGGAAAACACATGCCAAAGGACATGCGGGGCAGGAGAGAGTCTGCCTATACGGCAACTTTTGTCTCTCAGGCTTCCTTTGCCCTGGTGAGTACTCGTCCATGTCACCCGCTTTGCTAGGGTGAGGATTAGGGTTAGGGTTAGGGTTAGAGTTAGAGAAGTGATAAAGCGCAGAGCCTCATGTTGATGGCGCTGGAAAACACATGCCAAAGGACATGCGGGGCAAGAGAGAGTCTGCCTGTACGGCAACTTTTGTCTCTCAGGCTTCCTTTGCCCTGGTGAGTACTCGTCCACGTTACCCGCTTTGCTGGGTTAGGGTTAGTTTTAGGGTTAGAGCAGTGATAAAGCGCAGAGCCCCATGTGGAGTGGGGCTGCAAAGCAAATGCCAAAGGACATGCGGGGCAACAGAGAGTCTGCCTGTACGGCAACTTTTGTCTCTCAGGCTTCCTTTGCCCTGGTGAGTACTCGTCCACGTCACCCGCTTTGCTAGGGTGTGGGTTAGGGTTAGGGTTAGGGTTAGAGCAGTGATAAAGCGCAGAGCCCCATGTGGAGTGGGGCTGCAAAGCACATGCCAAAGGACATGCGGGGCAAGAGAGAGTCTGCCTGTACGGCAACTTTTGTCTCTCAGGCTTCCTTTGCCCTGGTGAGTACTCATCCATGTCACCCGCTTTGCTAGGGTGAGGGTTAGGGTTAGGGTTAGGGTTAGAGTTAGAGAAGTGATAAAGCGCAGAGCCTCATGTTGATGGCGCTGGAAAACACATGCCAAAGGACATGCGGGGCAACAGAGAGTCTGCCTGTACGGCAAGTTTTGTCTCTCAGGCTTCCTTTGCCCTGGTGAGTACTCGTCCACGTCACCCGCTTTGCTGGGTTAGGGTTAGGGTTAGGGTTAGGGTTAGGGTTAGAGCAGTGATAAAGCGCAGAGCCCCATGCGGAGTTTGGCTGAAAAGCACATGCCAAAGGACATGCGGGGCAACAGAGAGTCTGCCTGTACGGCAAGTTTTGTCTCTCAGGCTTCCTTTGCCCTGGTGAGTACTCGTCCACGTCACCCGCTTTGCTGGGTCAGGGTTAGGGTTAGGGTTAGAGCAGTGATAAAGCGCAGAGCCCCATGTGGAGTGGGGCTGCAAAGCAAATGCCAAAGGATATGCGGGGCAACAGAGAGTCTGCCTGTACGGCAAGTTTTGTCTCTCAGGCTTCCTTTGCCCTGGTGAGTACTCGTCCACGTCACCCGCTTTGCTAGGGTGAGGGTTACGAATAGGGTTAGGGTTAGAGCAGTGATAACGCACAGAGCCCCATGTGGATTGTCGCTGGAGAACACATGCCAAAGGACATGCAGGGCAAGAGAGAGTCTGCCTGTACGGCAACTTTTGTCTCTCAGGCTTCCTTTGCCCTGGTGAGTACTCGTCCATGTCACCCGCTTTGCTAGGGTGAGGGTTAGGGTTAGGGTTAGGGTTAGAGTTAGAGAAGTGATAAAGCGCAGAGCCTCATGTTGATGGCGCTGGAAAACACATGCCAAAGGACATGCGGGGCAACAGAGAGTCTGCCTGTACGGCAAGTTTTGTCTCTCAGGCTTCCTTTGCCCTGGTGAGTACTCGTCCACGTCACCCGCTTTGCTGGGTTAGGGTTAGGGTTAGGGTTGGGGTTAGGGTTAGAGCAGTGATAAAGCGCAGAGGCCCATGCGGAGTTTGGCTGCAAAGCACATGCCAAAGGACATGCGGGGCAAGAGAGAGTCTGCCTGTACGGCAAGTTTTGTCTCTCAGGCTTCCTTTGCCCTTTTGAGTACTCGTCCACGTCACCCGCTTTGCTAGGGTGAGGGTTAGGGTTAGGGTTATAGCAGTGATAACGCAAGGAGCACCATGTGGATTGTGGCTGGAAAACACATGCCAAAGGACATGCGGGGCAACAGAGAGTCTGCCTGTACGGCAACTTTTGTCTCTCAGGCTTCCTTTGCCCTGCTGAGTACTCGTCCATGTCACCCGCTTTGCTAGGGTTAGGGTTAGGGTTAGAGCAGTGATAAAGCGCAGAGCCCCATGTGGAGTGGGACTGCAAAGCAAATGCCAAAGGACATGCGGGGCAACAGAGAGTCTGCCTGTACGGCAAGTTTTGTCTCTCAGGCTTCCTTTGCCCTGGTGAGTACTCGTCCACGTCACCCGCTTTGCTAGGGTGAGGGTTACGAATAGGGTTAGGGTTATAGCAGTGATAACGCACATAGCCCCATGTGGATTGTCGCTGGAAAACACATGCCAAAGGACATGCAGGGCAGGAGAGAGTCTGCCTGTACGGCAACTTTTGTCTCTCAGGCTTCCTTTGCCCTGGTGAGTACTTGTCCATGTCACCCGCTTTGTTAGGGTTAGGGTTAGGGTTAGGGTTAGGGTTAGAGCAGTGATAAAGCACAGAGCCCCATGTGGAGTGGGGCTGCAAAGCACATGCCAAAGGACATGCGGGGCAACAGAGAGTCTGCCTGTACGGCAAGTTTTGTCTCTCAGGCTTCCTTTGCCCTTTTGAGTACTCTTCCACGTCACCCGCTTTGCTAGGGTGAGGGTTAGGAATAGGGTTAGGGTTAGAGCAGTGATAAAGCGCAGAGCCTCATGTGGAGTGCGGCTGGAAAACACATGCCAAAGGACATGCTGGGCAGCAGCGAGTCTGCCTGTATGGCAACTTTTGTCTCTCAGACTTCCTTTGCCCTTTTGAGTACTCGTCCACGTCACCCGCTTTGCTAGGGTGTGGGTTAGGGTTAGGGTTATAGCAGTGATAACGCACAGAGCCCCATGTGGATTGTGGCTGGAAAACACATGCCAAAGGACATGCGGGGCAAGAGAGAGTCTGCCTGTACGGCAACTTTTGTCTCTCAGGCTTCCTTTGCCCTGGTGAGTACTCGTCCATGTCACCCGCTTTGCTAGGGTTAGGGTTAGGGTTAGGTTTAGAGCAGTGATAAAGCGCAGAGCCCCATGTGGAGTGTGGCTGCAAAGCACATGCCAAAGGACATGCGGGGCAACAGAGAGTCTGCCTGTACGGCAAGTTTTGTCTCTCAGGCTTCCTTTGCCCTGGTGAGTACTCGTCCACGTCACCCGCTTTGCTGGGTTAGGGTTAGGTTTAGGGTTAGGGTTAGAGCAGTGATAAAGCGCAGAGCCCCATGCGGAGTTTGGCTGCAAAGCACATGCCAAAGGACATGCGGGGCAACAGAGAGTCTGCCTGTACGGCAAGTTTTGTCTCTCAGGCTTCCTTTGCCCTTTTGAGTACTCGTCCACGTCACCCGCTTTGCTAGGGTGAGGGTTAGGAATAGGGTTAGGGTTAGAGCAGTGATAAAGCGCAGAGCCTCATGTGGAGTGCGGCTGGAAAACACATGCCAAAGGACATGCTGGGCAGCAGCGAGTCTGCCTGTATGGCAACTTTTGTCTCTCAGGCTTCCTTTGCCCTGGTGAGTACTCGTCCACGTCACCCGCTTTGCTAGGGTGAGGGTTAGGGTTAGGGTTAGGGTTAGAGTTAGAGAAGTGATAAAGCGCAGAGCCTCATGTTGATGGCGCTGGAAAACACATGCCAAAGGACATGCGGGGCAACAGAGAGTCTGCCTGTACGGCAAATTTTGTCTCTCAGGCTTCCTTTGCCCTGGTGAGTACTCGTCCATGTCACCCGCTTTGCTAGGGTTAGGGTTAGGGTTAGGTTTAGAGCAGTGATAAAGCGCAGAGCCCCATGTGGAGTGTGGCTGCAAAGCACATGCCAAAGGACATGCGGGGCAACAGAGAGTCTGCCTGTACGGCAACTTTTGTCTCTCAGGCTTCCTTTGCCCTTTTGAGTACTCTTCCACGTCACCCGCTTTGCTAGGGTGAGGGTTAGGAATAGGTTTAGGGTTAGAGCAGTGATAAAGCGCAGAGCCTCATGTGGAGTCCGGCTGGAAAACCCATGCCAAAGGACATGCGGGGCAAGAGAGAGTCTGCCTGTACGGCAACTTTTGTCTCTCTGGCTTCCTTTGCCCTGGTGAGTACTCATCCATGTCACCCGCTTTGCTAGGGTGAGGGTTAGGGTTAGGGTTAGGGTTAGAGTTAGAGAAGTGATAAAGCGCAGAGCCTCATGTTGATGGCGCTGGAAAACACATGCCAAAGGACATGCGGGGCAACAGAGAGTCTGCCTGTACGGCAAGTTTTGTCTCTCAGGCTTCCTTTGCCCTGGTGAGTACTCGTCCACGTCACCCGCTTTGCTGGGTTAGGGTTAGGGTTAGGGTTAGGGTTAGGGTTAGAGCAGTGATAAAGCGCAGAGCCCCATGCGGAGTTTGGCTGCAAAGCACATGCCAAAGGACATGCGGGGCAAGAGAGAGTCTGCCTGTACGGCAACTTTTGTCTCTCAGGCTTCCTTTGCCCTGGTGAGTACTCGTCCACGTCACCCGCTTTGCTGGGTCAGGGTTAGGGTTAGGGTTAGAGCAGTGATAAAGCGCAGAGCCCCATGTGGAGTGGGGCTGCAAAGCAAATGCCAAAGGATATGCGGGGCAACAGAGAGTCTGCCTGTACGGCAAGTTTTGTCTCTCAGGCTTCCTTTGCCCTGGTGAGTACTCGTCCACGTCACCCGCTTTGCTAGGGTGAGGGTTACGAATAGGGTTAGGGTTAGAGCAGTGATAACGCACAGAGCCCCATGTGGATTGTCGCTGGAGAACACATGCCAAAGGACATGCAGGGCAAGAGAGAGTCTGCCTATACGGCAACTTTTGTCTCTCAGGCTTCCTTTGCCCTGGTGAGTACTCGTCCATGTCACCCGCTTTGCTAGGGTTAGGGTTAGGGTTAGGGTTAGGGTTAGAGCAGTGATAAAGCACAGAGCCCCATGTGGAGTGGGGCTGCAAAGCACACGCCAAAGGACATGCGGGGCAACAGAGAGTCTGCCTGTACGGCAAGTTTTGTCTCTCAGGCTTCCTTTGCCCTTTTGAGTACTCTTCCACGTCACCCGCTTTGCTAGGGCGAGGGTTAGGAATAGGGTTAGGGTTAGAGCAGTGATAAAGCGCAGAGCCTCATGTGGAGTGCGGCTGGAAACCACATGCCAAAGGACATGCGGGGCAACAGAGAGTCTGCCTGTACGGCAACTTTTGTCTCTCAGGCTTCCTTTGCCCTGGTGAGTACTCGTCCATGTCACCCGCTTTGCTAGGGTGAGGGTTAGGGTTAGGGTTAGGGTTAGAGTTAGAGAAGTGATAAAGCGCAGAGCCTCATGTTGATGGCGCTGGAAAACACATGCCAAAGGACATGCGGGGCAACAGAGAGTCTGCCTGTACGGCAAGTTTTGTCTCTCAGGCTTCCTTTGCCCTGGTGAGTACTCGTCCACGTCACCCGCTTTGCTGGGTTAGGGTTAGGGTTAGGGTTAGGGTTAGGGTTAGGGTTAGGGTTAGAGCAGTGATAAAGCGCAGAGGCCCATGCGGAGTTTGGCTGCAAAGCACATGCCAAAGGACATGCGGGGCAAGAGAGAGTCTGCCTGTACGGCAAGTTTTGTCTCTCAGGCTTCCTTTGCCCTGGTGAGTACTCGTCCACGTCACCCGTTTTGCTAGGGTGAGGGTTAGGGTTAGGGTTATAGCAGTGATAACGCAAGGAGCACCATGTGGATTGTGGCTGGAAAACACATGCCAAAGGACATGCGGGGCAACAGAGAGTCTGCCTGTACGGCAAGTTTTGTCTCTCAGGCTTCCTTTGCCCTGGTGAGTACTCGTCCACGTCACCCGCTTTGCTGGGTTAGGGTTAGGGTTAGGGTTAGGGTTAGGGTTAGGGTTAGGGTTAGGGTTAGAGCAGTGATAAAGCGCAGAGGCCCATGCGGAGTTTGGCTGCAAAGCACATGCCAAAGGACATGCGGGGCAAGAGAGAGTCTGCCTGTACGGCAACTTTTGTCTCTCAGGCTTCCTTTGCCCTGGTGAGTACTCGTCCACGTCACCCGTTTTGCTAGGGTGAGGGTTAGGGTTAGGGTTATAGCAGTGATAACGCAAGGAGCACCATGTGGATTGTGGCTGGAAAACACATGCCAAAGGACATGCGGGGCAACAGAGAGTCTGCCTGTACGGCAACTTTTGTCTCTCAGGCTTCCTTTGCCCTGCTGAGTACTCGTCCATGTCACCCGCTTTGCTAGGGTTAGGGTTAGGGTTAGAGCAGTGATAAAGCGCTAGAGCCCCATGTGGAGTGTTGCTGCAAAGCACAATGCAAAGGACATGAGGGGCAACAGAGAGTCTGCCTGTACAGCAACTTTTGTCTCTCAGGCTTCCATTGCCCTTTTGAGTACTCGTCCACGTCACCCGCTTTGCTATGGTGAGGGTTAGGAATAGGGTTAGGGTTAGAGCAGTGATAAAGCGCAGAGCCTCATGTGGATTGTGGCTCGAAAACACACGCCAAAGGACATGCTGGGCAGCAGCGAGTCTGCCTGTATGGCAACTTTTGTCTCTCAGGCTTCCTTTTCCCTGGTGAGTACTCGTCCACGTCACCCGCTTTGCTAGGGTGAGGGTTAGGGTTAGGGTTAGGGTTAGAGTTAGAGAAGTGATAAAGCGCAGAGCCTCATGTTGATGGCGCTGGAAAACACATGCCAAAGGACATGCGGGGCAACAGAGAGTCTGCCTGTACGGCAACTTTTGTCTCTCAGGCTTCCTTTGCCCTGGTGAGTACTCGTCCACGTCACCCGCTTTGCTGGGTCAGGGTTAGGGTTAGGGTTAGAGCAGTGATAAAGCGCAGAGCCCCATGTGGAGTGGGGCTGCAAAGCAAATGCCAAAGGACATGCGGGGCAACAGAGAGTCTGCCTGTACGGCAAGTTTTGTCTCTCAGGCTTCCTTTGCCCTTTTGAGTACTCGTCGTCCACGTCACCCGCTTTGCTAGGGTGAGGGTTAGGAATAGGGTTAGGGTTAGAGCAGTGATAAAGCGCAGAGCCTCATGTGGAGTGCGGCTGGAAAACACATGCCAAAGGACATGCTGGGCAGCAGCGAGTCTGCCTGTATGGCAACTTTTGTCTCTCAGGCTTCCTTTGCCCTGGTGAGTACTCGTCCACGTCACCCGCTTTGCTAGGGTTAGGGTTAGGGTTAGGGTTATAGCAGTGATAACGCACAGAGCCCCATGTGGATTGTGGCTGGAAAACACATGCCAAAGGACATGCGGGGCAAGAGAGAGTCTGCCTGTACGGCAACTTTTGTCTCTCAGGCTTCCTTTGCCCTGGTGAGTACTCGTCCATGTCACCCGCTTTGCTAGGGTTAGGGTTAGGGTTAGGTTTAGAGCAGTGATAAAGCGCAGAGCCCCATGTGGAGTGTGGCTGCAAAGCACATGCCAAAGGACATGCGGGGCAACAGAGAGTCTGCCTGTACGGCAAGTTTTGTCTCTCAGGCTTCCTTTGCCCTTTTGAGTACTCTTCCACGTCACCCGCTTTGCTAGGGTGAGGGTTAGGAATAGGGTTAGGGTTAGAGCAGTGATAAAGCGCAGAGCCTCATGTGGAGTGCGGCTGGAAAACACATGCCAAAGGACATGCGGGGCAAGAGAGAGTCTGCCTGTACGGCAACTTTTGTCTCTCAGGCTTCCTTTGCCCTGGTGAGTACTCGTCCATGTCACCCGCTTTGCTAGGGTGAGGGTTAGGGTTAGGGTTAGAGTTAGAGAAGTGATAAAGCGCAGAGCCTCATGTTGATGGCGCTGGAAAACACATGCCAAAGGACATGCGGGGCAACAGAGAGTCTGCCTGTACGGCAAGTTTTGTCTCTCAGGCTTCCTTTGCCCTGGTGAGTACTCGTCCACGTCACCCGCTTTGCTGGGTTAGGGTTAGGGTTAGGGTTAGGGTTAGAGCAGTGATAAAGCGCAGAGCCCCATGCGGAGTTTGGCTGCAAAGCACATGCCAAAGGACATGTGGGGCAACAGAGAGTCTGCCTGTACGGCAAGTTTTGTCTCTCAGGCTTCCTTTGCCCTTTTGAGTACTCGTCCACGTCACCCGCTTTGCTAGGGTGAGGGTTAGGAATAGGGTTAGGGTTAGAGCAGTGATAAAGCGCAGAGCCTCATGTGGAGTGCGGCTGGAAAACACATGCCAAAGGACATGCTGGGCAGCAGCGAGTCTGCCTGTATGGCAACTTTTGTCTCTCAGGCTTCCTTTGCCCTGGTGAGTACTCGTCCACGTCACCCGCTTTGCTAGGGTGAGGGTTAGGGTTAGGGTTAGGGTTAGAGTTAGAGAAGTGATAAAGCGCAGAGCCTCATGTTGATGGCGCTGGAAAACACATGCCAAAGGACATGCGGGGCAACAGAGAGTCTGCCTGTACGGCAACTTTTGTCTCTCAGGCTTCCTTTGCCCTGGTGAGTACTCGTCCACGTCACCCGCTTTGCTGGGTCAGGGTTAGGGTTAGGGTTAGAGCAGTGATAAAGCGCAGAGCCCCATGTGGAGTGGGGCTGCAAAGCAAATGCCAAAGGACATGCGGGGCAACAGAGAGTCTGCCTGTACGGCAAGTTTTGTCTCTCAGGCTTCCTTTGCCCTGGTCAGTACTCGTCCACGTCACCCGCTTTGCTAGGGTGAGGGTTACGAATAGGGTTAGGGTTAGAGCAGTGATAACGCACAGAGCCCCATGTGGATTGTCGCTGGAAAACACATGCCAAAGGACATGCAGGGCAACAGAGAGTCTGCCTGTACGGCAACTTTTGTCTCTCAGGCTTCCTTTGCCCTGGTGAGTACTCGTCCATGTCACCCGCTTTGCTAGGGTTAGGGTTAGGGTTAGGGTTAGGGTTAGAGCAGTGATAAAGCACAGAGCCCCATGTGGAGTGGGGTTGCAAAGCACATGCCAAAGGACATGCGGGGCAACAGAGAGTCTGCCTGTACGGCAAATTTTGTCTCTCAGGCTTCCTTTGCCCTGGTGAGTACTCGTCCATGTCACCCGCTTTGCTAGGGTTAGGGTTAGGGTTAGGTTTAGAGCAGTGATAAAGCGCAGAGCCCCATGTGGAGTGTGGCTGCAAAGCACATGCCAAAGGACATGCGGGGCAAAAGAGAGTCTGCCTGTACGGCAACTTTTGTCTCTCAGGCTTCCTTTGCCCTTTTGAGTACTCTTCCACGTCACCCGCTTTGCTAGGGTGAGGGTTAGGAATAGGGTTAGGGTTAGAGCAGTGATAAAGCGCAGAGCCTCATGTGGAGTGCGGCTGGAAAACACATGCCAAAGGACATGCGGGGCAAGAGAGAGTCTGCCTGTACGGCAACTTTTGTCTCTCAGGCTTCCTTTGCCCTGGTGAGTACTCGTCCACGTCACCCGCTTTGCTAGGGTGAGGGTTAGGGTTAGGGTTAGGGTTAGAGTTAGAGAAGTGATAAAGCGCAGAGCCTCATGTTGATGGCGCTGGAAAACACATGCCAAAGGACATGCGGGGCAACAGAGAGTCTGCCTGTACGGCAAGTTTTGTCTCTCAGGCTTCCTTTGCCCTTTTGAGTACTCGTCCACGTCACCCGCTTTGCTGGGTGAGGGTTAGGGTTAGGGTTAGGGTTAGGTTTAGAGCAGTGATAAAGCGCAGAGCCCCATGTGGAGTTTGGCTGCAAAGCACATGCCAAAGGACATGCGGGGCAACAGAGAGTCTGCCTGTACGGCAAGTTTTGTCTCTCAGGCTTCCTTTGCCCTTTTGAGTACTCTTCCACGTCACCCGCTTTGCTAGGGTGAGGGTTAGGAATAGGGTTAGGGTTAGAGCAGTGATAAAGCGCAGAGCCTCATGTGGAGTGCGGCTGGAAAACACATGCCAAAGGACATGCGGGGCAAGAGAGAGTCTGCCTGTACGGCAAGTTTTGTCTCTCAGGCTTCCTTTGCCCTGGTGAGTACTCGTCCATGTCACCCGCTTTGCTAGGGTGAGGGTTAGGGTTAGGGTTAGGGTTAGAGTTAGAGAAGTGATAAAGCGCAGAGCCTCATGTTGATGGCGCTGGAAAACACATGCCAAAGGACATGCGGGGCAACAGAGAGTCTGCCTGTACGGCAAGTTTTGTCTCTCAGGCTTCCTTTGCCCTGGTGAGTACTCGTCCACGTCACCCGCTTTGTTAGGGTGAGGGTTAGGAATAGGGTTAGGGTTAGAGCAGTGATAAAGCGCAGAGCCTCATGTGGATTGTGGCTGGAAAACACACGCCAAAGGACATGCTGGGCAGCAGCGAGTCTGCCTGTATGGCAACTTTTGTCTCTCAGGCTTCCTTTGCCCTGGTGAGTACTCGTCCACGTCACCCGCTTTGCTAGGGTGTGGGTTAGGGTTAGGGTTATAGCAGTGATAACGCACAGAGCCCCATGTGGATTGTGGCTGGAAAACACATGCCAAAGGACATGCAGGGCAACAGAGAGTCTGCCTGTACGGCAACTTTTGTCTCTCAGGCTTCCTTTGCCCTGGTGAGTACTCGTCCATGTCACCCGCTTTGCTAGGGTGAGGGTTAGGGTTAGGTTTAGAGCAGTAATAAAGCGCAGAGCCCCATGTGGAGTGTGGCTGCAAAGCACATGCCAAAGGACATGCGGGGCAAGAGAGAGTCTGCCTGTACGGCAACTTTTGTCTCTCAGGCTTCCTTTGCCCTGGTGAGTACTCGTCCATGTCACCCGCTTTGCTAGGGTGAGGGTTAGGTTAGGGTTTGGGTTAGAGTTAGAGAAGTGATAAAGCGCAGAGCCTCATGTTGATG